>NC_139347.1:180901013-182101013 GCF_055883805.1 Amblyomma maculatum | reverse complement strand
TGTATACGTGCCAAAAACTTGCATATTTTATTTTATAAATAAAATAAAATATTACGCTGCAGTGTTTGCAGCCGATATTTGGCACTGCGAATTAGTTTGGTCTGCTTGTGCTACATGACATATTCAAAATAAAAACAGCACTACAGTGATAACATGACAAATGTAATACACACATACTAAATTGCACACTACAGATACTAATGAAATTAAAAAAGCATGTCCACATTTTCTGTGCCAATATAGAACCAAATCTGGTGTATAATACCTATATTCGCGTCATAAAGAAACACCACTGAAAACAATATGAAAGGCAAAATAAAGCCATATACACAGCAGCTATATTTTAACCCATGAGTGAAGTACACAAATTTTGTAATGTACACAGAGTATTTGGTTCATAAGTCCCATTGATTCTTCTAGTAATTTTATTAATTTGCAGTTACTTAACTGTACCACAAGAGTAAAAGCAGACACTTTTCCTTGGTTTTTGACTAGTGCCCTTTAGTGAAACATCAGGTTAATGCAAATCACAAATTGTTCTTTAACTCTGCAAAACTTAGTGCTGTGGTGCTCACATTGCATTATGACTAGTTATGAACAGACATATTTTAAGCTGTTTTCTTGCTGCACTATTCGATCCCTCTAATGCGCTTTAACTCTAATGCACAAAATTATTTCGGGTTAGGTAATGAGATAGCAAGTATACGCCCTTTACTTTAGAGCATACGTACTGTATGTTGAAATGCCATATACCCCGTTTTCTACCCACATTCTTTAGAGAGTAGACACTTCAAGAGATGTTTCAAATTAACAATTTTAAAACCACAGTTTGCATAGGATAGAAATGCATCAACACAGCGCAGGAAATATTTTGAAGACCCAGCTCATGGCGTGCATACATATTCTTGTTTGCAGGACCTCTCAAAACATCACAAAACGGGCCAGCAAACACTGCCCTGTAGTCTAGGTAGAGGAGGTCAGCCGGCAAAGCACACTACTAGTAACAGATGACAGGGAGTAATTTGAGGATGTGCCATCACTGTTGCAATGCGCGTCACCCACCAGCCAACGCTTGTCAAGCACCGACGCATCTTCAGCATCACGTCAGTCACAGGACTCAACATTCCGTGAACGTGTCCAGCTGCTGGAACGTGGGGTGTCACAAGTACCCGAAGCGTCACAATGGAAGCAGCATTGCAGGAAGCAGTGGCATCACAGGGGGCAGCATCATCACGGGGCCCGTGTGCTGTGCGATGTCAGTGCACGTTAAAGAACCCCAGGTGGTCGAAATTTCCGGAGTCCTCCACTACGGCGTCTCTCATAGCCTGAGTTGCTTTGGGATGTTAAACCCCACAAACCAACCAGCATCATCACGGAAACCGTCGGCATCTGCGCATGGAAAACGCAATAGGAGAGCAGCAGCATTAAAAGAAAATAGGATTCTTGATCAAGTCGCAAACGTCACTGATGCGTACGAGTGCGATTTATTGGGAATGACACCTGCAAAGACAACGAAAATGTTCCCCGAGAGTACAAAAATAGCCTACGGATAAAGCTGCTTGAAGTGTTCGACTCGTTCCCCGCTCAATAAAAGCGATGCGTGTTTGTTAGGTCAAACTTGTGTTCAAAAGATGTCACCGACGTGTGAAAATGTTGAACTGAATGAAGCACTGGAATGTATAGTTAACCACAATACTGTTTTAGGGTACATCAGCTGTGACTACTTGCTTGAGAACATGTAATTTGATCAAATGAGGGTGGCAGAGACGCTGTAACAGTTCCGTCAAGCTTGACCTCAATAGAGCCTGGCTGAGTGCTTCGATAATTTATTGTGCAGAACAAAATGAGGGGCATATGCATTCTTTGTTGGTTGGCTTGTGGAGATTAACGTACCAAAGCAACTCAAGCGCTTAGAAGAACCCTGTTCTGTTGTTGTAAATATTGCTTACCTTTAGTGGCATTAATGGCACTGCTGCTGGGTTCACTCGCTGCAAGGCCTTCTCCTTAGAGATACCTGGCTGTTACCACTGCCAGGGGACCTCCTCAGCAATGCTGCAAAAGTATGCAGCAAAACGATTCCAGGCAGCAACAGCACTGGCATCGTAGTTTCGTGCCTGGGTTGTTTCAAGTGGGAAGAAGTGAGGCTAGGTCTCATTGACCAGCACAGCTTGTTATTCCTTGCCGCCAGTGCCCGGACATGAAGTTTAAAAATTTGTCTTCCCTATCTGTGAAGTTTTCTGACCTCAGATTGCGAACACCAAGGATGTTGTGCAGAGTACAGGCAGCCCTCAGGACATAGTCCACATACTGTGGAAGCAGGGCTATGGTGTTCAAGTCAATACGCCGTCTGACCGCGGTGAACCCGAATGCTTTTTCGGCACATCGTCTAAAAAAGAAATACACATCCTTGGAAACAAAGAAGGTTAAACGTTTTTATATCTTTTGCAAGATTTTTTGTTTTCAATATTTTATTAGGCCTAATAAAATAGCATAAGGTCATACCTTGCTCTACTTAGTTGGTATTTGAAGACTCTTCTTTCACCCTCAAGGTATCTGGCATTATATGGCCGCATGAAATCTTTTCATAACTAAAAAGCTTCATCACCAACGAAGACGTATGGAGCATTTAGGCTGGTTCCAGGTAGTCGCCTAACTTCAGGATTATCAAGCGTCCCATCCAGCAATGCTATGTCGAAATCACTTTTAGATCTCAACCCAGTCGAAAAAAACTACAGAAAATTTTCTGATGTTACGACAGAATTTCTGTGCGGTTTTTGACGGGCAACCTGTTGTTACAACAGAACATTCTGTCGTAACATCAGAAATTTCTGTAGTTACAACAGAAAAGTTCTACAGAACTACAGACAACAGAAATATACTACAGAAAAACTACAGAACTACAGAAAAGTACTACAGAACTACAGAAAAATCTGATGGTTACGACAGAACTACAGGACTTTTTGTCGTATTTTTGACACAGTTCTGTAGTTTTTTTCGACTGGGAATGTACCGCCATTACTATTTCATCCCTCTGCACCTACATCAACTAGCGCATATTTGCAGTTGCTATCCACATTCGCCATGAGCACTATTGAGTAAGTGCTCTGAAATCGGAAAGTACAGCACTATTAGCACATGTGCCATCACAATACATTCGTCACAAATGCTTAAAGCTGAATGGGCCACTTAATGTGCGAAAGACTGGAATCGCCTTCCCAATCCTATTGCAACCATCACTAATTATTCATTTTCCAGTCAGCCGTGCGCAATGTAGACAATGTAATTTTTCGTTAGTATTAACCTCAGAGTACAATGTATTTGAAACATTACCGCGAAAACTGTGCTTATATAGTGTTTAAGGACACACTGTAGTAGTTTTTTGTCTAAATTATTACTTGTGCAGTATTACGAATTTCTTAACGATGTTAACATCTTCTATTACATACATATAGCTTGTATGCTTTTTTTGCTTTGCATAGTTTTCATTCTTGTACTGCATCCCCTCTCTTCTGTAATATTCCTGCCTGAAGGTAACAATGAATGAATAAAAAATAAAATGCATTCTGTTAAGCATATTATTGTCTCATGCTTACTTAGGCCAGCATACTGGAAATGTTTCTTCTGCTAGTAAATATCAATCATGAAGGAAGACTAGCAGGTAGCAACTACAGCGCTGTAGTATAGGTTTTAATCACTCTTTCCAAAATTTCATTGGCTGGATAATTGGGTCTAAGCTGCGTATAGTAGAATCCCTTCAAGGCTGCCTCTGTTAAGATAAATTCTTGTTCAAAAGGAACAGTGTGGAACGATTTAGTTGGTATTAGACTGGAATCAGTGTAAAAAAGTGACCTAAGCCATGCAGTCTTCCAGTACACCTTGCCTACATGATATTTTGCAATAGCTGTGAACACTGGCTCAGTGCAGTGCCACTTATACCTATGGAGAAAAAGTTAACATGAATATCCTACAGTCTATTTAGCTGTGCGTTAAATTTGAAGACGCCTAGTTAAAGTGTGGTCATAAATACCTATTAAATTGTTTTCTCAGATCAAAGTTAGTAGCACAAAAATCTTTGCAAATTTTCTGTGGTGTACATTGTGCTGACCAAGTTGTGCTTATGTCAGACTGTGAGCACCACAACCTAACCTAATTTTCAGAAATGCAGTTCTTTGTGCCACTCAAGTATTACTGCTCACATTCAATGCTCCCGTGTGAGTGCCTGATAATGTATACAAAATGAAGTAACATGCAAGGCTGAATTTATCACGGCAATACTGCTATGTACGTAATGGATGTCTATATTACACTAAAATTTACCTCATGGAAGTATTTGCTCTCTGAATTAGGGGGATAGGCAATGACCACATGCTTTCGATCTACTGTTCCCAAGCAGTTGGCAAAATTGCAGTGTGCGGCAAAATCTTGGCCGATTCTTTTCCAATATTCTTCAGAGGACATCTGGATGCGATAAGCAGTAGTGTTGTGAGTAAAAGAGTTGAAATCCTATAAAGTGAAACATAAAGTGGCGCTTTTGATGCAACAAAATTTTAAATACCTATTTGACTAATGTTTTTCACTTAAGCTCCTTAATGATTGCTACGAATTTAGAGTTTTGTATTTTTTGCTCCAGCCAGTCTCCTATTATTCAGATCTTTTCCATAAATCAAGTGTGCACATTTTTTAGCTGGTAGGCCAGCTATCTGCTTATGCAGAACTGTAAAACGGATTTTGCAGCACTTTTATCTCGGTAATCTGAAAGGCTCCTGGTAAATGCCATCATAACCTATTTATTTAGTTTTTATTTACTGCACACCAACAACACAACGAACAGCCTTACAATATAAAAAATATGGGGGTTGAAAACATACAAATGAAAGCAGGCAGCAAATTAATAAACAGAACAATAAACCATGACACATCGGTATATCCCAAAAGCGGAATTAGGTGTAGGATAATATCCTCTAGGTAACTAATTTGAAACCAATTGGCAGCTATATAGCGCAATAGGGTGTTTATATGGTAGTAAACAGGGTGGATTTAAAATTTCGTTTGCTGAAAGTTAAGACACAATGGTGACTGCCCAACCAAGTCGGTTAGATTTCAACAAGAGCCATGAACTCGAACTGAAAGAAATGATTACATCGTACTATTTTATAGCCTGCAGAAATAATAATCGAACTTCTAGCCCAGGAAGTCGGATGTAAGGAAGAAAATTGGCTTACAAAAGACTACTTCGTAACATCGGCCAGTTCTTTGCTGTTTCAATTGTTCCATAAATAAACTGGGGTCTAGTTATTTTAAACCAATTTAAATGGGTGATAGACGTCACTTCAAAGGGTCAAAAAGCCTGCCTCAGACGATCCTTAAGTTAACCCCATATGACCCGAAAAGCTTGATGAATGCACAGTCGTGCGGTTGCAATCCCATGTCCTAGTATTCAATAATTTTAATCTCTAAAACAGCACCAGGACTTGGAACGTGAAGGTTTAGCACAATAAGATTGCAGGTTCAGATTATTCCTACATTTAAGAAATCTGAACAATATACCGACAGTGGTGGAATTCTTGTCCCACAAAGTATTAATGGAAGCACACTACAACTTCAAACACTCTATACAAGTAAAGACTTGAGTGCTACTGCTAGCCGCTTGTCTGCCTGCAGGGTTTCTTTTGCGACGTGTTGCTTGGTGAGCCCAGGGCCACATAGCTCAGCAATTCATCGAAGAGATGTGGCGTCAATCGATAAAATTTCAAAACCAATTGGCGGCCCCTTCTCTCACGCGACAAATCTGTTGACAAAAATATACATAATTTAATATGTTAATGATGAAAAGACAGAAAAACAGCCTAGCCGGATATCCTTCGATATTACAGATCAGTTGTTTACTGCTATATGGCAGCAATGAGAACCAGTGAGCTGAAATTCTCCCGTAACTTGCTACTCATTGTGTGCTCTGATGATGGGGAAAAAACGTTTCTTGTTTCTGGCCCTTCTTTGTCCTGTAGTCATAACAAAATGATGAGTCGCTGATCCAGCGGGACAGAACTTTTGCCACTGACGTGGCACTGTATGGTATAAAATGTTTTTTTGTAGCTTTTTTCAGGTGCATGGGACTACGCACTATCCGAATGTTTTACCCTACAACAATGAATATATTGAATGACTAGCGCCCTACCTTAACAAAAGGTTCAAACTGTGCCGCATCTCACCAGTGGCTTATCTATGGGTCAATCACGATACGGGGGGGGGGGGGGGGTATTGGAACAATGTAGCTTTTGCACGTTTTGTTTAATTACAAAAAAGCGATCTATTGCAGCTTACATATGTATTTTTGAAGAGAGTGGTACTACACCCTCCGCATACTTCCCCCTCTCTCCGCCTGTGCCTGCATCAGGTGCAAGAACTAAGAGCTGTAGCAGTGAGGCTCATTTGCTAACAGAATTCATAAGAAGTATTAGTACAAAAAGGAGCTATCAGGTTACCTTATAAATTAGAGGCTCCGCCGAGACAGTTCTCATTTCTGTAGGTACTGTACTCTTCCATGGCTATCCTCGAAGGGCTATGGAGGTGGAGTCGGGCCACAATCCAACAAACCGCGCCGTGCGCAATTTACTTTATCATCCCAGCTTATTTGCAAAATAGTTTGCTGCATAGCATTGGGCACGCTACTTTTTTCATTTTACACCTATAGTAAGTAATAGTAATGTACTTAGAGTAGTATATTAAGTAATGTACTTACAACAGCATGATAGAGTCCTTCATGCTTACGTACAGCGAAAACAGGCCGTACCTAGTAGCGGGGGCTTTTCCGCTTCCGGTTAGGAACCGCTCTAGTCAAGTCCATCTTAATAGGGAGATTGCCGCTAGGCGTGTCCGGAAAACCCGGAACATGCTCCACCTGCCTTGCTTGAACCTTACCTAACGCCTCAAATTTGGAAACAAGCCAAGCGGCCGGCTCATCCGACGGATAATCAAACACCCTCACCAACCGGGAGAGAATTCCACAGTACTCAAGCAAAAACTCAAGATCCTTCATCCGCACGATGGCGGACAACGACTTGTATCCGCAAAGCATGGTCGGCTTTCGTCCGCACCTGTCGGCTCAGGACGCCATGCTGCAGTTAATGAACGACATTTACAACCTCCTCACACCAGGACACACCAAAGCCGTCCTCGCTTTGAATCTCTCCAAAGCCTGCGATCGCATCCAGCACCTAGCGATCCTTAGTGCGCTCTCTTCCCTCAATGTTGGCGAACGCATGTACTCATACATTAAGGCTTTGTTATCAGATCGAACAGCTGAAATTCATTTTGGTCTCCTTACCTCAAAGAAATTCACCTTCCAAAGTATAGGCACCCCGCATGGATGTGTACTATCGCCTCTCCTTTTCAATGTCACCCTCATACCCCTTGCTTGCAAATTGAACACCATCCCACACCTACGCCGCACACTATATGCTGACGACTAACCATATGGACCACAGGTGGCAACAATGGAGAAATAGAGGAAGCCCTACAAACAGCAGCTACCACCACCCAAACACTACGCAAGCAGCATAGGGCTCTCATGCTCCGCGGAGAAGTCAGAGTTCCTCATCATCCGTCTACGAAACTCTCCGTGTGCCCCGATTTCAGTCGCCATTGAAGACCGAACCGTCCCTGAGGTTCCTAACTCCAGCAGATTGCTGGCACCATATCGCACCTGATTAGCAAAGAGTGAAGCACAGAGGAATGAAAGAACGCGACTTAGGTCTTCTCGTTCAAGCATTTGCCCTTAGTCGGGTGCTCTACACAACTACCTCTTCCGCTATCAAATCACGACATCAACGCTCTAAATAAACTCATTCGGAAAGCCTATAAGACCGCCCTCAAACTACTCAGAAACAGGCCTAACGAACGTTTCGCAGCTCTTGGCATACACAAAAGCATTGAGGAGCTCATTGAAGCCGGCAAATATGGCAGTACATACGAATCAAACGCACATAAATGGGTCGCCTAATACCCGTCAATGAACCAGACCTCTTCCCTACCCCAAGCACATCCACAAGGATCTTATTATCAGGCCCCTTTAGCGAAATATGCATCCCCATCTCCACAAACAGCGCCGTATAGCCCGTGCTAAGGCACTCCACCGACAGTACGGCTCCGACTGCGAAACCGCATGGGTGGATGCAGCATGCAGAGGCAAACGCGCCGCGGCTGCTGCAGTAAACTCCTCTCTCTCTCCCCACTTTTTGAGCTGTCACTTCTACCAAACCTCACTTCCGACGAAGCCGAGGAAGCTGCAATAGCTACTGTCATAACGTGTACGAAAGCAAATTACATTCTCAGCGCCTCCAAACTGCTATTCAAAAATTTTGGCGATGCTGAGTCCATAGTCTAGCCTTTGACATTCTTAGCTCTTCTGCTGTGCAAAACCCTTCCCGCCAATTGGGACTGATTTGGGTGCTGGCGCACTCCGGGAACACCGGCATTGATGCTGCCAACGTTATAGCCCGAGGTACCACAGAACGGGCACAGGAAGCCCCCAACCTGGGATTCACGAGGGAGCGCATGTACACTTTCAGCGAGCTGACCAAGGCCTTTAGAGCTACACGGCAGCTATACCCTCCGCCTCACTCATCTCTAGACAATTGACCAGCCACCCTTTGGAGACGTTTCCAAACGCACACCTTCCCAAGTTCCCATACCTTCCATTAGTTTCTTACTATCATCCCTTCTAACCTACACCCTCATGCAGCCTCTGTCCAGAATCACACGATAATTCCCTTCACATCTTAAATTCTGCCAGGCCGACCCTCAACTGCGGGGCCTGGAGCACCTTATCACCTAGGAGGACAGGGAGGCCCTGCTGCGCTCTACGGACCCTGCTGAGTAGAAAACTGTCACAAGCCGGGCTACCAGCGGTATGGACCTTCGGGGAATGGACGCTTGAGTGCAGCGAGGCCGTGCGGGGACCCAGGGATCTGCGAGTCCCAAACCTCTTTGCATAAATAAAGTTTTATCCATCCGTCCGTCCGTCCGTCCGACCGTCCGTCCGTCCGACCGTCCGTCCGTCCGTCCGTCCGTCCGTCCGTCCGTCCGTCCGTCCGTCCGTCCGTCCGTCCGTCCGTCCGTCCGTCCGTCCGTCCGTCCGTCCGTCCATCCATCCATCCATCCATCCATCCATCCATCCATCCATCCATCCATCCATCCATCCATAATACGCACGAAGGATCCGCTAAAAAGCGATCGACCACCTGCTTACTGTTGAACGTTATTTCTAATCGCAAAACACCGAAGTCCTGCACATAACTGAGTTCCGATTTGCTAAGCCTCTTCACGAGGTCCTCACAAAAGTAACGTTGGTAGCACCTTTCGGCGCAAGACAGAAAAGAAGACGTACGACTGAAGGCGCGCAGACGAGGGGGTTCCATAGCGGCAGCGCCGTCAGGCACCGCGCGCCCGCCGCACGAGATGTTTGCTACCTTTCTGCCAGAACCAAAGGGCGACAAGCTTACCGAGACAGCGTCTCTATCGGCAGCGATGAAACTCCGAGTAATCAGAAGAATCCAAGGAGGGTCTACCAACAGACATAAAAAAAAAATGGGAAGTGTCTCAGCTCGCTTATGCTAGGATATACGTAGCCGGAGGAACGTTTTTCCTGGCTGAGCTTGTGGTGGTCACTGTATGTTTAGCAACGAGAGATATCGGATATGCACACCTTTTATTCATTTTGCTTGACAGTGACGAAGACTGCCTGATGATCAGAGAAGTAGCATGCAGCGGTCTCAATTTTGCCTGTACTGTGTCTCCAATACTGTCTTTGGCTTCTTACACTCATTCTCTCGTTTTGAGTAGCCAGTGCTGGCGGCAACCTCAGGATTTCAAAGAGTTAATCTTTTTTTGTCTATACTAGAGTTTAGCAGCGGCTGGGGCCTCCTTCTCTGAATCTATATCAAATGTTGTGATACAGCCGCCTATTTCACATCCGCCTTTTATGCGTAATGCTGCGCGTATCAAGTGCGGTTCGAGTGATAGACCGCGGCGCGGCGATTAAGCGAAACCTATAGTGCACAAGTAGGGTCTCCATGGTTACCGTGGTATCGGTGCATACGCACAGCTGCTCGTTATCGGAGCTTTATTTCTCTGCAAATACAAGCGTTTAGAATCATGACCTCTTCTTTTTTCAACGACACATCTGCAACATTATTCCAGTTATTCCACATCCCTCCTCTCGAGAGATTACACCAATTTCAGGTCCTGGTCCTTCTTTTCAAGGACGTCAATAAATGTATATCCTTGGAGTTCTTCATTAAAATATAATCATAAATAATAGCGAAACGTGTGTTGCTCTGTTTCCTCTTACAGAAAACACGCGCTAATTTCGGAAAGCGAGAGACTTCTTTCCTTGCCATCTTAGCTTGGAATAACTTACATCCTTCGCCGTAATCAGCCATGTCATTCCACACATCCCCCCTCCCCCCCCAAAAAAAAAATAAATATTAAAACAGCACAAGTTTAAATCTTGACGTTTTTATGATTATTTTTGCTCCATCTATTCCTTAACCTACTGCTATGCTCTTTGTATATTCTGCTCCTCGTTCCTTTTTTTCCCTTTCTCTCCACATTTTCTGCTTTGCCTACCTTACGCCCTCCCAGTGCTGCGATCGGGTTTGTGCATTCGCTTATCACACTTTTTCAGACATTGCTTGGCGCGTCACTTCTTGTTATATTTATTTGAAAATGGCCTTGGATGTTCTGCGTATGCATGTATCCTTTGGGTGCATCCACGCCCTGTTTCCGGGGCGCTGAAACTGCGCCCTGTATACACCCGCATTTTCGCGCACTGCGCGCTTCACCGCGATACTTTCCGAATTTTCCACCTTGAACTGTTGTGCTTGCCATCGTTTATTGTGCATATTTATGTAGCTATAAGAAGCCCTATTTACCGTTTCGATTTTTGGACCTCCTGCAGTATAATAAAAAGAGCAATAAAAGCTACTCCTAAAAAAAAAAAAAAAAGATAAAATATGGCGCTACAAAGAAAGCGATAATGCCGCATCTCGCGACAACGATCATGAACAATACAACCCGTGCGCTACAATCAGGGATAAGGCCGCCTGCTGGCGCATGTTACAAACAACAACAAATAATGATTTCAGTGGTTCACGGCAAAAAGTTGCTTCTATTAAACTGAAAATGGGTATTTTTGAGTGTGCAGATAAATATGAATTTTCAATAAGCTATGTTAAATGTTCCCACGGGAAGCACTGTTTGCATCGTTTCACGTTGTCACGATATGATATATGCATATAAAACGCTCCATGTGTTCGGAAACATTTTGGTCCTATTTCTGAAATTGTTTTAGCGTGCAAACGTCGGTCCTAGCTCGAATCTCGCTGTTAAGTCAGTTTCTCCCGTCTAAAGTATTCACCATTTCATCGAGGGATTCATGTGCGAGTTAAAGGAAAAAAGAGAATTCATTATTGACTCTAGTTTCCGTTACAACACAGCGTCGCTTTTTTTTTTTTTTTCACAGCTTTTCCTGTTGCGTATGCTTGACCGTAAAACTACGTAGTTTGGACGTGAAGTAATGCTTTGGTTGTAATCTAAGGCTTGTGTTGTTCTAGAAGCCTTACAGGTGGACAGAGAATGTAAATAAGCTAGGAATAAAGAAAACATTATAGAGCGGCATAAAATATCTGTAGCTGCCTGTGCAACATCAACAAAACGTTATTTCAATTATATAGCGTTTCTAGCTTTAACGTTATAGTGGTCCTTTCCAGCCAGAGTGGCAAACCATCATGTTCTAAAGACGCCGGTCTATACTTCCTGAGGCAAGCTTTGTTCTACAAGTTCGCTGCTGGCGATGTCGAGAAGGCATGTTTTTGCCTTACCTACCGTTTTAATTTCCGCGTTTCGGATTTAAAATAGGCTCCTTTTCTTTTCTTTCTTTGCAGGCCCATCCCGTAGACTTGCTCTTCAGTTCAGTTCAGTCGTTCAGTCATATCCGATTCTTTGTGACCCTATGGACCATGCTCCTCTTGCTATTACTTTACCTGATTTAGTGATTTTATCTTACAGCAAAGCTTGTGGACTCGATCAGCTTATTTTGACCTCGATTTTATTTTGTTCTCCAAAGATGCTTCTGCTCAAATGTGAATGCTTTTGTTGATTTGTGAATATCAAAATTTTTGTCAAGCTAGAGCCTTCGTGATGCTGCTCTTGTTTTTTTTTTTTTTTTCAGATTCATTAGACCTGGAGAGAGCAACAGGTAAATTATACGCGAGGAATAAATACTGCTCATTACGACCTTACTTTATACAGTGATGGGTATGGCTAAGAGAGTTTTTGTTGCTGGAAAAAATTCCCTTTGGGGGAAGTGTCACTATTTTTATTTACAAAGCGTCAAAATCTCCGAAAAAAAGCTTAAAAAGGAATTTATAGCTTTCTATAAGACAATATATATGTGTAAAATAAGCCAGAAAAGGAACTACTGAATCGCACAACATCGAGCTAGCAGCATATCTGTTAGAAAACTACTTCACCATTTTCAACAAAGAAAGGCGAAATGCTGCAATATTATAAAAATAACAACTAACAATCTCAATAGAAATAAATTTAAGCCGGTTTGTCCAGCAAAAAGACTGCACTAAACAATCATTATTTTGATATTTAAAAGTAAAGAAAAAACGCGCTATTTAGTGGATACTTCGAATTGTCGAATGAGCCTCAATAAACACTGCAAACAATTTTCAAGAGGGTAATTTTATTTAATGCCCGCCTGTATATTGTATTCCTACATTTGAAATGAAGGCCAAGTGGGAATGACGGTTTTTCTCGTTTCGTCAGCCGCTTTACTCTAGATAGGGAAAGTTGAAGTGCTCCAAAACAACAAAGGTCTTCCTTTTCTCAATGTGATGCAGTGGGAGCATACTGACGTGTTCCAAAACAGCTCCGTCGTGTGTTGAGGATGCTTCACCGCGGTGAAGCGCACAGCACGCGAAAATGCGGGTGTCCAGCTCGGAGTTTCAGCCCCCCGTAAACAAGGTGTGGATGCATTCAAAGAATACATGCGTACGCGTGAGAGCAGCTAAGGTCATTTCAGATTAAATATAACAAGAAGTGACGCGCCAAGCAATGTCTGAAAAAGTGTGATAGACAAATGCACAAGCTCGATCGTAGCAGAGGGAGGGCATGCGGTAGGCAAAGCAAAACCAAAACTATGCTACTGAGCAACATTCCGGGAGTAGGGGAAATTCCGGTAGTCTTCGTGCTTGCTATAGCGCGCAATTACCACACACTGCTCCAAGCAACTGAGGTTCGGGAATGCCTTTCCTATGATTGCGATAGCTACGCGGGTTGTTTATTGACGCGATAGATCGTTCGAATCCCTCGAGCGAACCCGCTCATGTACAGATTAAGGAGCGCCCGACATTATAGAATAAAACAATAAGGCCTCGTCGGCCAGGCCCGCGCTCCTAGTACGAGTTGTCCGAAAGTCGAATTAACGGGGTTAAAATTAATGAGATTTGACTGCATTAAAAACACTGCACCGCACAATTGTACAGTTATACACTAGATAGCATAATAAAGCACCACAGTGACAGTACTGGAGAAAAAATCTAGGCCGCCGATAGGCCGGGTATAAATAAATAGTTATATTGAGATTTATTGTGGAGATGTAAGATGGCTGATAGGCGCAAAAATGTACAGATACAAACAAAGTATCTTCTAGAGCATTGTATCCTCATTTAGTCATTATCCCATCTGAGGCGAAGACTGAGAACTGGATCGGTCTGGACTTTATTGGCTATTCTCTCAATGTTCAGCGTCTGATAACAGCCTTTAAAATACATTTCGCACAGGGCAGCAACTCCCGGCACCTAACGTTGGCGACGGCTCGTCATGGCACAGTTTTGCCGCCATCTCGTAAAAAAAGCCGCTCTTTGGAGCAGAATCAGCGGCTTTATGGAAACGGGGAAGATTGGCGCTTTTGGATGCGCAGGAAAATGTGCGCTGTTTATTATGTACGAGCCGACAAATTTTCACAGTAATCTTGTGGTGCCCAGCCAGGGCCGCGTAAATATTTATATTCACCTGGTTGCTAAGGTTTTTCAGATTCATTCTGGAGACATGAGCAGCCCATGTAGATATGTTCAATGTCGCGCTGTGATATTCTGACGGGTATGGAGGTTCTCGTAGAGAGAAATAAGCAATCTATTGCGGTATGAAACCCATGCCGCGAGCCAGAAAATCTGGGTGGCTTAGCAGTGTTAAATAATGCGAGTTGCAATGCCTTCTTTTTTTAGCCTTCGATATAGGAGAGAGGCGCCACCTTGGTATGAGCTGCAGGAACGAACATTTGGGGTTCTGTCGTCCCTCGCTAGATGGCTATGCCCTTTAGCTTGCTAGAAACCGCGCAGATAGGGATTTTGGAGCGATGGGAAACGGGAGATGCGTTGCCTCGCTCTTCCCTGTCTGTTTCGGGAGCGTGATTTGGAGAAGGTAACAAATGAAATGTGTGTCTAATTTCCCGTGTTTCATTTCCTCGATGAAGACGATGCGCGGTACCGTCACCATGCCAAATATGGTTAGCTTGGAGAAAGCATCATGCTATGCTTAACAGATAATTGATGCATTTTAAGATATAACGTATAGAGGCCGCTCCGCTGAAGCACCGTCGAAGTGTAGTAGTAGGTATTTGTAGGCTTTGCGGTCGGAAATAATCGGAGGCTGTGTAAGAAATCGTATCGTGGTAATTTGGGCTTTTAGTGATTGATGATTGGTTGGAGCATGACAGGTAATGAAGTACTGTGATAGGTGTGATAAGAGCAATGAGGCAATGAAAGCATTGTATATATATATATATATATATATATATATATATGATAAATAAAAAAATAAAAAAATCACGATGCAGGTCGTGATTGAAGAATGACCTTTCATTCATTTCTTATAGTCTGCGTTAATAATGACCACCCGACGTGACCATGAACCATTTGCCATGACTTTCCTACTTGGACTGCACGCATATGGAGAACGCGTATGCTGTACCGTAATGCTGAACTTCTAGTTTCTTCTACTATACTCATTTCAGTCAGATTGTGCACCACCTGAAGACACAAACAGGATTTCTTCCCATTATTGATGTGGTGTTTTCCTGTTCCACCGTTTTAGTGTAGCGTTGTTAAAATGTGTTTTAGTTGTGTGATGTAGTATATTGATACTAGTGTTGTGTATTGATGTGTTGTTTTTCTTTCTCACCGCTTTAGTTTTGTGTTAAGACATGTTTTAGGTGTGTGCTGTTGTATATGTCAACAGAACTTGTTCGGCTACAGGCTGAGTACTTTTAAATAATGCATATATCTCATCCCTTCATAGTAATGAGTTTAATAAATACCATGCTGAAAAAAAAAAACCGGGCGTGGGGAAGTTAGGTAAAGCGCTTGGCTGTGGATCCGAGCGGTGGAGGTTCGTTTCCCTGTGGAGACACGACTTTTATTTTTGTAATGACGTTGTCAGGATAATTGACAGTGACACATCGCGCCCAGTTCTGATGCACAGATCCCGCCCACAACTCTCGCGCACTGGATTTCGTTCCATGAGCATTGAAAGGCTTTCATCTTATTAAAAAAAAATGAAGGGAGCAAGCGTCATTCGTGAGCGCTTGCTTTCGTGCCATGCCCTTACTGGTAGAGCTTGAGTCCTCTTAATTTTCGAAGTGCCTTTAAGACGAACGCCTTTGATGCCTCTTGCGGTGCTGTCAATCATCCTGACAGCTACGCCGGGTGCGTGACAAACGTATCTTAGCTTTCCTTGTTAGCGTCATGCCAGCGCAGTTGCCATGGGGACCGCCACCTCTAGTTAGTCGTAGATAGTAATTGATAGCGATAGTTAGTGGTAGTTACAGTGATGATAATGACAGAGAGGACTGACCACGAGGTCGTCACGCGGTGACGCAATGACAAGTGGTAACTTCATGACCAGATGTGACGTCTTCATGATGTCACATCCAGCCATGCCTAATAATCGGAATGGACGTCATGATGAGATCTCAGCCGGTCATGACGTTACGATTGCTCATGACGGCACCAGGCGTTTCATGAATATACGAAGCTGTTCCCGACGGGCGTCCGATCCAGGCGTCCGTGTGGCGCGTTTCATTTGGCGAGCAGGTATCAGCGGCATTTCAAATTGGCTTACAGCAAAAAAAGGCACAATATCTGTGAAAAATTTTTGCCCAGTACCCAAGTAACTAGTTGGGATTGTGGTGAAAACTTTTATTGTCCGGAAGGGGTGACACCGGAGTTCTGGTACCGCTCGCAGGAGTCCAGGGATCCCATAGTCACTCTAAGGGGCAGGGGTTAGTAGACGAATCGGTCTGCCGCTTCGGCTGCCTGACGGACAATATTGGCATGTGTCACCGGGTCTTCGCTATGAAGCGCGGTTTCCCATGCTTCTGCGTCCTTCAATAAATTGTACCCCGGAGAGTGACTGCACTCCTAGAGGATATATCTTACATTTCCTATGTCATTACAGAATCTGCAGAATTGGTCCTCCGTATTCCCTGTTTGCGTGCGGTATCTCCATGTGGAAGACATGTGGTTCCTGGCTTGCAGGCTGCGTCAGGTGACTGCCTCTGCAAGTCACTAGTACCCAATAGTCACAACAGCGGTGATTCCCACTGCGCATTCCAGGCATCTGCGCGATGCCGTTCATTTAGCTCTTCCTAGAACGCTGCCCTACACAGTATACAGAAGCAGACGCAGTTACAACATGCGTCAGCGGCGTTTCAAATCGGTTTACAGTAAAGAAAATGCGCAGTATCTGTCACTATCCTCCACGGCCCCCTTAGCTGAGCCGTAAACGAAAGGGGGAAGTTCGGAGTAAAATACGAGAGAAAGAAATGCCGTAGTTTAGACCTTTGGACCATCCCGAAATAGCGGCTTTCCCCTCCTCGCAGTGTAGTGGTCAAAGTGCTCCCTACATTTTTTTTTTTTTGCGGTTAAGAACATAGCTGACGTTCAGAGGCCGATATATTAAAATCATCGTGTTAAGACTCCAGCATACTCTGACTGAGTTAAAAGACGGCTAACAGCGCGTAAGCACACATACACTCCTAAAAAAGGTGTGATCTTAGTCTTTTTGGGGGGTAAACTGCTTGTCGCTGAGCTAACACCTTTTTGGGGTAAGGTTACGCTGTGTCTTTGAAGACTAAGTATTTATACCATTGCATGTAGTGTAACATTACGCTTCTGGTAGCATAAAATTGCACCTTCACAAACAGTGTAACTGTATTCTACCTAGGCATAACGTTGCACCTTTCATAAAGGCCTATGTTTTAGTCTGTCGATGGCATAAGCATACCCTTGCATCAAAGGGGCAAGTTTGCACCTTGACAACGTAAACTTATCCTGTATGTACAGGTGCAAAGTTACCATTTTAGAGTATAAATTTATATTACGACAAAGAGCGCAATGTTTTGCACCTTTATGGCGCAAGCTTATACCACCAGGAGAAGGATAACGTTGCCCTCCAAGCAGTTTAATGTAATGCCATATTACATAGGGTATCTAAGCATCATCTTGTGGTATATATATGCTATCCACACAAGAGTACTATTACCAATCTGCATCGTAAACTTGTTCGCTGGAAGCAGGAATAAAGCTAACCAATACATTTCAAGATTTTCTGGAAGGAAAGATTATGTTGAAACATTGCAATATCTTTGTGTCGTCTGGAGTGTGACAGTGAGCAATGTTTCAGGGGGGGTAGGCTGTGTCATGGTGTGTTCAAGCCGTAAGTTATGTTGCAGAGTGAACAAAAAGAATTTACAGAACAATCGGTTAAGATAACATACCATGGTGTTTATTTCACCTCATTATACACCGAAGTTGCAGCAAGGGACTGGATAATCTTCTCCGCACAGTCAGGGCAGGGATGTACCACGTATTTGACCTGCATAGAAAAGAGAACTTGTAATCAGTTACTCACGAAGAAAGTCTCACAAAACATGCTTATGGAGTAATTATTTCACATATAAAAATAACACTGCACAAAGGGAAAGTAAAAAGGAAGACAGATGGAAATAGTGCACCAGTACAGGCTTCCAAGTGTTCATAGAATGAGAATTGTGAACTCACACAATATATAGATCAATGAAAATTCTCCAAATCTGAGCTTTACCTGTGCCACTAACACACACATCGACAACTAGCACATTGCAATCTCAGAAAAAATTGACAATATGCTCAATAAGACGCAATATACAATGAGACATATTCTTGTTAAAAGCAGGGTCAAGCCATAGGCATCACTGATGTTGGACTACCCAGAGGGTCATTTAAAGAAATATGAATGAAAACATATTGATAAAATAGAAGCTAGCCTAATAAAGGCAAAAGATGTGTTCATATGTGCAGTTCTCCTTTTTTTTATCATTAGCTTTTTATGTTAAACTTTGTTTTATCACCTTCACTTTCACCTTTGTTGTTTGCTGGTTTCCACTCCAACACCCAAACATTATAGTTTGCTTTCACACCTGACCATACCAGTGGTCTTGTTTCTAGTCACTATGGTCTCACCCTCCTAGAAAACACTGTCTCTGGTCCTTCATGACATTATCTTATGTTGCCTATAGTGTTAATGTTCTCCTGAGACTACACTGTCTTTAGTCATCTGATCATCCATCACAAGTGACAACTGCAAATCTCTTCCTTTTTTTTTGGGGGGGGGGGGAGAGGTTCTTTTGTTCTTGCATTCGTTGTCATTTCTCATGAATATAACGAATGAAGCTTGTTCCTGCAGAGCTTGCACCTGCAGGGGTGTCTAAGGCCATTCTATTGTTTCTGCCTTTAGTGCAGTTTACATTCCTGGAAAAAGGCATGAATATACCACAGAGGCTATGCCTTATAAAATGCGGGATACCACTTCTGAAAGATGGAACATTTCATGCTAAAAGAGCAATGATAGCAAGGCACATCCAAAGCACCTTCTGCACATGTGCATTACTGCAGTGATGTCACAGATGCAGAAATATGTAAAGCATGGCAATAAAATGCAACTTTTACATAAGTTCATTGCTAGTGTCACACCACACATCAGCTTACGCCGATGCCAAAAACTTCTCAAGACTGCCGTTTCACTTCAAAACTACATTATCTTGCTTAGGAGGCAAAAAACAATACACTTCAATACCCCTATAATTCCTTGAACAAACCACAAAGCTTGAGATTCTATGTATTGCTGCTTCATGTAATGCTCGCAGCACATGCGGCAGGAATAAAATTTCTCATAAACTGCAATTTGCCAGAACTGTCCACTGCTTATCTCTTTAGATGCCTAACTAATGAAATTGTAAATGCTGACCAATATTATACAAGAATGATTATTAAAAAGTGTTTACAACAAATTTCTCGAAGATTATGTTCTTTACCTTTACAGATTGCAAATCATAAACTATGAAGAGACACCCGTGTAGTCTCTGCCGGTGGGTTGTGCAGCAATGTGGACTTTGGGTACCTGGTACAGCTTCAGGATTAGACTTAATTATCTATTCTTTTTGTTTATAAGAGGCAATATGAAAACTACAAAATTGAAGGCTTTTAATGAGTGAGCCTAGGCCTAAAACCCTCCTAATCATCTATGTGGTCTAACATAATCAGCATCAAAAATATTCCTTTAAAAGCTTTGTAAGTTGGTTTTTCCACATTACATACTAAAAAAGGGTGTTGCTGATATTTCTTATTCAGACAATATAGACATATTTTGTGCTTTTGATGATGCAGAAGAAGCTAACATGATTCTGGTAACAATACCAAGTGCAGCAACATTTTTTACATGCAATGTGGGAAAGCAAGTCAATAGTTTTCAATATGCCTTTCCTTGTTCAATATTCTGAACTACATTGCTCTTTAAGAAAATTTAAGAACTGGGCTCACCTATAATATTGGGGACCCTTATTTCTGGTATATAATACTGTCCCCCAAAAATTAAAATGCAAAAGTTAACTAATTTTGGTTGATTAGCCATTCAACCATTATCCTCTACCACAGACATGTCCACTGTGCTGCACAATCCAGTTCTAATTGTACTGCAAATTTCATTTCATTCATTCTCCCTTTATAGGCCCATAGACATGACATAAGGGGTGGGGGCATATATATATATATATATATATATATATATATATATATATATATATATATATATATATATATATATATATATATATATTTGTTAAATGGTAGTGGTGGAACACAAGGAAAATACGCTGAGTACAAATGGCACAAAACAATATAAAGAACACAAAAGAAACAATAAAGCTGAAAGTGCTAAAATACCGTCCATTACATATCACTTGCAGTACTTCATTTTTAGTTTCATTCTATTATGGACATACCTAGCAACATAAGAGCATGTGAGTTGTTGAAAATTACACCCATCAGAGAACATAACCTTACTGCTGAGAACCAAGTGCAAACAATTTAAATATTATGTTTTGAAGAAAAAAAGAAAAGAGGCATACATTAACAGCTCACTCAATGAAAAGAAGTCAACATGTTCAGATTGATTACATACTGAAAAAATTCCCCCCTTGCTAACTTGCTCAATAGCACTGAATGGTTCCAAAATCAATGTAATGCCAGGGCTATTGCTCCTCAGCATAGAAAAATATGCTCTTTGATAGACATAAAGCAACAATGAACAGACCACAATGCCACAGCTATGTCGAAAAATACATACCACACAAATCTTGCCGTAAGTAGTCATCCAGCGCTGAAGAAAGCAGGTAGATCTTTAGAAGCAGGAGTAACAGCACTTCTACACCGTATTCCTCCTACTGGCAGGTACGCTGCAGCAAAGGTATCATTCATAACATTAGCATGATACTCGTAACTAGTACATACATAACTATAGTACAAAAAATAATGGCACCACACATGCCAAAACAATGACTCAAATATTTTGACAATGAGCTTAAAAGCTACAACTCCTGTTCCTAGATATATCTGTAACAATATCTGCCACCTCTTTAAAGTCGAAATAACTGCTTAAATAAACTAGAATAGCAGATTTATGACAAACTGCTAGCACAATTACAATACACATTAACTTCAATGAGGGAATGCCTCAGTACCAGTGAATTGTAGTAATGAGTATAACACAATGTCTGACAACAGAAACTACAGAAGGAAAAGAATGTGTTGTTATTGGTCAGGCATAGCCTCCTTTCTATGGGTCAGGAGGCTGAAAAGTTCAGAATGGAAATAGCTGAGTAGAAACTATAGCAAATCCCCAAATGAAAAATATTAGTGATATAAAAATTTTCCTTAGCTCGCTAACGAAAATTAGCACATTTAATCAAAATAGCTGTTTGGGCCAGTTGGTTCATACTTACACCCTAAAAGACCAGCGAATAAGAAAAAAAGAAAACAGGTACAAAGGAACACAAAACGTATTTCAGTGCCCGTCCTGTCATTTTTTGTTTTTTTGTCCCCGTAATTATTTTTTTTTGCGCTGGTCTTTTTATGTACCGATTACAAAAAGAAAGTCAGTCTTAAAGCAGAGAAGGGGTGACACATGGTTTGCTTCAATGCTGAAGACATCTGATCACCAGATAACCCAGATTTTTCACTTAAGTGATTTGATCGAGTCCAATATTTATTATCAGTTCTTAGCATAAGTGATCAGCAAGTTAAATAAGACTGTTTACTCGCACACGCCCTCAAACACAATGAAACTCAATTGATAAGTCACTGTCTGGGCGTGCACCATATTGCACGGCATGAGCGAAAATGGCAACACGCAAGGAGACACACACATGGCAGGCGACATAAATATTCTCCGACGAGAATCCCAAGCAGTATACATTGAGGCAGATGTCAGTGATCAGCAATATGTGCCACAAAAGTGCGCGTGTCAATTTAAACGCCCCTTTCTGGACGGAAACAATGCTTTGGACTTACCAGCACGGATAGCAGAGACTAGTTTCAAATTCTTTGAAGAAACGACAGTCTACGTTCTTGCGCAGACGAGACGAAGGACTTGAGCCTGCAGCGAAAAAAAAAAGCGTGAGAAATGTCTTTCCTGCACATTGCGTCACTACGACAGTATACATGTACACGAATCGGCTCGGTCCCACCTCTGGTCTCGACGCCATCAGCTCAAAACTGCGGGGTTAAATCGGTGTTCTGAAAGCGTGACGTACAGGTTGCTGGCAAAAGAACCGTAAACTTAACCCATCACCCTGAATGCTCTCCCGCATTTATGGCAACGTTCCCGTAAAGCAGCAACAACAGACGATCAAACGATTGTAGGCAGCGAGCAAAAATAATGCGGCATGCAAACACGTCAATGCGTATCACCGGGACTGCATTAGCGCTCGTCGAAGCATACTTTCGACCGCGGGATATGCTTGTGAGCGTCGTAGACGACTAAAAATGCACCATTAACATCCCGCAAAAAAGGTCGTGACCACCTGAAAATTTTGGGATGCGCCGCTGCTCCAGTCTGAACTGAGGGAGTGGTATGCTCAGGTTGGGATCCAAGACGTCGTGCTCAGAGGCCGTTTCACAGACAAACAAGCAGCGTCGCGGACGTAAGCAATAACAAAACATGTTCAGGCGAAGTTAAATAGCAGAGAAAAACACGTAAAACGATATGTAAAACGTCACTTACATGCGCGGCTGAAATTTGGCGCCAAGGATCCGTTGGAACAGCACCACCGCGACGACCAGCCATCCGCCGTTTCATTCCGAAGTTCACACTTTCACGAAGTCGTTTCATAGTGAGGCATCGATGAGCGCACTCGATGAAATAATCGCTGAGAGCAACCGAACTTTTCTAAAAACACAGATGAGTACCAACGACAAAGAGCACGAACACTGACTCGTGCGGCAATCGCCGCCGTCGTCTTCTCGGACTCGCAGAGTCGCAGGGAACGCAGGCAGGCTCAAGCAACTACGAACACGTGACGCTGTGTTGAGAATAAAAGCAACAAAACTAAAAAGCAACTGCTTCGCTTCTCGCCTCACCACCACTCCCCCCTCACCTCCCCTTTCTCCCTGTTTTGCAGCGTACACACTTGTCTGTCCGCCCTTGTTCTGAGTTCGGCCTTGCTCCCTGCACGGTGAAGCTCGCGTAGGAGTCAAAAGACGGGACGACCGAGGGGTGTCGGGGGGGAGGGAGGTGAAGGGGGGAGGCACCGCATTTTGTAAGAAGATAAGATGCTCCCAACTTTCGACGATTCCCCACCTCCTCCGGGGAAAAACGGGGGGTCCTTTTGTGGTAGCTCTTGAAAGGACATCGGACGGGAAGTAGAAACACAGCCGCACCCAGCTTGAAACCGGTTACCATCATAAAAAAAAAGAAACAAGCGGCAAACTTTTTTTTGCTTGAGCTGCCGGGACGAAATGGTGTAAAGTCATGCGAAAGAGACTAACGTCTTCCGTGGGGGTGATTGCGCAGGGTATATTTAAGCCATGCGGTTTCAGATAGCATAAATCCCGAAGTTACCCTCCTTTTACACTCTTTTTTTTTAGAGTGTAGTTCGTTTTCTTTATCTCGTCCCCATTTGTCTTCGTTTCATTCCACACATGGTAGATGTATAGGTGGACGGATGGCCGGTCGGATGGGTGGATAGATGGAAGGGTTGATGGATGAATGAATGGATATATGAATGAATTGTTAGGTGGGCTCACAGACGAATAGACGGACGAACGTGCAGGTGAGTGGATAGATGGATGAATGCACGGCTAGGTGGGTGGATGGATTCTTACTTGCGCGTACTCAAAGTCCCGTTCACTCTACGTTCCAGCCTCTCTAACAACACAGCTCTCTGCATGTGCACTTATTTACTTAATTAATTCTATTGCTGCAGCCTTGGTGAGGTCGCTACAAACGTGAATTAGATGAAGAAAATGCAGAAATTTCGAACAGAACAGAGCCACAAAAGTCGGAATATCGAATTAACAACAAGGAATAGCTTTAAAGCATATTTAAAGCAATGGCAATTGTATTCAGGCAGCAAATTTCGGAATTGTTAGTCGTAATGAAGAATCTGCTTTTTACATATCAGTTCAATAATAAATAAAAAGTAAGCTAAATGCTTTGCGACCTTCAGTTGAGGGCTGGTTTGTTAAGTGTAGTTGCCTTTTTAAGATCCAAATCGTTGAAAGCAAACTAAAATGTACTTGGCTACAAACTAATTCTAGGGATCATGTGTGGTGGCTGTATGATAGTTGTCTTAGACCTGAAACCTTATCAGTCGTTAGAAGATGCCGCCTTGCAATGTAAGGAAGTCTAAGCTGTCGGGAGCAAAAGAAGTATAGAAGACTGAGTCGCAGACAGGTCTCGGAAAAACTGCATTGAATGGACATCTGAAGAAGTCTTCTGGGAGTGAAAGAGCTACTATATGATCTTTTTAGAAAAAGAAAGAACGAATATTTTAGCTTAATTTGACGTGTAATGTTCCACCTCGCCAAAATGCTTCAATGTGATAGCACTCCCGCGTAGAGATGGTACTTATTACTATTCTTTTTTTTTTAATTCGTGGTCTAGGCATGACACGGCAACTGGCACTTGACACACAGCCGTTTTACTAGTGCCACATGCTAAGCGCTGCTGCCGCACTTTTCTGCTGCAGTTCACTAAAGAGTAGCTCCACGCTTGAAAAGGAGCAATTCATACGACTTACTAAATAAGGGTAAATTATTAGTTGTCTCGACGCCAGAGGCGATCGGGAGATGGCGCTGCGATGCACGGTTCGCGTTTAAGTTTTGGAATCCGTTAAACCGAACTCCATCTGTGTGACCAAAGGCCTTCGATAGCGTTGTTCTCTATCGCCTTACCCGTCTCGATGGAGATCTTATCAATTAAGCCATTGCTTTCAGCCTAAGGTATACTACCGATAGGGTGGATAAAAGACGCCGCCTGCCAGCGCAGCTTTTGCATCTGATTTAATGCTGACAGCGGCACGTCGACGCTACCTACAGATTCCGCCGGATATTTACGACAAAGAAACCACAATTCTCTGGCTCATGCTCAGCGCCAAAAAATCGTCTGTCGTCCAACTCGCGGGTGGAGGTACCTCGTCCAACAACGCTCCCCTCTCCCATGGTGGAGGTACCTCGAGGGTATGCACGGAATGAAAGTACCTTCCCTAACGAAAGCATCATGCGTAGACTAATGTGTCTCAGATTAATTTATGTGTTTCGCATATGTTCATATGCGATGATACGTGTATAAGTTGCTAGTATAAGATTATATGTAGCTCTTTTCTATTAGTTGTATGACCCGATATGCTTCTCTCTTATCATTCATAGTGCAGGGATACGGGCTTCTTATACTACTCGCATGCTATCATATTCTCTGATATCACTCGTATGGGCTCATACAGGGCTGTTGCATCACTCGTATGGATTTGTTTCCGCTGTCACACACACAGGTCCATATGAGTAATGGGGTTTTAACGTATTCCAGTCCCATTCCAGATTACTGTGCAGTTTGTATGACTTTCTAAGACATGACCACAACATTTCATTTTGCATCTTTTTTCGAGCTGTTCATTTGAGCTCACAAACATCCCCAAGTGGTTGAAATCGATGCCACCACTATGGTACCTTTGCTATATGCAATTTTCGGATAATAAATGCCACGCATATTGCCAGGGGCGCTTGGAGCGAAAGACGTTATGTGGCACTTGGAGCGAAAGACGTTGAAGTGAATCGGCTCGGCCTTCGCAGGACCTATCTAAAACTGTGACTGTGGACTTTCTCATGTAGCGGTTAACTTTAATCTAATCCATTCACCGACGCCATGACAAATCTGGTGGAGGTGATGTCTGACGCCCCGTACACCTCCGATAAGCAGTAGTGCTAGTCCTATATTCGAGCAAACGCCTGTTCACCGCACCAGCTCCTGGCAACGAGGCCGACTACCTGAGTTTTCCCCATCTAGCATGACTACCGGAAGACACGACATCGTCGCAATGCCTGGAGCGACCGCCACCTACGTGGCGTTTCAGAACTCCCGCGTCCCAAAGACCTTTCAAGGGGACACCTATGAAGACGTCGACGTCTGGTTGCAGCCTTACGAAAGGGTAGCTGAGTTCAACCTCTGGGATGACCCTGCCCGGCTTCGAAACGTCTACATCCACTTGGACGACGGTGCTCTGACGTGGTTCGAGAACCATGAAGAGCAGCTATCTTCTTGGAGTGAGTTCAAGCGTCATCTTGCGGCAACTTTAGGCAGCACAGATCGCCGCGCAAGGGTTAAACGCGTTCTCTAATCTCGGGTCCAAATGCCTAATGAAACTGTCGCGGCGTATATCAAAGACATAAGCCGCCTCTTGAAGCGCGCGGACCCTACGATGTCTGAGGACAAAAAGGTACGCTACCTCATGCGTGACGTCAAAGAGCAGCTTTTTACTGTCTTGGTCCGCAACCCTCCGAAAAGTGCCACAGAATTTCTTTTGGAAACCTGCACGGTGGAAACATCCTCCGTTTCTGCCGAGTTACTACCGCATGGCATTGACACATCTGCGCTACGGGAGCTCGTACGTTCGATTGTGTGCGACGAATTCAGACTGATGTATGGCGCCCCTCAACCAGCAACTACCTTTATTGCGAGCGTTATCTGCGACAGGTTCTGCAATACTCTCCGCCCCAGTCGCTGTCCCTCATTCCTGCTAAACGTAGCTGTGCCGACAACAACAGCCCCCGTGATCCAGTACGTGACATATTCCCGACAGTCTACACGAAAAGCAGACGAGCGGCGTACCCCCAAGCGATGGGCGTTATGCTTTCACTGCGGCGAACCGGGTGAGGTCTATCGGCGCTGTCCCTACCGTCGACTGGGCCTCGAAGGTTTTTCCGCCGATTCTCCGTGGCCTCGCTATGGCGAACGGCCCCGAGCCATAGAAGATTTCGTCAGTGACCAGCGCCGTAGTGTTCCATATTGTCTGAGGCAAACTTCATCACCGTCACCCAGGGCTCGCCCTTCGCAATCTCTGATGCGAGGTCTTCATCGGCAGCGCAGGGCCGATCGCCCCGTCCCCGGCGGGAAAACTGACACCAGCGACCTTCGGGGGTGTACTAACTGGACATCGCTGCGCGGGAGACCCCCCCATCGGCGCGGACACGGAAACAGTATGCATCGAAAATGGAAAAGTCTGCGGTTACCGATCATAACGCCACCTCGACGCCACCACGACGCACCCGCAACGACGATGAATTGCCGGTGGAACCGAGGACGCACCAACGCACCCGCAACAACAACGAATTACTGGTTGAACAGACGACGCAACAATGCACTCGCAACGATGACGAATTGCCGGTGGAACAGATGACGCGACAAAGCACTCGCAACGACGACGAATTGCCGGTGGAACAGATGACGCAACAATGCACTCGCAACGACGTCGAATTGCCGGTGGAACAGATGACGCAACAATGCACTCGCAACGACGACGAATTGCCGGTGGAACAGATGACGCAACAGTGCACTCGCAACGCCGACGAATTGCCAGTGGAACAGATGACGCAACAATGCACTCGCAACTACGTCTAATTGCCGGTTGAACGGACGCCGCAACAACGCACCCGCAACGACAACGAATTGCAGATGAAGCAGACCGCGTACACCGACGCAGAGCAGCCAACGAATCAGAAGCCTTACATTCGCGAGCAGTTTCGTTGGACATACCCGTAATACTGGATGGTCGGAATGTTCAAGCTTTGGTGGATACTTGCGCCGATTATTCCATTTCGAGCAGCCAGTTTCCGCAGTTCTCAGTTCTCTGTGAACTGTGCCAGTTCTCTGCCCCACACAGAACTGCCACACTCAGACAACTGTGAACTGTGAACTGAAAACTGTGAGAACTGGGGAAAAGGAATGCCTGGCCATTACTTGGGCTGCTGCGAAATGGGGCCCCGCCTTTATGGTCGCCTATTTAAAGTGGTCACTGACCACCATTTCTTGCGTTGGCTGGCCAACCTGCGTGATCCATGCCACCGCCTGGAGCGATGGAGCCTTCGGTCTACAGGAGGTTGACCTCACTATATAATCTATAAGTCCGACCATAAGCATGAAAACGTTTCTAGTGTGCATGTCGAGCTCGCTTTACCAGACGCGGATGACGCTGGCAGCTTCTTCGTAGCTGTTGATGCTTTCGATATGTCTAATCAGCAGCGTGCCGATCCTGAGTTGCAAGCTTTGATCAATTATTTAGAAGGTCGGCCAGCCTTCATAACTAAGTACTTTTCTTGGAGCCTCTCAACATTCTGCCTGAGAAGTGGTGTGCTCTATGCACAACTCTAGATTTGAGTCGAGAGCCTACCTCCTCGTGGTACCCACAGCTCTGCGAGACGGATTACTTTCCGCGTGCTACACTGAACCAACTTCTGGCCACTTGGGTTATTCTCACACACTTGCTAGAATACGACAGACATTCTACTGACCCAAACTTGCCACTGTTTTGAAGCGCTATGTCCAGAGCTGTCAGCAATGTCAGCGTCGGGTTCCGCTATCAAAGCCTGCAGGCCTCATCGTGCCCATAATACCACCACGAGCACTGTTTGATCAAGTCGGCATGGAGCTTATTGGTCCTTTCCCTCGGTCTTCCGGTGGCAACCGTTGGATAATAATCGCCACAAAGATTATCATCATCATCATCATCATCATCATCAGCCTGATTATACCCACTGCAGGGCGAAGGCCTCTCCAATATTCCTCCACTTAACCCGGTTCTGTTCTAGCTGCATCCACTTGACCCCTACGAACTTCTTAATCTCATCCGCCCACCTAACTTTCTGCCGCCCCCTGCAACGCTTTCCTTCCCTTGGAATCCAGTTTGTTACCCTCAGCGACCATCGGTTATATTCTCTTCGCACTACATGTCCTGCCCATGCCCATTTCATCTTAATTTCTACTAGAATGTCGGTAACTTGAGTTATTTCTCTGACCCACTCTGCACGCTTTCTATCTCTTAATGTTACCCTTACCATTTTTCGTTTCATAGCCCTCTGGGTTGTCCTCAACTTAAGTAGAACTCTCTTGGTTAGCCTCCACGTTTCCGCCCCATAGGTGAGTACAGGCAAGATGCAACTGTTGTATACTTTCCTCTTGAGCGATAACGGTAAGCTGCTAGTCATAATCTGCGAGTGCTTGCCAAATGCGCTTCATCCCAATCGTATTTTTCTTGTTATTTCCTTTTCGTGGTCCGGATCTGCGGTGACTACCTGTCCTAAGTAGACATATTCGCCTACTACTTCCAGTATTTCGCTACCTAATGTAAACTGCTGTTAATTCCCGAGGCTGTTGAACATTACCTTAGTCTTCTGCATATTGATTTTCAAGACTACCTTTCTAGTTTTCCTGTCTAGGTCATCAATCATTATTTGCAGTTCATCCCCCGAATTGCTTAGCAAGGCAATGTCACCAGCAAATCGGCCAGATTACTGAGGTATTCTCCATCTACCCTTATCCCTAACTGCTCCCATTCCAAGTCTCTGAATACTTCCTCTAAACAAGCTGGGAATAGTACTGGGGAGATTGTGTCTCCGTGCCTAACACCTTTCTTTATGGGAATTTTGTTACCTTCTTTATGCATAACTATGGTTGCTGTGCAGCCACTATATATATCTTCCAGCACTTTCACGTACGGCTCGTCTACCCCCTGATTTCGCAATGCCTGCATCACCACCGAGGTTTCAACTGAGTCAAATGCTTTTTCGTAATCAATGAATGCTATGTATAAGGGCTGGTTATATTCCGAGCATTTTTCTATCACCTGATTGATGGTATGGATATCATCGATAGTAGAGAACCGTTTCCGAAACCCTGCTTGATCCTTTGCTTGATTGCAGTCTAAGGTTGTCCTGATTCTATTAGCGATTACCTTTGTAAATACCTTATACGTAACGACCAGTAAGCTGATTGGTCTGTATTTTCTAAGGTCCTTAGAGTCCCCTTTCTTGTGAATGAGGATAATATTTGCATTCTTCCATGGTTCCGGTACCGTCGATGACATCAGGCACTGCGTATACAGGGTGGCGAGTTTTTCTAGCACGATATCACCCCGTCCTTCAGCAAATGTGTAGTTATCTGATCCTCTCCAGCTGATTTCCCCCTTTTCATAGTTTCTAGTGCTTTCTTGACCTTGTCCTTCGTCCCTGGTGGAACGTCTGACTGTTTTCCCCTACCGCCAATCTCATTACGGTCCTGACTACTTTGGCTACTGTAGAGATCTGTATAAAACTCCTCGGCTACTTTGACTATCTTTTCCATATTAGTGATGACGTTGCCCGCCTTGTCCCTTATCGCATACATCTGGTTTTTGCCTATTCCCAATTTCTTCTTTACCGCTTTAAGACTTCCCCCGTTCTTTACAGCATGCTCAATTTTCTCCATGTTATACTTCCTTATATCGGCCACCTAGCGCTTATTGATTAGCTTTGATATCTTGGCCAATTCGAGCCGGTCTCTTGGATTGGAAGCTGTCATACTCTGGCGTTTCTTAATCAAATCTTTTGTCTCCTTAGACAGCTTGCCGGTATCCTCTCTAACTATCCTACCGCCTACATCTACCGCGCACTCAGTAATGATATCTCTGAAATTATTGTTCCTTGCCTCTAGGGTAATGTCGCCATCCTCAGTTAGAGCTGAAAACCTATTCTGTAGCGAGATCCTGAACTCTTCTGCCCTCCCCCTCACCGCTAATTCATTGACGGGTTTCTTTCTTACTAATATGTTGCGTTCCTTCTTCAGATTTAGGCTAATTCGGGACCTCACCATACTGTGGCCACTGCATCGCACTTTCCCGATAACCTCTACATCTTGCATAATGGCGGGGGTTGAACACATTATGAAGTCGATTTCATTTTTTGTCTCTCCGTAGGACTTTTCCATCTCCATTTCCGGTTCTTCCGTTTGCTGAAGAAGGTATTCATGATTCGTAAATTATTGCGCTCTGCAAACTCAACTAGTAACTCCGCCCTGCTATTCCTAGAACCAATGCCATAGTCACCTAACTCCTTGTCTCCTGCCTGTTTTTTCCCTACCTTGGCATTGAAATCGCGCATTGGTACAGTAGTCTTTACTCTTCATATGGCCGATTCTACATCTTCATAGAAGCTTTCAACTGCCTGGTCATTATAACTACATGTAGGTGCATAGGCCTGTGCAACGTTCAGTTTATACCGCTTATTAAGCCCAATTACGATGCCTGCAACGCTTTAACTAATACTATAGAATTCATCATATTACCCGCTATATACTTATTGACAAGGAAACCTACTCCTAGTTGTCGCCACAAAGATTATATGACTAGCTATTCCAAGACCAAAGTGCTACCTAGTAGTACAGCATCTGAAGTTGCCCATTTCTTTGTACAGCAGATCATACTGCGGCATGGTGCTTCTACCTGTGGTAATACCGATGGAGGGACTGCCTTTACTTCGCAAATGATGGCAGACGTTTTTCATCTCAGCGGTACGGCGCATCAAAAAGCTACTGCTTACCATCCGCAGACGAACGGGCTAAAGAAAGGCTTAATAAGAAAAGTATAGAGGACATGCTGGCGATGTATGTCGACGCCCAGCAAAAGACTTGGGATGCTCTCCTACCATATGCGACATTCGCGTAGGATACGGCAGGCCATGAGACGACACATTTCACGCCGTTTCACCTCGTTTACGGCAGGAGGTTAGGACGATGCTGGACGTAATGCTCCCTTGCGAAACAGATAGCGAGCTTTCTACTGACGCCGCGCAGTTGGCTCACGATGCAGAGCAAGCACGCCAACTAGCACGCGTACATATCGCCCAGTAACAGGACTCACGCCCTTACAACCTCCGCCGCAGACAAGTTTCCTACAACACTGGGAACCAGGTGTGGGAGTGAACTCCTGTTCGACGCCGTGGCCTACCAGAAAAGCTAACTTGCCGCTACTTCGGACCATATTAAATCTTGCGGCGCCTCAGCGACGTCAACACCGAGGTGCTCCCGCATAGCCCAGAGCAGAGGCCGTCGACTACCTCGGTCAGAGACAGTTCATGTCTTGCGAATGAAGCCGTATTTTGCGCGGTAACTAAAAAACGGCATCGGCTAACTTTTTTTTCGTTTCCTTTGTCCGCTTGTGTGAACGTGTGCCTGTGTTCGTCACGCTTAAGGAGGGAGGAATGCAAGGGGGCTCTCGGAGCGAAAGACTTTGAAGTGGCGCTTGGAGCGAAAGACGTTGACGTGAATCGGCTCCGCCTTCGCAGGACCTATCTAAAATTGTGACCATGGACTTTCAATTGTACCAGCTTTCTTAATCTAGCCCAGTCACCAACGCCGTGACAACATATTTCATTTATAATCCTGAGAGAGCATTTGTGCATGGTTATTTGGTTCTGCTGTTTCGAAGCTTCGTTTTGAATCGCATATATTCATAAAACTATTTATGTATTAGGCACGCATCACTAAATAAAAAAAGTGTAAGCTGTGAAACTGACCCTGGCAACGTTTAATGCTAGAACCCTAGCTAGTGAAGTTAGTTTAGCAGTGCTGTTAGAGGAACTAGAGGGCATGAAATGGGATGTCATAGGGCTTAGTGAGGTTAGGAGGCCGATGGAGGCATATACTGTACTGAAGGATGGGCATGTACTGTGTTATCGAGGTTTACCAGAGAGGCGACAACTAGGAGTAGGTTTCCTTGTCAATAAGTATATAGCGGGTAATATCGATGAATTCTATAGTATTAATGAGAGGGTTGCAGGCATCGTAATTAGGCTTAATAAGCGGTATAAACTGAAGGTTGTACAGGCCTATGCACCTACATGTAGTTATGATGACCAGGCAGTTGAAAGCTTCTATGAAAATGTATAATCGGCAATCCGAAAAGTAAAGACGCAGTATACTGTACTAATGGGTGACTTCAATGCCAAGGTAGGGAAAAAACAGGCAGGAGACAAGGCAGTAGGTTACTATGGCATTGGTTCTGTTCTAGGAATAGCAGGGGGGAGCTACTAGTTGAGTTTGCAGAGCGCAATAACTTACTAATCATGAATACCTTCTTCAGCAAACGGAAGAACCGGAAATGGACATGGAAAAGTCCTAACGGAGAGACTAAAAATGAAATCGACTTCATAATGTGTTCAACCCCCGCCATTGTGCAGGATGTAGAGGTAATCGGGAAAGTGCGATGCAGTGACCACAGGATGGTGAGGTCCCGAATTAGCCTAAATCTGAAGAAGGAACGCAACAGATTAGTAAGAAAGAAACCCATCAACGAATTAGCAGTGAGGGGGAGGCCAGAAGAGTTCAGGATCTCGCTACTGAATAGGTATTCAGCTTTAACTGAGGATGGCGACATTACCCTAGAGGCAAGGAACAATAATTTCAGAGATATCATTACTGAGTGCGCGGTAGAAGTAGGCGGTAGGATAGTTAGAGAGGATACCGGTAAGCTGTCTAAGGAGACGAAAGATTTGATTAAGAAACGCCAGAGTATGAAAGCTTCTAATCCAACAGACCAGATCGAATTGGCCGAGATATCAAAGCTAATCAATAAGCGCAAGGTGGCCGATATAAGGAAGTATAACATGGAGAAAATTGAGCATGATGTAAAGAACGGGGGAAGCCTTAAAGCGGTAAAGAAGAAATTGGGCATAGGCAAAGACCAGATGTATGCGATAAGGGACAAGGCGGGCAGCGTCATCACTAATATGGACATGATAGTCAAAGTAGCCGAGGAGTTCTATACAGATCTCTACAGTAGCCAAAGTAGTCAGGACCGTAATGAGATTGGCGGTAGGGAAAAACAGTCAGACGTTCCAACCAGTGACGAAGGACGAGGTCAAGAAAGCACTAGAAACTATGAAAATGGGGAAATCAGCTATAGAGGATCAGATAACTACAGATTTGCTGAAGGACGGGGGGGGATATCGTGCTAGAAAAACTGGCTACCCTGTATACGCAGTGCCTGATATCATCGACGGTACCGGAACCATGGAAGAATGCAAACATTATCCTCATTCACAAGAAAGGGGACTCTAAGGACCTTAAAATTACAGATCAATCGCTAATAGAGTCAGGACAACCTTAGACTGCAATCAAGGAAAGGATCAAGCAGGGTTTCGGAAACGGTACTCTACTATCGATCATATCCATACCATCAATCAGGTGATAGAAAAATGCTCGGAATATAACCAGCCCTTATACATAGCATTCATTGATTACGAAAAAGCATTTGACTCAGTTGAAACCTCGGCGGTGATGCAGGCATTGCGAAATCAGGGGGTAATAGAATCAGGACAACCTTAGACTGCAATCAAGCAAAGGATCAAGCAGGGTTTCGGAAACGGTACTCTACTATCGATCATATCCATACCATCAATCATGTGATAGAAAAATGCTCGGAATATAACCAGCCCTTATACGTAGCATTCATTGATTACGAAAAAGTATTTGACTCAGTTGAAACCTCGGCGGTGATGCAGGCATTGCGAAATCAGGGGGTAGACGAGCCGCACGTGAAAGTGCTGGAAGATATATATAGTGGCTGCACAGCAACCATAGTTCTGCATAAGGAAAGTAACAAAATTCCCATAAAGAAAGGTGTTAGTCAAGGAGACACAATCTCCCCAGTACTATTCACAGCTTGCTTAGAGGAGGTATTCAGAGACTTGGAATGGGAGCAGTTAGGGATAAGGGTAGATGGAGAATACCTCAGTAATCTGCGATTTGCTGATGACATTGCCTTGCTAAGCAACTCGGGGGATGAACTGCAAATAATGTTAATGACCTAGACAGAAAACGTAGAAAGGTAGGCTTGAAAATCAATATGCAGAAGACTAAGGTAATATTCAACAGCCTCGGGAAGGAACAGCAGTTTACATTAGGTAGCGAAATACTGGAAGTAGTAGGCGAATATGTCTACTTAGGAAAGGTAGTAACCGCAGATCCGGACCATGAAATGGAAGTAATAAGAAGAATAAGATTGGGATGGAGCGCATTTGGCAAGCACTCGCAGATTATGACTAGCAGCTTACCGGTATCGCTCAAGAGGAAAGTATACAACAGTTGCATCTTGCCTGTACTCACTTATGGGGCGGAAACGTGGAGGCTAACCAGGAGAGTTCTACTTAAGTTGAGGACAACCCAGAGGGCTATGGAACGAAAAATGGTAGGGGTAACATTGATAGAAATCGTGCAGAGTGGGTCAGAGAAATAACTCAAGTTACCGATATTCTAGTGGAAATTAAGAAGAAGAAATGGACATGGGCAGGACATGTAGTGCGAAGAGGGGATAACCGATGGTCACTGAGAGTAACAAATTGGATTCCAAGGGAAGGAAAGCGTAGCAGGGGGCGGCAGAAAGTTAGGTGGGCGGATGAGATTAAGAAGTTCGCAGGGGTCAAGTGGATGCAGCTAGCACAGGACCGGGTTAAGTGGAGAAATATGGGAGAGGCCTTCGCCCTGCAGTGGGTATAATCAGGCTGCTGCTGCTGATGATGATGATGTAAGCTGTGATTTAGCTTGTGGTTAATCCCACAGTTACGCGAGAGCAGTCCACATGCCTACGTTAGGTTCGGCTTCAAAGTAAAAATGTGACTTTTTCCCATAAAAGTTTACTCTATGGATTCATCAGATGAATTTATTGAAAAGAAAAGGCAGAGAGGTTGGCCCGAATAATTCAAATCTGGCCTGCTACTCTGCACTGGAGAAGGGGAAGGAGAGAAGAAAGAAAGTCATGATGGGTGACGATGTGGGAGAAGGCATGTGAAATATATATACAGACACGGCAGCTTGTTTCACAAGCGCGAATCAAGACCGCTGGCACTCAAATAACTGCAAAGAGCACGCACTGCCTGGGCGCCCTTCCCCTTGTTCTGCCAAGCGCCCAGCAGCAGTTCCTCCGACAGAGGCCTCTTGTCTAAACGCTTCAAGGAAGCAGCTAGCGCATTTCTTTCGTTCGCATACTCTGGGCACACCAATAATACATGGTCCACAGTCTCTGGGATGCCTTAAGTTGAACATTCCGGTGAGTCCATCTGTCCAACTAAATGTAAGTACTTGTGCGTGAAAGCCACGTTTAAACGAAGTCTATGTATCAAGCATGCCTGATGGCGCGGAATATCACGCGGAACATTAAATTTAAATGTTCGATCGAGCCTTCTTAGACGGATGTGTCCAGCGTCTGGTTGAGGCCAGTAAGCTGCTGTAGCAATATTCATACAACTCTTTAGAAGACACGTCGTATTCGCTCTTGAAAAAGGCACAGCTGTTTGGAAGCCATTGATGAATGCGCTTTTTGCTTCAACATCGGCCTGCTCATTCCCATGGAGGCCGCAGTGGGCAGGGATCCATTGAAACATTATCATGTGGCCTAGCAGCTGGGCAGATGTGATGAGCTCCATAATGTTTAGTGTCAGGGACTGATAGGCAGTGTGGCGTAAGAAGTTTTCAAAAATTTGTAATGCAGTCTTCGAGTCCGTGAATATACACCATTTTTGAGGTGGTTCCCCACATATATAGCGAATAGATTCCCGAATGGCTAGAAGTTCGGCAGCGGTTGATGTAGAGGTATGTCCCAAAAGGAAATGCAGTCGTTTTCTGAGCTGGTATGACCACAGCTGCAGCGGATGCCTGTGCTGACCCAGATCCATCGGTGTATACGTGAATATAATTGGGATATTCTGACCAGATGTGTGACAGAGTAAGTTGTTTAAGTCCACTAATCGGTACCATTGATTTCTTTAGTATTTAGGAACACGAAGGTGCACCAAAGGTTTATCCATCGTCCATGGTGGTTGGGTGGGACGATATGGGAGGGCATATCCTGTCGGTACTTGCGACTGATGGCAGCGGAGTGCACTTGTAAAACTGCAGTCCGGCCGCTCATCCAAAATCTTCCTGAGTGGGTGAAAACGGTGTCTTGTAAGTGCTCGTAAATATACACGAAGTGGTTCGTGTGACAAGTATATGGACATTGGGCGAGCATGTGCCTCTTCAATTGTGCCTTTGTTAGAGGTGCATCTGGGCAGTCCAAGGCATATTTTCAGTGCCTGCGCTTACACGCTCTATAAAGTCCGCAAGCAGGAAATGCTCATACTAGAGAGTACTGGGAGACTGTACCGGATGTAGCCAACAAACAGAGCCTCGTAAAGCCGTATTGAGGAGCGCTCAGTTGGATCCCATATGATGCCAGCTATATAACGAAGTACATGGCAAAAATTAATTAGCCTTTTCTTCACCATAGCAATATGTTTCGACCAAGATAGTCGGTGGTCAATAATTACTCCCAAGAATCTGTGCCTGGAGACGTATGGTATTACGACTCCATGAGGGGTAATCGGGTAGCGGCTGACACATTTTCCCGTAAACGCGATCACTGCACACTTTTCTGCAGCTAAAAATAAACCTTGACGCCGTGAGGACATCGATGTTGATGACACAGCTCGTTGCAGTCTCGCACGTAGTTGTGGGCGCGTCGAACCAGAGGCCCAGATGCAGATGTCGTCAGCATATGCACTTATGTGGATGTTAGTTGGCAGTTAACTCACCAGGCCAATTAGCGCAACGTTAAATAAAGTTGGGCTAGAACTCCTCCCTGTGGAACTCCACGACCGGCCTGAAAGCGGGTAGTATCTCCTTCAGGCGTATTCATGTAAACAGAGCGGCCGCTGAGATAGCTTACAATCCACAAGTACAGCCGGCCACCAACTCCCACGTCGTCAAGTCCATCAAGAATAGCTTCATGGAGGATGTTGTCGTAAGCTCCCTTTATATCTAAAAATGCAGCAGCTACTAGTCGACGGTGACTCTTTTCGCGTTCTACTGTCGCCACAAGGTCGATGTCGCTGTCAATGGAAGAGCGTCCGCGGCGAAATCCAGTCATTATATTCGGATAAAGATCATTACTCTCTAAATACCACTCAAGTCTTGCCAGCACCATGCGCTCCATAACTTTTCCAACACAGCTTGTTAGGGCAACTGGCCGGTATGAGGTAAGTTCGAGAGGAGGCTTTCCAGGCTTCAAAAGAATGGATTCAGCTTTATTTATGGCATAGGGGAGTCACATCACGTATACGCAACCTTTGCCTTTCGTCATTTATCATGCTCTTTCGGGTGTAGAAGACTTCTAATGGTATCACATCCTCTCTATGTCGAACTCCGGGGCACACAGCAACGTTCGAACGAACCTTCTGTCCTAGCAACTCGCTATTTTCGTTCGCCTCTACCAACCACCGAGTCTTATCTGTCTTCTTCTTCTTTCTTTCTTTTTCTTCTTCTTCTTAATCTTCTCACGGACAGGCACGACGAGATGGCGAGACTGTGGCCAATGTAGCTCTCGCTACAATACAGTAATCCATGGAGTGCAGTACATAAAATAACTTCTAGAAAATGTGTCCACTGTAATCATGAACTAAGGCATTGAAGAAGAAAAAAATATACAGGGACTCAGCGGTCGCTTAAGAGGATAAGGTGAAAGCTAACCCTTCGCTCTTATCATTTGCTTCCCATCGCTTATCTCTTATCGGGCTTCGTAGAAAAGGAAAGGCGAAGTATCTCTCACACTTTCTCCGACAAGTGTGCGTTTGGACTATATTCCATCGCTCCTGCCGCGTGGCGTTCCTTGGCGCGCGTTCAAGTGTGTGATTGCAGATGGCTGAAACGCTAGACAAGAACACATCGCAGAATCTCGCTGAATTTGGCAGATCTCGCGCACTACTCTCGCGCATGAATTTAGTTTCATGAGCCTATAGAGAGGCTTTCGCCTTAAAATTATCTGAAGGGGTAGTCAGCGTGGGTTCATAGAATTGGGCGACGCCCTTTGCCTTCGAAGAACACCCATTTGTGCGAGATATGCGGGTTCACTGATTTCATATTTTGTTTGCTTAGCCTGAAAACAAGCACCGGAAATACTCAACGTGAACAAGGTGCCCGTGATCGGAACAGGTGTTTATATTACAATGCGGCGTGCCATACGAGCGCACGAACATGCCGCGTCCATTTTGCTGGCGGAATTTAGCAAAAACTACCCTCACAGTAAACAAAATACCTTTCCTAACGAGATCATGATGATGATGAGAAATATTTTTTTATATATACAGGGAGTGCACGCTAGTGGTCCTTAAGGGTGCGGCCCTTACAATTACAAGGTTAGCTTCCTCTTATGTGAGCCCATTGGCTTTGGCCCGGCCCGAGCCCGCTCGAACAAGGCTCTTTGCGCCGTCAGGTCAGAGCAGCTGGGTAGGGGGGGGGGGGGGGGGGTAGATTGTTTTTTTTTTTCACATAGCCGTACCATGTGGAAAACGTCCGAGAACTTTTCCTCAGAGTTCTGGCATTTCCCCGTACAAGCAGGATCCAGTTATTTTAATACCGTTTGTTGTAAGCGCGAAGGAAAATGCGCCCCTCCGTCTTTGAGAGGCCCTTGCAGGGCTTGGGATAGATTGAATATGTGTATGTGGATGAATACTGAAATATCAGTTGTGTTAAAAAAAGAACAAATGATATCGCAAATCGAAGTAGCTGAGACAAAACGAATGCTATCTAAACCAGTTTTAGAACTGCCGTAACCTTTCCGTATCTTTGATGAGAAAAAAAAATATAGAAATATTCGTCGTCTCTGGGACTGCGCACCATAAAAATATTATTAGTCACTGGTGAAACAGGCGTATGATAATACAACACATTTCGGACATAATGAATGACGCAATTGGCCAGCGGCCTAATGCGCTACACTTTCTAAGACAGTTGAAGATACTGCCGAATCATTCAGTGCCTATTTTGCCTCCATAGAGCGTACGAATGCTGCGCAGGTATACATTCATAGTAATGCACCTACCGCTGAGATGCCGAAGCGGGTTAACAACACATTTGCACTGCCTGATATTGAAATGAAAGAAATAATGACAGCAGTCAGCAGTCCTTCAGCTGGCAAGACGTCAGGACCTGAAGGAATGCCATCCCGTTTGCCTGATTGTTCGCCTTTGGTCTCTTCGCTAACGCTGAGTTCATTCTATTTTAGACGCAGGTCCGCCCAATAAAGTGTTTGTGGAGCCCGTATATAACCTTTTTCGTGCCGCCATAGTCTCTGCTTCTTTTACCTTGGGTGTGGTTGCCGCCATGTGAGAGCGTTGAATAGCATGTTGACAAGCAAGCGTATGAATGTTTCTGTTGCGCAATCGATTAGTGTTTTGTCTTGAAATCATAAAGCAGTAACTCGAATCATTGTTTTACTAAAACACACCTGTTTCTATTTTTTGTTTTCGTTTGAAAACTGTTAGGTAACTATATCTCAGTGCATGATTTCTCATATTTTTCCTTATGTATATTAGGGTTCATTCCAAAACACTTATCAAATATAATTACACCTTAGTACCCACTGAAATAATTATTTTTCTTGTCGTTTTCTTGTCATGAACGAAGATGCATCTCCTACTATTTTACTTCCAGATGGTGCACTGAAATGCATTAGAGGGCGAACCGGCTTCGTTAAGGCTGTGAAATATGCTGCGGGTTGAAACTATGTCCTAAGAAGAAAAACAATTACTGTGTAATCAGGCTAAACATGACCCTGTCTAACGAAACTATAAGCACGAGCACCTCTAAGGTTCAGTTCAGTCGTTCAGTCGTGTCCGACTCTTCGTGACCCTATGGACCATATCACGCCACGCTTTTCGGTATCTCACTATCTTGCTAACATCACAAAACATCTGTAGTGCCTCGAGGATGCCATCTAACCATCGCGTTCGCTGCCTACCCCTACTCCGGCGACCCTCAATCTTTCACAACATCAAATCTTTCTCCAGCGACTCCTCTGTTCTCATCAGATGACCAAAGTAGCTGAGCTTTAACTTTAGAATTTGACCCTCCATGGAGCAGTCAGGGTTTATGGTCGGCAATATCGACTGATTTGATCTTCTTACAGTCCAAGGAACTCTCAAGAGTCTTCGCCGTTTCTTCGGCGGTCAGCCTTTCTCACAATCCAACTCTCACATCCATAAATCACAACTGGAAAGACCATAGCACGAGTTATACTGACCTTGGTTGGCAGACTAATGCCTCTGCTCTTTACTAGGCGGTCAAGGCTAACCATTCCTCTTTTTCCCAGAGGCAGGCGTCTCCTAAGTTCATGGCTACAGTCTCCTTCCGAGGTAATCTTGGAGCCCAAGAAGAGGAAATCTGTCAGAGCTTCCACTTCTTGTCCCTTGATGCTCCGGGACTTGATAGGGCAAGACGCCACGATCTTTGTCTATTTAATGTTCAGATTAAGCCCAAACGTCTCATTCTCTTCTTGTACGCGCATCAGAAGTCTCTTGAATTCCACTTCACTTTCTGCCATTAATGTGGTATCATCCGCATATCTAAGGTTGTTGATACGTTTTCCAGCAATCTTCACTCCAGCTGAGGACTCGTCCAGACCCGCATTCCTCATGATGCACTCTGCATATAGGTTAAATAGGCAGGGCGACAGTATGCAGCCTTGCCTCACTCCTTTCTCAATCGGAAACCAATCAGTAAGACCATGCCCAGTTCTGACTGTGGCCTCTTGCCCTTCATAAAGGTTCCTGAGGAGACAGATGAGGTGAATTGGAACTCCCATCTCTTAGAGAGCTTGCCACAATCTGCTGTGACCTACGCAGTCAAACGCTTTCGCATAATCAATAAAGCAGAAGCAGATGGGTTTCTGGAACTGTCTTGCTTTTTCCATGATCCAAGCCCTTTAACCTCTAAGGTTAACGGGCTCTAACTCAAAGATTTGCAACTGCTAAGTAAACACCCATTTAAGCCATTTATTCGCTCCCTTTATTGGAAAATATTTCCGGTTGAACTAAAGTTGGCAAAATATATTCCAATATTTAAAGAGGAGTTCGTTCCAATCCATAAGCTTGCTATGAGTTGTTATGGAGTCAATAGATTTCTTGAAAACGTATTCGGAGCACGCATAAAAAAATTCATATCCATCTATAACATCCGGAGACACCCCCCCCCCCCCGCGCACGCAGGCACGCACGAGCACACACACACACACACACACACACACACACACACACACACACACACACACACACACACACACACACACACGCACACACACACACACACACACGGTTTGTGACGTCATAACTCTCCCTCCACCGCTGTTTTTCCGATTACAGAAATGCTGATTAGGGCTCTGCACTAGGAAAAAGTGCGATCATTGTGTGTCTAGATATAAAAAAAGCCTTTGACACAGCTAACCAACAGATAATACAAAAGCATACAGTACAAAAATAATTACGCCGACATGTAAAAGTGATTTAACTGGCATACCACACGGTTCAGTTCTTGGGCCCATACTCTTCTCACCTTACATAAATGATTTTCGCGCACTTTTGAAGTACTGTCAAACATATTTTAGTTCGCCCACACGGCTCTTGCATTTGCTGGCGAGATTCTACGTGAAATTTGATATAAATTCACCGCTGAGTTTGACAATGTTGTTATGTGGCTCACGTCTAACGTAGTAATTTTGAATAGTATTAACACTAAGCACATAGTTTTTCATTACAGGACAGAACAGTTTGATACTGAGGAACGGAATGTATGATTACGCGGAATGAAACTACAAGTTGTCTCATACAAACATTTAGATGTTTCCTTTAAACCTGACACGCATAGGAAAACATAAAAACTCATATTTCTTTGATGCTGGCATACAGACGTTGTATTTTACTTAAGGCTGGTGAATGTGTCGAATACACTACACTAGGCGTCCTTTACATTTCCTTTATCCAGGATAACCTAAACTACGGTATTGTGGCAGGGTAAAGATACATTTACGACTTACCGGGAACCTGTATTCCGTCTACAAAAACACACATTAAGATTTATTTCCTTTTCAATGTAAAATGCACACGTATAATTCTCCTCATGTTCTGCTACCTAAACGTACTGTAAGTATTCAATATTGATCATATAATTTGCAAACTCAGAGTAACTAATGATTCACCTACCATCACTTTCTATAAAATTTCGTTACTAAACACAACAGCTGCCTGCATCAAACCAAAAGTGTAATGCACCTCCATGTTAGAACCTATATGAAAAAAGGCTCGTATATTTTAAGGGCGCTCTTATTTGGAATTTCTTGCCACTAAACATTAAACCAGCCCCGCTCTAAAGAGGTTTCTTTTTTGAGAAATATTGCAAATGAAAAGATAATCAAAGATTGTATATTCACCTTTTTTATAACATGTCCTCAGCAACTGTGTTATGGATTGGGTTTGTTGTTTCATTTTCTTGCATACTGCGTTTGTTTTATATCCTATGTTTACTTGGGCTGATTACTAGCCAATGACTATGATTCAGACAATGTTATTTTTATTTCGCAAGGAATGCACTACATAATGAATAAATGAATGAATGAATGAATGAAACTGCATGCATGTGAAACCTAGTATTAGTGTGTTTGGCTGAGGACCCAAGGGCTTAGGAGTGTTTGTTTGAATCCCATCTCATGTATGCTGAAACCTCTTGCTAATTTGGTTATGTTGGTTGCTTCTCTGGTTTCACAGCTTTTATTTCCATCGCTCCCTCCCCCCCCCCCCCCCCCTTCCAGCACGCGTGCCGGGGAAGACGGGAAGTCGTGCACCCGCGTATTAGAGCTGGCAGGTAGCCCTTGGCTTGTTGCGGCCTCTTCCGCCTGATGGACGGTGCGGTGCTGGATCGCAGGGTCCGCGCTTCGCAGCAGGGTATCCCAGGCTACTCTACTTGTGATATTTTGTCCTATCCCTGGAGATTGTGGGCGCTCCCAAATTATGTGGTCGAGGTTCCCCTCTCTCCCCACAGTGTTTGTACAGATCATTGCCCTTAATGTCTGGTAGCGCGTGAAACGCCCAGACCGGGTTCATGAACGTATTAGTTTCTATCAGCCTCCACGCGACAGCTTCTCTATTATTTAGGCTAACATCTGGCGGGGGTACCAGTTTACGTCCCAATTTATAATGGTCGATGATTTCCCCGTAATTTTACAGACGCTCGTCGTATGCCCAGTGTTCGGGGGGCTCGACGGCTACCCGGAAGTAGAGAGCTCGGGCTAGCCCGTAGCCGCCTCGTTACCAGGGACAGCAGCGTGAGCGGGTGTCCAAATGAACTGAATTTGCCTAATCAGAGCTCTTTGGGTGAGGAGTTTGACCGCCTCCGGCGATATCCTCCCCTTTCCAAAATTTCCTATAGCAGTTTTGCTGTCGATAATTATGAACTTGGCTTCCGTTACGCTAGCTAGCCCTATCGCAACTTCCTCCGCAGTCTCGATGTTTCGGCCTCTGATGGCCGCCGCGGATACCGGCGCCCCTTGGCTATCTACTACCGAGGCTGCCGCCGCATCTGTTCTGCCACTTGCAGCATCAACATAGACTACTTCATTCGCTTCCATGTCCTTGAACCGTCCCTCTAGAGCTTCGGCTCATTTGGCCCTTCTTTCGACATTGAATTCTGGATGCATGTTTCTAGAGAAGAGGGGGACTACCAAGGCGGTCCTGCTTTCCCTACTAATTGTGACGTTTTTCTGAACTCCTCTGTTTGAGTTGAGGCCTACTTTTGTACAATGCCCGTCTCGGTCGTGCTTAGTCTCTCTATTTGGGAGACTAGCACTGCCTCCGCCAATTCTGCCCACTTGTTATGCACCCCGAGTTCGAGCAGTCGTTCGCTCGAGGCACCCATGGGCAGTCTTAGTGCCTTCTGAACGCATCTTCGGATCAGGTAGTCTACTTTCTCTTTTTCGCCGACCTTGATGTCCAGGTAGGGCGTGGCGTAACTGATTCTGCTTATTACGTACGCCTGGATTAGTTTTAGTATATTTCTCTCCTTGAGGCCTCTTCCTTTAGTGGCGACCCTCCTCAAGAGCCCACTTACTTTCGCGTAACTTTCTAATTTTTTCAGGACCTCTACGTTATGACCATGAGATTGGATGACCATCCCCAGAATCTTGATCTGATCTACGTTTGGCACTGTTTTGCCCTCTACCTGAATATGAAACCCCCCGCTATTCTTGCAGCGGAGGTGCTTTGGGTTATATACGAACAACTCAGATTTTTGCGGTGAGCACGAAAGCCCCCTTTCAGCCGCGTAATCGACAATGGTGTCGGTCGTTGCCTGCTGGCGTTCCTCCGTACTCGCATCGCTCTCCTGGTTAATCCAGAGGTTGATATCGTCCGCATACATGCTTAAATTTAGCCCCTTAATTTGATTAAGTTTACCCGGGAGGCCTTTCATCGCCACATTGAATAGTAAAGGCGATAGCACTGAACCCTGAGGAATGCCTTTGCTTCCTAACTCTATCGTAGGAGAATCTAACTTTTGAAATATCATGTAGGCGTTCTGCCCAATAAGAAGTCTTTTATGTAGTTGTGCGTTCTCTCCCCTACTCCGAGCACTTCGAGGACAGCCTCGTGCGTGACATCGTCGAACGCCTTGGTGAAGTCTAGGTCCAGGATGACTTTAGCCATGCTTTAGTCGGAGCATTACGTCCTGCATGCACAAGTGTGGTCGGAAATCGACCATTTCGTGCGGGCACAGGTTGTTTTGCTCCATGAAGCACGTTAATCTCGTCTGTATTACGTGTTCCAGCAAATTCCCTACGCATGAGGTTAGGAAAATTGGTCTCAAATTTTCCAATCGCGGGGGTTTGCCCGCTTTTTAGATTAGTATTATGTTTGCCATTTTCCATTCATCTAGCAACTGGCTCGTTTCCTAAACCTTTCTAATGAATTCCATTAGAAGACTAATGGAGTTATCATCCAGATTCCTTGGCATTTTATTGGTGATCCCATCGGGGCCCGGGGCTGATTTAGTTTTTAGTCTTACATATTCCGCCCTTACCTCTGCCTCCGTGATGGTAGAGCGCCTTGTTGGGCGTGCCACCGTAGCTCGGGAGGGGGGAACGCTGGTTGTCTGCAACGTACGTTTTTACTAACTTATTCATAAACGCCGCATTGGCTCCTTCAAAGCCGTGTTTGAGTTTTTTCAATCTTATTCCTGATTGAGTTTTTGAATTTTGAATTTGTTGGGGCCAGCAGATGACGCAGCATGCCCCATGTTTTGGAAAAATTCATGTCTTCCTCCATTTCGTCGCATCTGCTGAACCAGTTTTGTTCGCACTATTTGATCGCGTAGCTTTCAATCTCCTTGTTATGCCTCGCGAATCGTCTTCTAAGATTCTTGTCCCACTTTGCTTTTTCAGCTTGCGTTCCATGCTTTGTTTAGCGTCCCACATGTAGAGCCGTCGACTATCTGCTATACCAGGCGCGCCGTCTCCTACCAGCGTCTTTGTCGCCTCGCCAAACGTAGTCGCATGACGTCACACCATCCACCGACCGAGCAGAGAAATGTGGCACTCACAAAGATGGAATATATCCAGCACCGACTTTCAGATGCCAGAGGCATGATCGTGATTTTTTTTTCCTGCAAAGCTGACGCTGTCGGTGATGCCAGATTTACCAGGGAACGGTAACTTTTAGGCTGTATCTTGAAAAGCGATAAAAAAGGGGCGCGTTTGCGGCCTTGCCACGACTGAAAGGAAAGACACATTATTTTCAACCGCGTGGCTAGGGTTCTCGTCTACTGAGGTCGAGCACAATCGTTCGATACGGCTCCGGTTTGAAAAAGAGGAAACGTAAGGCGCCCTTATTTATTCATTTAATTATTCTTTTACCCACCAGCCACATGTGGCATTACAGTGGGGGATACACTTCACAAATCATAAGACAAAAACAGTTACAGAGACGATTCAAACACTTCATTGTCAGATATATGAACACAGGATGAAGACAGAGAATTGTAACGACTGCTTTAACAAAAGTAAAACAGCTACGATCTTTGCGTGGTACGAAGGAAGATGCATTGCTTTGTCCTCTTCCCACAATGCATGAGTGCTTATTATCGCTCAGGATGACCATTTTTGGAACCGCGCGGTTCAATACAAGAATTACGAAGAACGTCTATCACAAACATCCCATATGCATCGGGTGATGTGACGTCCTCCGCTCATAAGAAGAATTGTAAAGTACAAAGCGAGTTATACATCATCGCCAAATGCCTAAAGAATATATTACATACGTCACTTTCAATTACCGATGAAGAAACACTCTATATTGTGGAAGTAGGAATCCAAGTGATTAAACATGACATGTGCTATGTTTCGTCTAATTTGGTAGTACATATAAGAAACTGTAAGGTAGAAAATAAACAGCACATGTGACTTCAAAAGCCGTTAGCGCGTTCTGCGCACTTTTATTCCGGCTGTGTCTTTTCTAGCAGAAGAAATACCTTTACCATATTTCTGTTTATAAAGCAATCCGTAATCACTGTTCTGAATCATCTGATGGCTGTTGAATGCATTGAGTTCATGAGGCGCCTATGTATATATATGATGGCTGTTTGTGGTAGAAGTACCACCCACTGCATTTTGGTTTGCTATAAAAAACAAAAGTCTATAATATGCATCTGGTGGTATTGGACTTGAGCCCCCCATTAACTTGGCTCCGAGCACTCGACAGAACTCAACGCCAACTTTCATATCCATAACTGCGGTCCGAGACTATTGCTGTGCTTCGGAAAATAATGTCCCTTATGGCATTATTCAAGCCAAATGCGTAGCTGCAATTATTTACAAAGCTGAAAAAGATACGTACAAAAATGAAGGAATCGGTGTTCGGGTGAGCAGTTCGCTTTAGTGAACCACTACTTTCATGCCATTTCGGTCTTTTCTCGTTAATGAACTCCCTCAATCAGCAGTCCATTGAATCCGAGCCACGAAGACTTTTTTTGTGATCGTAAACAGCCGAAACCCACTCGTGTGAATTTCGCTGTGCTCGAATGACGCTATCATTCAGGCTCAAAGGATGGAAATACGGGCATACGGCACTATTGAAAGCGCTTTTTCTATGAAAAATGCATGAAAGTCGTTTAGCGGGGCTTGAAGCTGAATTCGAAACAGTGTACGTTGTATGTTCTTGAAGTCATCTTTATTCTCCCTTTTATGGTCAGTGAAAGATATATAGCCTCAGAATGAAACAACCATTTAGCGAATGATCGAAGTAAGCTTCCACTTCAAGTGTAGTTAATGCGGTTCATTAATCGATTTGATATGGATCTTCACTGCAGAAAGTACTTCGATCCTTGCAGCTCGGGATAGTTGTGAACATTTATGAAGCGGCAGGAGCCGTATTACTGCATTTGCGCCATCAAGTGCCGAAGCGCACAATATTATCCAAAGCGTTCAACCTTCAGCTTTTTCGTTTTGGTGAAATGTAATGCGAGGCAATGCGAGCTGTATCTTTTTTTTTTTTCAGTGTGCACCGATAAAATAAGGCTACACTGATAAAGACAGAGCAAGAGATGCTGAGCTGAATTATAACAAGTTTTCGCAACGTCACAATTATGAGTGGCTAGGTCGTAGACTGTGATGACATGACAGTACCTTCTGTGACAATGTAGTGTAGTGTCAGGCCAGAGCTTTGAGGCTACGGAACGCTCTGAACTGTATGCACCTACCCCAGCACTTCGACATGAATCATACAGGTAAGCAGGCCTACACTTAAGGTCACGTTGAATTTAAAATTGCAATTGAGGCTTTCTGACAATAACAGTACTTTGCCTGTTGAATGTCAACAAATTTAGGTTAAAGTTGGAATCAAGAAAATAGTGCACTTTGTCGTGACCTAAACTGATGCAGTTTTGCAGAAAAATGGGAATGCCTACTTGTGTTTATAGGCATCGTTTTGCACAGTTTTATATAACATATGCTAGTGTCTATTCTCATACTTATACAACAATTAACGTCTGAAAAGAATTAGGGAAGACGATGACACTAGGGGCCATTCTAGGGGCAGCAAGCAAAGGAAAGCTACGACTAAGTAGTCGCTGAAAATAAAACAAAATACAATCCTTGTGCCCGTTTGGATAGATGTCTGTCGTGGAGTCCCACTTGAACGTTAAGAAAAGTACAGTTGTTAAGCTGATTTTACGTCTTCCTTGTGCGTACTCAAGAGGGTAAAGGTAATTCATTCATTTCGATAGCTGGTCTACGAAATCCTTAAAAATGAACGATGCACCGCCTTTATTGATGGGAAAGAGCGCGCCAATTGGAGAAGTGAAAAAAGTAGACGAAAGCGGTTCAAAAATATAAATACCGAACTTTGTTATGGGGAATCGTATTACACAAGCATAGTGGGTGCAGAAATCTATTTGTGTACTGCGCATGGTTTCTCTTTGCTTTTTCCCCAGCTTTCGAGGATTTTGGTCGGACCAAGGATTGATGTCCATTTAGTTTGGCAAATGCCACATATCTCGTCTCTATTACTTCCACAACATGGTGGGCGAAATTATTCAGATCGTCTTGTGCGCGCTATTCCTGTTGAATTCAAGATTTCTTTGTGGAATAAGGCGTGAGCAGCCCATTAAACTTCGCTTCAGAGGTGCGCGCAAATGGAAGAAAGCGCACCATGCTGATGTTTGCTTCGTTGCAAATTATGACACCAGCATGGGGGTTTGGTATATCAAAGAGGGGTTAAGGGTTTTTTGGGAGAAAACTAAGATATTTATCAACGCCTGTTAGAGAGCTAGGGCTGCATTGGGCCTCTGCACTGCTCTCCTCTGTTGTCAGCACTCCACTGTATTTTCCTCATGAAGTCCAGCAATATTGAAAAGAGAACAGTATAGAAGGTCCAGTACTCAAAGACATTTGAATGGCATAGTAGCGGATGCTCAGGGCCCCGTAATTTTTATAATTTCTTAGAAGTAAATGGCAAATATAAAGCGATAGTTTACAGAATGTTCGTATTTTCATCATAACCACTTTTCTGCCGCCCGGCTTGCAGAAAATAACCATGTCGTTTCTTTCCGATAGGAAAACCTTTCTCTGGGGCACACATACGTGTTTCTGCTATCAATGTAAGTTGAAAATCACTGTTATTTTCTGTATAACTGTAGTACCCCGCTCGACACAGCAATTTCGACGTGTAAAGAAAAATTCGTTTTTTATGGCCTGATGCCTAATGATTTGGTACATATACTGTAATATACGGTGCAATATGAAAATTTTTAGAATACCTCATACAGGGTGTATCAGTGAAGGCTTATGGGAATTCGGGAAAATAAGCGTTTTGAGAAAAAACTTCCTAATGTGTTGGCTACCCGCAGTCACGGAGCTGTTAGAATGCAGCCTCCAAGGGGCTAAATTATCAGCGTCAGTTATAAAAGTTTTAATTAGGCTAGTACAGTGTTTCTTCCCAAAGAGAAAATTGTAGCTCCACACCGACTGAGCTGGCCAACTCTTCGCGTACCGCATATCCCCCATGCGTTGCGCTGGGTGCAGTCTGGGTCAAACGCTAAACCTCTTGGAAGCTTCATGCCGTGGCCACTGTCCGATCCAAACTCCTCGCCCTCACAAATGTTACTTCACATCAAGAGCGTGAATTTCAGACGCGAGCCCCAAAATGAAGGAAGTGATTGTTTTGATAGGTGTGGACACTCTCTATTTGAAATTGATTTGCGGAGTGCAGTGGCATTGGCAACCTTATCTTTTTCGAAGATTATCATGACTGCAGCGGTGTTTGCTGGCTTGTCGTGGACTATAGTAAATGCACTCGACTACTTGAACTCGAAAAAGAGTCCAGTTGTAGCCGATATTCTTGTAGGTGACAGAACACCCGGACGGTGCATGTCGGCGCTTCTATTTTTTCAGTGTTTATTTTTTATTTATGGCTTGCTGCGCAAGTATTTATGAATACAGGGACCTAGCGCCAAAATCAGACATTAGGGCTCAATGGCGCATCAAATACCCGCAGCACACGGACGCCTGGTGGTACAGCTTGCGACAACGCGACGCAGAGTACAGTCCGGGAGACCAAGTGTGGGTTTGGACGCCGATGCGCCGCCGTGGACTTAGTGAATATCTTTTGCAGCGATACTTCGGCCCTTACGAAGTCTTTCGGTGCATCATACCGCCTAATTATAAAGTCATCCCCGACGGCGCGACCACTTCTCAGCGGCACCGGACGCGCCCAGAAATCGTACTTGTTTTGCGCCTGAAGCCTTTTTACGCGCGCTAAAGATCCTAGCTATTTTAATTTCTCGTAATTTCTTTACTTTCTTTTTTTTATTTTGCAAGAATCAAGGCGATGCTTTTTTGAGGGGAGAGCAATGCCGCGAATCATTCTAATATTTGTTGGTTCTTTTTAGACAGCCGCTGGCACGCGGCCCTATCAATCCGAATCTAGCGCGCATATCTATTCTGTGTTGTTTGCCTGTTGTCCCGAGACGATGTTGTATCATTTCATTGTCTCGCAAGATGCGCCGAGATATTTCTCGAAGATTCCGACCACTCGCGTGTGTTTCTGCAATGTTCCAGGTTGTGCTAATCACCGTTTGCGGCTTTTTTATGATGTTTCTTCACAGCCTTGAAATTGAGCGCTGATGAGTGGAACAGACATTCTTAGTTTGACGACCCACGAGCACGTTTGCTGTTATCGCCGTCACCGATTCGCTTAATTCTTTTGTGGGCGCAAGTCAGTTCATTACAGAGTTTCATTCAAGTGCAACACCAGTGTCTTCGCTTCTCGCGACCGGGCTTGTCACCACTACGTGACAATATACAGGCGGCTGGCAGGTGCAAGGCAATCGGCTACAGCGCCTTGTCAACAGATGAACTCAAATGGCTTGAAAGCTTCTGCCCTGCTTGTAGTGCATCTGTTCTTTCACAGTTATATAGTGTTGTGACAAATGAAAGAACAGAAAAACATATTGCAGCAATACATGTGGAATGCTATAAAGAGTCAATATTTTTTAGTATTTTTGGAATTCCATCTAACGGCAGTTAAAACCAATATAATTTTGTTTCGTACCTAATTCGTACCTAATGAAAGGCAGTGCCAAAGATTGTTCCAACTACCGCACGATCACGCTTATTTCGCATGCTAGCAAGGTGATGTTGAAAATCCTCCATGGTAGGCTGCAGCAGTATGTGGATCTGGAGCTTCCGGACGTGCAAGCTGGGTTTCGCAAAGGCAGAGAAACTAGAGACCAAGTTGCCAACCTTCGCTGGATCATGGAAAAAGCAACAGAGTTCCAGAAACCCATCTACTTCTGCTTTATTGATTATGCGAAAGCGTTTGACTGCGTAGATCACAGCAGATTGTGGCAAGCTCTCCAAGAGATGGGAGTTCCAATTCACCTCATCTGTCTCCTCAGGAACCTGTATGAAGGGCAAGAGGCCACAGTCAGAACTGGGCATGGTCTTACTGATTGGTTTCCGATTGAGAAAGGAGTGAGGCAAGGCTGCATACTGTCGCCCTGCCTATTTAACCTATATGCAGAGTGCATCATGAGGAAGGCCGGTCAAGACGAGTTTTCAGCTGGAGTGAAGATTGCTGGAAAACGTATCAACAACCTTAGATATGCGGATGATACCACTTTAATGGCAGAAAGTGAAGCGGAACTCAAGAGACTTCTGATGCGCGTACAAGAACAGAGTGAGAAGTTTGGGCTTAAACTGAACATTAAAAAGACAAAGATCATGGCGTCTTGCCCTACCAAGTCCTGGAGCATCAAGGGACAAGAAGTGGAAGCTGTGACAGATTTTCTCTTCTTGGGCTCCAAGATTACCTCGGAAGGAGACTGCAGCCATGAAATTAGGAGACGCCTGCTTCTGGGAAAGAGAGCAATGGTTAGCCTTGACCGCCTAGTAAAGAGCAGAGACATTAGTCTGCCAACCAAGATCCGTATAACTCGTGCTATGGTCTTTCCAGTTGTGATGTATGGATGCGAGAGTTGGACTGTGAAAAAGGCTGACCGCCGAAGAATTGACGCGTTTGAATTGTGGTGCTGGCGAAGACTGTTGAGAGTTCCTTGGACTGCCAGAAGATCAAATCAGTCAATATTGTCGACCATAAACCGTGACTGCTCATTGGAGGGTCAAATTCTAAAGTTAAAGCTCAGCTACTTTGGTCATCTGATGAGAAGAGAGGAGTCGGTGGAGAAAGATTTGATGTTGGGAAAGGTTGAGGGCCGCCGGAGAAGGGGTAGGCAGCGAACGCGATGGTTAGATGGCATCCTCGAGGCACTGCAGATGAAGTTATGTGATGTTAGGAAGATAGTGAGAGACCGGAAAGCGTGGCGTGACATGGTCAATAGGGTCACGAAGAGTCGGACACTACTGAACGACTGAACTGAACTGAACCTAATTACTCTGCTTTCAAATCCCAATGAGCCGCGTTTCACGCCCAAATTAGCATGTTGAAAACCAAATGTCATATATACGTGAACTTATGTCGCTTTTTTACTATATATAGATATGGCAGTTTATTTGCATCTTCAAACAATTATTTATTAATTCCATGCAAATACACAAGTACAGATTTCTAGGTATGCTGAACGCATGAAAAGGGGATCAGTTTTGTTTTCTCTAGCATAAATGAAAGTAAATAGTGATGTCTACGTTCTTCCGCATGCTGTACAATGCGACATTAGGACTGGGAGAAGATAGCGCGGGAAAACATCGGCAGAATTATATCTGGAACGAGAAATTGCGCTTCCGAAGGAATTTATGTGCGCCAAAAACTGAGTATCCGAAAAAGGAACAACGTGGAAGCATTAAACACTTTCTCAAGGCTCTGTCACGTGCAAGTGAACACGTTCGCCATTTTTGCTGCTATGTGGCAAAAATTTATTCCGAATATATGCAGCGACTCAAGCTGGAAGAACGACAAGTTTCAAACAAGTTTGAAACATTTTACCATATCGCTGCCAGTTGTTGCGAAATTTGCTCACTTGCCTGTGAAATAGACGTTACTGACTTGCTGCATCGATATAGCAAGCGCTTTTTATTTCTCTCGTCAACGAACGGTCGATCACCAACACGCACAACAGATGGCAGACGAAATGGTAAAAGTGGTCAAAGTTTCTAGAGTCGATATCAACAAAAACGATAGATGAAATCCTTACCCTCACTCGCTCAGCGCTGCTTTGCGCATGACGTCAAGCTAGAAAATTCGCAAAAAGAGTTGCTTTTAAAACGTTTTTCCCGCTTTTTGTTGCATTCTCTATTCGTTGCGAAAAAAACCAACTGGCATATACTACATTCATTTCCGAACGACTGACAACGTAAAATGGCGGAAGGAAGTTGTTACAAATAGGGCCTTGCAAGCCGGGTTTCTGAGAATACGCTGGAGCGGTAATGACGTTGAAGAAGGGTTTATTAGGGATTATTCGGAGGACTGGAGACGGTGACCGGTGACACACAACGATCGTAGAGTAAGGCACAATCTCGTCTGAACAAGACATTCCGAGCTTCGAGTGCGCGCGCTAGCTGATCGGCCAGGAACTCAGCCGTCTTCGTCGTCGTTTCCGTGAGCGCTGAATTATCTTCTTCCTTACAATTGCCCCGGCGGATAGAGGGAGCCATCCTGGCGACTTAAGGCGAGGGGACGACAAGAGGATCGTAGTATGGTTTAAGTCGACTGACATGAACAACTTCGCGCCCGTGGCGACGGTGGTCCGAAGAAGGCGTTGCCGGCTCCACTACATAGTTAACTGGAGATGTACACGATAAGGGCCATGATACTTTGCAGAGAATTTGGAATCAGCCGGAACAAAGAGCCAAACGAGGGCGTTGGTAGGAAAGTCAGAAGCGGGCTTGCCGTGATCGCTCTCATGTCGGCGAAGATCTTGAATGTCCGAAGTGAATGAACGAGCCAGCTGACGGCACTGTTCAGCATTATGGGCAACAGCAGAGAGTGGAGTGTACTCCGAATTGTCGGGGTGGTAAGGAAATATGGTGTGCAGTAGAAAGGAAGGCTCAAGACCGTATAGGAGAATGAATGGGGAAAATCCAGTCGTTGCCTGAGATGCTGTGGTATAGGCATAGGTGGCATACGGAAGCACCTGATCCCAATTAGACGCGTCAGAAGAAAGGTACATGGCGAGCATGTCACCAAGTGTTCGGTTAAACCTTTCTGTGAGGCTGTTGGTTTGAGGATGGTAAGCTGTGGTGGTTCGATTTATTATTTTGCAAGCTTCTAACAGCTCGCGGAACGCTTGTGATAAGAAGACGCGGCCGCGGTCACTGAGAAGTTCACGAGGAGCCCCGTGACGTAGAACGAAGTGACGTAGAAGAAAGGAGGCGACGTCACGAGCACTAGCCGTAGGCAGGGCTGCAGTCTCCGCGTAGCGAGTGAGGCGATCCACGGCGACTATTATCCAGCGATTGCCTGATGTCGAAGATGGAAGGGGGTCATAGAGGTCAATGCCGACACGATCGAAGGGTCACGCTGGACAAGGCAATGGCTGTAATGGGTCAGCTGAGGGGCGCGGAGACGACTTCCGCTGCTGACAAGCAGTACAGGAGCGAATATAGCGGCGGACAAAGTTGTACGTCCCCCGCCAGTAGTACCGCTGGCGGAGACGCTCGTATGTCTTCAACAAGCCAGCATGTGCACTTTGCAGGTAGGCATGGTGATGGGCACAAATGTCAGTGCGAAGATGGCGTGGAATGACCAAGAGCCATTTGCGACCATCCGGGCGATAGCTTTTGCGATACAGCAGTCCACCCCGGATAATAAAATGGGAAGCTTGGCGACGAAGGGCTCGCGGGAATGAAGATGTAGAGGACGCGGTGAGGACGTCTAGGAGTGAAAATATCCAGGGATCCCAGCGTTGTTCAAAAGGAAGATCGTCGGAAGTAAGGGCTGCAACGGAGGGTTCGGATATCGAGTCCGAGGGTGCAGGAGAAGGTAGCGGCGAGCGCGACAAGGCGTCAGCGTCGGAGTGTTTGCGTCCCGATCGATATATCACCTCAAAGTCAAAGTCTTGAAGGCGAACAGCTCAGCGGTCGAGGCTTCCAGAAGGGTCTTTCAGGGAAGCCAACCAGCAGAGGGCATGGTGGTCGCTGATAACGTTGAAGCGGCGGCAATATAAGTAGGGGCGAAACTTTGATAAGGCCCACACAATTACAAGACACTCCTTTTCCGTGACGGTGTAATTGCTCTCGTTAGCGCTCGGTTAGCGTAAGGAACTACATATTCAGAAAAACCGGGTTCGCGTTGAGCGAGAACAGCACCGAGACCGATGCCGCTGGCGTCAGTGTGCACCTCTGTAGGAGCGGATGGGTCGTAATGGCGGAGAATGGGCGGCGAAGTGAGTAGACGTCCCAGCGTAGTGAAAGCATCGTCGCAGATTGGAGTCCAGGTAGACAAGTCGGCGGGACCATTCAGCAACTTTGTAAGCGGTGCAATGATGATAGCGAAATTCCGGACAAAATGGCGAAAATATGAGCATAGGCTGATGAAGCTGCGCAGCTCTTTAACAGAAGTCGGTTTCGAGAATTCAGTGACCGAACGTAGTTTGCCCGGATCGGGCAGGACACCGTCTTTAGACACGACATGACCCAGTATTGTCAGCTTCAGGGCACCGAAACGACACTTCTTCAGGTTAAGTTGAAGACCGGCGCCAGTGAGACAGCTCAGGATTTGGTGTTAGCGCACGAGGTGCGTCGGAAAATCGGGAGAGAAAACGACAATATCATACAAATAAAGGCAAATGTTTCCCTTGAGGCCGCGTAAGATGTTGTTCATCATTCTCTCTTACGTAGCAGGAGCATTGCAAAGACCAAACGGCATAACAGTGAACTCATATAGTCCATCAGGGGTAACAAAGGCTGTCTTTGGACCGTCAGGCTTAGCCATAGGGACTTGCCAATAGACAGAGCGCAGGTCCAGGGACGAAAAGAACTCGGCTCCTTGTAAACAATCGATGGCGTCGTCAATACGGGGTAGGGGGTATACGTCTTTACGTGCTATTTTGTTAAGACGGCGGTAGTCAACGCAAAATTTTATGGAGCCATCCTTCTTTTTCACAAGTACTACGGGAGACGACCGCGGACTAGATAAAGGCTGGATTACACCACGTTGTAGCATGTCGTCGACCTGCTCGGCAATAACACGGCGCTCCGTAGGCGAAACACGGTAAGGGCGCTGGCGAAGAGGGGCATGACTGCCGGTGTCGATGTGGTGAAGAACCTCGGTCGCATGGCCCAAGGAAGTCGTCTGCACGTCAAACGAAGAACGGAACTGGTTGAGGAGAGCAAACAGTTGCTCACGGTGAGTCGGATCGAGGTCACTGGCCACAGATGATTGAAAAAGGTCCCAACTCGATACATCGGAAGACGTAGTACTCGGCGTTAGGGAGGCTAGTTGGGCACTCTGTGGTAGATACCCGTTAACATAAAACGGCAAGATGAGGTCAGCAACTTCAATATTGCCAAGGCATTCGTCACGAAGTAGCGGGACCACAGCGGTTGAGGCATTCGCAACAAAAATGTCAGCAGCGCCGCGGTTAATATTGATGATAGCAAAGGAAGAAGGAGGTTACGACGAGAAGCGAACATGGGAGAAGGCGCAAAAAGAACAGTCGCGTCTATGGAAAATGGTACACACACGGGAACAATCACAGCACAGTTGGGCGGAATGTCGGTGTAGTCGGCGACAAAAAGTTTGGCGCAAGAAAAAGACCGCGTATCGTCAAGAACCGCATCACAGAGCGCAGAAAAGGCGAGGTGGTCACGGGCGCAGTCAATAACAGCATTGTGGCGGGACAGGAAATCCCAGCCAAAATTGAGTCATGCGAGCATGACGCAAGCACTAAAAACTCGACGATGTATAAGACGTCCGCGATAACAACACGTGCTGTGCAAGCAGCAGACGGACGAACGGAATCGGCGCTGGCGGTGCGAAGAGAGTCCAGAAGGCTGGGTGGTGACTTTATGAAGCGATCGGCAAAAACTTTTGCTAATGACGGAGAGAGTGGCCCCAGTATCGACGAGTGCAAGGGTACGAACACCATCAACAAAAACTTCGAGAACGTTCGGCGGAGACAGAAGAGGACTTGTGGTAGGCGAAATCTGCGCAGTTCATGCCCCAGGAACTGCGGCGGCTAGTTTTCCGAGTCTTGTGTCACGCTTCGACGCCGCATTGGAGACACGGACCGACGGCGAGGGGACGGCGAGCGGTGCAGTGGAATGTGCTGGCGGCCCGACGAGTTGTGCGGCTGCCCTGGAGATGTCACTGGAGGTGGGCGCAAGGTGCCGTACTGATAATTGCAGTCAGCCATAGTGCGTGCAGGGGCAGAGAGCAGAGTACGACGGCACAGGCGGGCGACGTGGCCTGGAATACCGCAAGCATAGCAAATAGGCCGGTTGTCATTCGTGCGCCAAGGATTGTAGGGAGGCGTCGTTGATCGGAACCGTGGGGCGACCGACGGTGGCGCCATAGTCGTCAGGTACGCAAAGGACTGTGGCGGCGGTGGGCGGGCGGCAACTTGTGCATACGTGGGAGGCATCTGTACTTGCACAGGTAGGGGCGGCACAACAGGGGGGCTGTAACTCAATGGTGCAGCGAGAGGTGTGAGCTGCAGTGGAACAGGGTCGGCATGAGGTGTGACGGGCACTGGCTGGCCAAAACTGGGAAGGGCATCGGCAACCTCCTGCGTGATGGTGTGTCGGATAGAAGGGGTAAGCAGCTGGGCTGTAGATGACGGGCGTGGGCCATACAAAAGCCCAAGCTGCCGAGAGACCTCATCTTGAACGAAGTCTTTTATATGAGTTAAAAGGTCGCTGCTCACATCCAGGCCAGAGATGGCCGCAGCTGGTGCGTGAGGGCAACGAGTGCAGATGCTTTGCTTGAGCAGCTCGTCGAAATTTTGCCAAAGACTATATATATACTGAGGCCACTGTGGTGGGGCTCTTTGCCCACAGCTTGTGAAATGCATCGACATCAATGCCCTTCATTATGTGTTTTATCTTTTTAGGCTCATCCATAGATGGGTCGACACGTTTGCACAAATCCCCGACGTCTTCAATGTAACTAGTGAAGGTTTCCCCTCCATGCTGAACTCTTTCGCGCAGTGCTTCTTCAGCGCATAGTTTCCGCACTGTGAGACGACCGAAAACGTCAGTGAACTTCGCCTTGAAGTTGGCCCAAGTTGGCATGTCGGCCTAATGATTTCAGTACCATAGGTTAGCAACGTCACTAAGGTAGAAGATGACGCTGTTGATCTTCATGCGGTCATCCCAGTTGTTATGACGACTCACTATCTCGTACGAGGCCTGCCAATCTTCAATGTCCTGGTCACCCTGCCCGCTGAAAACTGCGGGGTGTCGCTGCCGAATGGCACCGGAGCATGCGATGGACTGCGAAGGGGCTGCCACTGGCTGTTGTCCTACCTCGTTTGTCGCCATAGGTATCGTACGGCTGCGGAGCTCCACGGTGATCGTGTAAGAGTCTTACCCCGGCACTTTCCACCAAATGAAGAGGGGTTTATTGGCGGATATTGTGAGGACTGGAGACGGCGACCGGTGACACACAATGATCGTATAGTAAGGCACAATCTCGTCAGAACAAGACAGTCCGAGCTTCGAGTGCGCGTGCCAGCTGATCGGCCAGGAACTCAGCCGTCTTCGTTGTCGTTTGCGTGGTCGCTGAATCATCTTCCTCCTTACAACGTGTCAAATGTGACTTTTGCTTCCGCAGACTACTGACAGCGTCATATATGAGTTGAATCGTGCGACCATGAATCTCGCTGGAAGATGCACTGACGACACGGGGACATGCTCGTTAGCACAAAATAAACAAAACAAAAAAGCTAACATTTCAATTACAGAAGGGGTAGCTGGCCAGAGACACGCACGCAGACTCAACTTCTTTCTGTCGAAAACTCCCGACTGTTCGAGCTTCGAGGAGCAAAGGAGGGCTTCGGTGAGCTGCTCCAATTCCCTTTCTCTCTAGCGCCGCAGGCAGCGACAAACAAGCCCTATCTTGGGTCAGCAGCAGTAACAGAGGCATTGGTCCCGATTCTCGTTCTGCTTCCCGACGGCCTTGAAGGCGCGCTCACGTGCAGAGAAAAACCATCGACGGTAGGGTAGAAGAGATAGGGAGCAAACAGACCGCGCACACACAGTGCGCTGGAATCACTCCGCTTACCCAGAATTCACGAAGCCGTTCTCTTCCCTCACTCGCCCATCTCGCTCCAATGAAAATAAAAAACGCATACACAACACGAATGGAGAAGGGTGAACGCGCGCGGAGAGGCGCACAGTTAGGCGGCAGTGAAAACAGGTTCCGCCTCACACGGTGGAAGCTAGAACTCTTTTGGGAAAGGAGACCGGGAAGAAAAATGGGGAGGCAAAGTGTATGTGGCGGGCGTCTTTCCCCCATCCCCACTGCCATTGCTGGCATCTCAACAGCAGCGGCGGAGGAAAACCCTTGTTACCCTTGTACGCTCCCTAGCAATAATCTATTTCATCTTACTGTCCATTACCTCATTCTTACTGCCGGCCGCGGATTATGTGTTTGAGGCCGCGGCTCACACAAACCTTTTCATTCCTGTTTGCCTTATGTTGAAATATATAACCGCTTGCAGCATCTACTTTCCGATGAAAAACGTGCAACTCAGTCACCTGTTTCTCCAAAATCGCTCCAAACACTCGTATATATGTGCGGCTGTGGGCTATGGCCTGTTCGTTCATTGCGGAATAAAAAGCAACTAAGAGATAACAACACATAAAAAACCTTGACTAAAATAGTAATACAGATGCAGCCTCTCTGATAAACTATGACGTCACCCACTGACAACAAATCATGTCAATCTATTCATTTTCTTGCAGCTTGAAGAAATTCTACACTTCTATACGCAAAACGTTTTGCAGGTCGGCCGAGTCCATCCGCCCAGTGTAGGTCTGGGCTTGATAGAAATATAGCGAAGTGCTGTCCGAGGCATTGATTCTAAATGTGCTGCAACACCACGCAAGAATGAGCAACAACAAACCAAAATGACTAAAATTATGACTGATAACTACTTCACATTATTTATTCAATAATTAACATCTTTACAATTCAAGAAGTTCACACACAAATAAAAATACATGTTACAATGGCATATGAATAAAATTTCCGCGAGGGTTCAATGATTTAGGCAGAAAAAAAAATTTATTACATCGCCGTCAGCAGGAAAGGAAGGAAATAATTCACCAAAGAATGCAGGAATATGGGGTTCTACCTACCGCTTTAGTCTAGATAGAATTGTTTGCGCGTCACTGATCAGGTGTACAACTTTCCGGCGTATTGCATGAAAGGCGGCAGTTAGTATAACTCCCTCTGTAGTTTGGTTTGTTTGTGGGGTTTAACGTCCCACATCGACTCAGGCTATGAAAGACGCCGTAGTGGAGGACTCCGGAAATTTCGACCACCTGGGGTTATTTAACGTGCACTGACATAGCACAGCGCAGGGACGCCACTCTGTTTCGCCTGCATCGAAACGCAGCCGCCGAGGCCGGGATTCGATCCCGCTTCCTTTGGGCAGAGTAGTCGAGCGCCTTAACCACTGCGCCACCCCGACGGGGCCCCTTTGTAGTTTGAGGAATGTAGAACGCTAAATTAATTCGCTATCAACCGACTGACTGCTAATGTCATTGCGTGCGCAGTACACGTTTCAAATGTCATTAAGACACATAAAAAGCTGCGAGCACCAAATTTCAGTCTAATATGTAGTTCAGTCCCAGTTAATAGTGGATCGAAATTTGTGATATAAATTTCGCTGGGCACCACTATGCAAAAACTTCTAAATCATAGCAGGTTTTAAAACTGTTTTTTTTTTTTTTATATTCGGTATACGGACGTCTTGCGCGCTTTTTTCAGGACCTAAAGTGCAATAATTAAGGGAGCATATGGTTATCAGCTGTACAACAAATTATGTGGCGCTGAACCGAAGCTCGGCGAGTACAGCAATGCTGTAAATGCATAGAATGCCATTCACCTCAAATATTATTGTCACAAATGTGCAATGGCTTCTATGTGTATGTTACAGTCGTTACACAATATTAATTTTGTAACCAGTCATAGTCAAGTTTTTAACGTGGCGCTTACAATAGGGGGACAACTTGGCCAATCGTGTCCGGTTTTTAAAACAGCATGGTTGGTATCAGAAGAACACGAAGCAAGCTGTTCTATTGTATCTCGTTTCTAGAAACGGCCCATTCGATATCGGGAGAACACGAGACAGGTTAGTCTAATATCTCCAATTTCTAAAGTGGATGTTTTGATATCTGGAGGACCCAGAACAAACTGGTCCTGTGTTTCCAGTTTCTAAATACGGCTAGTCCAATATCGGGAGGACACAGGACAAACTGGTCCGGTGCTGCTAGTTAAATATCGGGAGGGCGCAGGACAAACTGGTCCAGCGTTGCCAGTTTCTAAGTACGGCGAGTCCAATATCGGGAGGGCACAGGGCAAACCTGTCGAACGGTGCCAGCTTTTTAAATACGGTGCGTGCAATATCGGGACAGCACTGGGTAAGTTGGTTGGTACAGCATTGGGGGAACGTGTTAAAATTGGTCCGTCATTAGATGTGTTGCATGCGTACTGAACTATGTCTGTCGGGAAAACGCCGGCGATCCTGGACCAGTGTAGGCCAATCGTTTGGTGATGAATTTCTCATATTGGCCCATTGCTTTGTTTTGCCTGGGCATTTAGGCTCGAGCTGGTTGCCATCTACTCCCCCTTCCAGCATTACCATCAGTTTTGGAAGGCCAGACATTTTACGTTATAACAGATCATAAGCCTTTGGGTGTATGTGTTCTGTACGAATTCTTCCAAGTATGACGCCAGCGAGCTTCGTCACCTACCCTAGATACCGGAGTTCGCCACAGATATCTGGCACTTCAAAGGCATCGACAATGAGGCAGCTGACGCACTTTCACGTATTGAACCAATTGGTATATCTACATCTGCTGGGGACGAAAAATGTATTGCCAGGGCGCAGCTAGCAGACCCTGAGCTTCAAGCCCTGCGTGACCATTTCCGTGTCCTCTGTCTGCAGCTCGTGCCTCACCCGCTGGTGCTCGGATTGCTCTGGTGCGATTGCCATCGCCACTACCGCGCCCATGCATCCCGGAGGCCTTTCTTCGTGCTATTTACAATACACTTCCCAATATCTGCCATCCCAACCACACAGAGCCTTGTTACCCAGCGGTACGTCTAGCCGAACATTAACACCGACGTTCGCCAGTGGGCCCGCACTTTCCTTGCTTGCCAGGACATCAAAGTGATACGCCATACAGACTCCACCCTAGTCTTTCATGCAACCTAGTTGTCGCTTTTACCATGTTCATGCTGACTTGGTTGGACCGCTACCTCCCTCTCATGGCTGGCGGTATATCATCATTGATGATCGACCGCTTCACTCGTCGGCCCGAAGCTGTGCCCATTCCGGACATCACTGTTGAAACAGTTGCCAAAGCCATCGTTTCAGCATGGCCTTCCCGCTTCAGCTGCCACGGCATTGTTACCAGGATCGCGGCCGCCAGTTCGAATGCACTTTTCACTTTCCTCACTCGGCACTAAACACTGCCGCACCACAGCATAGCATCCTTGTGCCTACGGTATGGTCGAGCGGCTCCATTGCCAGCTCAACACTGCCCTCACTGCTCGCCTGGATAGCGAGCACTGGATAGACCGCCTTCCTTTGGTGCCTTCTTGGCCTATGCGCCGTCCTTCGTCGTGACCTTGGCTGTTCGGCGGTCGAACTCGTCTCCGGTGCACCCCCGTGCCTTCTCGGAGACCTTGTTTCCCTTCGGCTTCCTCGTCCCAGTCCCTGCAGTACCCTCAATACTTTCAGGATGGCATTCAACACCTGCGCCCAGTTCTGCCTCAATCATCTGATCCTCGGGTATTTGTGCACCCAGACCTTGCATCCTCACGAATATTCTTACAAGGTGAGATGCTGTAAAGGCGCCTCTTACTCCCTCATACGACGGCCCGTACTTCATCCTCAACAAGACGGCAAAGTCGACGACTATCCTGCTGGATGATCGTGAAGAGGTGGTCTTGGATTGATTCAAACCTGCATACCTAGAAACAGTTGCCCAGGAGCTCTCCTCAGATCTTGCTGGCTTATCCGCGTATCTGCCTGCCGCTGAAGCACCCTCAATCCCCTGTCGGCGCGTAAATTTCGCCGCTCCGTCTGGCCTGGGGACCCTGTAGCGCAAAGTGAGGCTGTAAAGAGGAGGCAACAAGATCGGTGTTTCCAGCCAGCGAAAGAGGATAATAAAGTCGAACGACGCGTGCTCGATGAACACAGACGGCACAGGCTGTTCGGTTTGAGAAGTCTGCAATGGTGGTCACCTTGCTCTGGTGCTCCGCTGCAATCGCCCAAATTCATTACAGTAGTAACGGATTCTGGCCAATTACCAAGCTAGATAGAACTTGGAATCGCTGAATCAACGTTTTATGGGGAGAGTCTGGTATTATCTGAGTTGCTATGGAACGAAAAACAGTAGATGTAACGTTAATAGACAGAAAGCGTGCAAAGTCGATGAGAGAAATCATATAAGTTACTTGTATTCTAGACGAAATGAAGAATAAATGGGCTTGGGCAGGGCATGTAGTGCAAATAGGGGATAACCGATGGCCGCTAGTAGTAACCAATTGGATTCTAATGGAAGGAATGCGTAGCAAGGAGAGCAGAAAATTATGTAGTTGGAGTAGGTTGAGAAGCTCGTAGGGGTAAAAAGATTCAGCTAGCTTAGGGTCAAGTTAAATGGAGGAAAATAGGAGAAGTCTTCGCCCTATAGTGGGTACTGCCAGGCTACTGCTGCGGAGGACGATGAGTTTCTATCACGTGATTACATATATTGTGCGAACGTTGACACTCGTTAAATAGGAGTTTTTTCTCTACTTATGAAAAGTAAAGTTGCTTTGACTTTAAACCATGAAACCATCTAATACTGGCGGTGCTCCTGCATAACGGCGGAACGCACAATTTTAAATGTGAGCGTAGATGAGCAAAAAGGCAGGTTCTTCTGTAACTGCGCTCGCTGAGTGGTGCATGCTAACGACCATGAACTGTCATTAGTTTCTGTGTGCCGGATCAAGATTAGGTACATTTAGAATAGAGAAAATACCTTGAATTTCCACTGATGAATAAAAATAGCCACGGAGGCAAGATATATTATAAACGCCCTGATAATAAAATAAATATTCTATGTGTGCGAAGAAAAGATTAAACAAAACCTTTGTTTTGTTTAATCTTTTAACACGCAATGGGTGCGTATTCTCGCACACATTACGTGTTCTTTGTATGACTCTTGTGAAACATTCATGGAGAATGCTGCCCGTCTACGTAAAATATGTCAACAACACGAAACGTTATAGCCCTCGGTGTAGTAGCGCTCACATCTATGTAAATGATGTGAGACTACATGATAAATAGGAAATCATCATGCTGTCGTAATTATTTGCGCTGGCTTCATACAGACACCTTGAGCACGAAAGCTACTGTAGAACACTGAATCGCGTGGAATAAATGGATTTGCTATAAAATTCTACGAAAACAGTAGCATAATTGAATATGAGAGACAAGACAGAAACAAGGCGACGTGCCCATGTAGTAGAGCTTAAAGACTTAAATCGCTTTCTCAGAAATTGGAGCCCATGGGATTTGCTCCTTAGGCACATCGTGAGGGTCGTAAGGAATATTCGGTGTTGCAAATTTCTTGAATGTAATAAGATTTTGGTGTTCCCCCTCCAACAGGTACGCTTTTCCCAATCATAGCAGAGTCCCATCACACGGTGTCTAAGTGAAAACCCTTGAGTCTAGATTTTTGAGCAAAAATATGTCAACTTCAACGACTCTCCAAGATACTTTGTTGGGCGAGTTGGTACTTATTCATTATTGATATAAACAGCGCGTACACGAAAACAAGGGACAAGAAACAAGAAAGCCACAGTACATGCGCTGTGCTTATTCACAACTGGGCTTATTCACGTGACTGTTTCGTTTTCTTCATGTTTGTTTTTCTGGGCCTTGGAGTAAACGGCTTAGGCTTAGTTGTCAGTCAGCGCATGTACTGTGGCTTTCTTGTTTCTTGTCCCTTGTTTTCGTGTACGCGCTGTTTATATCAACGACTCTATTGAGACCGCGATGTTTCTCACGAGAAAGGGATGTGGACCACAGAACTCTCGCACTTTTTCAGTGGGCGCCATGGGCCATCCTAGATTTTTCTGGTGGAAAGGGAGGCCTGCGCATGTCAGGAATTATGGCAAAGCTGATCGACGTCCTCTCCGACGAAGCTGGATTCACGTGAGTGAGAATAAATGGGAAACACTGAAGGAGTGGGATGAATTCCCACCTTTTTTGTTCCGAAAATGTACTGATGCTACTTGTAGAAATGTCTTTGGAACATTCAACTATCGGTACAAATGGTGTGAAGTGCAACTAAAATGGTTCGTTTCAGTTGGTGCTAACATATAGCCTCGGTGAAGAGCATTTTATTCGGCAAATATAAAGACGGCGATGTTCAGAAAATAATACCCAAAATTGTGTTCTGCGCCGCCAAATGTGCCCAATTACAGAGTTGGGCAATTCCATGAGCGCTGAAACTCTAAATATTTCTGAATTTAAGGCTTTCATTCCATATATTAGGTGTCGATGCTCAGATGGCCTACATGAAATTAGTTTAGTGACATTAGTAATATTGACAAGAACTTTCGTTAACTTCGTCCACATTTGCGATTGTTCAGTATCACCCTTCATTTCACGTGAACTTCAGACGCATTTGTGAATTATCATTATTAAAGCAGAAGGAACTTTTTGTACACACTCATGGTTTCAATCTTCAAAAAACCCATAGGATCCAGATATACAGGCCACCAGGAATATATTTTATTTGCTTAGAGTACAAAGAAGAAAGTTGCAGGCATATTTGTGATGTTCTGAAGAAGTCTCACGTTCCAAGAAGAAACTTTATAGACAGCTAGTCTCCAATTACACATATTAATAATTTTTATTGCCAACTCTAAGGCACACGAACTTTAAAATGGAAGAAATGGTAAAACAGGGGCTATCATAGGAAAGGAATGTTCTTTGCTAGATGTGAAAAGAAAGCGGATGACTCACAGTTCTAAATATGACGTGCCTGAGTGTATCAAAAATAGAGGAAAAATGTTCACTTCGAAATTTTCTTTTTTTGAGGAACAAGAGCCGACACAATTGCGAGTCCAGTCGCTATTCCCGAGTCGTTGGCTAGAGTAGATGACGCGAAAACTGGAAACAGCCCCCGACCTAGAAACTGTTAGTATGAGGTATTTAAGAACCTTACTACCGCTGCCCACTACAATTACTACACACCTTAAGCAAAGTGTGGCTGGAAGGGGCCGTGCCCGGTGGATAGAAATCCGTTGTCGTGATCCTTATTCTGTAAGCACGAAACCCTTCGAAAGGTTTTGTCAACTTATGGCCTATCTCTTTAACACAAGCAATCTGCAAGCTGGCAGAGAAAATGCTAGCTACTTGACTGTTGTAGTGGATTGAGCAGCAATGCTTCTGATACCCCGCTCAAATTGCCTTTCGTCCATATATGGGAACAGAGGATGGGTTGGCTTTCCTGGCATCCGCAGTTGTCATCTACCCGCACGCAGAATGTGCGTACTGTTGTAGCAATAGATATTTAACAGGCATACGACTTCAGTCATACTGCCATCCGGAACTCATTGTTACTCAGGTGGCAAATCATGCTCCGGACTCTGAATTTTCTAGCTGCTTGTCTGAAGGTGTTCAAGTATTGTCGCGTTACAAGTTAAGTGACAAAACTAGGCCCTTCAATTATGTTGCTTCATTTTTAAGAGGACATCAGCTTTCGTTATTGGTGGCAGACAAAGAAGATGGCTTTGTTGTCCTGCCCAAAGGTTTGTTTGGTGAAAAGGCAGCTGCAGCTCTAGCTTCTGTTTTCATACGGCGCGATAAGGTTTGCCTTTCCAGGGTAAAAACGAACGCTAAGCGAGTTTGCAAGCGCGTAAATCTTGACCGACTGGTTGCTAGCATAGATGCAGCAGACAAGAAAAGCTTGGACGTATTTTTCGCTGCGAAGACACATAAAGTTGACTGTCCATTGCGGGCAATTGTCACCGAGAAAGGCACTTGGCAGAAATCCCTGGGGTTATTCCTCTGAACAAAACTCAAAGCGCTGACTTAGATGATCCTTTCCTTCTGAAAGATTCGAGACAGGTTTTTCATTTCTTAAAGGACACCACGGATGCTCTAATGCCTTTTTCAGTCGACATTAAGGATCTTTACTATTCACTTCCACACGACAAGCTTCTTTTGTGTGTTGAAAGCTGTATCGATGCGTTCGGATCCGTTACCTTCCAGAATTCTTGTGGCATCTCGGTTAGCGGCTTATTAGAACTTTTGACAGTTTACCTTAGCTCAATTTTCGTTTCATGGGATGAAAGCATTTTTATTCAAAAGAGCGGAGTGTGCATTGGCTCCTGCATTGCTCCAATATTAAGTGATATACATCTCGCCCATCATGACCAACTGTTAGAACAGCAGCTATCTTCGTCAGCTGCTGTGAAGATTTTCAGATTCGTCGATGATTACTTAATCCTTTTGGCTAGTAACGAATGTACTTTTCAGAGTTCAGTTTCAGAAGTGCTTCCTCGCTGTGAACAGTGCCTATCTCCCTTTGTTTTGACCCATGAGGTACCGGATAAGGGAGCTTTACGCTTTCTTGATTAAAGGCTACAGTTCAGCCCATTCTAAGATTGTTTAGAGGGGCATTGTGAACCTTTGTTTTACAAATGCCCTAATGAAGTCCTCTGTACACTCTATGGGCCGGAGCATCGAACAGCAAACTCAGCGGCTGATAAATGCTGCCTACCCTGAGCATTTGCTGACCTCAGTAGCAGGCTCCCTTTTGCAGAAGCTTAAAGGGGGTCAAGTGAGAGCTGCTCCTGAGCATCAACACAAGGTTGCTGTGGTGCCTTACCTTCATACTATTTCCAACAGGCTCAAGCGGATTGGGCAAAAGGCAGGCGTCCGTGTTGTGTTCTCGGCGCCTGACAAGCTTTCCAAGCTTTGTCGCAGATTCAATGCCCCGGCTGTGCGAAAGTCAGGTTGCCCTGTTAGGCACCAGGCACCTTTCGTTCCGTGCCAATTTGGTGTCGTCTATAAGATTGCCCTGAGCTGTGGCAAGGCCTACGTGTGGCAAACCGGGCGTTGCCTAAACGAACGACTTATGGAACCCTCAAACAGTGTTTACAATACTACAAAAAGAATCCTAGGTGTTCACTGCCTAAAATGTCCCTCTCAGTCCTGTGAGCCATTCCTTCATAAATGCCCTGTCATTGCGAGAAATGCACATTAGTTCACACGCGAAATCAGAGAAGCCGCTCACATTCTAAAGCTAGGTCAAAATTGTGTTAGCACACCCTCAATAGCCCTGACTAAACGCGAGTTAGAATATTTGAACCAGACGCACAGTAGTTTTAATGTTCAGATTCCGGGTACACTACTCAGCCTCTAGCGGCCTGGCCTTGGTTGTTTTAGGTATTCTGTTTTTAAAGCCCTTTTGGTCTTGTAATGCTCTTAATTGTCCTTTTGGTTCTTTTTCGCTCTTAATGCCCCTTTTGTGTTTTTTATCGCTCTTAATGCCCCCTTTGGCCTTTATCGCTCTTAATGCCCCTTTTGGCTTTTTTCGATTTTAGTTTACGTATCTTCGGATCCTGCCATCTTTAACTGTTTTTACCTATTGGCCTCCTCCTTTTTCGCTTCTTCTTTATTTTTCACAGCCCTGCTGTTCTGCCTTGCTTTGACCTATATTGTTATCGTGCGCCTTTTAACTCTGAGTTCGGTGTTTTACGCCACGTGCAGACTCAGCAGTTGTTATCAATTCTTTCGCACCCACTTTTCGTACATATATATTGTGTCACTCTCTAATTAAAAACCAGTTGAAGTCAACGCTTTGTTGTCGTTCCCTTCCTGAGTCTGTTTTGAAGTGCGCTATTTTGCTTTCCAAGATGATTTACCAACTAGCCCGTTCCTCCACCCTTGCAAGCAAAACAATATTCACGTCAGTCGAGAATGGCTGGGGACGTCTAAAAATTGCAGCACTATTCCCCTCTGTCGATGAGGCACCCCAGTAAATGAAATGAAGAGTATAAAAATGATGGGTTTGATGATTCACCAATCGTGAAGTTCTCCAGACCGCTAATTGCAGCCGGCCTGCTAAGTTCTTTATACCTTCCCGGTGCCCCAAAGCCCAATCATAATAACGAAATCGTAGTGGTTTCACCGCGCTAACACATAGAACTAAAATAAAGACAGCACCACGGAGCGCGAACTACCAACTGGTTTTAATGGAAGAAACGGAGTCATTTTATACAAAAAAAAAAACGTGATCGTTATCAGACAAGCATAAAGACACGAGAAACCCGAGGAAAGCAATCATCGCAGGCTACAAAGGCATGCAGGTAGACACACTCATCGCGATTATCTAAACAGATCAACTTCTTTCGCTGACAATGAATAACCAACTAGGCCCAATTCTCGCCATTTTGGCGAAATCGTAGCACCTGATATTTTAATCCGTTTTAATAACCAGTATTTTGGCACCGATGTGAGTTACGCAAGACGGGGAAATTCGTTAACGGATATGACGTACGTTTCCTTCTCACTTGGGCGCTGCTTCGCTGATTGATTGAACACGCACATTAGATTTTACTAACGAGTGTTCGTCAAGTTACTGTGCAGAAAACAAATAAAAGGTGTTTTAGTTCCGCGTGGGTTCTTGAAGTGCTTGTAAAGATAGCTGTACTTCCGCAGGCTCCTTAGATCACAAGGCAGCTGACAACGTTCGGATCTCGGAGGTCGGCCAACTCGCTGGATAGTCCAAAATCACGTGGGTGATCGTTTTTGCCGACACTCCACAGATGGCGCAAGTTGTGTCGAAATCGTAAACAGCGCTCGCAACAGCAGAGTCCGCAGCACTTCACAGCAGGCTTCCTCCAGCAGCCCACTGCCTAGGGAGTTGTCATATAGTCGGTTCCGGCAGATGACCTCTTTGCTGGCCCTGTATATGTAGTGGTAGGCTTCGCCTTAGCTCCTGTAAGCCAATCATCCGTCTCCGCCTTCGCACTCGTCCTCGAACGTTCGCACAAGTAGCATTCGAATGATACGCGGTAGCACCAGCGATCGACGCCGGCGGAAAGCCAAAACAGCTTTGCGGTCAGTTCCACCATAATTGCGAAATCGTCAATGTAAAGAAAGGCTGGAGTGCAAAACCCGACACCTCAGCAGTCATGCAATGCACGTGACTGTGGTTTCTATGGTAACGACGCTGCCAAAAAGCGCGGCTACAGGTCAAGTTGTACAGGCAACCATGGTGGAAAGTTTCCGATGCGTCAGCAAAAAGCTGCGTTTTTCATAGTTTCCGCCCAAGTCGGGCGCTGGGTGAGCGAAATCAGAGAGGAGCTCCCTCTCACACCACTTCAGACGCGCTGTTCTTTTCTTACTGTATTTAGAATTTAATAAACCGAATAACTATCTTTTCCGTGCGCCGATTTCTGTAATTTTTGTTGAATTGACATCGGAATGGTGCAAAGAGCCAAGGGGTCCGCTGGAATTAGCGGCCTGATGAACGTCACTGTGCCCCTTTAAAGGCAGTCTACCGTTCTCCACGCAAGCACTGAGAGCTTATGCAGCTACACACTCCATTCTTCAGCCGCATGGGTTAGTTCTTCCTCTCTGGAAGTTTGTGCAGCTAAGTGAAACCAAGAGAACAGGTAATCGCAGACAAACGTTTACCAACACATTTTCGTCGTTCTGGCAGAGATTGGATGAGCAAGAGGCTAACCTGCATGAAGGGTGCATAGTTTGCGAAGTGAGGACATGTCTTCTCTCCATGCCAGCCTAGCCTTAATCCGACCTCCACGTTTCAACTAACAGAACTACCTTCGTTGTTTTGTGCTGAGCTCTTTGAATTACAAATGCACTTCGCTCTGCGGCCACCACAACTATGCCTCCTGAGGCCAACGCTCTCATTCGTACGGACGCCCTGCAAGCAGTGTGGTTGTTTCGACGTGTCAGCCACTGCCCACACAATATGCCAGGATATCCACCAGCTCGCGGCATGTTTCACACAGCCTATGCGTAACGAGTAGGTTCCACGATAACTACTACCGTTTGAAACATATGCAGATTTAGTTTCCCGCGTCGTGATCCCTGAGTCGTCATTACCTCGGCTTCGCAATCTGGACAACATTTCTCTCCTCCCATCAAGAAAGGAACAGCTGCAGCTATGCATACGTGCTCTTATCCCCCCGTGAGCGGTAACTCTCCCCAGTGGTCTCACCCGTCAGAAGAGGTTGCGCTTCGGAGGATAAACACACACTCCGGCCTTCACTCTGACGTGTCTTCATTTCCGGCATATATATCCCCGCCCAGGGTGTCCGATATGGAATTTCTAAAGTGAAGCCGACATTCACCACTTGCTCTGCGGCTGCCCAGCACTGAGGCCGACAAGAACCAGGCATTCGACGGTAGTAGGTCTTTCAACTAGGAATCCTGATGCATATATGTCTTTAATGCGGGGACCATTTCATCGGTCTCTCGTGGACTTCATAAAATCAGCGAACCTTTTTCCGCTAATTTATTCATTTTATTGTCCTTCATTAGATAACACTCTGGTGTCCAGGGGCGATTATTATCATTCATAAAATACCTAAGAGCGGATGGCAATAGTATACAGAACTTTGTATTATATTGTTTCTAAAAGTGTTATCAAAGCTAAAACCCGTAGTTTCTCAAATATAATATCTGAATTAAAGTCCAGAATTCGATACTGGAATATTTATTCTTCCAAATGTTTTTCATATGAGATCTGCAGCGCGAAATGCTGGCATTCAAGTTTACAATAATACAAGTTAATGCTTGTCTCTGACGTAAGCAGCCTTCAGCGCCCTATAGAGTGTGCGGGTGGCAGCTTGAGGAGACATCCGTAGGAATGTTTGTACATGTCTGTAAGACAGTTCGCACTGCAAACTTCTCATTTCGTGCAAAAACTACAAACGTTTCTTCGTTTAGCATATACGAGTGCATTCTAAAACAAATTAGGCTTATTTTATACGTGATTTGATAAAAACAAATATATTTAAACCGCCCTAATATGTGCTTCCAGAGCTGTGTTGGACGTCCACATTATGCTGTACGATCTATTGAAGTTTTCGTAAGAAAAGCAAACTTGTTTATATTATTTTGTAGCACTTCTGGCAAGCAACATCGAATACAAAATTAGGAACAACAAAGAAGCACGTAGCCTTAGTTTCTCGACGAATATTAACGAGGGTGTTTGTGGACGAACGAAAACGCGCAAGTATGATCTTAAATACAGTTTAGAAGCATGCCCATGAAGCAATTGAAGTCAGCGTGGTAGTTTTGGGATAGGAAACGGATGAGCTTCCATGGCAATCACTGATATTTAAGTGTATATGGCGTGTTCCAACGCTGAATGTGAACCAAAATGCGTCTGTCAGGTTAACGGCCACATTATTGGAGCCGAAGCTAGGTGTACAAATGCCATAAACTATGCTAAATTTTCAGTACCTGCTTTGAATGACGTGCTGGCCTGATTACAGCGGAATTAATGAGAATGTATCGTTTTTAAACTCACCGGTGACTCAAAACTACCAGGTTTCGCATAACTTATGCCAATGTTGCTTTAAGATATATTTCAGTCGAAAAATTGTATACCTTGAAGCCGCAATGATTAGTGGAGGTCTGAGCCAATATTTTTTTATGGCCCGTTTCGACAGGCGTTCTATATTGCTTTAGTAATATAGAAACACAAAATGTAGTTTTCGCAAGCTTGGCCTAAACCTCATTGTGTTTGGCTAGCTCCTGGCGAAAGAAACTGATGCAACGCTCTTAGAGATACGTCCTGGATGACGTCCCCGACATCACATATGCAAAGAATACTTATTCTAAGTCGCCAGCTATGAAAATGATGCCCATTTCCAAATAAGTGTAGCCGAAACAAGCAATCACATCAAATATATGGCATTGGAAGTTGTAGACGGGTCGTTGCTATCCGGGCAAAACGTCTGTGCGGATAAAAAAGCGCTTTAAAAGAAAGAACTTCGTGGTTGGCATTTAGCTTTGCACCAGTCGGTGTGCATAAGCGAATGGGAATGAATCATTCGGCTGTTTATGCGATGTTAATAAAGAAGACGAATACACAACAAAGAAGCACTGGTGTATTGGACATGAAATGTAAATGTGAGGCATCTGTTGAAATTTTGCAAATGAAGGTAATGGTTGTAATGAAGAGAGTGAGCCAATTGTTTCGCTATGCACGGAAAGCTTTTTTATCAAAAAGATTATCGTTGTCTCGCAATCAGTAAAGTCTGCCGTAGAAAATCAATAGGCAGCTTATTGCATGTTATAAATATCATTGAAGGAGTATAAACACAAACATTTCATTGTGCATCATGCGCGCAGAACGATATGCAGCGCACTACTAAGCCTGAAAAGTCTAGTAGTTCGCATAAAAAAAGTAGTGGAAAAGTATACCTGAAATTTTCCTATCCACTGGTTCGGTCTCAGTTTCACCTACCGAACGACGCCAGGGGTGTCAATGACACGCCTAGGCCTTGGAAGCTGTAAAAAAGCGCAGTTAGTATGGTCACGACTTGCGATTCCTATGCATGCCTGCAAAAAAATTGAAATTGTGAAGCGATGATTAGGCAGTGGTTATATTCCTTTTTCACATGACTTCAGCGATCTAAGCGCGTCAGTAAGGTCCCAGTCGTCGTTCGCGGCCTGAAACCTAAGCCCTAAAGTGCAGGGGAAAATACTTATTTACTCATTTCTTCTGGGTGAATTCCGCGGACACACTGCGCAACGTTTGAGAGAAGAAACAAGCATACAATTGTTGTTGTTGCACTCCTTACAGCCACAAAATTTGGGCTTTCGCCGGAGATCTCCGCATATAATGGTTGCTGCAGTAGCAATTCACACATGTGCAGTAAGTTCACTCACAAGCAATTCCCACTGAACAAAGATGTAGGGCTAAGTTTATGCCTTAGCGCATCAGCAAGCGCTGCGTGAGTCACATTGTAGGCGAAAGGTGTGGAATGTTAGACGTTTCCGGATCTAGGCCGGGAGCGCAGGCGGTAGGCTTCGTTCGCTATTCCTGCTCCTTACCGCAGCAACAACGCAGAGATAACTCCCCGCCCATCTAGCCTGAGGCAGAGCAGTCCAAAAAGTCGTTATGGCCAGGGGTACGGTGCGGCTGTATAAGCGGATTTGGTTACAGCTTGATCGATGGATGTCCGCGATGCCTCCTACCCTCTGACCTGTCAGGTTACTTGTAGAAGGGAGTAATAAATCTTAAGTGCCCACTCCAACACAACTATAGAGATACGAAGCAAAGCTGCACCACTTCTTATAAAAGTATTAGTTGAGAAAGCTACTTACATTTATTTGTAGTCATACGGCCGCTATGAGAAGGATGGTAATGAGTGTTAGCTTCTTTTTCACAAATCTCCCCCATCTTCGGGATTTCATTAAAATATAAGACAATAGGCACTCCTTTGGGGAGCGGCCATACGCTCACATTTTCCCCCTCCCTATGTCTGCGTGGCCTTGCTTTGTGACAGAGCTGCATGCGAATTGAACTTGATGAAGGCAGCCATGCAGAGCACAAGAAAATGGCTGTTTAACCCGTGCCATGTCACACGGGTGTGAGTGCTTTTTTTCCGTCTCTATCGCCTTTATTTCACCAAAGAAAACGTGTAGCCTTTCATTGCTTTGGTCAACATAGCTGGCCCACTCGGTGCGCCGTTGGTTCGAATCACGTTTGCGGAAATATGTCATTTACATCTTTTATATTTACATCTTTTTATATTTATATTTTTATATTTATGCCGCGCAATTCTCCACCGGATGAAAAAAAAAAAAAAAAAAAAAAAAATCCGCGTGTCGATGGAATTGCATATACAGGTTTGGGGTGCGACCTGATGCCGATGAACACCTCCGGCAACGCACTCCCTCACCAGAACAGGAGTTGGCCACCCTGGTGCAGTAATTGGCCACAACCTCCTATGATAAGCTCCATAAAACCCCGGCCCTCAGTCACCAGCGGCTGCGGAACAACTGACCACGGCGGCGGTCAGACCTGTGACGCAGCAGGGGGTGCTAAGAAAGCCTGGCTCCGCTGGACAGGCCGCCATTGGAAACTGACCCTGGCAACGTTTAATGCTAGAACCCTAGCTAGTGAAGCTAGTTTAGCAGTGCTGTTAGAGGAACTAGAGGGCATGAAATGGGATGTCATAGGGCTTAGTGAGGTTAGGAGGCCGAATGAGGCATATACTGTACTGAAGGAAGGGCATGTACTGTGTTATCGAGGTTTACCAGAGAGGCGACAACTAGGAGTAGGTTTCCTTGTCAATAAGTATATAGCGGGTAATATAGACGAATTCTATAGTATTAATGAGAGGGTTGCAGGCATCGTAATTAGGCTTAATAAGCGGTATAAACTGAAGGTTGTACAGGCCTATGCACCTACATGTAGTTATGATGACCAGGCAGTTGAAAGCTTCTATGAAGATGTAGAATCGGCAATGCGAAAAGTAAAGACGCAGTATACTGTACTAATGGGCGACTTTAATGCCAAGGTAGGGAAAAAACAGGCAGGAGGCAAGGCAGTAGGTGACTATGGCATTGGTTCTAGGAATAGCAGGGGGGAGTTACTAGTTGAGTTTGCAGAGCGCAATAACTTACGAATCATGAATACCTTCTTCAGCAAACGGAAGAACCGAAAATGGACATGGAAAAGTCCTAACGGAGAGACTAAAAATGAAATCGACTTCATAATGTGTTCAACCCCCGCCATTGTGCAGGATGTAGAGGTAATCGGGAAAGTTCGATGTAGTGACCACAGGATGGTGAGGTCCCGAATTAGCCTAAATCTGAAGAAGGAACGCAATAGATTAGTAAGAAAGAAACCCATCAACGAATTAGCGGTGAGGGGGAGGGCAGAAGAGTTCAGGATCTCGCTACAGAATAGGTATTCAGCTCTAACTGAGGATGGCGACATTACCCTAGAGGCAAGGAATAATAATTTCAGAGATATCATTACTGAGTGCGCGGTAGAAGTAGGCGGTAGGATAGTTAGAGAGGATACCGGTAAGCTGTCTAAGGAGACGAAAGATTTGATTAAGAAACGGCAGAGTATGAAAGCTTCCAATCCAACAGACCAGAACGAATTGGCCGAGATATCAAAGCTAATCAATAAGCGCAAGGTGGCCGATATAAGGAAGTATAACATGGAGAAAATTGAGCATGCTGTAAAGAACGGGGGAAGCCTTAAAGCGGTAAAGAAGAAATTGGGCATAGGCAAAAACCAGATGTATGCGATAAGGGACAAGGCGGGCAACGTCATCACTAATATGGAAAAGATAGTCAAAGTAGCCGAGGAGTTCTATACAGATCTCTACAGTAGCCAAAGTAGTCAGGACCGTAATGAGATTGGCGATAGGGAAAAACAGTCAGACGTTCCACCAGTGACGAAGGACGAGGTCAAGAAAGCACTAGAAACTATGAAAAGGGGGAAATCAGCTGGAGAGCATCGGATAACTACAGATTTGCTGAAGGACGGGGGGGATATCGTGCTAGAAAAACTGGCCACCCTGTATACGCAGTGCCTGGTGTCATCGACGGTACCGGAAGCATGGAAGAATGCAAACATTATCCTCATTCACAAGAAAGGGGACTCTAAGGACCTTAAAAATTACAGACCAATCAGCTTACTGTCTGTTACGTATAAGGTATTTACTAAGGTAATCGCTAATAGAATCAGGACAACCTTAGACTGCAATCAAGCAAAGGATCAAGCAGGGTTTCGGAAACGGTACTCTACTATCGATCATATACATGCCATCAATCAGGTGATAGAAAAATGCTCGGAATATAATCAGCCCTTATACATAGCATTCATTGATTACGAAAAAGCATTTGACTCAGTTGAAACCTCGGCGGTGATGCAGGCATTGCGAAATCAGGGGGTAGACGAGCCGTACGTGAAAGTGCTGGAAGATATATATAGTGGCTGCACAGCAACCATAGTTCTGCATAAAGAAAGTAACAAAATTCCCATAAAGAAAGGTGTTAGGCAAGGAGACACAATCTCCCCAGTACTATTCACAGCTTGTTTAGAGGAAGTATTCAGAGACTTGGAATGGGAGCAGTTAGGGATAAGGGTAGATGGAGAATACCTCAGTAATCTGCGATTTGCTGATGACATTGCCTTGCTAAGCAACTCGGGAGATGAACTGCAAATAATGATTGATGACCTAGACAGGAAAAGTAGAAAGGTAGGCTTGAAAATCAATATGCAGAAGACTAAGGTAATGTTCAACAGTCTCGGGAAGGAACAGGAGTTTACATTAGGTAGCGAAATACTGGAAGTAGTAGGCGAATATAACTACTTAGGACAGGTAGTAACCGCAGGTCCGGACCATGAAAAGGAAATAACAAGAAGAATAAGATTGGGATGGAGCGCATTTGGCAAGCACTCGCAGATTATGACTAGCAGCTTACCGGTATCGCTCAAGAGGAAAGTATACAACAGTTGCATCTTGCCTGTACTCACCTATGGGGCTGAAACGTGGAGGCTAACCAAGAGAGTTCTACTTAAGTTGAGGACAACCCAGAGGGCTATGGAACGAAAAATGGTAGGGGTAACATTAAGAGATAGAAAGCGTGCAGAGTGGGTCAGAGAAATAACGCAAGTTAACGACATTCTAGTGGAAATTAAGAAGAAGAAATGGACATGGGCAGGACATGTAGTGCGAAGAGAGGATAACCGATGGTCGCTGAGGGTAACAAACTGGATTCCAAGGGAAGGAAAGCGTAGCAGGGGGCGGCAGAAAGTTAGGTGGGCGGATGAGATTAAGAAGTTCGCAGGGGTCAAGTGGATGCAGCTAGCACAGAACCGGGTTAAGTGGAGAGATATGGGAGAGGCCTTCGCCCTGCAGTGGGTATAATCAGGCTGATGATGATGATGATGATGATATTTATGAGCCCATTATATTGTTTGAAACGTCATTTTGAAAAATGCAGTCGAGTGGATTTATTGCCTCTGTACCTCATACTAGAAATTCGTCTGTGTGCTATATTTCGTTCTGCACATGTTCTATATAGCATTGCTCATGCGCCGATCACAAGATCGCGCTACGGCTAATGCCATTTAGGCGTCTCTGGGTTTCTCAGCGGCGCCCCCTTAATCTTTAAGAGGCGCTCATGCTGAAAATTGCCCTTCTGCGCAATTTCTGGGCATGTGCCAAGCGCCTTGAATTGATCTTGTTGACTTGCTGAGTTTTTTGTTTTTTCAATTATTGGAACATTTTCTTGCACGAGATTTTTCTCTGTTCTTTTGCCTGCACTGGACTTCATCGGTATTTGCTCAGGTACGATGTGTCCGCACCTGACGACGGTGGCACAGGCGTGCTGCTCGAGAACGGGACTTGGACTGGAATGATTGGAGAACTGCACCGAAATGTGAGTTGCTTGTCCCCGATAAGAAGGACAGGTTGCACGAATCCTAGCAGATAGTCTCAGAAAATTAGCGTAATGTACTTATTTAAAGGCAAATTAGATGTAAAACGGCATGAGATCCTCTGATGTGGAGAAGTTGCAGTGGTGAAGTTGCAGTGCTACATGGGGACTACGTTCTAGCAGAGAGAACGAGGTCAGTGAGCACAGGATTTCCGAGCAATGCTATTACAAGAGTGTGTTCCTAGGAAAGAAAAACGTTGGGTTGGGTCTTCTGGTCAGACAAGCGTAGAGAAATGTTAAAAGACCAGTTCTGCTACCGCGTGCGCATAGGCTGGTGTACAGTTTGAAAAATTTGGCCAGTATGTTCTCGGCAGCAAACGACTTCTCAAGGACATGTAACAATGCTAAGAATAAAGCGCAAAGGTGATTCAAGAAAGACACACATGTCAGTTTAAACTTGGTGACGTTTACGTAGCTTTTCAAATGAACGTACTATTTTAGCGTTATCTCGTGGTAGACTTTAGTGCTCATAAAGCAAGTGTATTATAGTATGATTACGGGTAGGAGATAGGTCTTCAGCGATTGGTAGATGTTTCACTGATTGCAATCTTTAAGGAGTGAGAAGGTTGCTACGCATACACTTAGTGATTCAGCCAGGGACAGTTTGGCAATTCAAGTGACCAGGAAATTGTCACAGCTTGATAGACCTTGCAAACTACTTGACGAATGTGAACGTCGAAAATCATTTGCATCAAAGTAGAATAAGAAGGCTGTCTGGAGCGACCATGACAAAGAGTGTTAACATTTTCGCTGATCTTGTGGCTTGCCCTGTTGGTGGGACTAGCTGTATTGTCTTTGTTCAGTTCAAAAAACTTCCGTTTTTTTTTTTTTTTTGCGTATACCTCATCGACTTCAACGTCCTTGCTCCTTGCGCTGTAGACTAAGAAAACAAGTTAACAGCTTGGGCGAATATTCGCAGTTCTGCTATATGCAATATTTACTAGACATAGTGAAGCTAAAGTTGCCACTAATAGTAAGTAGCCCTAATTTGAATATTTTGGCCTTTTTGATGGACTGAATAAATCATTGCTCTGGTGCAACATTGCGCCTCATGAGGCTAGTCCCGTGCTTGAAAAGCAAGGAGATGGAAGGCAATGTTTCCTACCTCTCCTTTATTGTTGAAATAAATAAAATATATCACTTGCTTCAAGCGTGTAAACAATAAGCTTCACTGCCTTCTTGCACACTTGAATAAGTTATGCATTTTGTATGTGTAATTTTACAGAACGTCGACCAATAAAATTATGATACTTTCTGTTTACAGATAAAACAGAAAAAAAAACACATTTTTTTAGGCGTCCGTCTTCAAAACGCTAGATCTTCCATTTCCACTTTATAAATTTACACATTATTTTAGAAGTGAAACAAACGCAGTCGGTAAAGTACTGAGCCAAGTGGCCCAGCTTTTTTCCAGACCAGTTATCTGCTGCGGACTGGTGCGTCCGTCACTCCTGTGGCCTCGATTACAGCGAAGCTTTCAGTGTGAAGTGGCTTTGGGTCGTCCAGATATATCAACCCTGCGACATTTTAACTTTATTCGCAAAACTTCTCTTTGAATGTGCTAGGATACGACAGTGCGCTGGAACCCCCTCCCCACACACACGCACACAAAGACAAACGCACAAACATGAACACGCACAAACATAAACACGCACAAACACACGCGCACGCGTATTCAACTGAAGCCTTAAGGTTGCAGCCTTTCAATCATTATACATGCAATCTCGAATTTATGATCAGTCTGCTCTAAAAGTACTCTACAGGTGCACCCAAAGTAAAACGATGATCCCCAGTGCAGAACGAGTGCATTACGGCGCGCTCCAGCTTGATTCGCGGCCAAAGGTGAAGGTGAGCTTTGAAGATCTGACTGATAAATGCCTTGGTTTGATTGCTCACATCACAAGCCTCAATAGGAGTAGAAATAGGGGCGTCGGTTACAATATTCGAACAATGGTCGACAAAAACAGATGCAGCAGGACCGGAGGTGACTACAATAAGTTTGTATGTATCTTCAATGCGTCCGTGTGCCATGTCAAGACATTTTCCGGGATTAACATTTCACCTGTATGTAGGAGGTGAGGCGAAATATCAAGTTTGGACGAGACCGATGCGTAGGGTCCGCAAACATATACTTTGGAAAAATGGCACGAAACCAGATGTAAAGGTATCGGCAGCTCCTAAAGCTGTCGCGTTGGAAAGGCTTTATTTCTGTGTCCCTGGGAACTTTTCTGGTCGTTTCATCAGCGGCCTTAGAGAATCGGCTTGAGATTTGCACAGCTCATGTATCTGGCGTAAGGTTTGGTTACCTATACGTTTGAACGGCTGCTAAAAAAACTGAAAATTCAACATTTTAATATGTATGGAAGTGATCTATACGGACCAGTCAGCCGCTACAGACCAGACATTTTCTCTTTCTCCGTTAATGCGTTCAAATCAGATCGGATGAATTGGCGTCTGGAAAACGGAACAAAATATAGGGGCCGTTGTTGAACGGTGAAAGAAGTAGAGCACTTCGCATAAAATGGCCAACACCTGTTGTTTCAAGGAAAGAAAATCGTTACTTACAATCACACTACTAAGAGACCGAAAATAGGCGACGAGCTACATTGAAAGTGTGTCTCGACGTTCAGTGTGAAAATAAACTGCTGGTCCAGAAGTAAGCGATGTTTAACGCCCTTTACAACACAGCGCCACAAGCGTCATAACACGGTGGTTTGCGATTCGGCTGTGGCGCAAGAGACGGAGCGCCAGGCTAGCTGAAGTAATATTTTTCCCAGTAACTAACTGTTAATTTCTCGACCTAATACATATTAGCTGCAGACAGCAAGCGTGGTAGAAAAGTATCAGTATAAGAAAGTATCATAAAAGTATCTTAAAGAGCAATATATTAAATTGTTTTCTTTCGGCACGATATATGTAATATAGCTTTTAACCAATCCCCCCCTGCCAGGAAAAAACAGAAATATGTAAAAAAGAAGCGTTTTTTAATGCGCGTGCCGTAGCTCATTCATCCGCTAAGTTCCAATAAAAGTTCTACTCTCTTCCTTCTTTTGAGTAATTCTATGCCAAACGCATCCAAAGATTTCATGCAATAGAGTTCTCTGATTTCTTTCCATAAGCTAGTACCCTTTATTGAGGCCTCAGAATTTCTTTTCTAAAGGATTTTGGCAAAAACCTTTCCTATAATCTGAGTGTACTAGGAATCATTACGGCAGAGGCAAAATTAGGCCCGATAAAAGATTGGAAAAACATACAATATTGATGTTTTACATGTTTCATTATCTACTCTACACAATTATTTTTGCCACTAATATTGAGTGTGTATATTGTCAACCATTGGGTTAGTCATTGTAAATCAGCACTATATATGTTCCTTGCCAATTGTACTTCTTTTGTGACTGAGTGAGATTATTTTCATGCTGCTGTATTTTTTTTTCTTTTTTTTACTAACCTGTGTAGCTTTGCAGATTCACCTTTTTTGTTTGTTATTTTTGTTTCGTTCTTCATGCTTGTGCTTTATTGTATTGAAAGCATTGCCATTCCGCACGGCTGCTGCTGCTGCTGCCAACGAACGGGTTTTAAGACCTGTCAAGCTGTTTCCGCAGATTTTTCCTCGAACATGTCCGTTTACAACTGTACTTTGCAAACGGAAAATAAAGCACTTACTTACTTACATTTTACCTTCGTGTACTAAACCATTTTTTTATATATGCATTCGCTCAAGAATGGCCCTAGGCATCAAGAAGTAATATTTCCTAGGGGTCTCGGTGGTCCTTGAGTTTTGTTATTATTTCATACGTGATCCCCCCCTCCCAGAGTATGCCCTCAATGGACTGTTAAGGCAAGCTCTAACCACACTAAATGTTGTCTAGCGCAATGTGATTGGATATACTATATTCGCTGCTCTATCTCTGCTCGCGAGCTCAGCACAGTACGTATTTGACACTGAGCTGATAGCTGAAGCCAAAACGTAAGGGACTAATTCTGGCTAACCAAGACGTCACGGAAAATATTGTCACAAACAAATAAAGGTTCAGCACATCAACGTAAGTGTTCGTACGGGTGTTGGAAATGAGACTCGCTAAAGGATTAAACGTATGACCGTAGAAGTTAAAGTTTCTTTAAGGGAAGAAGGGACAAAAATATGAAATGTTTTTGCGCACCTTTCTGATGCACAGTTTCGATTTTTTTTTGTGCAGTATATTGTGCGTAAAATTTCATGACACCTCAGTTATAGATGCTAGAATTGTTGAGTTAATCTTCTGTAACAACTTGAAGCTGAGAACTCGCTGTTGTCACCTAATTTAAAAGAAAATGAAGACTGACTTATTCTGGTAGTCACTCCGCCTGACAGTGTATGACCTAGCAATTTACAGACAGTATATGCTCCCTTAGGTAAATAGAGAACAGGATTTGCCACCACAAGAACGCATTGGGAGTATAGAGTTATATGTCGCTTTTGAATTACGTTTGCAGAGGGCAGACCTTGCGCTGGGGCCAATGGGAGTGACATACGATCGCTCCAGGGCAACTACATTCACTACGACGGTCTTCACGGAATACATGACCATCCTGTCGGGTTTCCCCGACCTCATTGAAGTCAGCGCTTTCGGAACACTCATGGCCTTCGAATGGACGGTGAGCGTTCGGCTTGCCTCTTATGCTCTGAGCGCGTGACTTGTAGCATCATTACTGAGAACCCCTAAAGTGGCTTCAAAACGCAGAAAAGAAGTAGTGTAGTGTGAATGAATGATGACTGTGTGCTCTGAAGAAGCCAGCATGACTGCGTTCATAAGACATCTTTGAGTCGCGATAGAATAGCCTCTCGCAGTAGATATGCCGAACGGTTTACGGATATGGCAGAAGTAGGGTGTTTGATTTAGGCTTGTACGTCTAGATATTTATCGTTCGTATGAAAGAAAATGACCTAATGGAGAGCAAAGCTTTGCCCAAGCATTGCAAATCAAGCCTAGAATTGAAATCTCATTTAAGCGTCTTATTCCCTAAGTGTTATTATAGAGATTTCGAAACTCATGCTAAGCGCACTTTTTGTTTTGTTGTTATTCTGAAAGTTGCTGTCTGCTTTGTGCTTTTTCGAAATGTCACTTTACGCTTTGTCAGTTCCTTTTTCCTTTATTGTTATTTCTCAGTGCTTACAGATTGTTAGATGTACTGATTTATTTTACTGGGTCACCGCTGTAATCAAACCCCCGTATAATAATTTCATACAGGTAATATAATTATACCGAAGATAAAATGCGCACAACAGTTTCACTGTGTTCATGTTTTTGATAAAAACTACTTCTTGCAATAGCACGTCATGGTGTGCCTTATGCGTTCAAGACATTATGTGCCCCGAGAACACCAGCTATGCCGTGCAAATTTTATATCTACAACATGAATCGCACGTGAACTGATTCGTGGCCGGGCCCCATCCAGTTATTCGTTGAACTTTAAGCATAGAAATGGAGAGGGCCAAAATTGTTCATACCTTTCTTGCACTTTAGGTGTCACAAAAAGTGTTCATTTCAGAATAAGAGCGTCGCAAGTGAATAACGTGCGCAAAAAGTCACCAGAAGTCACATCTGTCCTAGCGCATTTTCTTTCGAGCGAAAAGTTTGTGTCACGGATTTAATACGGCGTCATGAAACTACAGTGCGTAGGCCGTAGCTGTTCCGTGCCACTAACTTCTTATTCTGACTGTCAAATGGCTAGCCACGATGCTTCTGCTTCACTTTTCAGCCTTGCTATTTCTGTCTATCCAACACAAGAGGACAGCAAGGAGCTGAATATTTCCAAATCGACTTTGGTGCTTGGGGGCAAAACTAGAAGGATCTCTGTGGCAATTAAATGATGAGACTCCGTCGCGATGCAGGGATATGATCTGCGATTATACGTTCGGCATAATCACCGGCTTAGTATTTAAACACTTTGTCACTATGTACACAGTACGGCATCCACATGACATTGCGTTCTGGCACTGGAGGGTTAGAAATTTTAGCGGCGTAGATGAAGTGAATTCGGTGTCATCGTCCGACTATGCGTAATGCTATTAAGTGGTTTCTACAGTGTTCGAAGTTAAGATATGTTCGTCCATGAGCTTCTTGTGCAACAGTGCATATATATTTGCTGTTATAATAGTTGTGACTCACAACTTATTCGTGTATTCCTCCAATATGGCAGACACCTCTGCCCTTCTGTGCTCTATTTCCTATCGTCTTGACACCTTATCAGTTAGTTCCATGTGCATACCAGAAAGAACAGTCTTGTCTCTATTTAGCCTGTGGTTTTTCAAACCTGGAGCCCATTCAAGCATATATCGGCAAACATTCAAGCTTTATCCCGGCCATACGTCAAGGAAATTGTCTTGATGAAGACCGATGCTGGGTTGCCAGTGTACGGGATGTAGCAGCAATGTAGGGAGGACTAACCATGGACAGGCTGCAAATCGTATATTTCGAAATCCATGGTACTCTTACGATGTGAGATTCATAATAAGTTTAATGAGTTAAAATTTTTTACGTTGCCTGTTTTAAAATAAATATTGCAAAAAGGCAGGTATAGTATCTTCCGTGCACCAGAAAGATAACGAACCTTCAGCGTAATTACCTTCGACCTGTTTTAAAATAAATATTGCAAAAAGGCAGGCATAGTATCTTCCGTGCACCAGAAAGATAACAATCCTTCAGCGTAATTACCTTCGATGTGAATACCGATCATGTTAACTAAAGCCTAGGTTCCTACGAAAAAACAAAAACGAAATAAATCCCTCAATGCGTATATTTCGGCAGAGCGTGAAGTGAATAACACTCAGCACGCCTTAACCAGCCATCTGAAGATTTTTTTTATAATTTCTAAAGCTCCCAGGCACATAAATGTAGAGTTTTCGTGCAATCCTGATGTTCTCAAGACTCTGTTTTCAAAGAGTAAGAACATCCCCAATCTATCTAACCTGAACAGTATGGTATGTGGTACGTTTGAAATCAAGTCGCTCGGAACAGAAGAAACTAAGTATAAAAACCTACTGTACTTTTCTGTTATCTTAGGATGTAGGATGGCGCCATGTCTGATGTAAGACGCCCATGCGAAGAAAGAAAATACCCTCTGATGTGAGAGTGTTAGGAATTTCATGGAGGCGAACATTGTCCTTCGTAATCGATTTGAAGCCTGTGTAGGTAAGGTGCGTATACGTTATTATAAAGAGACCGCAAGAGTAAGAATGGAGGATCTACATTAAATAAGTATACTAATTGAGGTTAGTCGACCATTATAATACTTAAGGACGTCTTAGCAAAATGGAGGATAGTAAAAGTAGTTAAAACATAATTGGTTTGAAGTATACTGATAGCGACTAAAGCGAAAGATGAGTCATGGTATTATTACTGAGCATGACTCTGCAGAAGATATATGACCAAGCAATAGTGACTCATGAAAAGTATTTCCTTAATATTATCATAAGAGACTACAAAACCTCAGAAGTGATAACTGCGGCAGTATTCTAATACAAGAAATTCACAGAAGCGGTCTTTGTAAGTATTCGAGGAAAATTTAAAATGACTACGTAGAGATTTTTATTTACAAATATTTTAAGTGATTCTGGAGACTACTCGTACGCTATTACTGTGAAACTTCCCTTCGAACTAGTTCCGGGTGACTTCAACTGGGTTTCAGGATTTGAGCACTCACTAGACGCCTTGAAATGATGCTGGCGGTACGGGGCGTAGTGTCATGTCGTGACACCTTGTTTTATTCATTTTTTGTTCTTGGAACCTGGCTGCACCGAGTTGAGGGAAGAGAGGAGGAGCCTCATTTTTGATAGCGGATATATTCAGTGTTAGAGAAGCTAGTTCAGAATTCTTGCGTTACGGAAATGGGCGACAGATTCCCTATTGTTCGTGCGCGTGTTCTAGTTCAATGAATAGTTTTTTTACCGTCTATTTAAGATAGAAAGGTGGCAGTAACTGAGCGAAGTTTTCTTGCCAAGTATAAGGCACCAAAGTATAAATAGCTAGGAATCCCTCATTCATACAGTTCAGTTCAGCTCAGTTCAGTCGTTCAGTCGTGTCCGACTCTCCGTCACTCTATTGACCATGTCACGCCACGCTTTCCGGTCTCTCACTATTTTCCTAACATCACATAACTTCATCTGCAGTGCCTCGAGGATGCCATCTAACCACCGCGTTCGCTGCCTACCCCTTCTCCGGCGACCCTCAAGCTTTCCCAACATCAAATCTTACGCCAGCGACTCCTCTCTTCTCATCAGATGACCGAAGTAGCTGAGCTTTAACTTTAGAATTTGAGCCTCCAATCAGCAGTCAGGGTTTATGGTCGACAATATTGACTGATTTGATCTTCTGGCAGTCCAAGGAACTCTCAAGAGTCTTCGCCAGCACCACAATTCAAAGGCGTCAATTCGTTGGCGGTCAGCCTTTTTCACAGTCCAACTCTCGCATCCATACATCACAACTGGGAAGACCATAACACGAGTTATACGGATCTTGGTTGGCAGACTAATGTCTCTGCTCTTTACTAGGCGGTCAAGGCTAACCATTGCTCTCTTTCCCAGAAGCAGGCGTCTCCTAATTTCATGGCTGCAGTCTCCTTCCGAGGTAATCTTGGAGCCCAAGAAGAGAAAATCTGTCACAGCTTCCACTTCTTGTCCCTTGATGCTGCAGGACTTGATAGGGCAAGACGTCATGATCTTTGTCTTTTTGATGTTCAGTTTAAGCCCAAACTTCTCACTCTCTTCTTGTACGCGCATCAGAAGTCTCGAGTTCCGCTTCACTTTCTGCCATTAAAGTGGTATCATCCGCATATCTAAGGTTGTTGATACGTTTTCGAGCAATCTTCACTCCAGCTGAAGACTCGTCCAGACCGGCCTTCCTCATGATGCACTCTGCATATAGGTTAAATAGCCAGGGTTAAATTCAAACAGTAGATGACAACAATTTTTAAGGAAGATTCATACAGCTGGAACTACTAATCGCTTGCAGCATTAGATGAAAATAATGTTATGGCGCCTCGATGTCAGCGCCGCCGTTCAGGATGGCGCCGTCCTTTGAACGGCCCCACGCCGCGTCTTTCGCACAGCGACGCCATGTTGAATCACGACGAGCGCTAGGTGCGGTCGCAGTTGAGTGCTGTAAGCAGCTAAGTTCGAGGCTGTGAATGATTCGCTGGTGGTTGTACTTGTTGGAGAGTGTTAGACCGAGCGACTTACGAGCTTGTCAGGTTCACAGAGCGAGCATTACGAGCGTTTTTTGTGTGCTGATATGCGCTAGGCCAACCCTTAAACGACTAGGTTGTTTTCATTTCCCCTGACGCTCAACGGAAAGATATAAGTGGTATCGACCGAAAGCAACTAAGAACTTATAGACCGCCGACGTAATTTTCAAGACAGTTTTGACTCATATTTTGTTTTAACCACCGTTTTTCTACACGTCTAGTATCCTATCTGATGTAGAGTCGAGCGAAGATGCTTTTTGGTGGCGATGTCTCGCTGATCTCAAGACAAGGCTCCTAGCTTATTTCTTAAGATTAATATGTATTGCAATGCTGTAAACGCAAGCGATGTAGCCAATGTTAAGTTTGCGGGTACATGTTGCAACCCGATAATTGGACGTTCAATCCCGAGAGTGCTTCGTATTATGTTGCGGAGCAAAATGCCTACGCATGATGTGTCATATGTGAACACGCCATCAACACGCATTTTGTCACTCAAAGTATTTTCTAAGTTTTGTGGATCGGTACCTGTCGTTGTCTGCGCATTGCTTATAAACATGCGATGATCGGTAATGTTCAGCAACATTTTTATGAAAACGTTTTCATCCTTTTGTGGAATATTCTTCAAAGTATTTCTTTTTATCAGTCTAAATTTGCTTCAGTAATCACATTTGCTATTTTATATTTGCTTAGCACAACTGTGATGAGGACCAATTCGAGAGAAATCACCAGAATGGACGTCGCCTGTCAAAGTTCAGAGCTTTGACCGTGCTCTTTTATTCAGATGTAGCCGGAGTGTATTATTTTCTCAATTTCCAGTGATTCTAAACAATATCACTTTTATATTATTCATTCAGCTCAACAGAAGCCGAGTAATGTGTCTGCGAGACGGCCTGCCAAATGTCACCTGCTGGAGAGGAACATAGCAGCTCCTCCTCAATTGTAGCTGCAGAGGCTTGCTAAGCGAGTCTGAGGATTCTGACGATAATTATGGCAGCTAGACAGTGCTGACGTCAGCTTGGTGCACCTGCTTTGTTTTAATGGTTATACCACACTCTGCACATTACCTTTACCATTTCTTGCACGCTTTTTGGTGGTTGACTTTTTTATTTTTGCTGCGAGTGCTACTTCCCAATGCGCAAAACAAAAGTTTTGCTCTATATTTGTCACATAATTTGTGGGTTTCTTCCTTTTCACGTGCTCTTTTCATATCTTTTCGACAAGGGTTAAAAACGACTGCACATACACAATAAATGTCCTTCTGGCTCGTTATATTTATATTGCAGTTTGCATTTTTTTCCATGTTCGACTACGCTAAGCATTACAAAAATAATTTGCAATTGTACGTCAACAAAAAAAATTCCTGCGGAGACGACGCGTTCAAAAGTGTACAGGGGTGGCGCTGGAAACGGAAAACAAAATTATTGAAAAATAAAATTTCAGTGGTGTTTCCAACATCGTCCAGTGTACTTCACGCGTCGTTTTGGTTGTTTTTTTACATACCATGCATCAACTGGATCAACAAGCTACGCTTTTTCAAATTCACATCGTATTCGGTTTTGCTGCCTTTACTGTCTGCTAAGTATGAGGTTGATAAGCTTCGTTACATACATGTATGTAGCAGCAATAAAGTTCAACATTTAGTTGTCTAGCATTTATTTTCACAACAGCTTGACTGTTGAGCACCCAATCCTGTCGGCAGAAAATGTAATTCAGGCACAGCCAAAATAATGAATTTTTGGAACTAAACCTCTTATGGTTGCTTTTTTTTGCAATGAATAATTTTTTTAAAGTCGGTTACTTTTATTTCGAATTTAAACTTTACAGAAAACAACATGCATAGTTTATGACTACCTCAAATTAGCATTTTGTGTAGGTTCACATGTATAGTTTAATAATCAGTAGAGATCACCTTGAATAAAATATAACAGAGGAATCGCAGTCGAGCAACCGGTGCCACGGCCGCTGGATGGAAGCGCACTGGGTGCGGCCTGCTGTGCCGCGCCGCCGTCAATGGGAAAGCGCGTCCTTGGGGAGTTTACAGTTGTGCCCGCTATTTCTGCTGAGGGCGCCACTGTTCAGGGACACGTCGCTGCCGGGGTCGCCGGCTCTGAGCGCGCGGTTTGCTCCTTTTCTGGGCGCGTTCGCCTCGCATCTGCGTGGTTAGCGCAAATTGTTTTGTGTGCGCGTGTGCAAGCACGTTAACGTTGAGATGGGATGCGTTTGTTTTTCGAAAGCCGTTCTATCGTTCTAGGCTCATGGAGCAAAAATCTGTGCGTAAAAGCTGTGCTTGTAATCTGTGCGTCGCATCTGTGCACTGGTGTGCAGTCGCAAAAAGCGGATATGCAAGGGGGAAAATTAAGAATGAAAATGATTGGTGGTGATAAGTAATCAATAAAAGTTATAAATAGACATTGATAGAGGTAATGACTAATGCTAATGACTAATAAGGGTTAATAATGACTAAAATGATTTTTAATGACAAGTATATCTAACTGCGACAAGTAATGACCGCAGTTGATTAAAATGAGTAAAAGTGCGTATGTGTGATAATGACTATAATAGCTAGACATGACTCATCCTTACTGTTAATGACTACGAAATGACCAATATGTGAAACGACGACATGTAATGACCACTGCTGATTCTAATGAGTGACCTGCTTAGTTATGAGTGATAAGGGCTTCAATGACTACGCAGGCAGACTCATCATGACTGGGAAACGACCAGTATATCAAACGACTTGAAATGACAAACTGTGGCAAACGATGAGAGGCAAATGATAGCCGTCCTCCGCTTTTGTGACATCTAAGAGATACTCTAATTTTATCTGCTGAGCTCGCTTCAGGCAAAGACAGCAGCGAGGAGTGGAAATGCACTCGCTTCCTGTGAAATGAAAGTGGCGCTGAGGTTAAAAAGTCCAGATGCTGAAACATAATACCTTATCAGCTGCCATTAACTTTGCTACAAGGGACAGCAGATTGGACTTGGTGATTAATTATAGGCTAACCGTGCAAACAACGTGACGGGAACACAGGAGAAGACGGCACAACCGCGCTAGGTGTGTCGGCCTCTTTTCCTGTGCTCCCGTCACGTTGTTTAACCTATTTAGTTAGCAGGGAGCTGGCCAGTGAACTAGGATTTTTAACGATGTGTTGTGAAGCAGATGAACCCGATGAGGTAGCACCAAGAAGCTTTTCTCGCAGGCTATGTTGCGAGGACATATCAGAAAAAGCTACGAAGGGTATTTTTTATTTAAGCATGCAATTTGTTCTAAATTTTGCCGCGCTAGTCTGAGTGGCCTTGCAAGTAAAAGAGCATGTGCATACAACATTTGTTTATACTTTTGAGACTGTTTGAGCCGACGCGATAAAATGAAAAGCCACGTTCCACAGAAAATCCGGTGCCCGCTATGTCGCTGGAAAGTCGGAAAAAAACCTCTCTGGTAAGAGGCACTTTAGTTGGTGACATGGCCATACACCTTTGGTGCAATGAGAACACATGACATGTTCAATGTGGCAGGAGCTGCCAAACCAGAGAAAGCCAATAAGGTGTAAGGGCGAAATGGGAATTATTGAAATCGGGACCCTTAGATCCCATGTCAGGCACACTATACTCCTATAGGGCACATTCGTACGGCTTCGGAAAAGAGAGGCTTTATATAGCTATGTGTAGGGTACTATTTCATATAATGCGGTGTCTTAAGGCTGCATTCTAATGATATGCGACAGAGGCAGCAATTACGTGATACGGTGAATAAGCAGGTAGCAAAGTGCGGGCACTCTAACGAGGCTCCTCAAGGAGACTTAAGAACCCCAAGTTTTGTTTATCACTAACAGGTTGTTGCTTAATTTATGCGATATTTATAATGGTTTTGAGGCGACATGTCAGTCGTGCAAGAGCCTGTTGCAGGAAATATGAGTCAACTGGACCAGTTACAGGTTAATAAAAACCAAGGACAATGGAGGCTTGATGTACCCCGCAAAGGAAGTAATCAAGCTTTGTCAGCTAACGAACACCTTCATTGACAGGATGATGAAGTCTCAAGAGTTCCGGCGAAGTAGCAAGCTGTGTAAACTTTTTATTTCATCATTGTTTTCTCACTGTACACAGTACCTGCAGCTAATCTATAAAAACAATGATCGTGCCCATGCTAAGGCGCTATGCAAGATATCATTAAGTGGCTGCCCCCACTGATAGCGAGCTGGGCTGGAAATGTCAACTTAACAGTGGAGCGACGTTTATGGATATGGCATAAACCTTTCTCAAGAAAGGTTTTTCGTCTGCGATTGGATATTTTCTTGCTTTTTTTGTGTGGCCAATAAATAAGCGTACTCGGCTGCTCGCTGGATCTCGGCTGTAGTCTCGCTCTGAAGCGTGAACATTTTTGTGATCGCAGTGAAGAGTTTCACAAGAAGAACACTCGATGCGCGTTCCTCCATTGAACATTACGAACCAGCAAAATTGTATGGGTTTGCGAGCAGCCAATAAACCTAGTAATAAAAACTTTCGGTGCATATACGTAGCACGTTGAGGCAGACCGGCTCTATCAAGTGCGCTTACTTTGTCCGGTCATGCAAAATGCGGGAAGCCACGACAGATAGCGTTCTGGCGTACAAAGTTTAAGGTCTCCAACTCAGTCGAAGATCCCAGGTTATCATCTAGATTTAACCTAATAGACATCTTCATATTTCCACTGTAACATTTGTCAGAATGATATAGAAAGGTTGGTTACATGTCGCATTTTCACAGAGGTGGCTCATAGTAGGACATTTTTTCATTGGATAGCGCTGGCAGCTTAGAACAGGTTGACATCAATTTGTGTATAAAAGCTGTATGCAGGAATGAGTAAATGGTATGAAAATGACACACGGAATTTGCGACATAGTTAATAAGCGGTTATCATTACGCTACCATGGCAGCTGAAAAGCTTCGAATTGTTCACTGCCGGGTCACATTTTCATGTGACAAACAACTTGATTCGAATGCAACATCACGGTAATGCGAGCTCTCCAATCGAGTGGCCTTGAACGAACCACGGTCACTAGAAGTTTTTGGGGTACACTCCTGTATACATCCTTGCCGAGCAAGCGCTAAGTGCTGACATGGTCACACTAGACATGACAGTATATACTAATTCGTGTTGCCAAATTGTATGAAGCGGAGCTCTTATATCCTTAAAATAAAAGGCTTCTACCACGCCGACGCCTCCCTCAAAGCGAAGCCATGCGCAGCTCTCTGCGCGCGGCTGTCCCCGAATGGTGGCGCCGAGGCGGTAGCGTCTGGAAGTGGGCGCCTCCCGCCGGTTTCGGGCGATGTAGCAGGCCGCATCTAGTGCGCTTCCATCGGGCGGCCATGCCGGTGCACATGTCCATGGTGGAAGCGAACTCTGCATGCGAGCAAATTCCCGGACGTCCGGCGAATGGGCGCCCATGAGGAAAACGAAACGAGTGAAAACCTTGCTTAATCATGTATGCTATCAACAACTAGAGGAGTCGCTTTCGCGGGCGCCGAGAAAAAACAAAAAGGCTCTGTGGCAACGTTCGTATACTGAAGTTCACGCATCGTTAGTATATAACAGCGTCTGCCTGTAAACATTTAATTGCTCTTTGTAAGCAATATACGGCCGCACAACTCGCATTTTCATTCCGATAGATTATAGAGCAGACCGACATCAGTTTCTGCGAGTACAACAAAGAGAAACAGCCCGCGCAACGAAAGCGAATTGAACTACAGGACGCCAGCGGCTGACGCGCGGTCGTCAACAAAACAAAGGATTAAAAACAAAAACAAAAGGCCATTTGAAAAACAATAATACAACTTCCTTCATGCCCATAGGGCAGAAGAAAATGCCGGCGAAGGGATCTGTTTAATATGAAAATATTTTTCAATTACACAGCCGCACAAGCTCGGCCACTTGAGGCCGTAAAAGTATATCGTGCAATTAGGTGCGCGAGAATTGGATGGTAAAAAGGCTATTAAGAGTGAAATTACTTGCAATGCTATATTGCTGAAAAAGACAATTTAAGTCAGAGCACTTTCAACCACCGAAATCAAGAGCGGCACTGGTAAGCATGCTAGCGCACCGGATCTTATGTTCTTCAATATGGCGGCGTCGGCGAGGTTGTCTCCGTCCTAGACGGCGGCGCTGCAGCGAGGCACTAAAGTATTGCCGGTAGATTGCGTTTCGTGTATAGTATGATGCCATGATACCAGCGGTCTAGTGACTGAATCGAAGGGAAGGTTAGTAAAAACCTACTGGAAGATTGGTGGCTGAAAAACAAAAAAATAGCATCAGTTCGTAGTAATAAAAATATACTATAAAAAGTGACAAAATACTAGATAGATTGATAGCCACAATAAAAAATGGAAGGAAATTATTCGACCTCGGTGGCAATAGCCACCACTCGATTTCGAAAGCGGACGCTGTTATATTCCACCCAGTCATCGTGTTGCCGCAACAGAGAACAGTCAAATAAACTTAGCCAAAATTGTCTGCATCGCGCTCTTCCGTTCTACATAAGGGGAGCAGAAAAGAAAGGTTTATGTCTTCGTATGACTTTTAAAAGAATCACCGCTAAATGTTTTCGCACAGGTGTGGATTGGACTCCTGTTTTTCCTCGTCGTCTGTGTGATGACCAACGCGCTGGTCGACACCGTTCTCGATTCTGCCAATTGGTCGAGACCTGCTAATTGGTCGACGGTGCGATGCATCATCGAAAGCAACTGGTGGCTTTACGTCTCTGCTATGTTCATGGAGTGTAAGTTCGACTTTGACCCAAATAGTAATAACTACGAGCTGGCAGGCAGTAAGGAATAGCGGAAACTCTTGGTTGCTTGTAAGATCAGTATACATTTTTTTAATCTTACTGAAGTGGAGTGGTGCTAAAATATACTGAGGTGAACCATTCAAATCTTTTTTTTTTAAGCAGCCGCCAGCATACACCCTCATGAGTGTAGCGCATGCAACGATTTTGTAATCTTTCTTCATACTCGCTGTCACGAGACTCGGCAGGATTTTTTTTTTTTTGTCGCGCAAGATGCGCCGTGATGTATCTAGAAGGATTTTAGGCACTTGCGGCCGTTTCCTCAATCTTCCAAGTTTCCCTGCTCATCTTTCGCCTCTATATCTAGATGCATCTTCACAGATTTGAAGTTCAGCGCTGACGAGTGCAACGGGCATTATTAAATCAACAACCGTAGAGCACCATTTATGATATGCTGCCGCTGAATTGCTTAGTTTATTTACGGGCGCGAAAATGTCCAATTAAGATTTCATTCAGCTCAATGCCAGTCTCTTTGTTTGGTGGTATCGGCTTCGTCACAGTTGTCTCGTGACCCTCCAGCGAATAGCAGGATGAATTAAGTAAAGAAAAAGAGCTGCGGCCACAAAGGAATGAAAAACGAACACAAATCTACAATAATATAGTAGACAATACTAAGAGGAAAAAAGCCTTTCGATGACATGACCCAGGAAGGGAAGAAAAGGTAAGGTACAATGAATTTCTTCCTTCAAACCTTGGATCAAGAGACGTGGAATGAAGTAGCGAAATGTTACGCGATTCTTTCTGTACAGCAGTGACCCCAAATGATGTTTTCTGTATTCTGCTAACGAGGCACTTCTGCTTCGGCGACCATTTCCGTTTCTGACTCCTTAATCGTGAACTGTTAAAATTGTGTTGCTAAAACGCGGCCACTTCATATAATGGCGTCGACATCGGCGGAACCGTCCACGAGTACTGCTGCCGAGCGCCGAGAAAGCTGTTAGGGAGAACGCGATCGCCTTTCTTTATGGCAACACAACATGAGCAGCTGCATTCATTCAAAGAATCAAGGCGTAGCCGGATTGGACCATTAATGTTTTCTCTTGTTAATTTCCTCGAGTTTTCTTTCTCCTAACTCACTTCTTGGTCGAGTACGTAGTCCAAGGTTCATTTTTAGCCTCTTCCTCGTTGGCCGCGTGAGTGTTAGAAGACAAGCTTTGGAAACAAACCCGGAAAAGGACGTTCCTTTTTGCGCAGCTTCGACACGCACGCCCCGCAGCTTAGCTGGTCGAATGGTCCTCGCCGTCTGGTGGCTGACGGTGGTGGTACTGATGAACGCTTTCACCGGACACATGAAAGCCACCATGATGCTTATACCGCAGCCCGAGCGAATCGACAGCGTGAGGGACGTGTCGTGCCATCCAGATCTCAGGCCCTTCGTTTGGAAAGGAGGCGCATACGAGGATCTTTTGAAGGTAAGAACATCGCTGAACATGGTCAGAAACTAAAAGATTAAAAAACGTTCCGAATTTGTGTTCTCGGTTGCAAGAAATTCGCACTGTGATGTAGGCTCAGAGGGTTTCATTTTATTAGCGGGGCATACTGAAATTAACTGTTTGGAATGTTATATTTGATTGATATGATCACACTTAACGTCCACATTACGTGAGTGATTCCAATTGCCCTTTAAACACTGCCAATCACGTCATTATGGCGCAAATTGCAGAGAGACATAAGGCTAGGTCATTCCTAATCAAGCTATTTAAAACCCTAGACTCTTTTAATCACCCGCCGCGATGGTTCAATGGCCAGGGCGTTGTACTACTGTGTGCAGGGATGTGGGATCAAATCTGTACCGCAGCGGCCACTTTTGGATGGGAGCAAAAAGCCAGAGGCTCGTGCGCTTTGCGATGTCAACGCACGTTAATGAACCTCACGTCTTCTGAATTCTCCACTGCGGCACTTCTGATAGCCTGAGTCGCTCTGAAAAGTTTAACCCCAAATTCACACCACGCCTATCTTTTACTCCGCTATACTACCGTGAAAAACATGAGCACTTGAACAGTATGTGTGCGGGAATAACCGTCAGGGCTAAGCTCACTTTTCCCACATAATCAAAAATATTGTTTCGCCAATAACACGAAAAGGCAATCGAATATACGCACTTTGCCGCAGTGGTGGGCGTCGCAAATTTTACCTTTGTGGTTTTAAGATTTGAACTGAAATAGCATCAAGAGGAACAGAAAGGAATATCCTTAGGCTGCACGCAATTTTCAAAGTTGTCGGGAAGGTATACGGAGGTGATTTTGCCCCCTTTTGAAAAGTATCGCACGAATGGACTGCGAGAAGCGGACCGAGATGAAGCAGAGCGGAAATCGAGTGAGGAATCGAGCACATGTTTCGATCACGCTTATGGAGCCAACGTCGTCTGCTTTTGTTTTGTGCTTCGTATGTAGCGACCGTCACAAAGAAAGCATTTGAGCGCATTTTTCTTCACGTTCTTTTTATGGCAGGTCGCTTTTTTGGTTTTGACTGAGTCGAACGAGTAAATATCTAAGCACGATGCTCGGCCTAGATTGCATTAGCGGGTAGTGTTTCGAAGGCGTTTCTTTTAACTCAGTATGCCGATATTCAGGGTCCTCTATAATACCTGCTTCTAAGCAAAGGTCGCCGCTGGAGAAGTACTTTGGTTTGGGCTAGCTTGTTCATAGCTGATGTTGATTCTCAGGACGACCTGTGACCTGCAGCGTCTGTTATCTAAACACTGCATGTGGATGACTATGTTATAAGCCTTCGCAATACGGCTTGGGTGCTTTATAAATATGCAAGGGTTTGCGCGAATAAACCTCAGTTGAAAGTTGGCGTCTGGTCTGCTGTTTTTGGGTTCCTCCTTTGTCCTTGTTCCTTTCGCGCCGTCCTCGCAGCTGGGTTCATCGCAGCTGGGTTCTCTCTCGCGCTGCGTTATTTATCGAATATAACAGCACACAAAATCAGCCGCACTATATGCAGCCGATTCAATAAAAGCCGTACCTGTTTACATCTGTTTATAAACACCTGTCTATAACGTCGCTGTAATCAGAACGGCCTAAACAACGCCGACGGCATCAGGAGGAATTGTTGGTGCGCTCTCGCCCTGCAGTAAAAGACATTTCGACGATTTGTCAGCATCGAAGGCATGCTCAAATTATGGGAAACAGTGCCTTATGTGCACAATATCAACACCTAAATTTTATATTTCGGCCCGTTTTGATCTCTTCTTCACATCCTACGATGACCTCCGGCTGATGCGCACACTTTCTATTTTATAAGGTTTATCAGTGGCCTTTCCCTTATTATTTTACATTTCTTCTGCTAACGCTAAAATGATATGTGCGTATCAGGCAATTGAGTTCTGTATTTGTGTATTTGAGTACATATATTTATATATGAAATGTATGATTGTAATGTGATGCTGGTTTTGCCGAAATGAGGGATTATAGACCTGCCAAATGGTCCGAGGAGCGCTTTTCCCCCAAATTTCCCACCTGTATCTGATAGCAAATAAAATTTTTATTTCAATTTGTATCCAGGTGCAGTAGCGCCGAGTTGTCGCGCTCGAACGATACTTCTAGAAAAGTGGCTGCCTGTATATAGGGGGACTAAAAACATTAAACCGCAGTTAACAGGCCAGCTTTCTAGAAACTCCAAGAAAGGAGAGAAAGAAAACGTGAAATCGATCACTATGCGAAATACCCTTCGTTACGGCTATCTTCCGCATACTAATTCTGCAAGACCCTATTTGCGGGTGTAATAGGTCATGTATGAAATAATATGGGAGTAAGCAAGAGCCCAAATGGGGCATAAAGGACCCATTAAGAAGCATTCAGGACTAGTACGAGGACGCTCAGGATATGCATATAGGTCCTGTTTCTCCTTTGCAGACTCCTTTAACTCCTGTATATCACATGTGGGATATATATTAAGAGTTATCGGAGTTGTGAATAGGTCCTGTGTACCATGATACAGGAGTTGGATGGGCTCCTTAATCAGGATTTGTTTATGCAAGGTTGAAAAGGCAGAGTTTGGTATGCGCATGCGGTGTCCCAGCTAAATTTAATCAAGAATTAAAAACAAGAAAGCCTTTTCAAATTTTAATGAAATGAACAGGAAAGTTTATTTGGCATTTCGATATCTGCATGCGCTCCTGTGAGCGCATGCTGTAATTACAATCAACAATTGCTGCAGGTCTTCCGACCTTATGGCGCACGTTCATATCTGTAACTGATGACGAGTCTGCAATACGGAAGTGCAGGGAATAAATTCGCCTTTCCACATGAACATAAGTATGATTGAGCATGACTCAAAACACACGTCGCCGCCCACCGAACTAATCATTGATAGCTGCATATCAACAGCGGTGTTTATTTAAGGGTTTGCATATGCAAAAGGAGTGATGGGAAGTGAAATACTGCCGCCGCTGCTCCGCTGGCAGCATGTGAAGTTAAAAGGTGATACTATATGACAAGCGGCTCCGTACGAGATATCTCTGTAGTAGAAAGAAAAATGCGCTCTAACACGGCGAAACAAATAGGCAGTACGTAACATATTCGCATATTCGTAGGTGTATATACGTGCAAAAAACTGATACGTTTGAGTAATAGATGATATTGAATGATAGATAATAGGAAAGAAAAAGGTTCAGCGCGTTTACAGGGCAATCGTCGAAGAGCGACCGGACTTGAGAAAAAGATGCAAAGTGCGAAACAGCAAAGTAGCAATAGAAAACGACGAATATAAGCACTGAAGGGGGTGCAACTTTGCTATAGAAATTGTTCTACTCACCTAATTGTAAATGGCCACCTATCAAGCCCCGTACAAATCAACTCTGTGAAACAAGGCTGTCCGACGTCTCCGCTGCTTTTTGCTCTTCACTTGGAGCCACTTTGTCAGAGTGGTTTACATAACAGTAGTATCCATAGCTTCCCTCTCCTTGGAAATGAGGTTAAAGTGCTTGCATATGCGGATGATCTTGTGTTTTTTTGCAGAGACAAACCAAGCATAGAAAACGTTATATCCAGCATAGAACAATTTGGCATTGTTTCTGGTGCTCAGATGAATCACTCTAAGAGTTCCGGCCTTTGATTTGGTTCGTGGGGCTCCACACCACGCAGGAGGTGAATGGTCAAGTGTGCCCCCTAATTATCTAGGCGTTCCACTGAATGAATTTAAGTCAAGTGCAAATTACTGGAAAGAGCGCGTTCCAGTCGTCCAGCGTTATGCTAATACAGTTGTCCCCTATCGGCTTTCCGTATTCGAAATAACGGCTTGAGGGGCTAGTTGTTGCTGCATCGTATGCGTATGTTGTGTATCTTCTCTTGTGTTTGTGTTTGTTGCGCCACATTTCTCAATACGTTTCAGTATTCGGTCGGGCTCAGGTCTGCAACATGTTTGTGGCGAGAAAACGTTATTATGTGCTTCAGGTCCTTCACTGTGCTAGGCATTACACCCAGCGTTTTCAGCGAATATTTGCGACGTTTATTTGGTCATCGAATTTGGAACCGATTCGACGTCATAACCTATTCGGACCTCTTTGTACAGGGGGCTCGGCTTAGTGTATCTGTATGTAAGGCAGTCAGTTGCCCGTTTCTTCTTTTTTCGTGATTGTTCACATCCGATTATTAGAGCATTCTTACAAGTTAATTTCATGAATCTCCTTCCCGACTTAGTGGTTTCTTCAGATTTTACTGACCGCCCACAGTTACTAGGATTTATGCAGGAAGTTTATGCTTCGATAAGGTTTTTGACAGTACGATTCTCGAATGAGTACTTATATTCTGTTTCGTTCAAGATATTATACAAGGATTTGGTAGCAATGCTTTTTCCGCCACCATTGTATCGTTCTTTATACTTTGGTTTTAAGGGTCATGATGTGTTAAAGATGGTGCGCAAAATGCAGATTTTTCCTTGCACGAAAACATTTTTCTTTAATTTACACGCCGAAACTCTACCTGTTAACACATGGCTCCATAGAAAAAATGTTTTTGTATCTTCTGTAAACTGCCGTTTGTGTGATGTGCCTGAAACAATTGAGCACTGTTTCATTAATTGCAAAGACGCAATTTTTATTTGGGAGGTGCTGCAAAGAACTCTAAAGAAAGATTTTGTCCTAAACTCGTACAGTGTGTGGTATCTTGCTGTTACACAATCTGATTACGAACCACATGACATATTTTTCCTTATTGGACTTCATAGCTTGTGGAAGACACGCATGTCGGATCATAACGCTGCACCTGTTGTTCCACCTAGACTCTATTTTAGCAGAATGACGCTGCAACTGAAGGACACTTATGATGAAAATGACTTTCAACCTGATTGATTTCCACTGGTGACACGGTGCTTATCTTTGCCTGCCTTTTAGTTGTGTTTTCTTTTGTGCATCTCAGAAATGGCTGAGTGCATTGTAAATAGTACGTGTACATAATCCTTTCTGTACATAACCACTATAATAAATACCATGTCAGAAAAAAAAAAAGGAAACGTCACCGTGGTATAGTGGTTAGCGTGCTGGGCTGGTATGCGGCGTCATCCGTGAGATCATGGTTCGAATCATGGCGCGGGAAGTTTCGTTTTTCAAATTTTATTTACGTACATTTTTTTATTCACCTGAACGTCTTTTTAGCTTGCATCCGCATTTTCCCCATAACGAGGGGCGCTGACCACATTTTTCAACGCACATAACCTGCGACTCCTGCGACTCCTACTACTCCTACCACTCCCACAACTCCCATGTCAAATAATCAGACATGAATAGGTCCTATATATATATATATATATATATATATATATATATATAGGGTTTTTTTCAATAGGGCAGTGTTACAGTGCGAATGCGCCAGCTGCGTTCGCTCTGATAATACATTCTTGTGTATGATCTGGAAAGCTTGAGCAGTATGGCATAACGCGATAGCCAGTTAGCCAAGGTCAGAGGAGAGCCGTGCGTACCTCACTGCCGTCGAATGATACCTGGAGTGCGTTTACAAGATAGAGATTGTTCATATTTGCACAGTTGCTGTCTCTGCGGTGCTTGTAGCCGCTGAAATTGTGTTGTACGTACCGACATAAATAAAGGACAGAATCTTGACTATGCACTCCACTTGGCATGTGCAGATGTTGTTCTCTCGGGTATCAGATGAACAGCTTGTACGTCAAAAACATGTTGCCTTAAAACTGGTTTTGATATCACTCTCCCCCTACTGAAGCACACAAAGCACTATGCTGAAGCCAGCTAAACACGTATCGTAGAACTATTTGACAAATTCAGGCTTCCAATATAGGTCGAGGAAAAAAGTTTGCAGTGACTTAGCTCTGGTTAAGCCTGGTAACTTGCGTTAGCAATGGCGGCATGGCTACGCTTGGGTGTTTGCTTATGGCGTAGCTTCTGTGGTTCGATATTTTGGCTATAGAGTAACACATGACACACAATGATTACGACTGTTCTTCCGGCGATTGTTCAGCGCGCTGTCTTCGTTTGGTGGCGTTGCGGCGTTCCTGAGCAATCATATTTTCAGTAGTAGCCGACGAGGTGGAAGCACTCGGAGAGCTAGAACGTAGTCGCCGAGCTTCATCTTGTGCACGACACTTAGCAGGACGTTCTTCACGTTCTTCCACTGTCTCTGGTGCACGTTGTCGCTTCCTAGCCTGAGCTTGTTGCCGACGCCTCTCGTTAGCAGCCTGCATAGCAAAGCAATCACGGCGAGGCCGAAGCAACCGGACGAGGCCGGAGCGAACTGAACGAGAAGGATACTGCGAAGGCAAAAAGAGCGCGAGGTGAGGTGTGCTTGGCTTCACCTGTTCCGACAGTGTCAGCTGGTGTAGTGGGCAGTGCCCGTGGTTGAACCAGAGAGTAGCAAGTTGGGAACTTGCTCCTTTCATGTGCGATCAGTTATGGTTCAAAGACCATCAATGGAGCACGCATGCTTCGCACTGGCCAGTATTGAAATGCCCAGAACATTGTTTAGATCGAACGTACTACTGAACATGGCCGAACCTAACCATTAATCTCTTGTGAAGGGTCTGTGGAGCTCGGAGGAAAAACTCTAGGGACTATAAAGTAAAAGAAACAGCACCCATAGAAGTTTTTCTGTGCCTATAACTCACACCCACAAGAAAGGATGCCCTAAACAGCCATAGCAATACAGTTTCCCTATGCCTAGTATGTGAAAGAATGTCGATGTAAGATAACCTTCTCGCAAAAATTTTTTAAATGCGGCATTTGGAAGCAGAGTTATTTGCAATCAAATTTTCAATATCTGCGCCTTCGCGGCTTTTCTCCTCTTTTCAGCATTTTAGCGCGCGCAAAGGCTGGCCCTCCTCCAAGGCCTCGCCCACCGACACGTCACAATTGAAGCATCTGCGCTTTTACTTTTTTTGCTTAGCGCCGCACGCCGCAACTTCCGTTTTCTCGCGCTTGATTGACGTTGATCCACACCCATGTTTCGCAATTAAAGCATTTAATTAACCTACGTTTAAAAATACTTGGCTCAGTCAAAATATTCAGATCACCCCCATAAAAGTAAGGTTAAAACATCTGTAAATATCAAATCACTATACAGATATGGAAAGTTTCACATGGTATAAATTATTGGGCACAGTCAAACCATCTCCCATTTTTTTTTCTTTTGTTTCCTCTTTATGTCTACAATGTTTCACCAAGCGGCCAGATAAACTTCAGATAGCCTCGGTTGCTGTCTATATCAGGCCAGACATTTACGCAACTACAGTCTTTGAAATTGCAGTTTTTTCAGCACCGCAAGGTCATCCTTGCTGTTACCTAAGTGATGGAGTGTGCCATGTGGTGCACGGGGTATCCAGGGGCTGCTACAACAAAAGAGCAATAAAGTGCCCTTCTACGTACTTATATAGTAGTAATTTAGGCCAAAGAATCGCCTTAGTACCTCAGCCTGAAATCTTCTTAAAAGAGTTTAATTAGGTCCTTGTTGTGACAATTTGTTTATTTTCAATGTTAGCCGCCCGCTACCGATGTATACTGGCAGTCAACGGTACCATTAATTTTTTTAGACTAAAGTTAAATGAACGGATCACATATAGTGATTAATCACAAAAGGGTGGCCAAAGCTGCCGTAACGGGGAACTTGTTAGTGGATTAAACAGACTACTTTAGAACGTAAGCAGACCTAGAACTACCAGAAAGACGATACGATTGTCAGCGTATATCCGAGGAGTTCATTTTTCCCAGACGAAGTCACCTTCGAGACCTTTTAACTAAAGAAATCGTAACTGGGTAAAGAAATTTCATGTGTTAAGACGAAAAGCCTATAATGGCTCGTACGGTCGGTGTTCACTCGTTCGTTCGGTCCCATTATAGCAGTCAGTCAGATGATGTCTTCACCCGAAACCGAAACTAACGTCATCAGAAAAATAAATATCTGGTCTCTACTTTGAATTTAAACTCCACCCCTCGTATGCCCAGCCGAGTCCGTTAACCAACTATGCCAACCCCAAGATTTTTTTCTTTATTGCATGGAAGTACCTCAACCCAGATTTAACAAGGTATCATCCCGCAACCTGTCTATACACAGTCACACCAGCATCAAACTCTCACTAGGCCCACACATCAAACTACCAGGAGACATAAACATTACTTTAATAAACTTAACTAGACAGGAAGTCGATCCTGCACAGCATATACCCCAGCACCATAGCACACTGGTCTCTACTTTTATAAGCGTGGTGGCTCTGCGCGGCGATCTGTCATGCTTCCCGAGATCTTGAAACGCGCATAATAATTCTCCTTAGCTACCCGGAGTATAATAGTTAAAAACAAACAAATTAAATAATCTTGTCTTTACTGGAAATCGAGCCTTCGTCTCTTGGATCCCCAGCCGAGCGCTTTAACCAACTGCCCCACGCCCGTGATCGCCAAATACACATCGTAATTCTCCTTGTCTACAGTGAAGATAATAGTAGCGATAACACTGATGCTGCAATTGGTGATAATTACAAAAGATGGCATCACCAATGATAAGGACGGTATAATAAGTTATATTGATAATGAGAGCAAACTTGTTGCTCCGTGTGCAGCAGCAACGCTCAACCTTTCGCCTTTCTGCAGTGTAGTTTCAATAGTGCTCTCGGAAGTTTAAAAATAACACCCCTAATAACTCATAAAATGTTGTCCAGAGAACTTGCGACAAATGCCTGCAAGTGCTCATGATTTTCTATAAAATTACACGCGCCGGTGACTAAAAGTTTACGGGGCAAGGTGAGCGACCCTAATGTAATGAGTTCAATCGCGGCCAATATTTCCTGCATTTGTCTGGTGATGGAATGTCAAATATGATCATCAAATAATAGAATCTCACAACACTGATTTCCTCCAAGCACACACCGTTCGTGTCTGACTAAAGAAAATAAGCTTTAATATCAGCTGCTCCAAAAGGCGCCGTGAAAAAATGTTTTCTAACGTTTTCAGCCCAAAACAGTGTACTCTTCGTTTGAGACTTTTGGGGAAACATGAACCTTGCTTGAATGAAACGTGGAAAAATGGGCTGAAACGTGGAGGCTAACCAAGAGGGTTCTACTTAAGTTGAGGGAAACTCAGAGGGCTATAGAACGAAGTATGGTAGGGGTAACATTAAGAGATAGGAAAAGTGTAGATTGGGTCAGAGAAAAACTCAAGTTGCTGACATTCTAGTGGAAATTAAAAAGAAGAAATGTGCATGGGCAAGACATGTAGTGCGAAGAGAGGATAAATGATGGTCGCTTAGGGTAACAAACTGGATTACAAGGGAAGGAAAGCGTAGTAGGGGGCGGCAGAAAATTAGGTGGGCGGATGAGGTTAAGAAGTTCGCAGTGCTCAAGTGGATGCAGCTAGCACAGAGCCAGATTAATCGGAGAAATATGGGAGAGGCATTCGCCCTGCAGGTGGCTGATGATGATGATAATGATGATGAGGTACCTTGCTTTACCGTCTGTGCTATTCAGCGCTTCTCGTGATGAACAAGAAACCGTTCGCTCCGAAGACCTTATGATAGTTAAAATAGTATTGGAAACCCTTGTCGGATGCTGCTTTTGAGGGAAATTTTGAATCTTCGTAAAACTTAGAGAATACAGTGCACTGACCTTGTTCATTGTTCTCCTTGCTGTCTTGCTATTGCATGTAGCCTACTGAAAGTGGTTCAATGCATTTTCAGAACGCATACGGTGTCGAAGTGTACCGTATCGTATGGGCTATGACTGTGGCGCGGGACGGCCTCCGCGACATGAACAAGCTGTACGAAGAGGAGAACCTGCGCCAGGTGCTCGAAGGGACAGCGGTGATCATGAGCGACCACACCTCGCAGCAGTATCACATGTCACGTACCTGCCGCCGGCGGCTGGCTGCAGGTAGCTACTACTTCGGTGAGGAGAGTTCCTACCCTACCAAGCTGGCCATGGCCATGAGAAAAGGAGTCGACCTTGGCCTCCTGCGTCTCATAGACAAAAGGTTTGATCGGTCAGACTGCGGCGGAAATGCGGTCGCGCTTGTAGTTTAGAATTGCAATGACGTAACGTGGCAGAGTTTTAAGAGCCGAAAACGTTCCCTCTCAACCGGAAAACAGCATCCATGCTATTAGCGCAGTTTTTAGCACCAACATTCAGCACATCAGAGCAGGGCTGAGGCTGGAATTGTGCTATATGATTCCCTTGCCTCATTTCATCTCAGTGCCGCGTCTGAGGTGTTAGGTTCATATACGATCGCCATTAATAGCAAAACCATCAAGGAATGCAGAGAGCACATTCCCCACAGATATAAAAAAGTTTTTAGCCAACCGCATACAAAGAGAAACCGAATACAGACAACTTTACACATAAGGAGGCAAATTCAAATGCGGGGATAAAGACAACTATCGGCACATCCATCTTCCTAGCATGATGGAGTACAGAAGCGGGTTTAAAAAGCACTCTCTATGGCTTTGTGTTAAGGCGAGTTCACTCTCGAAAGTGTAGGAAGTCGTGTGAATTTTTTAACTCCATACATTGCAATAGGAGAGACTCAAACTCTCTCAACCAAGTTGTCAACGACCTCTTCCGATCTGTCCCTCTCTGAGAAATATTTTTCGATACTACCCTATAGCGATACCAGGGTAAGAAAAGGAATACACGATTACTATAAATTATCTGGCTATACCCGAAAACAAACCCAGTTTAGGAACATGCTGAGTGCAGCGAAAGAAAATTTGTGAAAAATGTTACAGGCTCGAACGTCCGCTGCTATTTGTGTCGCAGGGTGAGCTGGCTTGGAGAGAGTGGTATAATCCAGGCATGGATCGAAGCGGAGTTGGGCGACTGGCAGTCGTGCCTGTCGGGACGTCACGAGGATACCTACAACGCACTCTCCCTGTTCGAGGTCCAGTCTGTATTCTTGCTGTTCCTCACCACTGCCGCCTTGTCTCTGCTCGTATTCTGCGTAGAAATGGCAATCGCAGGTGCGCAGCAATAGCACGTTTGGAATAGAACAATTTCACTATGCACTAAATGATATGCATTGGAGTCAAGCGCGAACTTCCGTGAATGAAATTCCGGTGAGGTGATCAATGATGATTTTGGGATAAAACGCTGCAGCCGAATTTTCGGAAACCGAAACGCTTATGTTCACTAACACAGTAAAATGAAAATGAGCAGAGACAGGAAGGTGCCTCGGCCTTGTCCTCTGGGCTTGCCTTCGTTCGTAACGTAATAAAAAATCTTGAAAATGACCAACAAAGTACGAGCAACAGACCTTACCGCAAAGTGGTAGATTCTTGCGGTTGCAGTATTTGTTTATAGCTGTCTGAAGAATATAAATCATGAGTTCTCTAGCCGGCTCTCCAAAGGTTTTATCCGTACATTTCTTAAGAAATGTACGGATACATTGCCCAAGAAATGCGGCACAATTTTTTTTCCCCCTAAATTGCCTCCACCTTGAGCATGCCATTTTTGAGCATCGGGACGGTGTCCACTATGAGCTTCCCCTGTAGTCAGCAGCGACTGTTTGTAGGCATCGAATATAGGTCCCTAGGTACTTATCTGGCGTCTTGTTTCTCGGACCTTCACCTGGGAGATGCCGAACACAAGCCAGCTACCAGCTAAGGCACGCGCACAGGAATACGTGGCTCACATATGAACAGTATGCCTTTTCAGGCTCTACTAGGCGGTGCAGGCTGCTGCAATATTCGAGACCTTTATTACCAAAAGCAGAGCCCCGATTTTCGATTTTGTGCTATATAACAGGCATTCGCGGCAGTTAGCAGTCATTGCAGAGAACCATCAAACTTCGCACTTGTACTTAAGCTGTAAAAAATAGTTTGTAGCGTAAAACATCACTACAGGGGCCACAGCCAAATTTCGCGTGAGACTAGGCCGCCCGTTATGCGCACGCGCGAGAGCGGAGAAATTTGAAGCAATATACCGGAAGTCTTATGCCCAATCCCCATTGAGTCGATAACAGTAAACCTTGCCTTCCACCGGGGAATCGAACCTTCATACCTTGAATCCCCAGCCCAGCTTTTTGCCCCTGCGGCACGCCCAGATCATGAAACGCTCTTCAAAATTCCTTTTGTCTACCGTGAGGATGATAGAGGGATTCCGCGAGTAACAGATACTACGCCATTCCTTTAGTACAAACGCATGATAGACCACCGGCGAATTTTGATGCGTTCAATGATATGCTGGTTGTATTCGACAATAGGCGCGCGATGTACCGTCACGACAAGCCGCATTCCTGGAGCGGCCGAGAGAGGCCCAGAAGACTGAATCATCTGAGCCCACTGCCGCGGGTGTTTACGTTGTACGCTACGTATATCCAGGAATAGCAGAGCTAAGCCATTGCTAATGGTTTCTAGAAACAGAAGCTGTTCAATATGTATTTCAGCTGATTACAGCGAGCCATCAATAATCTGGAGAGCGGTATGAACGCGAGAAGGTAAACTAGATTTATGCCGCAATCATGTGTTAATCTTCTGAGATAAGCGAGAAGGTTTAGGTCTTCGAATAAACAAGATGCATACTGCGAGCGCACGTGGCCTATCAGAATTAACTGCGAATAGACTGGGCAGAAGAAGAACTGGCGGCCAGGGATGTAATATGATTGTTGCACGGTTTCAGTGCATCATTCAAAGCAGATTTGAAAGATCCCTCAAAACACGTAAGACTTGCATCTTAAACTACGAATTCTATATCGCAGAAACAGCTTTTTGTACACACTTTCCCTACATGTTCTGAAGAAGGCTCAATCTATGCCGAGCGTAATTTAATTCCCCTGGAAAAGTAAAACCGCTCCCCAAAAAGAACACCGCCAACTAGGCGCAGCTAACCGGCAGTGGCCAATGAAGGCTCGCAAGCCATATACAAAAAAGAGCACGAAATCGCCCTGATTTCTCATCGCTTTATTAGTCACTGCTTAGAGAACGTTTCTTCTTCTCCATGTGCCTTCTTTAGAGGTAAAAGTTGAAAACGCTTAGGAACCCGAGGCAAAGCACCAGTTGCAAATTTAGTTCTCTAGCTCTTGATCACAAATTTTCGCAGGAGCAAGCGCATGATGCTGACTGTGTAATTTCAATTATTTTTGATGCACCCCTCAGCCGAGTCCTCGAAAAACTTACACATGTAGTGATGACTGACCTCAGAAACATAAGCTCAGTTCAGTTCAGTTCAGTCGTTCAGTCGTGTCCGACTCTTCGTGACCCTATTGACCATGTCACGCCACGCTTTCTGGTCTCTCACTATCTTCCTAACATCACATAACTTCAGCTGCAGTGCCTAGAGGATGCCATCTAACCATCGCGTTCGCTGCCTACCCCTTCTCCGGCGACCCTCAACCTTTCCCAACATCAAATCTTTCTCCAGCGACTCCTCTCTTCTCATCAGATGACCAAAGTAGCTGAGCTTTAACTTTAGAATTTGACCCTCCAATGAGCAGTCAGGGTTTATGGTCGACAATATTGACTGATTTGATCTTCTGGCAGTCCAAGGAACTCTCAAGAGTCTTCGCCAGCACCACAATTCAAACGCGTCAATTCTTCGGCGGTCAGCCTTTTTCACAGTCCAACCCTCGCATCCATACATCACAACTGGAAAGACCATAGCAGGAGTTATACGGATCTTGGTTGGCAGACTAATGTCTCTGCTCTTTACTAGGCGGTCAAGGCTAACCATTGCTCTCTTTCCCAGAAGCAGGCGTCTCCTAATTTCATGGCTGCAGTCTCCTTCCGAGGTAATCTTGGAGCCCAAGAAGAGAAATTCTGTCACAGCTTCCACTTCTTGTCCCTTGATGCTCCAGGACTTGATAGGGCAAGACGCCATGATCTTTGTCTTTTTAATTTTCAGTTTAAGCCCAAACCTCTCACTCTCTTCTTGTACGCGCATCAGAAGTCTCTTGAGTTCCGCTTCACTTTCTGCCATTAAAGTGGTATCATCCGCATATCTAAGGTTGTTGATACGTTTTCCAGCAATCTTCACTCCAGCTGAAGACTCGTCCAGACCAGCCTTCCTCATGATGCACTCTGCATATAGGTTAAATAGGCAGGGCGACAGTATGCAGCCTTGCCTCACTCCTTTCTCAATCGGAAACCAATCAGTAAGACCATGCCCAGTTCTGACTGTGGCCTCTTGCCCTTCATACAGGTTCCTGAGGAGACAGATGAGGTGAATTGGAACTCCCATCTCTTGGAGAGCTTGCCACAATCTGCTGTGATCTACGCAATCAAACGCTTTTGCATAATCAATAAAGCAGAAGTAGATGGGTTTCTGGAACTCTCTTGCTTTTTCCATGATCCAGCGAAGGTTGGCAACTTGGTCTCTAGTTCCTCTGCCCTTGCGAAACCCAGCTTGCACGTCCGGAAGCTCCCGTTCCACATACTGCTGCAGCCTACCTTGGAGGATTTTCAACATCACCTTGCTAGCATGCGAAATAAGCGCGATCGTGCGGTAGTTGGAACAATCTTTGGCACTGCCTTTCTTTGGAATGGGAATGTAAACTGACCTCCTCCAATCCTGTGGCCACTGCAGGGTTGTCCAAATCTTCTGACATAATGTATGCAGAATGTTAACAGCGTCATGGTTGAGGTTTTGAAGCAACTCAGCTGGAATGCTATCAATTCCGCTAGCTTTGTTCTTAGCAAGGCTGGCTAAGGCACATTCAACTTCACTCTTCAGGATGCCCGTAAACGAACGAGTTCACGAGCATAATGTCAGATTGCACTAGAAAGGGTTATCTTCTCAAACAGGAACAGGGACGGCTGAAATACGGGCTTGGGGCCAAGTTACAGATCAACAGAATATGAAATGTCCCTGCTTGAAAAAGAAAAGCTTCTTGTCTGCCAGTCAGTTACCACGAGGAAACATCATGCCAGCACATTTTCAACTGCGCGACTGTTTTAGCAACAGTAAGGAATAAGTGCGTACAACATATTTCTGCCTTTCCATATAGAAAACAAAAGGCCGGGTCATGTGAATCGGCAGTTAGTTTAGCAAAAAAGTACTCGACTTCCTTTCTACCTCACATCTAACATATTTCAGGATTTACACATCGCAAACAAAAAACCGGTTGTGTGAATCAGTATTTAATTTCTGTAAAAGTACATGACTTCTTTGCTACATCAGATCTGTTACTGTTTTCTTGTTTACGGTCAGATACAATTTTTATTTAATTGAATTGCCCTTTGGCCCTAGCTTTAATGTAGTTGACTGTTTTTGCCATGGTATAAAAGTGCATGTTTTTCAGTAAAATATGTTTAGTAGAGAGAATGGGTCTTTCTTCTCTTCATTTCTCTGGTTGCCTTTTTTCGCTCTAAATTTTTGAGATGAATAGAATACTCGGGAAGGTTGCGCTTTTGCTTCACAGATAAGGGCTTCTATGTGTACTATTCTAAAGACAGATAAGCCACATTTGAATGATAGAGACGTTACACGACCTCATTTCGACAACGCACAAGGCACGATGTATAAAAAAAGGATCTATATTTCTATTGCTAAAGGCTGTCTATAAACACAATTGCTTTGAGAAACATGACTCATCATCATCATCATCATCATCATCATCATCATCATCAGCCTGATTATACCCACTGCAGGGCGAAGGCCTCTCCCATATCTCTCCACTTAACCCGGTTCTGTGCTAGCTGCATCCACTTGACCCCTGCGAACTTCTTAATCTCATCCGCCCACCTAACTTTCTGCCGCCCCCTGCTACGCTTTCCTTCCCTTGAAATCCAGTTTGTTACCCTCAGCGACCATCGGTTATCCTCTCTTCGCACTACATGTCCTGCCCATGTCCATTTCTTCTTCTTAATTTCCACTAGAATGTCGTTAACTTGAGTTATTTCTCTGACCCACTCTGCACGCTTTCTATCTCTTAATGTTACCCCTACCATTTTTCGTTCCATAGCCCTCTGGGTTGTCCTCAACTTAAGTCCTCAACTTAAGAAACATGACTAAAATACCTAAAAACGTACTTTTTATAAAATGTTTAGCATGCTTCATTATTCGCCTGTTTTTCGACCTCCGCAAACATAAATATTATAGTTTCTAAAAGCTTTTCGTTTACCCCAGAAAGCCTAATTTAAGAAAATAATGAGTCCCTTGCTTGAAAAACCTGGTGCTTGTGATGTGATACGATGGGAAGAAGCGAATTGGTGCTGAATACGTGCTGAATGCGCACAAAAAAAAGGAATTACTGGGTTACGGCGTTACCAATTAGTTATCGCTGGTCATAAATGTACAAAATCTTTTCTTCTCTAGGCTGCGTTCAACTTAAAGTTGACGCAGAACTATGAATAATAGGATAAGTAATCATATGAGATAATCACTAAGAGCGTAGAACGAATAGAGTGGGGTTAGAAACAAAGCAGAGAAATTTAATACAATGCAATACAATACTTTTATTCAACATCATCAGGATGTTGGGTGTGCCGAGGAAAAGCCAGTGATGAGGCTTGACGAGGCCGACGCACCCTTCAGAGGCAGTTTGGTAGTGGCACTAATAAAAACCTAGTTGAAACAAAGAAAAGTATCGGTCAACATTAAAACATTGAGAACATAAGGTAGCACAGATATCAGTCAGTTGTTTATCAACTCTGATTCGTCATTTATAAATGCGGGAGATTGAAGCGCGACATTTGACAGCCGTAATTTGTGCGCTTCGTAGGTAACAACCATTTAAAACTTGTTCTAGTTGAGTACAAAAAATGTTTAGGAGGCATCTGCTACTCGAACAAAGTCATAAATCTGCGTGCCAGCAAGAGTACTGAGCGTAATGAAATTCCCACTAACAAGATGACAATATTATGTACATGAAATTGTGCAATAGAAAGTGAGAGGAACTTTCATATACGGCTCAGTTCTATTGCCAGGATATTGGAACATTCTGCAAAAGTGAACCTTCCTCAAAAGTAATGATTTATCCACATCACCTCTTCATAGGCGAAGCCGGAACGCTACAGCCAATGAAAAAAGCATTAGACATTTCAGATGTTACAGTGAGGTTTAACTGGTGGCTCATTATCTATTACATGCAATCTGTCTGTGCGAAAGAAATAAAGAGGTAAAAACATTTCATGCACCTATATATGCGCGAACGTCATTTGTAGCCTTCAGCCATGACATTTTCGATTGGTGTGCAGCTATGACGAAATAAAAAAATAAAAAAGCGTTTTGAAATAAACAGCGCGAAAGACGAGGACAAAGGTGAAAAGGACACAAACAGCGCTGAATGTCAACTGAGTTTATTTCAAGAAGTGTGCAAGAATATATAAGTGGCTTGAAGCGTGACACAAAAAATAGATAAAATATCAATGCCGAAGCCAAAGCCAATTATCTCGTTTTACGTCTTGCCAAGAACGCCAGCTATTTGTCAGATAACGCTGGGGAAGGAGTGCTAACGCAAGGTCTTCAAGCTCCAAAATTCTTTTAGCTGCAATTTCTCCCCTGTGTTGCGGTCTGTATTTTTTCTGTTAGTATTGCATTTATCGAAAAGGGATTTACAATCTATTTTACGTTCCTTAGTGTATGTGAGGCAGTGAAGACGCAGGTTATGTTCTTTGGAATTTTCCCAATCCTTTTTATCGTCCCGTTTGCCCTGCATACACTTTCCCACATGACAAAGGAAGCTCGTAGACTAGTTCCTAAGTGCGGTCAACAAATCTGTTTCTATGTTTTGTCTTGCAAGCAAGAGTTGGCTCAGTCACAGGATAACTGACGCGACTAAGCATTGGCAGCTTATACGATGCGGAGACAGCTACTCGTACCTGAGAACGTTGTGCGATCATTTTTAGGTTATGCGATAGGGTGTGAATGTACGGGATCTCAACTGTATTTTTCTGCTTATCCAAGTTATCAGGTTGTTAGTTAATTTCATTTTTTTCGTTCGAGTCTTACCAAGCCTTCAGCAACGGAAACCAGCATATGAATCGGGTTGACTACGGGAGCTAATCTAGATGATTGCCGGGTGAAACTGAACTCAGTTAGGTGCTCACAGAAGTTTTTGCGGGAATTCTTGAAAAACGAGGTGACTATGGCTCCTTTTACCAGTTTAGAATGCACCGAATGAACCTGCAGTAGTGGTTACGTTGAACGCGCTTCATACGCCCAACACAAATGCTTGTTAGCAAATATAATTTTTCCCCACCTTCTGGAAGTTCGTGAGTCAAAGTTAGTGGGTTAAGACAATCACAAAAATGATGAGTGTATTAAAAACATCATTCTGGTAAAATCCATAGCTGATGTCTAAAACCAGTAAGCAGTTGTCTACGAATCTAAAAACTTTAATAACGCTAAATCTCTCTTGACTGTCTTGCAGTAACCGGTCCTATTTAGCTAATAGCAAGTCACTAAGAATTGGAGCTATGCATGAGCCAATATATATATGCCGTCTTTTTGAAGGTAAAAACTGTTTTTCCATTTAGCAAATGTTGAAATAGGAAAGAAAGTTAAAAGTTATAAAAACCCACTAGCGGTTATTCCTGCGGAATTTTGAAAGGCTACCACTCTAAGTTCATCGATATATTCCTCGACAGATTCTAACAAATTATCTTGAGTCAGAGAGTAATACAAATCCTTGATATCAATTGACATTGCGCTGAGACGGTTCTTATGGCAGGCGTTCATAAAGTTAAAGATCTTCGAACTTCTTAAGCAGGAATAAATCGTTTAACCAGAAAGGGGCAAGTTTATCTCGAAAAAATTGGGATATTGCTTTCTGCAGGATCCATTTTCTGAGATGATAACACGCAAAGGGCATTCAGCTTTGGGAGTTTTTGAGAAGAAGAATAAATCTAAATGGCTTTTGCTGTTATTTGCAACAGACTTTACCAGGTGTTATAGGTTCAATCTGTCACATACTTTCTTTGCTTCAGCTTTGCGCTTAGAAAAGTGAGTTTAATCCGGAGTTAAAAAACTTTCCAAATGACGTCACCCGCTTTGGAGTAAAAAAAATGAAAAGATAAAACAGCGAACCCACCCTCTTTGTCGCCGAGCATAACACATAAGGAATATTCCTTGAGAAAGTCCGCGACAAGTCCAACAAGAGGTCGTGATATATACCAGGCTTGCATTTGGCCACAACGTCGACGCCTTGAGATATGCACCGCTTCTTTTCGCCTTCCGGAACTTGCTGTCATGCTTAAAGCCATGCATATATTCTTGCACACTTCTGCAAATAAAATCAGCTTACAGTCAGCGCTGTGTTTGTGTCCTTTCCATCTTTGTCCTCGTTCTTCGCGCTGTTTATTCAAAATGAGCAACCAACTAGCCTGCAACTCAACGCTTATATTTTGGGCCTGTTCAATTTGAAAGGAATAGGTGGAGGAGAAGGGTACACTTTAATCAATTCTTTAAAAGTCACCACATAGTTTTTAACGCCTGACTCTTAAGACTTCAGCATGCTTGATCTTTCTGGGTTCGTCTTTTTTTTTCGAGGCAGGCCAGTTTGTAGCTTGATTTAATGCGTGGTCTTCTATTAAGGAAACAGCAAGTGGATACTGCAAACTCAAGTTTTGCAGGTCTAAGTATATATGCTCTGAAGTGAAGTAAGTTGAAGATTTCAAATTGCATATCGGCACCCACCTGTACACTGATAGTGTTATTGGCAACGGGCACATACGAACCGGTATGGACGGAGGCAAATTAAGGAATCCTTTGCTAATAAGTCCTCCATAGAAATGGACAATAATAAGGGCGAGACAGATATCACAGCTACATTTTCCATCGTTGGAAATGCAAATCTGAGTGGATGTTGCTAAGCTACCCGAAGTTTATTAGAACAATGTATGCTGATCGATTTCATGGTAACTTATACCTGATTACAGTTAGATGTTCAAAAGAAGTTTGATAGCGGATCCTGGCTTACATTCACTGGTTCCGGTAGGGGAAGGTAAAAAAGGAGCGCAGCTCTTTCTGCTGCACTGCTGCATTTTAACTTATGTTCAGTGTATGCCTTATGAGGCGGAAAAAATGCAGTGCTTTTCTGCCTGTGCTTTACTTATACCGTATAAGGTTGTCGTACCCGTGACGTCATTGCTCTCGTAGGCGAGTGCTTCTACTACGCCACAGCTTGTCGATGTCGTTCGCTCGAAAAAGCGCTGCCATCGCCGTTGCCACAACCGAGTTTTGAGGAAATCCTACGAAAAAGTAATAACGCAAATGCTATTTGCACAGCTTTCAGAGTGGTACCGTGCCATTTTCTTCTAACCAAAGACGTCTAGCACATTTCAGAATCTTTGATACTCCTTTCCCAACATTTGAGGGAATGAAAACATTAAGCATCCTTATAACATTGTGCTACTATGGTAGCACCATACCATCTTTTAAACCATCAAAATTTCATTTAAAATTAGAGATGTCTATACGACTGCTGATAGACATGTTAAGTGATTACAAAAAAAAATGTCTTATAATATGAAAACATTTATTGCCCTTCCCAGCCCCTTTTTCCTTCATATGTTCATTTTACACCGGCAGTTGCGACCCATGCCCAGCTGATATTAGCATTTTCCATGCACAGACCATGGAGCCCTTCACAGGCGTTGTGCTGAAAACGCTGTGCTTTGAAGTGGTATGGCGGGCACTACAATAGTTCCTAACATGGGTTGCTTTCATTATTTTCAGCAACGTCTGCAAAAATACAGAGAAAACATCAGCTACGTCGCATCAAGTTATTTGTCGTTGGAACGGAGGCTGAAGACACGATGAGAGCCTCCAAAAGATGGGGAAGAAAAACGGAGGTGGTCAATTGGTCGCAAGCCGCTTCTACAGAAGCAAGCCGCGACAAATAAAACATCAAAGACGGCATCTTCGCCAAAAGGAATATTCAAAACTGATAATTCTAAATCTCATAATGTGATAACTGATGATCGCATACTTTTTACATCTTGTAGCACTTATAGCACACAGCTCACAATACAAGTGTCTGGCGCGGCTACACAGTAAAACCGCCCTGTGGATTATATTGTCACGGAACAGAAGAACAACAACAGCACGTTAGGCAACACACGATCACCAGCGCACATCGGTCTCTGCATCTTCCTTCGAGGGGCCACACCACTCTAGAATACATGTGGTATTACCCCCTTTGTCAAAAGACGAATCGTCCCGATTGTTGAAGGAGACAAGGAAAACAATAAAAGGTGAAGGACGAACAGGTAATGTCAAGGCAGGAAAATAACGGCACGCAAAGACCCTGCACTTAACGCGAATGGTACGGTACTTAATGCACAATGTCAGTCTGAGGAGCACGACGCGATGAGCGAATAATTCATTTAGCAAGGATTTTATCATTCACGTCAATAACATGGCGAAGGACCCTATAGAGGCCAAAAAATCTACCAAATAGTTTTCAGAGTGACTGCTCTGTCGGATGGGGGTCCATACCCAGACCGGACCACCGCGAGGATATTCGAAAGCCCGGTGACGGATGTTGTATCGCTCAGCATCACGAGTTTGTTGCGACGAATGCGAAGCTTAGCCAGTCGATGGAGTTTTCCACAAGCTGGGCGAATTCTTCGGCGTTGGAGACAGAGGTGGATGCAACGTCCGAGCGAAGCATCGCATCTACCGTTGTAGTCATTTCCCGCCCATAAAGCAGGTGTAAAGGCGTGCAGAGGGCAGTTTCTTGCACTGCGGTGTTATATGCAAAGGTGATGTAAGGCAGAATAGTATGCCAGTATTGTGGTCGACGTCTACGTACATGGATACCATATTTGTTAGGGCTTTGCTCAGGCGTGTTTGTCTAGGGGCGGTAGGCGGCAGTCCCCCGGTGATCTGGGTAACTAAGCCACATTATTTCCTGCACCAGCTGTGTATTAAATGCTGTTTCGTGATCTGTGATAACCACATCTATATTATGGTCAGGCTGCCCAAAAGTAATAAAGAATAATACACCTCTGCCTGTGATAACAATGTTATAGTTGTGTTAACCTGTCCTGAAAGGCGTCCCGGGTGGCCCCTGTATGTGTATATATTGCCGCGGCTAATCTAATAAAGGGGGCTTTTTCTTCATTTGGCTACTGGCGTCGTGTCTGCTTAGCTGGTTGCATGTTTCGTTTTGCGTGTGCCATCCGGCGATACCACAGTGGCGACGAGGATGGGATCATCTGTTGTATCGCTTGGTGGTGCACGCACCGCGGAACATGCAACCAGCTAGCAGAAATAACGCCAGTAGCCGAACGAAGAAAAAGCCCCTTTAAACAGATTTGTCGCTGCAATATATACACATACAGGGGCCACCCATGGCGCCCTCCAGGACAGGTTACCACAATTATAACCTCCCCCTTCAAAAAAAAAAAAGAGCCAAGATGGTGGCTCATTTCAGTGCTTCACATTGTCAAAATCACACTCTGCGAACCGCGTGGGTTGCCTTCGCTCTCGCGTTGATTGTCGCAAAATTGCCGATGGTTCTGTCCTCGCTGGTGATACTTCAACTGCGCTGCTTTGTGCTGTAGACTGCCGCGTTGTCGTCTGAGGTGGCTGAAGGGAGTTCTGGGTAGCGCCGAACTAAAAAATTGCGACGCCAGCGGGCACTACAAACTGCTCGCAACGAAGAAAATCTCGCCAGTGGCAGACAGCTCGTCTCGGATGCGATGAAAAGGGTGTGCACCTGATGGCAGATTCTTACTTGGAGGCCATGAAGAGGTAGTCCACTGCATGACGCCCTGCAGTATTCGATCCTGCGAAGTTTCAGCAACGAACTCTTCATGGCTTATGCACGACGGAGCAACGCACACTGCGCTATCAGACCCTTCCGGCTCCCTGTGCTCCACGAGTGCAGATTGGGGCATCCGTCACGACGCATCCGCCCCAACGTTTTTACTGCCCTTCTGAAATTCTACTGTGTAGTTGTAATCGAGCAGCCGGGCATGCCATGTTGCAATTCTGAAGGGTCTGCGACCCACACCTTTTGTTTACAGTAGAGTTACGAGAGCCTGGTGATCAGTGCGCAAAATTAACGAACGTCCCCACAGATACACACGCCAATGTTTGCAGACCCATACGCTTGGCAAGGCTTCCAGCTCGCCAGTCGAATACTTCTTTTCCGCTTCTGTCAATGCCCTGGAAGCTAAAGCAACAGAAACTACTTCGTGACCCCGCCGTTGCTGCAGTACTGCTCTGAGGCCAATTCTGGATGCATCTGTTGTAACGGTGGCCTCAAGGGCAGGATCAAACAGCTGCAAGCATCTGTCAGACAAAAAACGACGCACTTCATCGAAGCAAGTTTGGCACTTCGAATTCCACTGGAGCTCGGAATCTTTCGCAGCTGCTCGCGAAGATGGTCGACCACCTCGGCGTATCGCGGAATGAACTTCGCGTAATAGCCCGTCATTCCAAGGAAGGATGGTAACGTTGCCTTGTCCTTAGGCGCAGGTGCGTTCTGAATGGCATCAATGATGCTCTGCAGTGGTCACACGCCATTATCGCTTACGAGACGACCGTGGAATGGAAGTTCGCTCACAATGAAAATGCACTTTTCATTTAACTTCAGCCAGTTACCACCGATGCGATGCAAAACTTATCTAAGGTTAGCGTTATGCTTGTCAAGTGAGCTTCCAAAGCGATGGCGTTATCTACTTAGCAGAAGGTATTTCTGCACGATTGCAAAATCGTAGTCATAATTTTTATAAACGCTGCTGGTTGAAGCAAGTTAGAACCATACACGTCGGAATCGGTACAATCCTTAGTTCGTAATAAACACTGGTAAACCGCGGCTTTCTTCGCTCACGGAACTTGGTGGTACGCTGAAGCTAAATCCAATCTCGGAAAATATTTTGCACCATGCAGCTTATTCAGGAGCTCCTCTGTGTGTGGCAGCGGAAACTTTTTGGTAACAAATTGCTTTGTTGGGCTCACGTAAATCAACACATAAGCGTATTGACCCGTCCTTTTTCCACACACTGACAAGTGGCGATACCCAGTTAGAGTTGTCAATTTTTCCAATAATATCCTCATGTACAAGACGGTTTAGTTCCTCGTACACTTGGTCTCTTACTGCGAATGGTAATCATCGCAACTTCGCAACAACTGCTGCTGTGCCATTACGAACTCGCACCTTGAGAATGAAATTCTTATCCAGCCCGAGCTTCCCATCTAACAAGTGTGCAAAGTTGGCGAGCTATTCGCTGCGAATGCCCTGAGGCACATAGAAAGGTTTCATGTAGTTTAAGCACCTGCCGTCGATTTGAGTCACACAGCGACGATGACGTCTAAACCAAGAATGTTCTTTCCTAGAGAAACTTCACGGAAGAGCACATTTGCCGGGCGGTCGCGGAATACAATGGGAGCGACTAAACATTCCCGAAAAACAATGCAATAGCGTGAAAAATCTAAGAGGGTGGCTGTAGATGGTTGCAACGGAGTCGAAAACTTCCGCTTATCTGATTTAGTTGCAGACAAAATTAAGACCGCCAAGCCGGTGTCTATTAAAGGTGAAGTAGTGACAGTGGGCATTTGCATGTCCACCTGTATTCCTGTTCTATGGCTTGGCCCAAGTTAAAGAACTGTAAGAACTCCAATGTCATCTTCGGCAGTGACTTCCCGAATAGCCTGGGACTGCATGGGCTGCCCCAGACTACTGCACATACGTTCGAAATGACCGAGCTTACCAAATTTGTTGCAAGTCTTTGTTCTAGCTCTACACGTTCAAGAACTTGCCATGTGTCGCGGGGAGCTCCAGCGGAAACAAACTCTAGAATTGGTTGTTAGCAGGCCTGCCGCTTCTCTCGAGACTGCTTAACGCTCTTGTGGCATAGCTGGTGATGTATGACGCTTGATTACGTGAACATCTGCACGCGGAGTTAGTTGCAGCGAATGCTGTTCTGTCGTTTCCATTGTTCTTTCAATGTCGAGCACCCGTTGCAATGTCAAAGAACCTGCTAGCAGCAGTCACTCCCGTACCTGGTGGCGGCCCGTCTTTTCTACAAGCTGGTCCTGAATAAATTCTTCCCCTTGAGTACCGAAAGCATATGTAATAGAAAGCTCTCGAAAGGCTGTGACAAATGAATCCACGGATTCACTTGGCAGCTGAGCACGCTGGTGGAGCCGTTGTCGCTTAACAACGACATTAGAATTGGTAACGAAATAATCTTCGAGCTTTGCCATGGCGATGCCAAACGCATCTTGTTTTGTCGTTGCCTTAGCATCCGCTTCCTTGTCTTTCTGTTTTACTGTTGAGACTGATGTCTGTTATTTCGGCAATGCGTAAAAAATGCGCTGCCCTTCCACGCCCAAGCAATGCAGCAAGAGGGCTTCCTGTCGAGCATCAGGGTGGCCGTTGTTCCCCGAGGCCAGCAGATAATTTTCAAACATCCTTCGTCACTGCTTCAATGGAATGGCTGGCCTTTCCGGCGCTGGCAGGAATTCCGGTGGCTGAAACAGGTTCATCTTGTAGCTTATTGGCGTCCACTCCTGTTTATCCTCGTCAATCTGTAGTAAAATTGGCACAGCCAGTAGTGCCCCCGTTACAGCTGGTGGAGTTCCCTTCACGCCCGTGGAAGAAATTAGGAATTGATATCGCTGGCCTATTTACGTATGCAACTGAATATAACCGTTTTGCTATCAAACTAATCGACTACTTTAGCAAGTGGCCCAAAGTCTGATTCACGGCTGATGTCAAGTTTTCTAACGTTGTGTCGTTTCTGAGCAGTGTATTCAGCATTGAAGTCCACCCCGAAGAACTTCTTACTGATCATGGGCCTCAGTTCACATCAACCGAGTTTGAAGAATTCCTGGAAGAAAGAAGTATAAAGCATACTGTTCCGCTGTCTATCATCCACAAATGAATGGACAGATCGAACGGTTTATCCGTGTGCTCAAAGATTACGTTCAAGTATGTTTGCAGGAAAAGGGGCCCTTAATGGATGCCATCATTTAGTACCGTGGAATATATTGTTGTACCCCACACGCAACAGGCGAAAAACCTGCCCTGCTTCTGCATGGTCACCACGTAAGACCTAAGCTGGATATAGACGGAGCTCCAGGTGCCCAGCTCTTTCAGAGGCCGGACATTGAGTTGCCATGCACGTTGCGCTTCACCCAGGCTAACTAGTACTGGTCGAGTTGCAAGGGCACATTCACAAAGGTGCTGTTAGGTATTCCCTACCCCTCACTGTTGTTCAGCAGTGGCACCAAGACACCTGTGAACTGGAAGATGGCCGCAGGTATAACTGAGAGCGCTTAGTGCAATATCCTAGGGAGCACCTTGAGAATTTCATGACGCCAGTAGCCGAACGAAGAAAAACAAAAAACCCACTTTTATAGAATAGTCGCGGCAATATATACACATACAGGGGCCACCCGTGACGCCTTCCAGGACAGGTTAACATATCTGTAACTTAAACAACAGGTGGAGCGCTGTGGAGAAGCACAATGTTTTCGACAAAACTTAGCAATTTCAGTAGCAGCAGCACAACGCTGGAGGGGTTTTGTTTCGCAGAAACATGATAAAAAATCATTGGAAACAACAATCCATCTATGGCCTTGAGATAACTTAGGAAACGATCCAACTACGTCGTACCGACTTGTTGAAACAAATGTCGGCCGAGGAACATGTTAGAGCAAACCGGCAGGCTTCAGAGGGTGTGTTTTACGGCACTGGCAGTCACGACAGTATTTCACATACTATCTCACAGTGGCCGCAGGTTTGGGCCAGTAATACTTCTGATGTATTTGTGCCAATGTGCGACTGAAGCAAGATGTCTAATCGGATGTTCATTGTGACAGGTCGGCAGAAGTTTGGTACGAAGCGAAACAGGAATGACTAATAGATAAATGGCCTGAGAGGCTGCAAACGTGTGTTTTTACAAGGCATCGCTGCGCAGCGAAAACGAGGGTAGCGCTCGTGAGAATCGGCGAGGTGGTAGTGGCCTGTGGCCTTCAAGGTAATCAATAAGTGGTGAAAGCTGAAAATCTTCACGCATTATTTCAGCAAGTGTTGATTGACGTTGTGACTGCTGCAAGGACCGTGCCGTCATCTTGATCATCGTCAGCCATGTCGAGTGGCAGTGGTCCGTGCGAGAGACAGTCATCGTCAGTTTGCCTTTTGTCAGTGTGCCACTGCGATATCTTGGAGCCGCAAATTCTATCGGGCAAAGCGTCCAGAGGGTCCTTGAGGCTTGCCAACCAATGCAGGGAATGATGGTTGCTGACAATCCTAAAAGGCCGTTCGTAAAGGTACGGTCTGAATTTAGCGGGCGCCCAAACCACCGCGAGAAATTCTGTTTCCGTTGTCGAATATTTCTTTTGGAAACAAGAGAGTGTACGGCTGGCGTAGGCGACGAAGCAGGCTGGTGGGCGCGGTGATGCCTACTACGCTGTTCACTTCAGTTGGGGACAAAGATTATAGATAGATCTACCCAGCACCTCTACCAATTGTCACGGACGAAAATAGAACAGCAATAGCCATTTAGGCAGTCTATGATCAGCAATGCATTTTGACCTATTCGTCTTTCACGAGGGTCCACACCACTTCCACAATACACGCAGCAATATTGTACTCAGCAGGCTCGATTTTAGGACGCCTTGAGAGTATCCCACTTTTTGCAGGTTGTTAGTGTTTGACAGCGATGGTAATTATATGTAAAATGCCTGTCTAGGCACAGAATAGAATATCATTACTACCTCTTACATGTAGTGAACACTCGCAAAGGCGATACATGTGTGCATTACACCATCGATATGTACCAACCTAATAGGTGGCATGTATGGCCAGAGTATGTAGCGTGATCAGTGTTAGAGTGCCTCTGTTATACACTACTAGGTCTACTGATTGCCGCGATTGTACTCTGCCTTGCGCCATTTTACTACATCTCGGTAAGAACTATGTGATTAAAGTTCCGTCGAAACAATTGACCAGTATCGTTGTCTCACTGCCAATGTGAGCCTGCAAGGGCTCACGCTCAAACTGCGCTGTCTTGCACTTAGGAGTTTTCAACGCAGAATTCTGCCGCTGCGCAGTGTGGCGTCCGCGCAAGTTTTTATGAGCGCAGGAACGGTCATGTACCTTGCGTGAATATTGTCTGTGCGATTGCCGGTGTTTTACGGTGAGGAATGTTTTTCCACCGAAGCAAGACCAAATCAAAATAGAAAGAAGCGGGTACGCGACGTAAAAAACGACATTAGCGTCCTGCATAAAACACTTAAGGCGCTTAGACAAGCTAGAGGATGAATACATACGTCGAGCAATACGAAATCACCAGTCGTGTGTAGGTTATATCCGAGTGGGTGGAACGCTGCTAGTCCAATAGTATTTGTTTCAGGCCGTAAGGCTAAATGCCGCTCTGGGGGTCGCAAAATGTACGCTCTTTAGAGACTTTGATGACATCGACCTGCACATGGCGCATTTATTGCAAATAAAATGTATTAAAGGGTGATATTTGTTAGTGACCGGCCTTATGGCGTTCCAAAAAAGCAACAAAAACAACGTGACGAGTAATAAGTAACAGACACAGTGTTGATATTGTAGTTAGGCACCCATTAGAGAAAATTACTTTGAAGATACAATAAGGCCCAGTGGAAAAGTATGCTTTATCTGCGAAGGCCTTTTGTTCATCTTTAGAACCTGTGGGAAACTGAGAACTCCAAAGAGGAGGGGAAGAACAAGGAAAATGAGTGCGCAGTACTTACCCCTTGGCACATCATTCTACAGGCCGGAAACGTTGCAGAACAAAAAACAAAAATGAGCGCAGCATTCCTCCGATATTTAGTGGGGACTAAAACATTTCTAGCAATGCTCATCTTGACTGGTTGCGACAACCTTTCCTTCGGAAGGTTGTCGTAATTCCTTAATTCCTTAGCTCTCTAATTCACGCATTGCAGTGCATTCGCTCCAAATATGGTTTTTCCTGTTTAAGAAGCAAAATGACATGCAAAAAAAAAGGATTGTCAGTGGAATTTAGGGATGCTAATGATCATTTCCCACTAGACACAAACACACAAAAAATAGGATTATGCTGCCCAAACAGATATTTCCCCAAAAACGCTAATGTTCTCCACCGAACTGCTCGTGACCTTGCGATGGTTGTCTATGTGGATGAAGTCAAGTTCTGATTGTTTGCTGCATTTAATTAGCATTAGACATTAGTGTTGTTGACAATGTTGCATTTTTTTTTGTTCCCGTAATAAATACCTTAGGTTCATGCAATTAACTTTTAACATTCTTTCCGGCGCTGCAGATACCTTGAATATTGTGTTTTAAAGCTGCAGTCTTGTGCTAGTTTGAAATTACATCTACTTCCTCTACAAGCAGTAAACGTGCGTCGTTTTTCTTTTCTGTGTGTGTGTAAAGGTGGAGGGGAATCTCTCAAGTGTGTGACTTGATTACTCGCAGTGTAAGTGTTTTTTTTAATAGACCCATCCGCTTGTTCCGTCATTACCTTTCGCAGTGCACACACCCATTTTCACTGATTCCTGTGTTAATAAACTCATTAAATAACTCTTCGCATCTGACGTTGTTTTGGCCACTATCCTTGACCATAGTGCAATATTGCGAAGCTAATTCGATTACAGTATTAGAAATGGATGATGTGCACTGTAGAAGGCTATTAGAATTTCACATTATTGGCGAACAATCTGACTTTAAAAAGGCAGCATTGCGAAGGAGCGTTGTTCTGCCACTGTTTCGGGTTATTTAAAAACCTACTAACAATGCAGACTATTTCGAGTATGTTTTACCACCAAAGCTACCTGCTCGAGACGATTGGGCACAAGAGATATCGTGCAACAGGAATCCTTACTCGAAAGCTGGCCTCCCTTCAACGCAGGCCATGGAAAGGAAAAAGCTACGGAAATATCATTCTTTCTTCAAAGGCAAAGTTAAAGTACTCTTGGTAAAATGAAAAGACAACAGTAAAGCTGCAGTGGCAAACAACTCGGATGGTATTGAGCCGTTACGTATTGAAAAAGGCTTGTCATCTAGAAAGCACACAAAATTAGTTGTTCGTCATGGCTTATAGATACAATAGCAGCCTGGGAAACGTGAACGTTTCGGTACAAGCCTTGATAAATCATACGACTAAAATCAGGAGCTCTCCCACATAATGGGGACCGACTGGAAAAATGTAATTACCGGTTGGCAAGTGTTACTGGGCTTAGAAGTTTTATTAGACATTAAACATTCACATGAGCGGCGACAACCTTTCAATACATATTTTGCGCCTTGGCAAGTAGCAACCAGGCATTCGTAGATGTGGTTGTTGTGGCTGTATGTAGGAAGAATGAAAAGAAAATGCACGAACCTGCTATTGGCTCTGTAGCGGAGCCACCTCTGCTGCCTCGTTCGGACAGAAGAGAGAAAGAAGAAAAGAAAAAAACGAGAGAGAGAAAGACGTGCGCCGAAACAGCTCTTTTCCACCAACTAAGCGGTGCTACCCAATTCTTGGCCGATCCCCCTCTGTGGGTATGTGCCATAAGTTATTTGGACAACAACAACAGCAACTAAGCGGTGGCGGGTGCAATCTTCGTAGTTGCCCCGCTTCCATTGCACTTGATGGTTTGGGAAAGAACACTTTCTGCACATACTAGAAAAGACACTGCGATGTCTGTATTGCCACAAAAGATGCACGTGGGCCTGCTAACAGTGCGACGTTACTTTTACAGAGCGTTTCGCTAAGTTTTATATCAACAAGTAGGAGTGCGTAGAACTGGTAGCCACTTGTGACATGTTAAAGGGACACTGCAGCACTTTTTGCAGAAATCGAGATTGTAATGGCTTATAACAGTTTCTCACGCCGCGAACTCGACAATTTCATAAATTTAGGCAGAAATAAGTGCCAATTGTCTTTTTGTTTAATTTAAAATATGAGATCAGCACTGCCGGCACCTCGAGACACGCCGCGGACCGCGCCGCCGCCTGTGATTGGTCGAGCTGTCGTGACGCCGTCGTGAGGACCCGAGACGCTGCCGATATGCATCCGATATGGCATTTAGATCGCAGCTGTCACAGCTCTCTGCGACGTGTTTGTTTTTATAAAAGCTGTTGAGGCACGCTAAAGTGCCTATCTGTGTCTCGTCGTACGTATACGCACCCGATACGGCCGCAAACGACGCAGCATCGACGAAGCAAAGGCCAACCATCAGCGTCTACTGGCATCGAAATGTGGCTGTGGCGTATGTAGAACGACATTCTGCAAAGCTGCATATGTTTTTATTGGCCGAAATTAGATGTATGTGTGGGAGCGTTCAACGACAAAGCGCTTCTAACATTACTTTCCGACTCGGAGGCAGATTCAGGCGTCCCAACACTCTGCTTAGTAGAGAAGTGACGAAACCCGTTGAGGCGTTTGCTTGTTGCCTGGCTAGCTGCGTGCGAACCGAGTATTCGGTGTATTCTTGATTGTGATGTAGAGTGTTTTCGATTCTTTCGAGACATGGTGAGACTGATGATTCGGAACTGCATGTTCCAGCCACATATTTTGAACATCGCATCGCTTCCCGAAATGTTTACATACAAATAAGATTCATTTACTTGCAGAACAGTGTCTTCGCTGCTGCGCTTGCCGGTATTGAAGCTTGGTTGCACTTTTTTTCTTCAAGGTTTGTGCTACAGCTCCGTGTTCAGCGAAAATTACGCCCAAGGTAGCGGAGCACCACCGAAGAGCCGGCGCTGGTAAATTTTCCAGCGATGCGTGTTAAAACTTCCACAGCACAAAATAGTGCGCATAGACATTCAGAACATTAGTTGCAAGTCGTGAGAGCAGGCAGCAAGCTCCAATGGCAAGAATTTGTAATTGTTAGAACGGCAGCAATGGCCTGTACAATTCAAAACATCGAGACAAAATTTTATGAATGCGATTATGACATAATAGGAAAAATGTCGGGGTGCTCTCTGTTTTCGGCGTGGCCGAGTGGTTAGTGCAGAAAACTTTGGAGCAAGAGGTACCGAGTTCGAAGCGCACTAGTGGTGCAGTTTTCTTTTTTTTTTCACTAGATTTTTTTCTTTTTTTAGCTTTAGGTGCTTCGTTACTTTTCAGTTTTACTTTTTATCCCAGAAGTTTTTTTCTCCGAGCGACCAGTGCGGCGCGTGCCATTATGCGTCCCAGTACGCACAGTCTCCAGCGTCATGCAGGGCCCATAATCAGGTATGGCACTAGGGCGTTAGGACCCAGCGACACTTGTTTTTGGATTAGTGATGCGGCAGTGGAATATGCTATTTTAGCTTTCTTATGTACGTTGATCCACAGCTGTATATTCGAATATATTGCTTTGTATGGTTATGCTCGGATGGTAACTATACAGGAAACTTGAGGCAACAAATAGTCGAGGTTCGCAGCCGCTGGTGGTTGCCCTCCTTCCGAAAGGGAACTGCCCAAATTCGCTCGTGGTCAATAAAATAAAATCGAGTACACTCCCGCTGCTCGTCTGCGACTTTTTTTCGCGCGAATATTCGTATTTTCGCGCAGGACATTATATTCTTTCACAATAGGTGTTTATATATGGCTAGAAAATAACTCTGCTAGGCGCATTGCAGCTGCTTTCAGAATACAACAAACTGAATTCAGCAATTATTGCAGTTTGCATTGCCCAGAAATATGATCGGCGTAAACTTGTCGCTTTCTACAGAAGCGACCCACTGCGCTAGTAGCTTTTTGTCTTGCGGGAACTTGTGGAAACTGACATCTTCACGGCCGAAGGTGCTCGTACACCAAAAGGCGTAGCAGTACCACATGTTGGGACGGGTGTTCAACTCAAGCGACACGTTGAACTTCAGCAACCTCGGAACACGAGCAACAACACAGGCTAAAAACACACTGGCGCTGCTGGGAGGGCCTGGCCTATCCTCACGGTGACGTCACGCACGCCGGCGCGGGTGAGGTTTCTCTCCAACCTCTTCCTCTCTTGCGCAGTCACGGGCAGCGGGAAGTTTGAACGATGCGCTTTCAATCGGCGATTGCTCTGGTGTTTTCGCAATAATCGTAAAAATACCTTCACAGACCTGACCAACAATGAGTCTACTTCAGTACAGTGGAAGGTGAGCAAGTTTGAAAACCACTGCAGTTTCCCTTTAAGAGCCCAGCGTACCGTAACAAATACACATATGTAATTATTGTACAAATAAATATTGGTTATAAAATATATGGATTGTGCTCTGCTGCGTGAAGCTTCAGCTCTTAAGGATTACGAGGCTCTCCTGGGGAAACATGTGAAAGTAGGCTCTGCGTAACAATCTTGTGTTCTGGGCATGCACGATAGTACAGTGCATTCACCAGCAAGAAAGCTAAGGCTTTGAGCAGGTGCGCGGTACCCGCCGCTCTCGCAGCGGTCACGCTAGTGGCGCCATCTCTTTTTTGCAGCATGAAGCTGCATCCCGTATAGGGATGGTGGTAGTAACAATATTTATTTCAGATAAAAGTGAAAATAAACTGAATAAAATCAATGAAAAGAACATTTTTCAAGGGTGGTCTGCTACTTGTCTCGAAGACCATGGACTTCAGCTTCGCAGTGTGCTCGCTTTGCAGTTTTGGGGCTAGCCCGTTCAACAACCCGTGGAGAGGCCTACCATAAAGAATCGTTAGGGCATTTCCTCGGGTAATGTATCACAGTGGCCTTAGCCCCACAAGTGAAAAAAAAAAAGGATGATCAAAATATGGTGGTAGCAACGATGGCGGGAAGTGTTACGTAGAGGTTTTTCAGCGGTTGTTTTCGGAGGTCAAAATATCCTCAGTATAGACCTCCTCCATATTACAAACAAACAAGGCGATCGTGGTGGCGCTGCAGTCGTCCGCCATCCCACGGTAGGCAAAAAGCACGAGAGCGGCACTGTGGCCGAGTTTGTCAAGAGCGTGTTATTGTCACAATCAGGTGCCTTTTTTGGCAAATAGAGTAACCATGCTGCAGGATGATCTGAATCTGAGCTAGTTGGTGCATATTAAGGGTGGAAGTACAGCTTAACATGAAAACCCGCACAAAGGAGATAAGAAGAGACGAGGCTGAACTAACAACCGATCTTTAATCAAAGGCGCAAACGAATATAAAGGCGAAATGAAGATGGAGCGAGGGGCGGTATCACGAAACACAAGCACAAACAACGTTTTGGGAAGGCTTCTGTCTCAGCACTGCAAGCATTGCGAACTAATTGGATGTGACCCACTGCTGCACAAGTCCTAGTTCTTGACCAGAAAGAGCGCGCAGTCAACATGGGAAGTGCTGGAAGCAGGGGCAACTAATGACTACGGGGAATTATGCATCCGCACCGCCTCTGTTGAGCTCACCGAAAAAGATATGAATTTTCTTGGATAGTTTTACCAGTTTTCAGCACCCTAACTTCTTTTCGTTTTTTATTTCGTCGTTGTTGTCTCATCCACGTCTATTTAAGCTTTGGTTTTAGCTTTTTAATCCTATCTGGTTGATCGTTTACACCCCCCGCGTTCACTCGTTTCCTTGTGTCTTATTTTGCTCGTGTCCCATGGCGTTGACTTCATCTATTTCATCCTGACAGTTTGCGTTTCGTGTTGCCGCCCCTGCTCCCTCTCCCTTTCGCCTTTATGTTACTTTGTGCCTTTGATGAAATGTCAGTTATTCGTTCAGCCTCGTGTCATATCTCCATTGCTGCTAAACCAGTGTTTCGCAACGACCGTCAGATAGAAGGCGACGTTACTCAGTTCCAATGAATAATCCCTTTTGTTATATCTGCTGATTCGCTCATATGACCGGAGTCAATCGCCGACATCTAGGTCGGCCGTACAACTGATGAGGCAAGAGCAGCGCTAACTTTGGGCGCCAGTACAAAGGACTGTAGTTGGCGCTGTCGCCGAAGTCAAGGTATCCATGGCTAGCACGGCGGACGTATTGGGCTTTGTATTTCACGGATCCATCCAGTGCCTTGCGTTTATTGTTGGTACTCATACGGATCGAGCTCCTCGTGTGGATCTTTCAGCGGAACGTTTGGGTAGTCACCTCCAGGAGAACAGCAAATTTCGTCGTAGAGTGCAACGAAGCACAGGCGCATGCCAGTGGCAAGAGCCTTGACTGTGAGTACACTACACGCGGCCTTTGTATTCCGCGTAGGCGTTTATTTAAGCGTTAGTGGTAAAGACCTCGTATCGCAGAAAAGCCGGTGTAGGTGTTGAGGTTGCAATGCGAAAATCAGAAGGAAGTACAGAAACAAGAAAAGTTGTGCGGAAGCCCGTGGAGTCGAACACGGCTCCTTCACGGTGCGACGCTAACACTGCGCCAGAAATCCGCGCTGCTTTTGTACGAATAAACGTGTATTTAATGCAATCATTGCCTTATGAATGTCAGCTAATGTTTAAGTGCGTCATTTGAAAGAAACTAATTACTGATGTAATAGTTAGGCGAGTAACAAAGAATATTTTCTCTATGCTTACTTCCGATGCGGCTCTGAGTGAAAAAGTTTTCCTACGGCTTTGCTTAAAACAACGGCACTAATCATTGCCCGATTCACAGTCTTAGACATCCATCTATTGTCTTCAAAGCGTTGGGGTTTTAAAGAACGGAGAAGAAAAGCAGAATATTAGTTTTAAGCGGGAAGAAATAATCAAACGGAGGTAATGTGATTGGTAGTTTGCGAGGAGGAAGCACTTTCAATATATAACTGCTGACTTTTTCCAAGGCTTCTTCAGCGGCACCAATAAAAACACACGACCATACCGCCCAAGCCGCTGCAAATACATTATCCACACACACTGATATGGGAGAAGAGTGCGAATAACAACTAGGACTAGGAATAAACACAAATTGTCAAAAGTCACTGGGTCTATAAGAAGAGAGAGGAGCCGGTGCAGATGCTTGCTGTCGGGTATGAAATTTTGGCTAGGTATATGCAGGGGCGGAGTAGTGAGCCTGGGTAAGCCCAACAGGCGGCTAATCAAGTGGAAGGGGCCTGCTAGAGGCGAACTGCCTCAAATTGGCGTTATACGGTGGAAGCATCAGGCTTCCTGGAGAGTCGGAGCCCAGCACGGCACCGAACGCACGTGTCAGCGATGATTTGCAGTCAGGGAACAGCCGGTCAAGCCCAGGTCCGATCACCCGGGAGAGCAGTAGAGCCAGGGCAGGAGACAGCAGGCAGCCTCATGTGTGGACACCCGGGTCGTAGGCCTTGTGGAACACAAACTACCCCCCTCCGCGGACGCCAGTTTGCCAATACTGCTGCTCCTTGGTTGTCTTCGTCTCCCTGGGTGCCTCCCGCCATGAGAGCCGCCATGTACGTTCTACTATTCTTTCTTTTCTCTTTTTCCGAACGTAGCTTTATTTCCTCTTTCCTTAGTTTCTTCATTTCTCCGTCTCATACACCCAGGTTCTTCGCATAATGAACTCCTTTAAAAAAATTTTTTTCTGAAAACTGGGGTACATGACACAAGCTCTCATCAGAGGACTGCGACACAGCACTGCTGCACATATCACGGAGCAGCCAAACCATGGATACCGTCTGCTGGGAGAATGTTTCACGCACACAATAAAAAAATGCACCGAAGACGACAGCCAACATTACAGCAGGGGAACACAATTTACACAGAAATGCAGAAAATTCAGCAGGGTTGGTTACAGGGTGACCCAGAATCAAGGGGGCCATATGAACTATATAAACTGATTGAGTAAAAACTAAATCAAGACAAAAACATGCCAGTAGGCACTGACTAATGTTAATGGTCCATTTTCATTATGGGCACTCATGCTTTTCATTCAGGCGTATTATAGTTGCCAGTTGTTAGTTGCAGTACTGCAAACATTCAATGAACTATGTCAACGACTAACCTTGCACGTAAACACATGTTTTATCTCAACTCCACTCGCACAGACAGTCATCATAGCACGTGGAGGAGACAACCTTGCTTTCCTAACTAAATTCTGCTGCTTTAATTGTTCATGTGGGTTTCATTCTTCTTATTCAAGACGTAGGGTAGGGAGAGACGGCATGTTACCCATATCGACCAACCCAACAGATCTGCCAAGACTGTCTCAAGGCAGGCCACAGAGCGGATGTCTGCCCAACACCCAACGCCAAAGTATGTCGGAACTGCGGCCTTCATGAACCAGAGGAAAACCACACGTGTGAAGCCAAGTGCGTGGCCTGCCACGGAAACCACCCAACGGGAGACAAGGCCTGCAAGCAGCGCCTCAGGGCACATATCGGACGTTACAACAACAAAGGTAAACAAAGCAATAACAGTCAGCAACAGAAGCCCCCCAAGCAGCACGTCAGCCAGAGAGATAAGCAGATCAAGCCGATGGAGCGCCGCTGGTTTTCATCGGAGGAGGAGGAACAGCAGCTGGCAGAGAAACAGAGAACCCAGTCCCGATAGAGATCCAAGTGACGGGACGTGACAGCCTACTATTCCCAACAGAAGACACAACAGATTAGGCCCAACCAGCAGAACCACCAGAAGCGATAGGGGCGACGCCAGACAAGCTAGAGCACGACACCAAAGGAGTAAGCTGAGCTTAGGTTGCCTCTCCCACTGCTCTAAACGGGTATGGTCCATGCCAGGATTGCACTAGGCTCGAAGAGCAAAATAGACAACTGAAAATCAAACTATCAGAACAACAGAAACGCTTTAATAAGGTAGAACAACAACTACAACAACTCCTACGAATGGGTCAGAAGCAAACTGCCCCCCAACCCTCATCAATAGTATCGGTACAGCCACAACCGGTACAAAATGCTGTAAACACCTCCGCATCTCAAACTCAATAGGCGAGTGTACTCCAAACGCAACGGCAGAAACCGCTTACACAAACTCTCGGACTTCATACTCAAGTAAACGCACCAAGCATTCTTACTCAAATGCAACAAATAATTAATCAAATGCAGCAAACCATGACACAATTAACCAAACAACTCCAAGACCAACAAATTGCCACGCAAACTAAATTTGCGGCAGTTCAAAAAGAAGTCAATTCGAAAATCCAAATAATAACTCAGGGGGTGCGAAAACGCACGGGGATCCCCGATGACCCTCGACTAAAAGCCCACCGAAGGTCTGTTGGCATGGCAGATCTCAGCGACTGCGAGTCAGTGGCGAGCAACGCTGATGGCTGCCTCCCCTAACCTGCAACCAAACCACCTAGAGCTCTGGCAGTGGAACTGTCGCTCCTTCAAGAGGAAACGCAGCTCCCTGCAGATGTTTTTTCAAAATCAACCGATACCTCCGGATGTCATCTGTCTCCAAGAAACAGGATGCACAATATATCTCAAAGGATACCTCACATACACCCATGACACGGCACCTAAAATAGCTACACTAGTGGCCCCCACACTAACAGTCATACCGCACGACCTTCCCTTGAGTAAAATTAATCAAGTTCTCATCGAGGTCATCTCTCAAAAAAGAAGAAAGCAGAGAGTGTTTGTCCTAAACCTTTACAGTCCTCCAAGCAACACGCCGGAAGATTTCAAGCCACTTTTACTGGAATGCACACGCATAGCGGGGACGAACCCCCTTATTATTATGGGGGACCTAAACGCTGTACATACGGCATGGGGCTACCACAAGGACACCCCGAAGGGAACCAAGTTGTTGGAAGCGGCTGAGCAGCTGGATCTCTATCTTATGACGGACACCATGACCCCCCCTAGAATAGGAAACATTGTAAGCAGAGACACCAGCCCAGACCTAGCTTTCACCAAAAACATAAGACTTTGCACCTGGACCAATCTAGAAGAAACACTCGGCAGCGATCACAAAATACTTAGCTTATCCCGAATGACAACCCGTATGAAAAGGAACATTAGCTCTACTAAAATAACGGACTGGGATAAGTTCAGACAAATTAGACCGCCACACGACGGCATCACAACAATTGAAGATTGGGTTCAAAGCCTAAAAGATGCTCATGCAAAAACGACCCAGACCATCAACACAACGACAAAAAGCCCAGAAGTAGACAGACATCTCCTACATTTATGGGAAGCCCGTAAAAGTCTATTAAAACGGTGGAAAATGCAAAAATTAAATAGAAAACTTAAAATGAAGATAGCACAGGTTACGGCTGAAGCACAAGAGTATGCTATAAAGCTCGCCAGGAAAAACTGGGCAGATTTCTGCAATTCGCTGAAAGGTACCCTAAGCACGGCTAAAGCATGGTCAATATTAAGAAGCATGATAGACCCCTCAAAAACCAAAACGGCCACAAGAAGAACCCTCCACACCATAGCGCATACATACCCGGGCACAGATGCAGAGTTGATCACCGCCATGCACAAGAAATACATAGGAGACCCTACTCCGGCTTGCCAAACTTCATATGCTGGTCAACCAAACCCCTCTCTTGACTCCCCCATAACACTGGCGGAGGTCTACTCAGCCGCCCGTACATTTACAAAAACACTGCCCCTGGAGGAGACAAAGTCACCTACGCCATGATTAGGAACTTAAGCACCGAACATCTGCAAGACCTAACGAAGTACATCAACGAAGAACTGTGGGAGAAGGGGCAGGTCCCATCATCTTAGAGACACGCGGATATCATCACCATACCAAAGGCTGGAAAGCCACCGGCTGTGGAGAGTCTCCGTCCTATCTCCCTCACTTCTTGCCTGGGAAAAGCCTATGAAAAAGTAGTCCACCTCAGGCTTCAAAATTACATCGACGAAAACAACATCTTTCCTTCCTGCATGCTGGGCTTCCGCAAGGGACTCTGCACGCAAGATGTTTTCCTCCGGAGTAGGGAAGAAGCCATCAACACCATACCCCGAAAAGGCGAAAATTTCATTCTGGCACTAGATCTCAGAGGAGCATTCGACAACATTGGCCACCAAACCATATTGCACGAATTAAACAATATCAACTGCGGGGAGAAAATCTTCAAATACGTGAAGGCTTTCCTCTCAGATCGCACAGCCACCATAGGAATTGGAGATATCCGATTACCAAAAGTACCCATTGCGAACAAAGGTACACCGCAGGGTTCTATAATCTCTCCAATGCTATTTAACATAGCAATGATAAATTTAGCAAAAAATATTGTTGACCCGCAATGATATTGGCTTCACTTTATACGCGGACGACATCACCATCTGGGCTACTCAGGGATCCTTGACGCAAAAAGAAGCAGCACTGCGAGCCACTATAGACCTAGTCGAGGAATTTGCCGGGGAGAGCTGTCTTCAATGCTCCCCAGAAAAATCCGAACTTATCAGGCTACACAGAAGAAATTACAAGTCCCCAGGAGAAATTCAGCTCTCTCTAGGAGACTAGACAATTTAAGAGAAGGACAAGATCAGAGTTTTGGGGCTATGGTTGCAAAACAATTTGAGAGTGGATTATACAATCAAAACACTCAAAAACACAGTCAACCAAATTTCCAGAATGATTAGAAGGGTGATCTGGCACCGGAAAGGGATAAGGAAGGAGGACACCCTCCGCCTTGTACAAGCCCTAGTCGTTAGCAGGATTACCTACGGGCTCCCATATCACGAAATTAGAATCACTGATAAAAGGGCCATTGACACTATCATAAGAGCAGCCTATAAAACGGCCCTAAACCTCCCGCCAACAACATCAACGGAACGTCTTTGGGCACTCGGAGTGCACAACTTCGAGGAGCTCAAGGACGCGGTTCTAGAGAGTCAGAAACAACGCCTGACAACAACGCAGGCGGTAAGGGAAATCCTGTCAAAACTAGGGCTATGGCAGGCACTAAGAACTTCTGAGATCAAATCACAAATTCCGACATAAACAAGAAACAACATCTATGTGAACCCGATACCCAAGCACATGCACCATAAGTTACAGAAGGGTCGAAGGAAAGCCAGAGTCAAATCATTGGAAAAACAATTGTCTAAAGACGCGGAAGTTGTCTACGTGGACATAGGGCTTACGGCGAGCCTGGCAAGTTCACAATAGCTGCAGTTGACCACCAGAAGAGGCCAATTATTCAGGCTTCGATCTATGCCAAGGATACTGCGGAAGCGGAATCACTGGCAATAGCCGTCACCATAAAAACACAATACCACCAAAAGAAGTCATCACACGTAGTGACGGACTTCCAACCAGCCTGCAGGGACTACCTGGCCGGGAAACCTCACAGAAGAGCGTGTGCAATATTACGTTCCATCTCCCAGACGCACACAATTACATGGACACCTGGACACGAAGGCCTAGAAGGAAATGAGGTAGCGAATGATCTAGCCCGAGCTCTCACAAACCGGGCGGATCCCCATTCCTACCCCACCCCTCTCCTAGGACCCTACGGCGACAGGCTGGAACACCTACGGTTAGAAAGAAGAATTTTCTCACCACCACACAAACAACTTCCTTCCTCGGACGCTATAGACTGGAAGTTTTCTCTCTCTCTCTCTCTCGTGCAGGAGAACCGTTTGTGCAAGCTGCAACCATTGGCTGTATACCGCCCACTTTTGTTAGTCGTAGAGTGTTGAGGAACATGCATAGCCTGCAGTCTGACTCGTGCGTTCATTTAACTTTTTGGATGCACCTATGTTGTGAACAACTTAAGTACTCCGAAGCTGTAGCTGATTGCTAGCCTTGGATTCAATATATTTAGCAGAACACTGCTTGTCAGAATGTATCCTGGATATATATCGGGTGCTGCTTCAGGCTTCAGGCGGTATCCCTCGGTGCTTTTGTTGTAGTACAACAATCGTACGTGAATGCTGCCCATATTACCTGTCCTCTCTCATGCTGCTGCCACGGAGGCTTTTTGTGAAATTTGCGAAACAGAGGCTTTCTTCCTTCTTTTCTGATGTCCGTGGCTGAAGAATCTTGGTGGGATGCACTTGTCTCACTATCAGGCACGATAGGTTGGCATACATCTTATAATCGGACAAATATTTCACGTCAGCCTGTACTCCTGGCCTGTAAAGGTCACCGATCACCCTCGCAACAGCTTTCCTCGCAACTTGATGGCCAGCATATATTCTCATGTGCCTTGCATGAGGACCTCAGGGCACAAATGCTACAGAACGCCCGCTCTTCATAGTTTTACCCGGACAAGCTTGAAAGCTCTATAACAAAACTTCATCTGTCATGCGGAAGGGGTGGCCCGCCTGCCCTTTTCTAGGACAGGTGTCCTGAAGTTTTCTACGCGACATGTCTAAGCTGGTGTCATGTTTCGTCCGGAAGGTCGATCAAGATACTTCGAGCGCGGTTTGAGTGGCATCTAGACCAGGCTCCGAAACAATCTGCGCCAAAGCCACGAGAGAAGCTTTGGACTCTTCAGCCCTGGCAGGTATGGTGCTCTGGCTCGTCAAGGCTGTTGGAACATTGGCGAATGGTACGCATCCACCAGGAATATCGCCGATTGTTACATCATACAAAAGCACTGGTTCTGACTTTGCACTTCCCTTGCCTGCAAAGTACGGCGACCTGGGAATAACCTCCGTCTTAGGAGCTTCGATGTTGGATCAATCCTCTAAAGGTAAGGTCGCTCGACTCCCAGTGTATGGAGACGCGGACACTAGGGCATGGAGCATCACGATGTTATTAATTTCAATGTCGTGCAAGACTGACATTCCTTCTCCGAACATTTATGCGTGCTTCATGGCATGCTGGCAATTGGTGGAGTTGATATATGACTGGAACCTTTCTCTTGGGCATCTAAACACGCTCTTCACGGTTGTAGACCAAGGCAAGAACCTCGTGTAGATATGCAGCATGCAGATGGCACCCGGTCACTTGAACCTCTGTGTCGACACAACTGTGTTTCATCTCTTTGATTTGCGAAAGACTATACAGTAAGAGGGCTTCAGTTTTGTACACCAATCCGAAGACCTATGTCCAATGCTTTCACTGATGAAGCATCAAATCTGAGACTTGAGGTTTGGCGCCGCGTCCTTACATTGCCCTGAATTGTGCTGGCATCGGTCTTCAAAAACCGCCAGGTTATTCTGTAGTTGGGCCTTAAAAAGCGCCTCGGTGGCCTCAGCAATCTTGTCGACCGCTTTGCAGTCAGGTACTCACAAGAAGAGAAACATCACGGCAGTGTTTTATTCTGCTCAGCCAATATTATATCCTGAAATACTTCAGAGGTGTGACCTTGTCCACGTATCTGAACACAGAGGTAAAAAAATAAACTGCGCCTTTGCCTTCTTCTGAACCAATAATTATTATTATTATTATTATTAAGGCGTACTGAGAGGCTGTCTCGCTATCTTGCGTCTTGCTTCCTCGAAACCTCTCTATAGCCGCCAGCCATGAACAGGCATCTGCGAAGTAAAGTGCGTGTCACTACTTCATACTTCATCGAGTCCCCAGGAGCGTGTTGCCAAAGACGCTGAGAGCCCCCCCCCCCCCCCCCCCCCCCCCACTTGAGGCATATTCTCAAGGTCGTGGCCCATTGCTCCTTCGGCCCACCTTGGTCGGAGGCCACATGTTCAAAACACTTCAAGTATATGTCCAAATCATTTCGTTTCTCACTAAATTGTAGAGTGAAGCCATGGGGACTAATTTAGAAGGTAGGAGCGGGTCAGTACCGTGCTCAGCACTTCCAGCACTTGGACGATTTTCACTCATTTCCGCCAGTCGCATCCGCATCCGCAACTGCAATTGCTTGGCTTAGCGCTATAAACGCTGCTTGGCAGCTTCGCATTCTGCAGCTCTTTTTTCCCGTGCCTTTAGCAATTCCTACTATACCCACACGCGCAACGCAACTCCCTGCAAACCCATATGTTCTCTAACCACGAGCAAGTCTGGAGCACTCATTTTATTCACGAATTCCGGTCGCGGGCAAATGCTGCTTGTCAGGCCAGGTCCTGGCGAGGATGCCAAACTTGTGAGGAGGTTCTGTTAAAATACAATTGCCACCTTCTTCAGCAGCTTCTTCGGGGGTACTAATCAATACTCACGACCAGACCGATCAAGCTAACAACGAATATTTTTATCCACACACATTGACGGGAACAGATTGCAACTAACAAGGACTAGAACTAAACACGAATCGTCGAAAGTCACAGGAGAGAGGAGCAGATGCAGATGCTCCTGATCGTGTAAACAGTGTTGGAGAGGTACGCAGGGTCCGCAAGGTGAGCCTAGCTAAGCCTAACAGACAGCTAGGCGATTGGACGGTGCCTGGTAGAGGTGAGAGGCCTCAGATTGCCGTTAAACGTCCGAAGCGTTATGCTTTCTTTAGCGCGGGAGCCGAGCACGGCGCCGGATGGATGTGCCAGCGATGAGCTGCAGACCGGAAACAAGTCGGCCACTCCCTGGTCCGGTCACCCAGGACAAGAACAGGGCCAGTGGAGGAGACATCAGGCAGGTTCCACGTCTAGTCACCCGGGTTGTAGAACTTGTGGAACACGAACCACCGGATGTCACAATTATGGTCCGTGTGCAGGTATTAAAGGGACACCAAAGAGAAAACTGAAGTGGGCTTGCATCGATAGAATGCCAATTCCTGATTACAAAAAATCCACTCTTATTGAAAACAGAGCTGTTATAAGGTAGTAAAGAGGAAGACCAGAAATACAGGTATCACCGCCACAGCCGAAACTCGCAACTACAAATCACGTGACGCGCTAGGGATCACGGAGGAAGACCAGAAATACAGGTATCACCGCCACAGCCGAAACTCGCAACTACAAATCACGTGACGCGCTAGGGATCACGGAGGCTGACAAATGCGAATTACGTTCCTCGTTTGAATGCGGTCGTAGGTTTTGTCTCGGATATAATAACACGCTTTTATCATACGTAAACGACGGCAAAAAGACAATGTAAACGTTGCAAGGCAAATACAAAAATATACTTGGAAGCGCCACGGGCGCCCACTTCAGTTTTGGTTACGTTTCGGCTCAGGCATTTCGTGCGCACTCGGATAGTTTGTTTGGACTTGCAGTGCCTGAATTACGAGCTTGGAGCAGCAGATGCGCCCGGCTCGTTCCCATTTGAGCATTCGGAGGCGCAAGCCAGCAAAATCCGCTGCCGCCGACACGCTCCTTCGTTCACACTTCTGCGCCAACATATCGCGGCCGTCGCCGCTTCGCCTGCGACCGGACCGCTCGACTGCAGCTACGCATGCCACGAAAAGCATACATATGCTAAGTACTGAAGGAAAAACGCATTATCATTCAGTTGTTCACTACATCCGTAGCGTTCGGCGCTAACCGCTCGGCCATACCGCGCATTTTTTCTTTTTCTGCAATTTACGTCATCGCCCCATTTACAATAACATGTTTCTGCTGCCGGTCTAAAAATAACAAGTTCTTGACCATCGCAGCATGCTGCCTGCTCTCACGACTTGCAACTAATGTTCTGGATGAATATGCGCGCTATATTGTGCACCGGTTCCATTTTAACATGTGGAATTTCACAGCGCTGACAAATTTAGTGGCGCCGGCTCTTCGGTCATGCTCTGCTACCGTGGACGTAATTTTCGCTGAACACGGAGCTGTAGCACAAACCTTGAAGGAAAAAAGTGCGACGAAGCTTCAAAACTGACAAGCGCAACGGCGAGGACACTGTTTTGCTGGTAACTAAATCTTATTTTTATGTAAACATTTCGGGAAGCGTTGCGATGACCGAGGGCTCGATTTGTTTATACGCAGTGCTAGAAAGAGCGCAAAAGCTTGAGAAACATGTAAGTGCTCTATGCTTTTTTTTTTCTTCCTTTATGGGCCCATCGCTCGGTAAATTACTCTCTTCATCGTTATATTTATTTCGGCTGTGGCCGTCATTGCGAGTACGCTGTTGCCATGTTGGCCCTTGAAGGATGTGACGCCAATGGCCGCGCCGGCCCGCTAGCTATCACGGAGTTTCCGCTTACGTCATAGTGTGCGTCACTCAACTCCGACTACGTAGTCGGAGGGAACAGTTTGAATTCGACCGGCGGGAACAAGAAAAAACCTCAACTTCTTATCGCAATATCTAAGCAATTATTCAATTTTTTGCTGCCGGATATGCGGCGACAGTATCACCAAATGTAGTTTATTAGATTTTCATAGCATCTTTGGATGTCTTTAGTGTCCCTTTAAAGGTGCAGGTCCACGAGATGAGGTGAACAAAATGCGAATTTATACAATATTTACAGTCATGGTACAAGACACAACAGTAGCGGCACGGGGGCCAAATGTTACTGGCTTCGCGCGAGTATCATCGCACAGCGACGGCCAGGCTGACTCCTCCTCGTCCACTCCAGGCGAACAGCACAGCACACGATGATGCTCATGCTCACGACGTTCTGGATGGGCCACGCTCGACCACATGGTCAAGCGCCTTTTTTATGGGGGCTAGAGAGACATTGATATTCGAACTATCCAATCTGGACGCTTTAGTTGGCCGAGAGCCAAGAGGCCCAATAACGAGCGTGCTGGGTTCTCGCCGTGATGCAAGGAGGCGGGAGAGGAGGGTGCACTTCTATTGTGCCAGTGGTCGTTGATGCGCCGGAATGTCTGGCGGCTGCTCTGTCAAGTTCAGACATACCCGACGCCGACGCGTCTCATAGGTGCACCGGTGCCATCCGGAGCAGTACTCTGCTTCTAAGCGGGCGTCAGGCACTCGCCTGCATCCGGTCGACTCCAGGCGTCGACCGCTGCAGGAGCCAAGGGCACCGCGGTTAGAAGCCGATCAGAAACCTGAGCTCTGCGGACGCCCGCTCAACAGTACTGGTGCTCCCTTGGTCTCTTCTGCTCACGCCTCCGGCCACTCGAGCCGCCCTGAATGTTCTCTTCTTTCTTCTATCTTTTCCGAACGTAGCTTTTTCTCTTCCTTACTTTTTTCCTTTCTCTATGACACACACCCAGATTCTTCACACTGGTAAACTCAAGAGAGGAGTAAAGTCCCCCCCCCTCCCCTCACAGAAAAACGTGGTGCAGCATGAGACGTATGTCGTCAGCCTGAAGTGCACGAGAAGGCGATGGGAACAAGGCCCGATAACGTTATCGCGTTATAGGCGGTGCTCCAGTGTCTTCCAGTTTTTAATGTTGAGTTTGAGGAAAAAGACGCAGCATATGTCTCAATTCAATGCCGACACGTACAATTATCTTAGATGCTATGTCATTGGTTCGAATATGTATCAGAACTTGCCTCCAGCTTGACTACTAGATAGAGACTTAATGACAAAGGAAGCGGTGCAACTGCACTTCGCAACACTGCTTCATTAATGAGTGCATTCCAATTTTGGTATGTGTTCACGTGCCTATTGGTGCTGAAAGATTTATCTGAATTCTGGTTTGCGGGGACGAAGACGCCTTTCCAGCACAAGAGGCTGTAACGCTTGCCATAAGCTCTCAGGCTTGTCTCTGAGTTTGCGGGGATCGATGCCTCCTTGTAATGCAGAAAAAGGGGTGGCCTTCCATCCTGTGCAAACGTCTCATAGCGACGTTTCACGCATTCAAGTCATGCTCCTTATCATTTAAGGAGCAGGTTTTGGCGCTGCAAAGCCAAATTGAAAGCTCCGGCTTTTGTTGCTTATCATCTTTCGAAGACTGCCCCGCTGTGGTGGTGCAGGGGTTACGGCACGCATCTCTTGTGAACCGAGGATGTGGGATCGAATCCTAACCGTGAAAACAAATCGCCCGTGGGCTGTGCCATATCACTGCACATTAAGAACCCCAAATTCTCGGAGCCCTCTAATACGGTGTCGGTCAGAGCTTGAGCCGCTTTGGAACCTTAACCCCCCCCCCCCTCTCCCCACCAATCGAAACCAAGCCTTTCAAAATCTGGTCTCTGCCAGGTATGCGCATGTTTATGAAAAAAAATTGAGTCATGGCTTTTATGCTGGATGTACTCCAAGGAGCTGACTATGCATTCAAACGTTTCATCGGATATACGCGATGCCTATTTATTGTTAGAGTTTTGAGCCGATACAGCACGGTAACAATTTGAACAGCAGTTTACGTAGCGAAGTACTAGAAGTAGTAGAAGAATATGTCTACTTAGGAGAGGTAGTAACCGCACATCCGGGCCATGAAAAGGAAATAAGGCGAATAAGATTGGGATGGAGCGCATTTGGTAAGCACTCGCAGATCATGACTAGCAGCTTACCGGTATCACTCAAGAAAGTATACAACAGTTGCATCTTACCTGTGTCGTGACGCTGGGACTAAGACGACCAGGCTTTCACTTGGTAGCGTGCAGGGACTCCGGGTTGATGAAGGACTGAATCTTCGAAGTTGGTAAAATATATACACGCAGGTTTATTGGCACTTTGAGAAAACGTATTTACATAAAAAAGGTATATCAGCAAAATGGCAAGCGTTAAGAGTTCATAGCGAGAAGCGTCTGTATGAGCCGTTTACCCAGGGCTCAGAGCGTCATTTCGTGCTCTGCAACGTCCTTAAATCCCCCTATGTCCAGCCCCTCTCTGAAGATGCTGACCAATTAGTTCCAGGGCACACCCCTCGGATATCGGCAACCAATCGAACACATCCCTGCACTGATGGTCTGATGCACCGACTGATCCAGTATTGTTTCGTCGGGCGTGGCCACTTGTTGACGGGTAGAGCTTGGGAACGGTGAGGAGGTAAATTTCGATTCTTCTGCAAAGATTCGCTATGTTGGTTCCGGCAAGTGGATTTCCTTCTCAGAAACCCAAGTGTACGTGCGCGCCACGGATACTGCTCCCAGCATTGTCCCTTTCCGGCAATTGTAACTCTTTCCTGCATTCATGGGAAATCCTCAAATGACCGTAATCCTCATGCTCCTTTCTTCTCCTGTACGTCAGAGGACGTGTCACTCAAATTATCTCCTTTGGACAACAGGCATTCCTCACTTGACAATAGCGCCTTTCGACGGGAAGGGTGAACAGTTGAACAAAAGCTCTTCCGGCTATTTCTCACAGGGCGAAGTTTCTTTGTATTTTTTTTGACGTTCCCTTGGCAGGGCCAACTTGGCAGTTGTAGGGCCACGGCAAAGCAAAGCACGCTCACACAAAAAGATTCAAAGAACACGCTCACTTAGATCCCTTGCACCAACAGCACATATCGATACCATGCCCACAGGCGCACAAAAGTGCACGCAAGCGCAGACCATGCACGGTCACAACACTGTACTCACCCATTTGGCTGAAACGTGGAGGCTAACCAAGAGGGTTCTGCTTACGTTGAGGACAACTCAGAGGGCTATGGCACGCAAAAGGTAGGGGTAACATTAAGAGATAGGAAGCGTGCAGAGTGGGTCAGAGAAATAACTCGTTACTGAGATTCTAGTGGAAATTAAGAAGAAGAAATGGACATGGGCAGGGCATGTAGTGCGAAGAGAGGATAACCGATGGTCGCTTAGTGTAACAAACTGGATTCCAAGGGAAGGAAAGTGTAGCAGGGGACGGCAGAAAGTTAGGTGGGTGGATGAGGTGAAGAAGTTCGCAGGGGTGAAGCGGATGCAGCTAGCACAGAACTGGGTTAATTGGAGAAGTATGAGAGAGGCCTTCGCCCTGCGGGGGTATAGTCAGGCTGATGATGATGATGATGAACGGACCATGTTTTGTGGACCTACACACGAGGGAATTGATTCTTCGCTCCTTTTTTATTGCAGCACCTGTCCAATTTTATGATGAGATTTGACGACTACTTTTTTTAATCTGCTTCCCAGCTTTCTGCTTCCTGTAATCTTCCTAAACGCCCTACTTCATTTGAATTTATGAGGTTAGCCTATGCTTCCGTTTGTTTTGTGTCAAATTTTCTACATAGTAGTCATATTGTTTTCAAATTGAAAGGTACACAGCAAATTGACATCGATACATTTTTCCGCATCTACTTAATCGCACAGTATACTGCCGTCGTAAGGGCGAGGTATATTAATACGAGTACGCAGGATGCACGTTTCGTCTATCGGTGTATATGCTTCTTTAATTTGTGCCCCGGAGCTCCGCCAGCCAAATTATGGCATCAGGAGAAAATATTTCTTGCTGTGAGTGAACTGTCGCTTGCGTGATTGATTGAACATGGTCGAACACTGATTATATACAGGAATACATTTTTATATTAGGACGTTGTAACGAAGTACGAAGAAAATAATTCTCAGGGCCGTCAAAACAGCATACGAAGAGTGAGTGCGAAAACACTGACAAACTTGCGCAGCAGTATAATCGTCGCTGACCCATCTTTATTCGCCCTAGCCCAACTTTATAAATTCCCGATTCACCGCTATCCGCCAGAACATGCAAATGATGCAGCTCATTCCTCCGGACTCGAACGTAATCCACTCTGGAGCAACTTAATTTTTAATTTACCACAATCTACGAGAAATCAGCCGTATAAACACGCATTTGATGTAAAGATTATTCTGCCTCAATTACCCGCCCATCTAGAATTTATCCAACGCAACCCAATAAAATCCACCATTAGCCCAACGTTATTCGTCCTTTCCTAATGCAATATATTCAATATTCTATTCATTGAACACATTTGCTATCTAACTAATATAGCACTGCGATTACATGAGAGTAAAGTGGCGGTGATTTTTCAGAACCACCTTTGAACGTTCTAGCCACCGGGTGTTGTTGCCAATGGAGACAACGCTCTGGCTTCAAAACATTGTTTTTTAATTGTTACAACCTGCTGCCTGATAAGGACACGTTTTGGGCAGCGTCCTGCCTGAGGACACCTATGAAGGAATTTGCCTCATGCCGAACTGGTTTTATTTGTGGATGTGCTCTGTCACCTAGCAGCACACTTAGCGCTTTGTACTTCAGCTTTTTTTTTATTATCAAATTAACGTAGCTCAGGCGAATACTTGTGTCTTTGTGTCTTTGTGAATAATCAGTGCATATAGGTCGTACGCATGTAATAAATATAATGCAGGAAAACGCCTGCATAACCTAACGGCAGCATGCAATGGTGCGATGTTGGATTCCCATATTTTGCTCAGTTAATTTCTTTTTAAGTAGGGGAGAAAAACTCGAATAACAGAAAATGTGGCTCCTAATCATAAGAGTATGCTTCTTCTATTCATACCGCTCCAGGGGTGGTCGTCGCCCCTCTGCGTCCGATGAATTTCTTGGCCCTGGCCGTGAATACTTGCTGCCGGCCTAGATCAGAGCGGTGCGATGCGGCCTACCAAAGTTTTGAATCTGTTATGTGCAGCTTCTTTGATGGTTTCATATTTTCGCACGCACACATGATGTGATCGAGATTTGCATTCTACCCGCAAAGTAAGCATTAAACATTTGTGTTCTTTTGTATGCCACTGTGCAAATATGTGCGAATTAAAGAGCGCGTTCATGGGGAGGTATCTGTATTTTTTATTTGCTTTGCAGGGTGGGGTTTGGAATAATTTAATTTCTTGGCTTATATATTTTCAGGTTCATTGCACGTGGAGTCGCTGTAGCCAGCCGATCTCATCTCCGTATGACGCACCTTCCGACCTACGAAACATCTTCTGGTGTTCCAATGCGTCGTCTAGTTTCCAGAGTAAGCCGCATGTGTGGCAACCCACATGAGATTGATAAACAAATAAAAACTTGAAAATTGCAAAAACTTGGGAGCGAGTTGATGGATTTCACGTTTTAGGCAAATTTTAATTGCTGTTACTGAGTGTCGGAAAACTACTTTAGAGTTCATTGTAACAGCTACATGAAGTAAACCTACATCATCGGCGACGTGTCTTGAAATTGTGCACCCTTTGTCGTTGCTAGTTTGTGTGTCGTACGTGGAATCGACTAGTTACATGTCACGTGCTCTCATGTTTGCGTATTGCGCCACGTCAACGCGCGTAATATGCTGTAAGCTATACCATTGTTTTTCTAATGCTTAGGCTCTCAATACTTGACTCTGTAGATAGAGCATCGGGTGCATGTATTCAGGTAATGGAAACTTCCATCTTCTATACGGAATGGGAAAGCGACTTTGAGTGTACCCATATTCGAAATATATGCCCGTCTTTGGAAGTGGTTGTCTTATGATGGGCGCTGCGGTCAATGACCGCACTGCACGGTGAGCTTTGCCTCGGTCATTTGTTCTAGCGTATAATGCATTCCCATTTGCATACGTTTCTTGGTAGCCGTAATAAAAGGCAGATCGGGTGCTGTGTAGAAAGAACGCCTAATGAAGGAGTTGATCACATTTAATTATTTGGCCTGCAGTAAGGAATAAGTAGAGCATAGAATATTTACTGCGACTGTGAACCATGCCTCACCGCAATTACAGTGCACCTTTTCCATATTTTCCTTTTCGCTTCATATCCTCTAAGGAAATTTATTCCTCATAATGGGAAGTTTATGAATTTATTTCTTCATATTGCTGTTTGACTAAATTTAGATACACAGTTTGTGTAGCTCACCTACTTACGGCATGGTAAAGCCATCAACACATATATCGATGTTTGGATTGATGTTCTATACATTTCTGGTGTATTGGATAAAAGTTCCTATTGATTTTTGAGGCAAGCACTCTGAACAAATTTTTTAAGCTTCGTCTGCAGCCGCATTTTCTGCTTGCTGCAGGCTGTGTTCAGTCATGCTGCCCTTAATCTTTCTTGCGCTTAGGAAAATGTCGCAGGCATAGAGATAGTGGCAGATCTCGGCTTTGGATTTATTTGCGAGTGTATTGAAATTATACTGAAGAGTGGTTGCGGTTGTTGTGGCTGTGGGAAGAAGGAAAAGAAAATGCACGGGCCTGCTACTGGCTCTGTAGCTGAGCCACCTCCGCTGCCTCGTGTGGACCGAAGAGAAAATAGAGAAGAAAGGAAAAAGAAGAGAAAGACGCGCGCCGCAACAACAGCCGTCATCTACCACTGAAGCAGTGGCGGGTGGAATGACGGCGTACAACAAATGAAATTCGGTGGCTGGCTAGCCTCCGCTGTAAGTGGCGTTGACCTACCGTCCCAGCCCCGTAGGGCCAGGAACTGCCCCTACTGAAGAGACATGAGCGCAGCCCTAAGTTGATTGAGGTGCACCTGGTTTCTGTGTAGAATTATTTCTTTTTGAATCGGAATTTATTCCTGTTCTATTTTCACCTAGGCCTTTATGTAATCATACATGTTGACAGCAATCGGCTGCACCTATTGCATTTGTGTGAATGTGGCAACTGCACTAAAAACGTGAAAAACAAAAGAAAAAGACAGGACGTGGGCAGGGTCACAACGAAATTTACTTGATGAAAGATGACATATACGGAACAGACAGAAACCACGTGCTCGAGATAATAAATTCGTCTCCATCACAGCCTTGCGTCCAAAACTACACCTCACAAACGTCGAGAATAATAGGGTTGCTAACACACACACACACACACACACACACACACACACACACACACACACACACACACACACACACACACACACACACACACACACACACACACACACACACACACACACACACACACACACACACACACACACACACACACACACACACACACACACACGCACACACACACACACACACACACACACACACACACACACACACACACACACACACACACACACACACACACACACACACACACACACACACACACACACACACACACACACACACACACACACACACACACACACACACACACACACAAAAGTTTGCAGGCGTTGTTGAATACTGTGGAGTGCATAATGTTATCAAATGGGCATCGAATAAAATTTCGACAATGCACCTTTGGATAAGTTTGCAGGCATTGTTGAATACTGTGAAATGAAGGGGTGGAATCTTTGTGATAAGGCACTGGCGTTCATGGCTAGAGGTATTGGAACGTCATGGGAACTACTTCTTGCTTATTGTGTTAGCATCTGAATGCCTTTTGAAGACCTTTATTGAGCGACTTGTGTCTCGAGAGAAAGCGGTCAAGTGTTTGCTACATCCTTGATGAAAAAGTGGAAAATTCTTGACAGTGTGCAGCGACGATATATATGATGAAATAATTTCCTTATTCACCCGAGATAAGCTTGGTTGGGTTACGAGGCAAATTGAGATCGAATTTTGTAACCTGGCTACTGATGCGAACGCAGCACAGAGGCAAAAAGACAAAAGACTTGAGTCTATTCAGACGTCCGACATTTTATTGCGATGGCTAGTGATGGGTTGTTTTGCGGCATGCACATATTTCAGTGTCGTGATATTTGGAATAATGGAATCTTACTGCCTTTGCATAACGTGTGCAAGCTGACAGCTATTTGTAAACGAATCATTCCACCAAATACACACGCCTTCATGTAACAGTGTATTTGTACAGAGTGCTGTCATTCATTCTTGTGGAGACTCCCGCGCGTTCGGTACCATGCGGGCTCTCATTCGCTTCCATGGCCCGGGCAAGTGGAACCTATGGGCACATAGGGGCTTAAAATTTATCTTGCAAATAATTATATACAAGAAAAAAGATTTGTTAACAGTACACGCTTTGATGTCTGCCTTTTTCTTCTTCAAGCTTCGACGTACTGCTTCTGGGACATACCACTTTGTCCTATTATTGGAGCTTTATATTTCAACACAATTTAAGGCCTTCTGTTCCACTTACTGCACCTAAAGGCTGCATGATGACTTCAGAGAGTCCACATTAAACTTTTGTTGCTTCTTCGATACTGCACTCTGCATTTGTGTTTTTTGTTGTGTGCGAGCACTAGGGCGCATTTATCACTCACCCGGCCAGTGCATGTCTGAAAAATGAAGCTGGATGTAAGCAGTGGTATAACGTTACATGCTTTTAGATGAGTCGCACTGGAAGACATGGCCAACAATGACAGAGACGGAACAATGCTTGTACAAGTCGGCTAAGAACAGACCCTGTTCAACATCAAGACTTGGCTTAACTTGGAAGTCAAATTTCCAGTCGAGATAAATAGCCTGTCAGCCGTTATGGGGTCAGTTTTCTACCGGCCTGGCCGAGCATAGTTCAGTTGTCGTCATCGTTGGCCTTTCTTTCGTTATGTACAAGAAAAAGATTCGAAATCCACGCCAAGCATACGTCATTTTGACGTCATGATTTTTGTTTGTTTTTTATTAGCACTAGTATTTAGAACAGTTCTCAGGGCGGCATGGCTAAACTCATGCCTCACTCAGTCAGTCCACGGGGGCTCTATGCATGTTTCGCTACCACGGGATCTATCTTGGCTAGGGTGCTTAGCCGAGCTTAATCCGGGCTACCGTGCGAGCGTCGGGACCAACGGGCGAAGGGTAGATGGAGTGGTAGCTCTGAGCGCCATCTGCTATCCGGACAGAGCAAATGTGAAATCGTGTTTATAGGTGCGCGTACGCCAACATATCTGCTTTTGGGACAAAAGCTCCACCCGTAACGTTTCTTCTGTCATCTGCATGTACCCACTAGAATGAATTGACAATATTATGCAGACGACAATCGAGGAAACGAGATCATGGGTATGCATGATGGTGCAGCGTGTGGTGCAGCAGTCGTGTGAAAAGCAGAATCTGCGTACTGTTGTTTCAATGCGGATTGCACAAAAACACAAGATAGATCATGCATTATTCTGTCGTTGTCTGTAAATCAGGGTATTCGCAAAGAAAAAGATGAGAAGGGTTCAACGCTGCTGAACAGAATGTGGAGTTAAGGCATTAATGTTGTTGTTGTTCTCCTCTAATGTGATGGCACATACCCACACAGGGGGATCGGCCAAGAATTGGGGTGCAGAGATATTAGATTTTGAGATGTATAACTACATCGGAAAAAAAAATAATAATAAATGCTAGGGAATAGAAAAGGAAATGTTGATATGATAAACCAAATTATATAATAGTAAATACTAACGCACGCAGTAAGAGAATAGTAAGATTTATATGTACAGAATAAAACTTCAAAGCATATTAGCCAGGTAGACGTTTTGTTTCTATTAAGAAGTTTTGAATGGCGTTGAAAACATACCTGTGGCTGTACCCAAGCATGGTGGCACCGAACGATAATAAAATTTGGCTGCTCAAATTAAGACCCAGCTGTTGTAACGGCTTCTCTAAGTACCGTTTTCTCATCATGGTAAAACGGCGGCAAAATATCAAGAAATGGTCTATTGTTACCGGTTCCCCGCAGAATGCGCAGACAAGAGAAAGCGCCAAACCAGACCTGTGCATATAGAAATTTAGGGGCGGAATACGACAGCGTAGCCTTGTTAGAGAGACCTCAGTCTGCCTTGATTGACATGATTTCCTATTCCACGAATACTTGAGGTGCAGGTAGTCATCCGAGGATAAAATAGATCCAGACTGCGTGCTTAATAAGGCACGCCGCCGAAATCTTGCTGCTGTTATGTACGCTGTTGCCGGGAGGATGGACAATACAGGGCCGTTCAGAGAATCTTTGGCTAGTCTGTCTGCAATCTCATTGGCTGTCACATTGGTGTGTCCTGGTACCCACACTATATGTATGAGCCTCAAATGTGAGGGGAGCAATGAAAGAAAGGTGTTTAAAATTTGCGAGTCCATATTCGAAGAAAGCGACAAGCACAAAGAATAAGAGTCTGTAATTACAGCCACTGTTGAGTATGTTGTGTCTAGTTTGCGCAGAGCAAGCACCACCGCCAGCAACTCCGCCTGGAAAATTGGAGTAAAATCCGGAAGACGGACTGAAAAAGCCCAGTCTGAAAGCGGACAGTATATTCCAACGCCGGCTTTTTCATTAAATTGAGAAGCATCCGTTGCTATTGTTATGCTAACGGGAAGACTTTGTAAATGATCTTCTAATAATCCATTTAAAATGTGAGGTGCTAAGTGTTTCGCATTATTTGGGAAAATGTCATCAAAGATAATTTGAACCGACGATGCACTTACTTTTGTTGGAAAGATGTTAGAAAGGACTACGTGCAAAGGTTGTAACAGATTTTGCACTAGAATTACCTGCGGGGTATGAAACCGACGCCATACGACCCCAAAAAAGGAGTCTGGCTCGCAACAAAAAATTGATATGGAGCGGTGGAATTGTGATTCATATATTTTCAGATACGTCTGGACAGTCAAGAATTGTAATCTAGTTATTAACGGTGGTATTCGGGCTTCAAGGTATAATACATTATTAGTCACAAATTTGGGGAGCCCAAGGCATAATCTAAGCGCTTCCCGCTCTAAAAGAACAAGCGGACGAATTTTGTAAGCAGGTGAACCAGAAAATAACACAGATCCAAATTCTATAATTGGGCGGACATACATAAAATAAATCATTAATATTGCGTCTCGCCGCATCCCAGACCTTGGACTGCTTAACCTGCGCAACATACCCACAGCACGTGCCCCCTTCGCTGCAACATGTTCAATGTGATCCCTCCATGCCAGATGGTCATCGTAAATCACCCCTAGATATTTCAAAGACTTAACTTGAGGAATCATTTCCTGCTTAAATGTTAGACCAAGAGTTACCGGATCCTGAATTTGGAAAACAAGGAACGCGCACTTTTTAACATTTAATTTAAATTTTAAGTCATCTAACCAATTTTGAAGGAAGCTTAGGTACGATTGCAGGCGCCTGTTGGGGAATTGAATGTCAGGTGCAGCCGTAAAGAATGCGATGTCATCCGCATAGACATACGTGCGGATCTCCTGATGAGTGGGAATTGAACTTATTAAAATGTTAAAGAGCACGGGCGAGAGAACTGCCCCTTGAGGGACACCTCTGGTTTGTTGATATTTGCTAGAATGTACTCCATTCAATGAACAGTAAAATTGTCTGTTTTGTAGGAATGTAGATATCCAATCAATTAAGTATTGTGAAAAGCATAGCGATTCTAATCTGTGCAATAAAATTCGGGGCTCTACACTATCATAAGCCTTCTCTATATCTAGAGTCACCAATGCAGCATGCATTTTTTTGCGCCGCGCAAGAAGAATTCGACTCTCAAGGTCGGTATGTGCATTCCATATTGAAAATTTTGCTCGAAATCCGATTTGACAGGGACTAAGAATATGTTTTTGTTCGACAAACTCGGTAACACGTTTGAGTACGACCCTTTCAATTAATTTTACCAAGTTTGATGTTAAAGATATTGGTCTGATATTTTCCAAAGTATAGCCACCGCCATTGTGTTTCCGTAAAGGAATCACTTTGGCTAGTTTCCAGTCACCAGGTATCCAAGAATGAATAATTGAATAATTTACCAATTCTAACAAGGAATTTGGAGACACTTCAAAGAGGATTTTTAACATTTTTGACGTTACTCCGTCAGGGCCAGGCGCAGCAGTTGGCAACGTCATTATAATCGAAGAAAGCTGAGAAAAAGTAATTTTAGGAACATCCTTAACCGTATATACTGGGCCTACTAACGTAGGGTATTTGGGAAGTGTTGACAAAAAACGCTTTTCTAAACCTTTAGCGATGTTTTCTACTGTTCTAAGAGCTTCTTGAGGAGTCGAAACACATGAGGGTAAATTTTCTGAGACAGGAATCTTTTTCCGCGATTTTAAAAACCTGAAAAGTGCACGTCGGTTATTAGATTGTGAAAGGTAATTGAAATACTCATTATCATAATTATCTTTCGCTTGTGCGACTGTGCGTTTAAATGCAGCTGCAAAAAATTTATAATCATGCCAATTTTTGGGGCACTGGTTGTGAAGGAGCTTCTTCCATGCAGCCTTTCTTCTTCTATAATCGCGCGAACAATCTGCATTCCACCATTTTGGTGATGCATTGCCTTTAGATGCACGTACTAAAAATTCACACTTCTTACGACAGGATGCAATAGCCTGGCATAATGTTTGCGATTTTAACTCTTCCGTAGACTCAACCACAGACTCAAGAGACGAAATCAAAAATGAGTGAAACTGGTTATAATTTACGTATGATCTCAACTGAGATGTCGGCAGAGTTAAGCGGCAGTTAACCTCAAAAACAATAGGTATATGGTCGCTAGAGGTGCCACCATCAATTGTCGACCAATTTAGTATAGAAACACTAGTGTTTGAAAAAGTTAAATCTATCACAGATTGACTGTGAGCACGTACAAAAGTTGGCAAGCCAGAATTCATGCAGTGAAGGTTATTGTCTGAAAGCCAATCCCACAGACGCTTGCCGCAGGGATCCGTCTTGTAACCCCACGATACATGGTGCGAATTAAAATCTTCAGCCAAAATAACCAAATTTTGACCATTAACTAGTAGGTGGTCTAGAGATCTGGTGTCCTGAACACCATGAGGGAAATAAATATTCGCTAATGTAAACGGACTGAACCCTGGAATTTCAAAATCTAGAGCCAATAATTCTGAATCTAAACTAGAATATTGAAAGGAAATCTTAGCCCTATGACAAAATTTTGAAGAAACTAGAATTAGTAACCCACCACCTCTTGACTGGCGATCTTGTCGAAATGATAGATAATTTTGTAAGTGAAAATGTTTTTCAGTTGTAAGCCAAGTTTCTTGTAAAACAATTATTTCTGGATTATGTTTTAAAGAAAGATAAACTAAATCTGTAGTAGCTGAAAGAAGAGATCTACAATTCCACTGAAGAACTTTTAACTTTCCTATGTTTATGTAATCCGGGCAGCAGCAACAGCCTGCCCCAAAATGTTTTCCTTTGGTTTAGATCCTAGTTGTTGCTTTTTTGATTTTGCTTGTGGGCGAGGTGATGACGGGTTTGACAACGGGGATCCACTGCGTTTTAGAATTCGCGTATCTGTCTCATCCATATCTGCATCGTGAGCCTCGTCTGACTTGTTGGAATTAAGCATAGGTAATGCGGAAAGAGACTCATTTTGCGAACAAGACATTGCAGCTAATGAGTGCTGCACTGATAGTGAATGTCCAGGTGCCGTAGAAGAAACCATAGCAGGTTGCACAGTCTGAGTATTATTAGCTGCTAGAACATTGGATATGCATTCTGTGACTATTGTCACAATCCTATCCACCATTTTGGTCATGGTTGCTCCCATAGCAGTTATTATGGTTTTAGACATCGTGGAATCTAATGGAGCTCCTAAACGGGCCGACACACCTGCATACCCATGAGCTCTGTCTTTAATTTCCTGAATTGCCTCACGCCTCGAGCAACGTTTACGGTCAATAATCTCCAGAATTTTCATTTCATGCGGTCTAGAGGGACATTCCAAAGAATTTGCTGAGTGAAGTTCGCCGCAAAGACAACATTTGAGAATTTGATCAGAGCATAAGTGTGTTTTATGTGCTTCACCGCATTTGCAACACCGCAAAGTGGATTTGCAACCGCCTGCAGTATGGCCATAACGCCAACAGTTGTTGCACTGCAGAGGCTTTGATGGTAGGTTATCAACTCTGAATATTAAAGGCCACGCTTTAATCTCCGATGGACATACTGTGCCTGCAAATGTAGCAATAACCGATTCTGTCGGCACACGAACATTATTTACCTCCCGGCTACAGCGATAGACCGCAACAACGCCTGCCGCGGAAAGAAGGTCAAGGGTTTCTTGTGGACTTAATGAGGAATCTACACCTCGGACTAGACCTCTTGTGCAAGCCAGGTGTGAAGGGATAAAACTGCTTACCTGATGAGAGGCGAAAGAGGAGCATTTTAGTAGGTCCTTTATGCATGATAGTTCTTGCGAACGGCAAAGAATCCCGCCGCGACCAAATTGGCGCACCTCGGCTATTCCTTCGTAGAAGGAAGTGATTTCCTGAAGGGCAGCTCGAACAGCTCCTGGGTTGTTCATTTTAATGGGGCCCCCATTCTTAGGTACGAGTGCCACAGGGATGTTGCGGACACCGGAGCTCTGAAAAGCTTCCAAGGGCAGATCATCGGTCAGGAGGGAAGCCGACCAAGGGGAGCGCCCTTGGCCGGGGGACTGCGTCGACATTACCTTAAATTGACAATGTCACCGCGTGCGTTAGTCATCAGAGAACAAAAGAAGCACAGGAGAAAGACAAAACCGGGACCAGCAACCCAATACTTAGCCGATCGTCAAGGAGCAAAGGGCGTCGCTGCACACAGCACAGCACAGCACAGCACACAGCTGTCACCGTCACCGTCGACACTGCTGACCAAGCGTTCTTCTTCCTCTTCGTCTTCTTCGCGTTCTTTTTCTTCTTCGTCTTCTTGTTCTTATTTGTCTGCTTTTTAGCCTTCTTCTTTTTCGTCGTCTTCTTTGTCGTCTCTTTTTCTTCGTCTTCTTCTTCTCGTAGCTACGCCTTTTCACGATTAGCTGCGGTCACCCGAGGTCTCGCTTTGGCTGCCGTAGTGTTGCTTTCGCAACATACATTTGCGGTGATTTAGCTCGCGGTAAAATCTGGAGTTATGAGAGAGCTACCTTCATGGCTACGCTTAGTTTCGGCTTGAACGCAGGCATGGCTTTTGCACATAAAATTTTATGGTTTCAGCTTTATTTATGCCATAGAGGGCACTTTCGAGAACTAAAGTGCGATGAGGCGAAAGCCTCTATCGCGCGATGTTCCGAAGCCCTCCACTACAGCACTTCTTTCTGTATTTTTCATTTCCACCTTCGCTATGACGCGGGGCCACGGCACCGCAGTTACGATGTCACGTTCACCGCTGATGTTCTTCCAGGTTAGTCAGTACAAAGCATACTGTTACCGTAGCGATGATGTTTGTCTTTTCGCGGTGTCGTGGCCACCCAATTGTTTCAAACGGGCTCGTACTGCATTGATGTACCTTTGGCGCCTCCTGCTTATTGGTGGTGACGTTGAACCCAACCCTGGGCCCATGAATAAAGCACAAGAGGAAAAGTTGGACAGCGTTGCTCTTGCGGCCCAACGTATGGAAGCTAGCCATACTACCATCTTGGAATCTTTCCTTAACATTCACATCAGCCTGAAGAATGACTTGGATGCACTAACAAAGCGTGTGTTTGAATTGGAATCCAAAATCGAATTGGCACCATCTGCACAGTCCTCATTAGCCCCTAACCTAGAATTATCTAGAATGCAAGACAAAATTGATGACTTAGAAAACGGATCTAGGCGGTAAAATGTTCTTTTTTACGGAATCAAAGATACAGACGATAAAACGTGGGCTACTTCGGAGCAAATTATAGGTGAATTTTGTTCGGTTAAGCTTGGTGTGGTGCCAACTTCGATCGTCAGAGCACGTCGTTTGGGTCGTTTTTCGGCACAAAAGACGCGACCTATCATTGCTAACTTCTATAATGATAAAGACGTAGATTTGGTGCTGAGCAACGGTTCCAAGCTGAAGGACACAGACTACAGCATCTCTCGTGATTACTCTGAGGCCGTCCGACAAAAGCGCCGTAATCTCTGGCAGTACGCGAAATCTGTAAAAAAGGAAGGTGACCGCATTCGTTTTGCTTTTAATAAGCTGCATATTAATAATGACGTCTATGTGTGGGACACTCAGGCTGCCCGCGTATTCTGCGTTTTTCCCCATTCCACACAAGCGTGACGTTTTTCGTTTATCCTAGATAAAGCACCAGCTTCCAATTCTTCAGAAAGATCATCATGTAATACCAATAAAACCATTGCTTTTCTTTACACTAACATCAGAAGTGTTGTATCAAGGGTTTTTGAAATATCTTCACTGATCTACTCATGCTCCGCATCAGTAATAGCACTAACTGAAACATGGCTCACTGACTTAGTTCCCGATAACACAATTTTTGTCACCGAAACACGTTTTAGTATTTTTCGAAATGACAGACAAAACCGTGGAGGAGGTGGTGTACTCTTGGCGGTAAAAGACGATTTGTTGGCTGTACCTGTGACGGTTAGTTCTTTTCTTGAATATGTATGGGTTTCTTTAAAGTGCTTTTCAATTGATGTAATCATTGGTGTTATCTACCGTCCTCCTAACATGACTCTTTGCTTTTCTCCAGAATTTAATCGAATCCTGTGTGAAATTTGTACGCGTTTCCCTAACTCTACACTGCTCATATTTGGAGACTTCAACTTCCCTAGCATAAACTGGTTTACACAATCCGTCACAGCGAGTGAAACCGAAGCTCACATGTTTCTTCAATCATGTCTTGATTTCTCGCTGTCGCAACTTATAACTTATAACCAATCCCAAACGTCGCACATCGAGCACCGCAAACATTCTTGATTTATTACTAACAAATAATCCTGATATTTGTTCAGACATAATTCATTTAGACGGCATTTCTGATCACGACGTAATAACAGGACGCATTACCGGTTCCTTTAACGAAAAGAAAACTTCTGTTAAACAAATCCGATGTTACAACAGAGCTAATTATGAAAGAATTAACACTGAATTAGATTATTTCGCTGTCCAGTTCAAAAATCAATATTTATTGCGCACTGTTGAGCAAAATTGGGATTTATTCAAAACTACCCTTACTAACCTTATCGACAATTTTGTGCCTCTTACGTCCATTAGATGTAGTAGCAATACTCCATGGTTTAATCACAAGCTGCGGCGTATGAATATAAAAAAAAAGCGACTTTATAGGCAGGCTAGAAAAGATGGTAGTTTAGGCACGTGGGAAAGGTATAAGAAATGCGACAGAGAATACCAGTTATTATTAAAATCCACTCGACGTCAGTTTTTCAATCATGACTTGTCCTCTCTGTTAACCAACACCCCTCGTAAATTTTGGCGCATCGTAAATCCTAGCTTTCACCCTGACATTTGGCTTTCCGACAGTAACGGCGTCATAATCAATGAATCCGATTGTGCTCAGGTTCTTAACGTTACCTTCTCATCAGTTTTTACCAACGAAGACATTAACTCATCTCCTATCTTAACTATATTTCATGACATCCGCATGCCTGACATAGTTATTAACTAAGCAGGTATTTCAGTTTTATTAAACAATCTCAAAATTACAAGTATCTCGGATCACCTTGGCTTTACCAGTAAGGTACTAAAAAATACATTCAGAAGCATCTCCGCTATCTTGTCCTGTTTATTCTCGCATTCGTTATCGAACGGACTAATTCCTAATGACTGGCGTGTAGCAAAGGTAATACCTATATTCAAATCAGTTGGTCATTCCTCCCCACTTAACTATCGACCCATCTCGTTAACCAGCAGCTTTTGCAAACTTCTAGAGCATATAATTCATAGCAAAGTCATTAACTACCTCGAAGATCATAACATTATTTTCAAATATCAGCACGGTTTTCGCAAGGATTTTTTCATGTGACACTCAACTAGCTGGTTTTGTTAATGACTTACAAACATCACTTAAGCAGGCTTTCAGGTCGACGCAGTTTTTCTGGATTTTTCAAAAGCATTCGATCGGGTCCCTCATCACAGATTTTACTAAAACTAACAAAGCTTAACATCCACCCTAATGTGCTCACCTGGATTAAGGACTTTCTTTCTTCTAGATCTCAGTATACCTCAGTTAATAATTCTAACTCTTCTTCGACTTTTGTGACATCTGGTGTACCCCAAGGAAGCGTGCTTGGTCCTTTGCTTTTTCTAATCTAAATTAATGATATACCTGCCTGAGTAACATCTAAAGTTCGTCTTTTCGCAGCAGACTGCGTAATTTACCCTAACATTATTGATGACAGTGACCGCCAATTCCTACAATCAGACCTGAACGCAGTAAGCTCGTGGTGCTCATCCTGGTTAATGACTTTAAACGTTTCTAAAACTAAACTTATATCTTTCACCCGTCGTACCGCTCGCATTTCAACCACTTACATGCTCAATGACAATGCTGTTGAACTAACAAACACCTACAAATACCTTGGCGTGCACCTTCAGTTTGATCTAACATGGCATCACCATATCGACCTCACCCTAGCTGCTGCTAACCGTTCACTTGGTCTTCTTAAACGTACTCTCAAACACGCTCCTATTAATGTTAAAAATCTTGCTTATATCACTCTAATACGCCCTAAAATTGAATATGCTGTGGCTATTTGGGACCCTGACCAAGCCCATGTTATCACCAACATCGAATCCTTGCAGAACCGTGCTGTGCGTTTTATTTTTTCAGATTACTCACCTTTCACTAGCGTCACAGCATTAAAACAACGTGCTTAACTGGAAGACTTATCATGTCGTCGTAAACACGCTCGGTTAACAGTTTTCCATAAGCTTTATCACCATCCACTACTGCGCAGTGATTTGTTTCAGTCACCTGATGTCATTTTTCCACGGCTTGATCATGCCTTCAAAGTTAAACGCGCAAAGTGTCATCAATCATCTTATGCCAATTCATTCATACCTCGCACTATCATTGAATGGAATAACTTGCCATCGCACATCGCTACAGAAACTAACATAAAAAAATTCCAAGAGCCACTTCGCGTTGACGGAAATGTGTAGAATATTTGGTGTTGTTTTTCTTTCCTCTTTTGATGTTATATAACGGTTCTTATTGTAATTGTTGCCAATTGCATCGTGTTTTTTTACAATTGTATCCCCCCCCCCTATGTAATACCCTCCTTTGAGGGCCTTTAGGGGTACCCTGAATAAAAATAAATAAATGACGCGATAGCGTAAGCTACCAGCTAACATATAAAGCCCCGCTTTAACCGAGCCGTAAAAACGCGCCGGCGTGGCCTATGGATAACATGAATGCAAGGGTTTTGGCATGCTGATTGTGATATGTCTCCCGTATGAAAGGAGAGGCCAGAGTTGGGAGTTTCTTTCAAACATACTGTCAGGAAGCCCTATGTCCAGTTATAGCTCGGCCATGTCAGCTGCCAGCTACCACCTCCCGTAACTTCTTTTGTACCGAGAGCCACATTCTCACTGTTTCGCCATTCTGTCCGTGCCTGTCCGAAGAGCGAAAAAAAATGTCGTGGGAGGCGTAGCTGGCAGCTGACGTGGCCGAACACTAACTGGATGTTGGGCTTCCCGACATTAAGTTTGGCAGGAGCTGCTCATTCCGGAGGGTAGCATCACAATACGCCTGCTAAAACCCTTGGATTCACGTTATCTCTGAGCCACGCAGGCACGTTCATACGACTCGGTTAAAGCGGGTTTTTATATGTTGGCTGGTATAGTTACGCTATCGCGTCATCGCAAGGGTAGAACAATAGCTGTGGTTTAGCTTCCACACGCTCTACGGCAATGACAGGTCTTTTTTTTTGGTTGGGGAGTGCCTTCTGAGGACGTCGCTATTTCGCCGGGTCTGTCCGAAGAACGATTTGAGCCGAGTGATGACGTACGAGAGACAAGACGAGTGAGCGACGAGTGACCATGGATGACACGGTGTCTGAACAGCAGCGTAGATGCTTGATCAGGTTTAACTAATCGGACCCTGAAGTCATGGCTGCTAAGCTGGCTGCCAAAAAAGGGACAATGAACGACGTAAGTCCACAAGGGCGGTTGAAATGCCAGAGGAACGAAAACATCGACTGGCCAAACAGCGACGCTAGGCGGCAGGGCGGCGACAACGACAGGTGTTTGCTTCAATTGGGGAGCTGTCTTCCAAAGGCTTCGCTATTTCGCCGTACCTCTCCGAAGTGCGAGTTGCGCCCAGTGACGACGACGAAGACGTTTGAGAGACGAGCTACATTGGCCAAAGTCTGGCCATTTCACCATGCCTACTTGAAGAGCGCTTTGAGCAGAGGAAGGAGAACGACGACGACGACGTGCGAGAGACGAGACGAGTGAGACACGAGTGAACATGGATAACGCGGCGTCTGTACGGCAGCGTAGGCAACGGAATCGCTGATACGGGAAGTGATACAGCTTGTGAGAAACAAGTCTGCTAACCCATTGCAGATCTTCTTTACAGCACCACCCGGCTGTGGCTAAACATTTCTCTTAGATTCGTCATGGATGCTTACAACCGGCTCTGACGTAACAGAACCTTCTCGTATGGCGACGTCCAAGAAAGTGGCGCGATTTATGCATACATGGCCTGCGCAACAACTGGAAAGGCGGACCATACATTCGGCCTTCAAAATAGTAATGGCCAACAGACGGGAAGAAAAGGCATTGTCGTCTAGCGACCTAAGCACATTTCGGATGCTGTTTCGCAACTTGAGATGCTTCGTACTGAATGAAGTCAGTATGCTATCATCTGAACTGATAAGACATGTGGACATGCGGCGGCAAAAATTAGGCGTTCAAGGGCGACTGAACCGTTCTTAGGGTTTTGATGCAAGCTTCTCCGGGGTCTCAGGCAGCTTCCACCCGTGCGAGCCAGTGACGCATACAAGAGACCTCGAGGCGGCAGTAGCATATACAATACATCCGTACTCCTTTGGCACCACCTTTCTTATCACCCCCCAACCAAGTGGTCACACAGAGCGATGCCGTCTTCTCGTCTCTACTCGCAAAGATTAGAGCTGGAAAAGAATTGAACGAAGACGAGATTCGCATGACCGCTGAGCATTTCGTTAAGCGAGAGGTGACTGATATATTGCCGCGCTAATGACGACGATGGAGGATTGTGATGGTGTGGCAGAAGAAGAGGAAGAAGCGTTGGTTTTCTGAGCGCTAGTAGGCTTCATCTTGTTCCGCTACATCAGCACTGCAAATAAACATCCCTTCTTATTTCACCGTGACAACTTGGTGGAAGGTGCTCCGTACGATCCCTACCTACAGCGCTGCAAGACCAACTGCAGCTTCGACGTAGTCGCCGCATCGCTGGACTGCCACCGCTCACGACCATCATGGACCACACCGACTCAAACCGGGCAAGCCGCGACGCTGCAAGCCAGGCTGGCGGCATACCTGCCCACACCAGCCCTATTCCGTCCCACCCTTACCGGGAACCACGACCTTTTGCCGGAGAAGAAGGTGAGGACGTTGAGAAGTGGCTACTTGATTATTAACGAGTTAGTCGGTACAACCGGTGGGACCCTCTTACCATGCTAACAAACTTCGTTTTCTTTCTCACTCACACTGCTATGACCTGGTTTGAGAATAACGAGGATAACTTGACGACTTGGGAACGGTTCGCCACCGAGTTAAAACTGCGTTTTGGCGACTCTATTCCCAGCAAAAATTGGGCTGAGCAGACCCTTGCTCAAAGAGCTCAATTGCCCGATGAAACTTGTACAACTTACAGAGAAGAGATCCTCCAGTTATGCAAATGTGTCAAATCCAACATGCCAGAGGAAGACAGAGTCGGTCACATTTTGAAGGGTATCGCGGCGGTCGTGTACAACTTCTTAATCGCCAAAGACAAACTTTACACTCTCTCCGATGTCATTAGACACATCCGCGCGTTTCAACCTTTTAAAACACGTCGTATTGAGCCGAAATTTCGGAGGCTGGCCACCGTGCCTACTGTGGCTAGTCTTGATGACCATGCCCAACTAGATCTTCCGTCAACTATCAGGCAAATAGTGCGCGAAGAACTTCCACTGATCAACACGCTTCCCCTGGATGAATCTGCTGAGATTTTGTCCAGAGGGCCTCTAGACGGCCGGCTTCACCACCACAAGTGAGTCAAGTGCAGCCTTTCTCCCAAGCTCCTGAAATTTCAGCTTCTATTGACTACCCGCCAATGCATTTTGCCAACCCTACTGCGTCGATGCTTGAAGCGCCAAAGTATGACGTCACCTCAAGTGCACCTAGATCTTTTATTCGATCTACAAGGATTCCTCTGCAGTGTGAGCATTCAGCCAGACCAACGATGCGCCCTGCTGTGCCTGGCTCTTACCCACAACAGCATTTTATACCTTCCTCACCGATATGCTACCGCTTTGGCGTCGAAGGTCACATCGCCAGGTACTGCCGCAGTAGGTTCCCGCCACGCTGTAACCGCCCGGTGCCTCCAGCAGTACCCAAAAATCGGCAATACAGCCCCGTTTTCCAGCAATCCAATACTTCCCGTGGGTACTTCGTCAACATCCAGAACGGGAATCTCCGCGACCATTCCCCAGCATCTGAGCTAAGTGTTACTCCTCTATCCGACTTCCGTGCGCGTCGTTCTCCATCACCGCGGCGGCGCTCCATGCCGCTCCATCAGGGAAACTAACCAGCGCGACAGATGGGGGTGAGGCCGCTGGAAATGTGCTGTGTGCCAACATCCCTCCAACTGCAACGCTCAAAAACAAAATTCCTGTGTTCATTGATGGTGCGTGTACATTAGCTTTGGTAGATACGGGTGCGAGTGTGTCTGTGATGAGTAATCAATTTAGGCGCTTGTTGGGACGCAAAGTGATGTTTGAATATGACCGTGCTTCGACGTTTTGTGGTGTGAGTGGAGAGGCGTTGCGACCACTGGGTCTGTGTAGTGCGCAAGTGTCTGTGAGTGGTGCAATTTGTCAAGCCGGATTCATAGTCTTACCGCACTCTACGCATGACATCATCTTAGGAATGGACTTCTTGAAGTTTTGTGGCGCTACCGTGGACTGCCGAAGTCAAGAAGTTCATTTTGATGGCTCGCATCTGCCGACTCTTTTTGAAAGTGGCCGTGATGAAGAAACAGTTTTCAGCATTACCGAAGACACAGTAGTTCCACCCTTGTCTGCCATGTTCGTCCCCGTGTCCGTTCCACTTCTTGAGAAGGTTTCATTCTAGGCCGTGGTGCACCCAGTTCACTCAGCATGCCTGAAGAAAGATGGAATTATTCTTCACTGTATGTTCTCCGTGCATCACGGTAGTGCCTCGTTATGGACAATCAATCCATCGTCCGAGCCCGCAGTTTTACCAACGGGATTGAACCTTGACTCCTGTGGACCCGATGCGCCCCACGTCGTTGCTTTGGTCACAGATGCTACGAGTGCCACCGTACCTCTGCCTGCTGATGAAACTTCGATCTTCCGCATGATCAGCGCCGATCTCAGCTCACCTCAACGCAGCACTCTTGTGGATATTCTTCTACCTTTTTCGCCCATTTTTTTACTTTTCTCAAACAGGTGGACCAACCTCTCGCCCTGAACATCGGACCCATCATAGCATCGACAGAGGTTCGGCTCGTCCCATTTGTCAAAAGCATGTCGCGTGTCCCCATCTGAGCGCAAAGTCATTAATGAGCAAGTGGAGGACATGTTACGGAAGAAGGTGATACAGGAGTCATCTAGCCCCAGGGCTGCCCCTGTTATTCTTGTACGCAAGAAAGACAGTTCGTGGCGATTCTGCGTCGGTTATCGACGTCTAAATTCTGTTACGAAAAAGGACGTCTGTCCTCTTCCTCGCATAGACGATGCCCTCGACTGCCTTTCTGGTGCGTCCTATTTTTCTTGTCTTGATCTCAGATCTGGCTACTGCAAATTCCAATGGACCCTGCGGATAAGAAAAAAACAGCTTTCGTAACGCCAGATGGCCTTCATAAGTTTAATGTTATGCCATATCGGGCTGTGTAATGCGCCAGCCACATTTGAACGCTTTATGAACACAGTTTTGCGCGGCTTAAAATGGGACATTTGTCTTTGTATCTGGACGATGTCGTCATATTTGGGAAATCCTTCCAAGAACACAATGACCGTCTAGTACGTGTCTTGAATTACCTGCACAACGCCGCCCTAATTCTGAGCTCCAAAAATTGCCGCTTTGGAGAGCGCCAAGCGCTGGTGCTAGGACACCTTGTCAATGGTGATGGTGTAATGCCGGATCCCCAGAAAACTGCCGCTGTTGAGTCTTTTAAACCCCGCAGATAGTGAAGGAGTTGCGCAGTTTTCTAGAATTGCGTTCGTATTTTAGACGCTTAATACATCGCTTTGCTGACGTTGCTTACCCATTGACGTGCCTTCTCCACAAAAACTCTACTTTTGTTGAACACCAGACTGCGATGCGTCATTCCGTCAATTGAAGTTTCTTTTAATATCGAAAACCATCCTACGTCACTTGCAGCCTACTGCAATGACAGAAGTACACACGGACACTAGTGGAATCGGTCTCGGTGCAGTCCTTGTCCAACGGCACGATGAACGAGAGCATGTTATCGCGTACGCAAGTTGCACCCTGCAAGCGCCATGACAATACACAAGTCGCATGGCAGAACCTTTGGCGCTGTCGTTTATGACTATGCAACGACGCACCCACGCGAGCTCGCCTAAATGACTGTCATTCGCATCACTACTCGTAAAGGCTTGCATCTGACTAATGCTGAGCAATACCACTGCTTCTACCATCGCCTAAACAAAGCACCCTTCGGGGTGGCGCAGTGGTTGCAGCGCTCGATTAATGTTCCCAAGGATGTGGGATCAAATCCCGGCCTCGGCGGCCGCTTTTCGCTGGAGGCAAAAAGCACGGCGCGCGTGTGCTGTGCAATGCCAGTGCACTTTAAAGAACCCCAGGTGGTCAAAATATCCAGAGTCCTCCACTACGGCGTCCCTCATAGCCTGTGTCGCTTTGGGACGGTAAACCCCGCAAACCAAATCAACCTAAACAAAGCGATGCGGATCTGGTCTCGGAGTTTAAGCGCATCAACAAGCACGCCCTGGATACGGCATATAATCACTGCAAAGCGCTGCTGGCAAACCCCGCCACGGTTCACCCCATAGACCTACTCAACGTAAGAACACTCATTTGTCATATAGCGGAGGTTTGCGTTCACCCTCTTTTAATCAAGGCTGATGTGTTGATCTTTACAAATGTTGGTCGTGCAACGGAGTCTCAAACTGTCTCAATCCGCTGTTTTAGCCTGGTAACATGAGCCAATCGAATTGAGCTTAACAACAACGCCAGATTCTGCATCCACGTTCGAGAAGGAATCGCCGACAAACAAAAGACAACCGTAGCTGTACCAAAAGATGAAGCTTGTGCAGTCCAGTTGGAAGAACGTGGAATGATGTTTGAAGGAGTGTACGTGTCCCCAAATACTTCAATCAAGTAAACTATAGACGCGGTTGCCACCTGTGTTGCCAGCCATGGAGCTTGCGAAGAACTGAACATCGTGGCGGGGGGACTTTCACAATAGAGCAGGCCGACTGGACCTTCCCATGAAAGACGTGTTAGGCATAGATATTGCCAGCGATTTGGTATGTAGACTATGCAGTTGGGAACCACAACTGAGTTGGTGAACCAGAGAGAATCTCTTCGTTCGCACTACTGTATCGTAGCCATTGAAGCGGCTGCCTCCTACTTCACTGATCATAGAACTGTCTTCGTGCATATAGAGAAGCAACAAGACGACAAGACGTCGCCAGGAGAAGAGCAATGGTAAAAATAAAGAGATTTACACTTGCTAAGTGGATCACTGCCTTGTCATGGCGGAGGGGCTTGCGAAACTCGATGAAGTCGTGAGCTCTGCTGTGTAGGGCCACCCAAGATAGACAGGTCACGGCAGGGAGTTCTGACAAAATGTGATTCACTGGAGAAGGTAATGGCAACCCACTCCAGTATTTCCTGCCAGGAAAACCCTATGGCCAGTCACAATGCCATTATCGATATGGCGCCGGAAGATGAGCCCCCCAGGTTGGAAGGCGTCCCACATGTTACTGGGGATGAACAAAGGGCGTTTACTAGTAGCTCCAGGACGAATGAAGCGGCTGGGCTAAAGCCAAAAGGACGCTCAGTTGTGGATGTGTCGGGAAGCGACCGGAAAGTCCGATGTTGCAAGGAGATATATCACATAGCAACATGGAATGTAAGATCTATGACGCAAGGTAAACTGGATGTCGTCAAGCGAGAAATGGACAGATTGAACGTTGATATCTTGGGTATCAGCGAGCTCAAGTGGACCGGAATGGGAGAATTTAACTCCGGCGACCATTATGTCTTTTATTGTGGGCACGAATCCAAGAGAAGGAATGGGGTCGCTCTCATAGTAAACAGAAGAATGGGCAAAGCAGTGCTAGGGTACAACCCCAAAAATGACCGAATGATTTCACTTCGGATCCAAGGTCACCCTTTCAACATAACAGTTGTCCAAGTCTATGCACCGACCACTGCTGCTGAAAAAGCTGACGTTGAAAGATTTTATGCGGACCTACAATGCCTTTTAGACCGCACCCCATCATCAGACGTCGTTTTTCTCATAGGAGACTGGAATGCTAAGGTCGGGAGTGAAGAAATATCCGGAATTACAGGCAAGTTCGGTCTTGGTGAGCCAAATGAAGCTGGGCAGAGGCTAGTAGAGTTCTGTCAAGAAAACAACCTGACCATAGCGAATACTCATTTTCAACAGCACAAGAGGCGCCTGTACACATGGATTTCACCGGACGGTCTGTACAGGAATCAGATCGATTATATTATTTGCCGGCAGAGATAGAGAAGCGCTATACAAGCAGTAAAAACAAGGCCTGGGTCCGATTGCGGCACCGATCATCAGCTTCTTGTTGCCAAAATTAAGCTTCGATTGAGGAAAACGCAGAAAACTAGAAGGCCTTTCAGGTATGATCTGGATCAGATTCCATTAGAATATGCTGTGGAAGTGAGGAATCGATTTCAAGAATTAGATCTAGAAGACAAAGAGCCCGAAGAGATGTGGACTGATGTTCGTGATATAATACAAGGAGTTGCTACTAAGGTAGTTCCAAAGCAAAAGAAATGCAAAAAAGCAAACTGGTTATCTGAAGAGGCTTTGCAAATAGCTGAGGAAAGGAGGATGGCAAAAGGTATGGGGGAAAGAGAAAGATACAAGGTTCTCAATGCGGATTTTTTAGAAAATAGCAAGGTGAGATAAGAATGCCTTCCTGAACATACAGTGTCAAGCAGTTGAGGACAACAGCCAATTAAGGAACACAAGAGCTCTGTATAAGACAATCAAAGATATCAAAGGAAGCTTCTGTGCTAAGCTGGGCGTGATAAAGGACAAACGAGGCAAGGACCTCACTGAAGCCTCAGAGATAAAGAAGAGGTGGCAGGAATACACAGAAGAACTGTACAAGAAGGACCCGGATGTGCAAACCCAACATAGGACGGTTGTGATTACTGATCTCGAGCCGGGCATCCTGAAGAGTGAAGTTGAATGGGCCTTAGCCAGCCTTGCTAAGAACAAAGCTAGCGGAATTGATGGTATTCCAGCTGAGGTGCTTCAAAACCTCAACCACGACGCTGTTAACACACTGCATACATTATGTCAAAAGATTTGGACAACCCTGCAGTGGCCACAGGATTGGAGGAGGTCAGTTTACATCCCCATTCAAAAGAAAGGCAGTGTCAAAGATTGTTCCAACTACCACACGATCGCGCTTATTTCGCATGCTAGCAAGGTGATGTTAAAAATCCTGCAAGGTAGGCTGCAGCAGTATGTGGATCGGGAGCTTCCGGACGTGCAAGCTGGGTTTCGCAAGGACAGAGGAACTAGAGACCAAATTGCCAACCTTCGCTGGACCATGGAAAAAGCAAGAGAGTTCCAGAAACCCATTTACTTCTGCTTTATTGATTATGCGAAAGCGTTTGACTGCGTAGATCACAGCAGATTGTGGCAAGCTCTCCAAGAGATGGGAGTTCCAATTCACCTCATCTGTCTCCTCAGGAACCTTCATGAAGGGCAAGAGGCCACAGTCAGAACTGGGCATGGTCTTACTGATTGGTTTCCGATTGAGAAAGGGGTGAGGCAAGGCTGCATACTGTCGCCCTGCCTATTTAACCTATATGCAGAGTGCATCATGAGAAAGGCCGGTCTGGACGAGTCTTCAGCTGGAGTGAAGATTGCTGGAAAACGTATCAACAACCTTAGATATGCGGATGATACCACTTTAATGGCAGAAAGTGAAGTGGAACTCGAGACTTCTGATGCGCGTACAAGAAGAGAGTGAGAAGTTTGGGCTTAAACTGAACATTAAAAAGACGAAGATCATGGCGTCTTGCCCTATCAAGTCCTGGAGCATCAATGGACAAGAAGTGGAAGCTGTGACAGATTTTCTGTTCTTGGGCGCCAAGATTACCTCGGAAGGAGACTGCAGCCATGAAATTAGGCGACGCCTGCTTCTGGGAAAGAGAGCATTGGTTAGCCTTGACCGCCTAGTAAAGAGCAGAGACATTAGTCTGCCAACCAAGATCCGTATAACCCGTGCTATGGTATTTCCAGTTGTGATGTATGGATGCGAGAGTTGGACTGTGAAAAAGGCTGACCGCCGAAGAATTGACGCGTTTGAATTGTGGTGCTGGCGAAGACTCTTAAGAGTTCCTTGGACTGCCAGAAGATCAAATCAGTCGATATTGTCGACCATAAACCCTGACTGCTCATTGGAGGGTCAAATTCTAAAGTTAAAGCTCAGCTACTTTGGTCATCTGATGAGAAGAGAGGAGTCGCTGGAGAAAGATTTGATGTTGGGAAAGGTTTAGGGTCGCCGGAGAAGGGGTAGGCAGCGAACGCGATGGTTAGATGGCATTCTCGAGGCATTGCAGATGAAGCTATGTGATGTTAAGAAGATAGTGAGAGACCGGAAAGCGTGGCGTGACATGGTCCATAGGGTCACGAAGAGTCGGACACGACTGAACGCCTGAAATGAACTGAACTGAACTGAAGTCTTGTAATGCCTTTCATTAGCCAGAAATATACATGATAGATTAACCAAAAGCATAGCCAAGTTATGGCAGTAGCTCTCGCTACGCATATTTCGACATAGCTGAGCTAAGGCACCGCCAATTGTTTCTTTCTTCGCTCTTTGGACAGGCGAGGAAAGGCACCGGACTGGTACGTACCGGCACGGCGAAATGGCGAGTCTGTGGCCAATATAGCTCACGCTACAAAAGATAAATCGTGCCGTATTTTTGTTCCAATTTTAGTATATGTACGTTAATGCCGTGCATAACACATGACGGCTCTCATACAATGCAAGAGAAAACAGAGATGTGAACTGCGTTGTCTACGTGCAGACCCGCAAACTACGTAGGAGCCATGCGGGCGACGTCACTTGAAAATTCGCCCACGTGGCACTACGAATTGTGGCATCTTTATTTTCCGTATTCTACCTATGGTAGCCTGGAGTGAACTGAATGAGTTGCTAGACCGGTCTCCTTGTTACATATATGGATGGGGGCCCCCACGCCACACCCCCGGCACGCGGGCCTAAAGGATGGCGAACAAAGGGATTTTGTCTCTTCGCGGCCTGGGTAGTGAGGCCGACGGCATGTTGCTGCCGAAAGAGGCGTTCGCTCCGCAGCAGGGCTTCCCAGCTTTCGCTGCTATTAATAACTTCCTGGACTCTGAGCGTGTCGACGGATTCCCATTACATATGTTCGAGGGTACTCCTATACCCTTTACAAATATAATATTTTATCATAGTATTTCTTACATAGTATTTCATCCAGTGGTAGAACGAGTTTTGTGTTTATTCTGTAATTCTTAACGATTTTTGAGTAGATTTGCACGCGTTCATCCATGTTCTGGTAATCCAGTGGTTCCACGGTTACCCGCAAGCAGATAGCTCGGACTAACTCGTGTTCCGCCTCATTGCAGGGACGTGACGCATGTTGTGGGGTCCATATTAGACTGACTTTATGGGCTGAATGCTTTGCCTGCCAGAATCCTCATAGTTTCCGGCGAGTATATGCCTTTCATGAAGCTCCAGATAGCAGTTTTACTGTCGCTGACTACAAAGTTCACTTCCGTTCCAACGCAAGCGAGCGCTATAGCAACTTCTACGACCATCTCTGCGTTGTGGCTACCGACGTCGGGGCTTCACGGCCGTTGACTACTGAGGCAGCCGCCGCGCCTGACTTCACATTAGCCGCGTCCACGTAGCCGACCTATTCAGGATTCGTTTTTTTCTACGTTTTGTAAGCGCTCCCGCTCTCTTATTTCTCTGCTCGGTATTATGTTCCGGATGTATATTCCTCGAGAATGGGGGATAATTACTTTCTCCCCACATCTGGGGGGATGTTAGTTTCACGGTTTAGCCCACGGTCAGTCTGAAAGCCTGCCATCTGCAGGATTGCTCTGTTCATGGTGGTGCTGCTAGGTCTAAACCTTTGCGTATCCTTCCTAGTTATTGTGCACTCCCATGAAGAAACGTTTCTCCGTTGATGTAAACATCGGGAGTCCTAGGACTCTCTTGATTCATTTTTTGATAAGAGATTTTAATGTCCTCTTTTCATCCCCTCTAAGATTTAGGGAGTGTGTGGCGCACCACACTCTAGTAAAGACGTAAGCCTTTACTAATTTTAATAGGCTCCTCTCCTTAAAGTTTCTACCCCAACGATGGTTTTCCTAAACGTGCCTAGAACTCGTAGTCGTCGTTTTTTTTTATAACTTCCTCATTATATCCGTTTTTCTGTATAAAAAATCCCAGGATTTTGATTTGCTCTGCTTTAGGCACGGTTTTACCTTCCACTTTAATTTCGAATTGTGTGACATTGTTCCTCCGAAGGGACTTAGGACTGTTGGCAAACCGTTTCGATTTTTCGGTCCGTACGAGAGGTCCCTATTGGCGCTGTAGGCCACTACCGTGTCCGCCTTCCCCTGCAAGTGCTCCTCTATGCTTACGTCGTTCACCTGGTTAATCCGCAGATTGACGTCATCTACGTATAGGCTGCATTTTAGAGCCTTAATTTTCTTGAGGGCCGTAGGGAATCCTTTCATTTCCGCGTTTAAGAGGAAGGGCAATAGGACAGAACCTTGCGGTGTTTTTTTACTTCCTGGCTCCAATACGGGGTACACGATTCCTCTGAACTATATGTAGATTCTGCTGTCTGATAGAAAGTCTTTTAGGTAATTGTAATTTCCTCGCCTACACCTACGTTGATTAACCCCTGCAGTATAGCCGTGTGCTCGACGTTGTCGAACTCCTTTTTCAAGTCCACCCCCAAGATCATTTTAAAATCTTTTGACATTGCGTCCAAGATATTTTAATCTGAGCATCACGTCCTATGTACACAATCCAGGCCGAAAGCCGACCATTCCATGAGGCCACAAGTCATTTTGTTCCATGCAATTTGTGTGCCTAGCCTGCACGACTTGTTCGATCAGTTCTAGGCATGAGGTTACGAAGATTGGCCTGAGATATTTAAGATTGAGGCTGGCCTGGCTTGAAAGAGTGGTGACATTACTTTATGATTTCTTTGCTGTTGCGTACTTTTCACGCAGAGTGGCTTACGCAAATGTAAGGTTTACCGGGAAACAAACTCGGAGAGAAAGAACGAGCTGCGCACGTATGCAGGCGCCGTTATCATTTGCTATGAGGTGTGCACTTCACACGAGAGCTTCAAAGGTTTTAAACCACTTTACGAAGGCGTGGCGTCTTTGCTTAAAACAACACGAAAATTTCCTGGAGAGTGCAGGTACACAGTCCAAATTATGTATATTTCGTTGATGGTAAGCATTAGTGAGTCTTAATTACATGTTCCTAATCTATTTCGACATAAACCCGGTGGTTCTAACCCAAGATCACGATAACGTTATTGCTGTCGATGTAGAGGCCCCTTCGCACCCTCAGAAAGACCTTAGAGGGCCTCCAAGGAAGAGGCATCCTCGCAGGGGAATGTCTTTCGCAAAGCGTCCCCCAATTGTGAACTTTTTGCTATTCTAAAGTCCACGCTGTTCACACGTCTTCATGTCTATATCAACGTCCGCGCTATTTTGACGCAAATTCCGGAGCCCTGTACAAAAGCTTGTTATTTCCGTGACTCCCACCTTGAGTTGTGGGTTGTGATTAACAAACTATTTTGAAGCGACCATTTTCCCACTTTTCTAAGGCATACAGACAATAAAATTAAAATGTGACTAATTCCAGAAATTTTAAAGAATAAACAGCTGACTGGGAGAAGCTTAGGGATGCCTCAGCATTGCCTTTTTCATCAGTTACTAACTTAAACGTTGATGAAAATCAGATCTTGCTCATGCTACACATTATAGAGGCTGCAGAAAAATACATTCTGCAAACATCAAGTAAGCCACGAAACAAACGAACATCCTGGTGGGACACAGATTGTATGACTACTCGTGAAACACAAAGCAAGACATGGTAGAAGCTACGCTGATACCCCAAAGCCGATAATCTAATAGCCGGTAAGCGCACAAAGGCCAATAGCAGGATTATTCCATACACCTCTACGTGAGAAAGCCGGAAATTGTTCTTTTCGTCTGTGAACCCTTATTCCGACCCACACAATGATTAAAGCATAATGATAGCAAGAAAATAAACAGCAATCTCCTAACACCCCTTGCCAGCTGTAGTGGCGACTCGAACATTAAGCAGACACACTAGGGCAGCACTTTGAATGCATGTCAGTTCGGCACAAAGAAATTGAGGAGAGGAAACTTCTACATGACAAAAGACCATGCACCGGAGGGTACCATAGTCCATTCACCCTGACGGAGCTGAGGATTGCACTCAGCAGCAGGTCCTCACAGATTCGATATGGAGTGCTCAGGCACCTGCACGTGGACACACTTGAAATAGTGGTCGGCCTGTTTAATAAGATATGGAGCACAGGACACTTTCTGAAAGCATGGAAGGAAGCCATCATTGTGCCATTAATACCGCGCCAAGAAACTATACGTTCAGCCAGCTATCGGCCGATTGCCCTAACCAATTGCTTATACAAGCCTTTTGACAAAAAAAAAAAAAAGAAATGTTACATCGTCGCCCCCTTTATTTCCTTGAATCAATGCCCCTCTTGACCAAAGCCAAAATTGTTTTGAGGGCTGGGCGGTCAAAGGTTCTTCAGCTCACTGAATTTGAGTCTAATGAAAGGGATGCTTTCTTACACAAACAAAATTGTGTGTTTTGATCTTGAAAAACGCATATACCACTTGGTGCAACGGTATCATTCGCGACCTCTTCTCTCTCGGCATTACTGGGAACTTGTCGAATACAATGCAAAGTTACTGGTCTTTACGGACCTTCAAATTCATGTTGGCAATACATGCTTAAATCAGTGCATATAGGAAAATTGGACCCTAAAGGTAGTGTTCGCAGCTGCGTACCTTTCATAGTCAAAATTAGCTCTCTAAAAAGCGTGCTGCCAAAGACATTTTTTGTTGAGTATACGTTGATGATGGCCAGACTTGCTTCAAATCTTGCAACTTTACCATTTGTGAACGCTATTCAAATAGGTGTTAACAAGCTCTCTATGTGCGCTGATGGCAGTGGGTTAAAACTGAAATCTGAGGAATGCGCACTTTTCTCTAAGCAGTGTGGCATCAGACCTGACTCCAATATTACACTGTATGGTCAGAGCCTTGCCGATCATAACGAACATTTTTTTTTTGCGTAGTTGTTGATAAAAAAACTTTCATTCATTGCAAATATAAAACAGTTGCGACTATAGTGTCTGAAACAAATGAATCTAATAAAATTCTTTTTTACCAATGAGCAGAGACCATGATTGCCTTCGGACCCTTCTAAACAGCGTAGTTCTATCAGGCATTGACTATGGCTCGGTGGTCTATGCATCGGCATTATCCTCTGCACTGAAACTGCTCGATCTGGTTCATCACCTTAGGCTACGTCTCGCCACAGGCGTTTTTTGAACTAACCCAATAGCTATCCTCTATGTCGAGGTAAACCGATGGTCACTGCGATGAAGAGAATTTAGTAGTGTAATTTATGCTACGAAGGTGCTATGTCAACTTAATCATTCATGCAAACCCGCCGGAGTATACCTTGAAGCCGCAATGATTAGTGGAGGTCTGAGCCAATATTTTTTTAATGGCCCGTTTCGACAGGCGTTCTATATTGCTTTAGTAATATAGAAACACAAAATGTAGTTTTCGCGAGCTTGGCCTAAACCTCATTGTGTTTGGCTAGCTCCTGGCGAAAGAAAATGATGCAACGCTCTTAGAGATACGTCCTGGATGACGTCCCCGACATCACATATGCAAAGAATACTTATTCTAAGTCGCCAGCTATGAAAATGATGCCCATTTCCAAATAAGTGTAGCCGAAGCAAGCAATCACATCAAATAGATGGCATTGGAAGTTGTAGACGGGTCGTTGCTATCCGAGCAAAACGTCTGTGCGGATAAAAAAGCGCTTTAAAAGAAGGAACTTCGTGGTTGGCATTTAGCTTTGCACCAGTCGGTGTGCATAAGCGAATGGGATTGAATCATTCGGCTGTTTATGCGATGTTAATAAAGAACACGAATACACAACAAAGAAGCACTGGTATATTGGACATGAAATGCAAATGTGAGGCATCTGTTGAAATTTTGCAAATGAAGGTAATGGTTGTAATGAAGAGAGTGAGCTAATTGTTTCGCTATGCAGGGAAAGCTTTTTTATCAAAAAGATTGTCGTTGTCTCGCAATCAGTAAAGTCTGCCGTAGAAAATCAATAGGCAGCTTATTGCACGTTATAAATATCATTGAAAGAGTATAGACACAAACATTTCATTGTGCATCATGCGCGCAGAACGATATGCAGCACACTACTAAGCCTGAAAAGTCTAGTAGTTCGCATAAAAAAAGTAGTGGAAAAGTATACCTGAAATTTTCCTATCCACTGGTTCGGTCTCAGTTTCACCTACCGAACGACGCCAGGGGTGTCAATGACACGCCTAGGCCTTGGAAGCTGCAAAAAAGCGCAGTTAGTTTGGTCACGACTTGCGATTCCTGTGCATGCCTGCAAAAAAATTGAAATTGTGAAGCGATGATTAGGCAGTGGTTATATTACTTTTTCACATGACTTCAGCGATCTAAGCGCGTCAGTAAGGTCCCAGTCGTCGTTTGCGGCCTGAAACCTAAGCCCTAAAGTGCAGGGGGAAATTCTTATTTACTCATTTCTTCTGGGTGAATTCCGCGGACACACTGCGCAGCGTTTGAGAGAAGAAACAAGCATACAAATGTTGTTGTTGCACTCCTTACAGCCACAAAATTTGGGCTTTCGCCGGGAGATCTCCGCATATAATGGTTGCTGCAGTAGCAATTCACACATGTGCAGTAAGTTCACTCAGAAGCAATTCCCACTGAACAAAGATGTAGGGCTAAGTTTATGCCTTAGCGCATCAGCAAGCGCTGCGTGAGTCACATTGTAGGCGAAAGGTGTGGAATGTTAGACGTTTCCGGATCTAGGCCGGGAGCGCAGGCGGTAGGCTTCGTTCGCTATTCCTGCTCCTTACCGCAGCAACAACGTAGAGATAACTCCCCGCCCATCTAGCCTGAGGCAGAGCAGTCCAAAAAGTCGTTATGGCCAGGGGAACGGTGCGGCTGTATAAGCGGATTTGGTTACAGCTTGATCGATGGATGTCCGCGATGCCTCATACCCTCTGACCTGTCAGGTTACTTGTGGAAGGGAGGAATAAATCTTAAGTGCCCACTTCAACACAACTATAGAGATACGAAGCAAAGCTGCACCACTTGTTATAAAAGTATTAGTTGAGAAAGCTACTTACATTTATTTGTAGTCATACGGCCGCTATCAGAAGGATGGTAATGAGTGTTTGCTTCTTTTTCACAAATCTCCTCCATCTTGGGGATTTCATTAAAATATAAGACAATATTCACTCCTTTGGGGAGCGGCCATACGCTCACATTTTCCCCCTCCCTATGTCTGCGTGGCCTTGCTTTGTGACAGAGCTGCATGCGAATTGAACTTGATGAAGGCAGCCATGCAGAGCACAAGAAAATGGCTGTTTAACCCGTGCCATGTCACACGGGTGTGAGTGCTTTTTTTCCGTCTCTATCGCCTTTATTTCACCAAAGAAAACGTGTAGCCTTTCATTGCTTTGGTCAAGATAGCTGGCCCACTCGGTGCGCCGTTGGTTCGAATCACGTTTGCGGAAATATGTCATTTACATCTTTTATATTTGTGAGCCCATTATATTGTTTGAAACGTCATTTTGGAAAATGCAGTCGAGTGGATTTATTGCCTCTGTGCCTCATACTAGAAATTCGTCTGTGTGCTATATTTCGTTCTGCACATGTTCTATATAGCATTGCTCATGCGCCGATCACAAGATCGCGCTACGGCTAATACCATTTAGGCGTCTCTGGGTTTCTCAGCGGCGCCCCCTTAATCTTTAAGAAGCGCTCATGCTGAAAATTGCCCTTCTGCGCAATTTCTGGGCATGTGCCAAGCGCCTTGAATTGATCTTGTTGACTTGCTGAGTTTTTTGTTTTTTCAATTATTGGAACGTTTCCTTTCACGAGATTTTTCTCTGTTCTTTTGCCTGCACTGGACTTCATCGGTATTTGTACGATGTGTCCGCACCTGACGACGGTGGCACAGGCGCGCAGCTCGAGAACGGGACTTGGACTGGAATTATTGGAGGACTGCACCGAAATGTGAGTTGCTTGTCCCCGATAAGAAGGACAGGTTGCACGAATCCTAGCAGATAGTCTCAGAAAATTAGCGTAATGTACTTATTTAAAGGCAAATTAGATGTAAAACGGCATGAGATCCTCTGATGGGGAGAAGTTGCAGTGGTGAAGTTGCAGTGCTACATGGGGACTACGTTCTAGCAGAGAGAACGAGGTCAGTGAGCACAGGATTTCCGAGCAATGTTATTACAAGAGTGTGTTGCTAGGAAAAAAAAAACGCTGGGTTGGGACTTCCGGTCAGACAAGGGTAGATAAATGTTAAAAGACCATTTCTGCTACCGCGTGCGCATAGGCTGGTGTACAGTTTGAAAAATTTGGCCAGTATGTTCTCGGCAGCAAACGACTTCTCAAGGACATGTAACAATGCTAAGAATAAAGCCCAAAGGTGATTCAAGAAAGACACACATGTCAGTTTAAACTTGGTGACGTTTACGTAGCTTTTCAAATGAACGTACTATTTTAGCGTTATCTCGTGGTAGACTTTAGTGCTCATAAAGCAAGCGTATTATAGTATGATTACGGGTAGGAGATAGGTCTTCAGCGATTGGTAGATTTTTCACTGATTGCAATCTGTAAGGAGTGAGGAGGTTACTACGCATACGCATAGTGATTCAGCCAGGACAGTTTGGCAATTCAAGTGACCAGGAAATTGTCACAGCTTGATAGACCTTGCAAATTACGTGACGAATGTGAACGTCGAAAATCATTTGCATCAAAATAGAAATAGTAGGCTGTTTGGAGCGACCATGACAAAGACTGTTAACATTTTCGCTGATCTTGTGGCTTGCCCTGTTGGTGGGACTAGCTGTATCGTCTTTGTTCAGTTCAAAAAACTGCCATATATTTTTTTTTCTTTTTTTTGCGTACACCTCATCGACTTCAACGTCCTTGCTCCTTGCGCTGTAGACTAAGAAAAACAGGTTAACAGCTTGCCCGAATATTCGCAGTTCTGCTATAAGCAATATTTTGAGTAGATTACTAGACATAGTGAAGCTAAATCTGCCACTAATAATAAGTAGCCCTAATTTGAATATTTTGGCCTTTTTGATGGACTGCATAAATCATTGCTCTGGTGCAACATTGCGCCTCATGAGGCTAGTCCCGTGCTTGAAAAGCAAGGAGATGGAAGGCAATGTTTCCTAACTCTCCTTTATTTTGAAATAAATAAAAAATATCACTTGCTTCAAGCGTGTAAACAATAAACTTCACTGCCTTCTTGCACACTTGTATAAGTTATGCATTTTGTATGTGTAATTTTACAAAACGTCAACCAATAAAATCATGATACTTTCTGTTTACAGATAAAACAGAAAAAAAAACACATTTTTTTAGGCGTCCGTCTTCAAAACGCTAGATATTCCATTTCCACTTTATAAATTTACACATTATTTTAGAAGTGAAACAAACGCAGTCGGTAAAGTACTGTGCCAAGTGGCCCAGCTTTTTTCCAGACCAGTTATCGGCTGCGGACTGGTGCGTCCGTCACTCCTGTGGCCTCGATTACAGTGAAGCTTTCAGTGTGAAGTGGCTTTGGGTCGTCCAGATAAATTATCCTGCGACATTTTAACTTTATTCGCAAAACTTCTCTTTGAATGTGCTAGGATACGACAGTGCGCTGGAACCCCCCCCCCCCCCCCCCCCCACACACGCACACAAAGACAAACGCGCAAACATGAACACGCACAAACACACGCGCACGCGTATTCAACTGAAGCCTTAAGGTTGCAGCCTTTCAATCATTATACATGCAATCTCGAATTTATGATCAGTCTGCTTTAAAAGCACTCTACAGGTGCACCCAAAGTAAAACGATGATCCCCAGTGCAGAACGAGTGCATTACGGCGCGCTCCAGCTTGATTCGCGGCCAGAGGTGAAGGTGAGCTTTGAAGGTCTGACTGATAAATGCCTTGGTTTGATTGCTCACATCACAAGCCTCAATAGGAGTAGAAAGAGGGGCGTCGGTTACAATATTCGAACAATGGTCGACAAAAACAGATGCAGCAGGACCGGAGGTGACTACAATAAGTTTGTATGTATCTTCAATGCGTCCGTGTGCCATGTCAAGACATTTTCCGGGATTAACATTTCACCTGTATGTAGGAGGTGAGGCGAAATATCAAGTTTGGACGAGACCGAGGCGTAGGGTCCGCAAACATATACTTTGGAAAAATGGCACGAAACCAGATGTAAAGGTATCGGCAGCTCCTAAAGCTGTCGCGTTGGAAAGGCTTTATTTCTGTGTCCCTGGGAACTTTTCTGGTCGTTTCATCAGCGGCCTTAGAGAATCGGCTTGAGATTTGCACAGCTCATGTATCTGGCGTAAGGTTTGGTTACCTATACGTTTGAACGGCTGCTAAAAAAACTGAAAATTCAACATTTTAATATGTATGGAAGTGATCTATACGGACCAGTCAGCCGCTACAGACCAGACATTTTCTCTTTCTCCGTTAATGCGTTCAAATCAGATCGGATGAATTGGCGTCTGGAAAACGGAACAAAATATAGGGGCCGTTGTTGAACGGTGAATGAAGTAGAGCACTTCACATAAAATTGCCAACACCTGTTGTTTCAAGGAAAGAAAATCGTTACTTACAATCACACTACTAAGAGACCGAAAATAGGCGACGAGCAACATTGAAAGTGTGTCTCGACGTTCAGTGTGAAAATAAACTGCTGGTCCAGAAGTAAGCGATGTTTAACGCCCTTTACAACACAGCGCCACAAGCGTCATAACACGGTGGTTTGCGATTCGGCTGTGGCGCAAGAGACGGAGCATCAGGCTAGCTGAAGTAATATTTTTCCTAGTAACTAACTGTTAATTTCTCGACCTAATACGTATTAGCTGCAGACAGCAAGCGTGGTAGAAAAGTATCAGTATAAGAAAGTATCATAAAAGTATCTTAAAGAGCAATATATTAAGTTGTTTTCTTTCGGCACGATATATCTAATATAGCTTTTAACCAATCCCCCCCTCCCCGGAAAAAACAGAAATATGTAAAAGAAAAGCGTTTTTAAATGCGCGTGCCGTAGCTCATTCATCCGCTAAGTTCCAATAACATTTCTACTCTCTTCCTTCTTTTGAGTAATTCTATGCCAAACGCATCCTAAGATTTCATGCAATAGAGTTCTCTGATTTCTTTCCATAAGCTAGTACCCTTTATTGAGGCCTCAGAACTTCTTTTCTAAAAGATTTTGGCAAAAACCTTTCCTATAATCTGAGTGTACTAGGAATCATTACGGCAGAGGCAAAATTAGGCCCGATAAAAGATTGGAAAAACATACATTTTAGCTTCGTGTACTAAACCATTTTTTTATATATGCATTCGCTCAAGAATGGCCCTATGCGTCAGGAAGTAATATTTCCTAGGGGTCTCGGTGGTCCTTGAGTTTTGTTATTATTTCATACGTGATCCCCCCCTCCCAGAGTATGCCCTCAATGGACTGTTAAGGCAAGCTCTAACCACACTAAATGTTGTCTAGCGCAATGTGATTGGATATACTATATTCGCTGCTCTATCTCTGCTCGCGAGCTCAGCACAGTACGTATTTGACACTGAGCTGATAGTTGAAGTCAATACGTAAGGGATTAATTCTGGCTAACCAAGACGTCACGGAAAATATTGTCACAAACAAATGAAGGTTCAGCACATCAACGTAAGTGTTCGTACGGGTGTTGGAAATGAGACTCGCTAAAGGATTAAACGTATGACCGTAGAAGTTAAAGTTTCTTTAAAGGAAGAAGGGCAAAAATATGATAGGTTTTTGCGCACCTTTCTGATGCACAGTTTCGATGTTTGTTTTTTTTTGTGCAGTATATTGTGCGTAAAATTTCATGACACCTCAGATATAGATGCTAGATTTGTTGAGTTAATCTTCTCTAACAACTTGAAGCTGAGAACTCGCTGTTATCACCTAATTTAAAAGAAAATGAAGACTGCCTTATTCTGGTAGTCACTCCGCCTGACAGAGTATGACCTTGCAATTTACAGACAGTATATGCTCCCTTAGGTAAATAGAGAACAGTATTTGCCACCACAAGAACGCATTGGGAGTATAGAGTTATATGTCGCTTTTGAATTACGTTTGCAGAGGGCAGACCTTGCGCTGGGGCCAATGGGAGTGACATACGATCGCTCCAGGGCAACCACATTCACTACGACGGTCTTCACGGAATACATGACCATCCTGTCGGGTTTCCCCGACCTCATTGAAGTCAGCGCTTTCGGAACACTCATGGCCTTCGAATGGACGGTGAGCGTTCGGCTTGCCTCTTATGCTCTGAGCGCGTGACTTGTAGCATCATTACTGAGAACCCCTAAAGTGGCTTCAAAACGCAGAAAAGAAGTGGTGTAGTGTGAATGATTGATGACTGTGTACTCTGAAGAAGCCAGCATGACTGCGTTCATCAGACATCTTTGAGTCGCGATAGAATAGCCTCTCGCAGTAGATATGCCGAACGGTTTACGCATATGGCAGAAGTAGGGTGCTTGATTTAGGCTTGTACGTCTAGACTCTGGGTAGTAGATCTTTATCGTTCGTATGAAAGAAAATGACCTAATGGAGAGCAAAGCTTTGCCAAAGCATTGCAAATCAAGCCTAGAATTGAAATCTCATTTAAGCGTCTTATTCCCTAAGTGTTATTCTAGAGATTTCGAAACTCATGCTATGCGCACTTTTTGTTTTGTTGTTATTCTGAAAGTTGCTGTCTGCTTTGTGCTTTTTCGAAATGTCACTCTACGCTTTGTCAGTTCCTTTTTCCTTTATTGTTGTTTCTCAGTACTTACAGATTGTTAGATGTACTGATTTATTTTACTGGGTCACCGCTGTAATTAAACCCCCGTATAATAATTTCATACAGGTGATATAATTATACCGAAGATAAAATGCGCACAATAGTTTCACTGTGTTCATGTTTTTGATAAAAACTACTTCTTGGAATAGCACGTCATGGTGTGCCTTATGCGTTCAAGACATTATGTGCCCCGAGAACACCAGCTATGCCGTGCAAATTTTATATCTACAACATGAATCGCACGTGAACTGATTCGTGGCCGGGCCCCATCCAGTTATTCGTTGAACTTTAAGCATAGAAATGGAGAGGGCCAAAATTGTTCATACCTTTCTTGCACTTTAGGTGTCACAAAAAGTGTTCATATCGAATAAGAGCGTCGCAAGTGATTAACGTGCGCAAAAAGTCACCAGAAGTCACATCTGTCCTAGCGCATTTTCTTTCGAGCGAAATGTTTGTGTCACGGATTTAATACGGCGTCATGAAACTACAGTGCGTAGGCCGTAGCTGTTCCGTGCCACTATCTTCTTATTCTGACTGTCAAATGGCTAGCCACGATGCTTCTGGTTCACTTTTCAGCCTTGCTATTTCTGTCTATCCAACACAAGAGGACAGCAAGGAACTGAATATTTCCAAATCGACTTTGGTGCTTGGGGGCAAAACTAGAAGGATCTCTGTGGCAATTAAATGATGCGACTCCGTCGCGATGCAGGGATATGATCTGCGATTATACGTTCGGCATAATCACCGACTTAGTATTTAAACACTTTGTCACTATGTACACAGTACGGCATCCACATGACATTGCGTTCTGGCACTGGAGGGTTAGAAATTTTAGCGGCGTAGATGAAGTGAATTCGGTGTCATCGTCCGACTATGCGTAATGCTATTAAGTGGTTTCTACAGTGTACGAAGTTAAGATATGTTCGCCCATGAGCTTCTTGTGCAACAGTGCATATATATTTGCTGTTATAATAGTTGTGACTCACAACTTATTCGTGTATTCCTCCAATATGGCAGACACCTCTGCCCTTCTGTGCTCTATTTCCTATCGTCTTGACACCTTATCAGTTAGTTCCATGTGCATACCAGAAAGAACAGTCTTGTCTCTATTTAGCCTGTGGTTTTTCAAACCTGGAGCCCATTCAAGCATATATCGGCAAACATTCAAGCTTTATCCCAGCCATACGTCAAGGAAATTGTCTTGATGAAGACCGATGCTGAGTTGCCAGTGTACGGGATGTAGTAGCAATGTAGGGAGGTCTAACCATGGACAGGCTGCAAATCGTATATTTCGAAATCCATGGTACTCTTACGATGTGAGATTCATAATAAGTTTAATGAGTTAAAATTTTTTACGTTGCCAGTTTTAAAATAAATATTGCAAAAAGGCAGGTATAGTATCTTCCGTGCACCAGAAAGATAACGAACCTTCAGCGTAATTACCTTCCATGTGAATACCGATCATGTTAACAAAAGCCTAGGTTCCTACGAAAAAACAAAAACGAAATAAATCCCTCAATGCGTATATTTCGGCAGAGCGTGAAGTGAATAACACTCAGCACGCCTCAACCAGCTATCTGAAGTTTTTTTTTAGAATTTCTGAAGCTCCCAGGCACATAAATGTAGAGTTTTCGTGCAATCCTGATGTTCTCAAGACTCTGTTTTCAAAGAGTAAGAACATCCCCAATCTATCTAACCTGAAGAGTATGGTATGTGGTACGTTTGAAATCAAGTCGCTCGGAACAGAAGAAACTAAGTATAAAAACCTACTGTACTTTTCTGTTATTTTAGGATGTAGGATGGCGCCATGTCTGATGTAAGACGCCCATGCGAAGAAAGACCCTCTGATGTGAGAGTGTTAGGAATTTCATGGAGGCGAACATTGTCCTTCGTAATCGATTTGAAGCCTGTATAGGTAAGGTGCGTATACGTTATTATAAAGAGACCGCAAGAGATAAACATATGGCAAGAGTAAGAATGGAGGATCTAGATTAAATAAGTATACTAATTGAGGTTAGTCGACCATTATAATACTTAGGGACGTCTTAGCAAAATTGAGGATTGTAAAAGTAGTTAAAACATATTTGGTTTGAAGTATACAGATAGCGACTAAAGCGAAAGATGAGTCATGGTATTATTACTGAGCATGACTCTGCAGAAGATATATAACCAAGCAATAGTGACTCATGAAAAGTAATTCCTTAATATTATCATAAGAGACTACAAAACCTCTGAAGTGATAACTGCGGCAGTATTCTAATACAAGGAATTCACAGAAGCGGTCTTTGTAAGTATTCGAGGAAAATTTAAAGTGACTACGTAGAGATTTTTATTTACAAATATTTTAGGTGATTCTGGAGACTACTCGTACGCTATTACTGTGAAACTTCCCTTCGAACTAGTTCCGGGTGACTTCAACTGGGTTTCAGGATTTGAGCACTCACTAGACGCCTTGAAATAATGCTGGCGGTACGGGGCGTGGTGTCATGTCGTGACACCTTGTTTTATTCATTTTTTGTTCTTGCAACCTGGCTGCACCGAGTTGAGGGAAGAGAGGAGGAGCCTCATTTTTGATAGCGGATATATTCAGTGTTAGAGAAGCTAGTTCAGAATTCTTGCGTTACGGAAATGGGCGACAGATTCCCTATTGTTCGTGCGCGTGTTCTAGTTCAATGAATAGTTTTTTTACCGTCTATTTAAGATAGAAAGGTGGCAGTAACTGAGCGAAGTTTCCTTGCCAAGTATAAGGCACCAAAGTATAAATAGCTAGGAATCCCTCATTCAAGCAGTTCAGTTGAGTTCAGTTCAGTCGTTCAGTCGTGTCCGACTCTCCGTGACTCTATTGACCATGTCACGCCACGCTTTCCGGTCTCTCACTATTTTCCTAACATCACATAACTTCATCTGCAGTGCCTCGAGGATGCCATCTAACCATCGCGTTCGCTGCCTACCCCTTCTCCGGCGACCCTCAACCTTTCCCAACATCAAATCTTTCGCCAGCGACTCCTCTCTTCTCATCAGATGACCGAAGTAGCTGAGCTTTAACTTTAGAATTTGAGCCTCCAATCAGCAGTCAGGGTTTATGGTCGACAATATTGACTGATTTGATCTTCTGGCAGTCCAAGGAACTCTCAAGAGTCTTCGCCAGCACCACAATTCAAACGCGTCAATTCTTCGGCGGTCAGCCTTTTTCACAGTCCAACTCTCGCATCCATACATCACAACTAGGAAGACCATAACACGAGTTATACGGATCTTGGTTGGCAGACTAATGTCTCTGCTCTTTACTAGGCGGTCAAGGCTAACCATTGCTCTCTTTCCCAGAAGCAGGCGTCTCCTAATTTCATGGCTGCAGTCTCCTCCCGAGGTAATTTTGGAGCCCAAGAAGAGAAAATCTGTCACAGCTTCCACTTCTTGTCCCTTGATGCTCCAGGACTTGATAGGGCAAGACGCCATGATCTTTGTCTTTTTAATGTTCAGTTTAAGCCCAAACTTCTCACTCTCTTCTTGTACGCGCATCAGAAGTCTCTTGAGTTCCGCTTCACTTTCTGCCATTAAAGTGGTATCATCCGCATATCTAAGGTTGTTGATACGTTTTCCAGCAATCTTCACTCCAGCTGAAGACTCGTCCTGACCGGCCTTCCTCATGATGCACTCTGCATATAGGTTAAATAGGCAGGGCTAAATTCAAACAGTAGATGGCAACAATTTTTAAGGAAGATTCATACAGCTGGAACTACTAATCGCTTGCAGCATTAGATGAAAATACTGTTAGGGTGCCTCGATGTCAGCGCCGCCGTTCAGGATGGCGCCGTCCTTTGAACGGCCCCACGCCGCGTCTTTGGCACAGCGACGCCATGTTGAATCACGACGAGCGCTAGGTGCGGTCGCAGTTGAGTGCTGTAAGCAGCTAAGTTCGAGGCTGTGAATAATTCGCTGGTGGTTGTACTTGTTGGAGAGTGTTAGACCGAGCGACTTACGAGCTTGTCAGGTTCACAGAGCGAGCATTACGAGCGTTTTTTGTGTGCTGATATGCGCTAGGCCAACCCGTAAACGACTAGGTTGTTTTCATTTCCCCTGACGCTCAAAGGAAAGATATAAGTGGTATCGACCGAAAGCAACTAAGAACTTATAGACCGCCGACGTAATTTTCAAGACAGTTTTGACTTATATTTTGTTTTAACCATCGTTTTTCTACACGTCTAGTATCCTATCTGATGTAGAGTCGAGCGAAGATGCTTTTTGGTAGCGATGTCTCGCTGATCTCAAGACAAGGCTCCTAGCTTATTTCTTAAGATTAATATGTATTGCAATGCTGTAAACGCAAGCGATGTAGCCAATGTTAAGTTTGCGGGTACATGTTGCAACCCGATAATTGGACGTTCAATCCCGAGAGTGCTTCGTATTATGTTGCCGAGCAAAATGCCTACGCATGATGTGCCCTATGTGATCACGCCATCAACACGCATTTTGTCACTCAAAGTATTTTCTAAGTTTTGTGGATCGGTATCTGTCGTTGTCTGCGCATTGCTTATAAACATGCGATGATCGGTAATGTTCAGCAACATTTTTATGAAAACGTTTTCATCCTTTTGTGGAATATTCTTCAAAGTATTTCTTTTTATCACTCTAAATTTGCTTCAGTAATCACATTTGCCATTTTATCTTTGCTTAGCACAACTGTGATGAGGACCAATTCGAGAGAAATCACCAGAATGGACGTCGCCTGTCAAAGTTCAGAGCTTTGACCGTGCTCTTTTATTCAGATGTAGCCGGAGTGTATTATTTTCTCAATTTCCAGTGATTCTAAACAATATCACTTTTATATTATTCATTCAGCTCAACAGAAGCCGAGTAATGTGTCTGCGAGACGGCCTGCCAAATGTCACCTGCTGGAGAGGAACATACCAGCTCCTCCTCAACTGTAGCTGCAGAGGCTTGCTAAGCGAGTCTGAGGATTCTGACGATAATTATGGCAGCTAGACAGTGCTGACGTCAGCTTGGTGCACGTGCTTTGTTTTAATGGTTATACCACACTCTGCACATTTCATTTACCATTTCTTGCACGCTTTTTGGTGGTTGACATTTTTTTTATTTTTGTTGCGAGTGCTACTTCACAATGCGCAAAACAAAAGTTTTGCTCTATATTTGTCACATAATTTGTGGGTTTCTTCCTTTTCACGTGTTCTTTTCATATCTTTTCGACAAGGGTTAAAAACGACTGCACATACACAATAAATGCCCTTTTGGCTCGTTATATTTATATTGCAGTTTGCATTTTTTTTCCATGTTCGTCTACGCTAGGCATTACAAAAATAATTTGCAATTGTACGTCAACAAAAAAAATTCCTGCGGAGACGACGCGTTCAAAAGTGTACAGGGGTGGCGCTGGAAAGGGAAAACAAAATTATTGAAAAATAAAATTTCAGTGGTGTTTCCAACATCGTCCAGTGTACTTCACGCGTCGTTTTGGTTGTTTTTTTACATACCATGCATCAACTGGATCAACAAGCTACGCTTTTTCAAATTCGCATCGTATTCCGTTTTGCTGCCTTTACTGTCTGCTAAGTATGAGGTTGATAAGCTTCGTTACATACATGTATGTAGCAGCAATAAAGTTCAACATTTAGGTGTCTAGCATTTATTTTCACAACAGCTTGACTGTTCAACACCCAATCCTGTCGGCAGAAAATGTAATTCAGGCACAGCCAAAATAATGAATTTTTTGAACTAAACCTCTTATGGTTGCATTTTTTTTTGCAATGAATAATTTTTTTTAAAGTCGGTTACTCTTATTTCGAATTTAAACTTTACAGAAAACAACATGCATAATTTATGACTACCTCAAATTAGCATTTTGTGTAGGTTCACATGTATAGTTTAATAATCAGTAGAGATCACCTTGAATAAAATATAACAGAGGAATCGCAGTCGAGCAACCGGTGCCACGGCCGCTCGATGGAAGCGCACTGGGTGCGGCCTGCTGCGCCGCGCCGCCGTGAATGGGAAAGCGCGTCCTTGGGGAGTTTACAATTGTGCCCGCTATTTCTGCTGAGGGCGCCACTGTTCAGGGACACGTCGCTGCCGGGGTCGCCGGCTCTGAGCGCGCGGTTTGCTCCTTTTCTGGGCGTGTTCGCCTCGCGTCTGCGTGGTAAGCGCAAATTGTTTTGTGTGCGCGTGTGCAAGCACGTTAACGTTGAGATGGGATGCGTTTGTTTTTCGAAAGCCGTTCTAGCGTTCTAGGCTCATGGAGCAAAAATCTGTGCGCAAAAGCTGTGCCTGTAATCTGTGCGTCGCATCTGTGCACTGGTGTGTCAGTCGCAAAAAGCGGATATGCAAGGAGGAAAATTAAGAATGAAAATGATTGGTGGTGATAGGTAATCAATAAAAGTTATAAATAGACATTGATAGAGGTAATGACTAGTGCTAATGACTAATAATGGTTAATAATGACTAAAATGATTTTTAATGACCAGTATATCTAACTGCGACAAGTAATGACCGCAGTTGATTAAAAATGAGTAAAAGTGCGTAGCGATGTGTGATAATGACTATAATAGCTAGACATGACTCATCCTTACTGTTAATGACTACGAAATGACCAATATGTGAAACGACGACATGTAATGACCACTGCTGATTCTAATGAGTGACCTGCTTAGTTATGAGTGATAAGGGCTTCAATGACTACGCAGGCAGACTCATCATGACTGGGAAACGACCAGTATATCAAACGACTTGAAATGACAAACTGTGGCAAACGATGTGAGGCAAATGATAGCCGTCCTCCGCTTTTGTGACATCTAAGAGATACTCTAATTTTATCTGCTGAGCTCGCTTCAGGCAAAGACAGCAGCGAGGAGTAGAAATGCACTCGCTTCCTGTGAAATGAAAGCGGCGCTGAGGTTAAAAAGTCCAAATGCTGAAACATAATACCTTATCAGCTGCCATTAAATTTGCTACAAGGGACAGCAGATTGGACTTGTTGGTGATTAATTATAGTCTAACCGTGCAAACAACGTGACGGGAATAAAGGACAAGACGGCACAACCGCGCTAGTTGTGTCGGCCTCTTTTCCTGTGTTCCCGTCACGTTGTTTAACCTATTTAGTTACCAGGGAGCTGGCCAGTGAACTAGGATTTTTAACGATGTGTTGTGAAGCAGATGAACCCGATGAGGTAGCACCAAGAAGCTTTTCTCGCAGGTTATGTTGCGAGGACATATCAGAAAAAGCTACGAAGGGTATTTTTTATTTAAGCATGCAATTTGTTCTAAATTTTGCCGCGCTAGTCTGAGTGGCCTTGCAAGTAAAAGAGCATGTGCATAGAACATTTGTTTATACGTTTGATACTGTTTGAGCCGATGCGATAAAATGAAAAGCCACGTTCCACAGAAAATCCGGCGCCTGCTATGTCGCTGGAAAATCGAAAAAACACCTCTCTGGTAAGAGGCACCTTAGTTGGTGATATGGCCATACACCTTTGGTGCAATGAGAACACATGACATGTTCAATGTGGCAGGAGCTGCCAAACCAGAGAAAGCCAATAAGGTGTAAGGGTGAAATGAAAATTATTGAAATCGGGGCCCTTAGATCCCAAGTCAGGCACACTATACTCCTATAGGGCACGTTCGTACGGCTTCGGAAAAGAGGGGCTTTATATAGCTATGTGTAGGGCACTATTTCATATAACGCGGTGTCTTAAGGCTGCATTCTAATGATATGCGACAGAGGCAGCAATTACGGGATACGGTGAATAAGCAGGTAGTGAAGTGCGGGCACTCTAACGAGGCTCCTCAAGGAGACTTAAGAACCCCAAGTTTTGTTTATCACTAACAGGTTGTTGCTTAATTTATGCGATATTTGATAATGGTTTTGAGGCGACATGTCAGTCGTGCAAGAGCCTGTTGCAGGAAATATGAGTCAACTGGACCAGTTACAGGTTAATGAAAACCAAGGACAATGGAGGCTTGATGTACCCCGCAAAGGAAGTAATCAAGCTTTGTCAGCTAACGAACACCTTCATTGACAGGATGATGAAGTCTCAAGAGTTCCGGCGAAGTAGCGAGCTGTGTAAACTTTTTATTTCATCATTGTTTTCTCACTGTACACAGTACCTGCAGCTAATCTATAAAAACAATGATCGTGCCCATGCTAAGGTGCTATGCAAGATATCGTTAAGTTGCTGCCCCCACTGATAGCGAGCTGGGCTGGAAATGTCAACTCAACAGTGGAGCGACGTTTATGGATATGGCATAAACCTTTCTCAAGAAAGGTTTTTCGTCTGCGATTGGGTATTTTCTTTCTTTTTTTTGTGTGGCCATTAAATAAGCGTACTCGGCTGCTCGCTGGATCTCGGCTGTAGTTGCGCTCTGAAGCGTGAACATTTTTGTGATCGCAGTGAAGAGTTTCACAAGAAGAACACTCGATGCGCGTTCCTCCATTGAACATTACGAACCAGCAAAATTGTATGGGTTTGCGAGCAGCCAATAAACACAGTAATAAAAACTTTCGGTGCATATACGTAGCACGTTGAGGCAGACCGTCTCTATCAAGTGCGCTTACTTTGTCCGGTCATGCAAAATGCGGGAAGCCACGACAGATAGCGTTCTGGCGTACAAAGTTTAAGGTCTCCAACTGAGTCGAAGATCCCAGGTTATCATCTAGATTTAACCTAATAAACATCTTCATATTTTCACTGTAACATTTGTCAGAATGATATGGAAAGGTTGGTTACATGTCGCATTTTCACAGAGGTGGCTCATAGTAGGACATTTTTTCATTGGATAGCGCTGGCAGCTTAGAACAGGTTGACATCAATTTGTGTATAAAAGCTGTATGCAGGAATGAGTAAATGGTATGAAAATGACACACGGAATTTGCGACATAGTTAATGAAGTGGTTATCATTACGCTACCATGGCAGCTGAAAAGCTTCGAATTGTTCACTGCCGGGTCACATTTTCATGTGACAAACAACTTGATTCGAATGCAACATCACGGTAATGCGAGCTCTCCAATCGAGTGGCCTTGAACGAACCACCGTCACTAGAAGTTTTTGGGGTACACTCCTGTATACATCCTTGCCGAGCAAGCGCTAAGTGCTGACATGGTCACAGTAGACATGACAGTATATACTAATTCGTGTTGCCAAATTGTATGAAGCGGAGCTCTTATATCCTTAAAATAAAAGGCTTCTACCACGCCGACGCCTCCCTCAAAGCGCAGCCAGGCGCAGCTCTCTGCGCGCGGTTGTCCCCGAACGGTGGCGCCGAGGCGGTAGCGTCTGGAAGTAGGCGCCTCCCACCGGTTTCGGGCGATGTAGCAGGCCGCATCTAGTGCGCTTCCATCGGGCGGCCATGCCGGTGCACATGTCCATGGTGGAAGCGAACTCTGCATGCGAGCAAATTCCCGGACGTCCGGCGAATGGGCGCCCGTGAGGAAAACGAAACGAGTGAAAACCTTGCTTAATCATGTATGCTATCAACAACTAGAGGAGCCGTTTTCGCGGGCGCCGAGAAAAAACAAAAAGGCTCTGTGGCAACGTTCGTATACTGAAGTTCACGCATCGTTAGTATATAACAGCGTCTGCCTGTAAACATTTAATTGCTCCTTGTAAGCAATATACGGCCGCACAACTCGCATTTTCATTCCGATAGATTATAAAGCAGACCGACATCAGTTTCTGCGAGTACAACAAAGAGAAACAGCCCGCGCAACGAAAGCGAATTGAACTACAGGACGCCAGCGGCTGACGCGCGGTCGTCAACAAAACGAAGGATTAAAAACAAAAACAAAAGGCCATTTGAACAACAATAATACGACTTCTTTCAAGCCCATAGGGCAGAAGAAAATGCCGGCGAAGGGATCTGTTTAATATGAAAATATTTTTCAATTACACAGCCGCACAAGCTCGGCCACTTGAGGCCGTAAAAGTATATCGTGCAATTACGTGCGCGAGAATTGGATGGTAAAATGGCTATTAAGAGTGAAATTACTTGCAATGCTATATTGCTGAAAAAGACAATTTAAGTCAGAGCACTTTCAACCACCGAAATCAAGAGCGGCACAGTTAAGCATGCTAGCGCACCGGATCTTATGTTCTTCAATATGGCGGCGTCGGCGAGGTTGTCTCCGTCCTAGACGGCGGCGCTGCAGCGAGGCACTAAAATATTGCCGGTAGATTGCGTTTCGTGTATAGTATGATGCCATGATACCAGCGGTCTGGTGACTGAATCGAAGGGAAGGTTAGTGAAAACCTACTGGAAGATTGGTGGCTGAAAAACAAAAAATTAGCATCAGTTCGTAGTAATAAAAATTTACTATAAAAAGTGACAAAATACTAGATAGATTAATAGCCACAATAAAAAAATGGAAGGAAATTCGACCTCGGTGGCAATAGCCACCACTCGATTTCGAAAGCGGACGCTGTTATATTCCACCCATTCATCGTATTGCCGCAACAGAGAAGAGTCAAATAAACTTAGCCAAAATTGTCTGCATCGCGCTCTTCCGTTCTACATAAGGGGAGCAGAAAACAAAAGGTTTATGTCTTCGTATGACTTTTAAAAGAATCACCGCTAAATGTTTTCGCACAGGTGTGGATTGGGCTCCTGTTTTTCCTCGTCGTCTGTGTGATGACCAACGCTCTGGTCGACACCGTTCTCGATTCTGCCAATTGGTCGAGACCTGCTAATTGGTCGACGGTGCGACGCATCATCGAAAGCAACTGGTGGCTTTACGTCTCTGCTATGTTCATGGAGTGTAAGTTCAATAGTAGCAAAGTAGCAATAGAAAACGACGAATATAAGCACTGAAGGGGGTGCAACTTTGCTATAGAAATTGTTCTACTCACCTAATTGTAAATGGCCACCTATCAAGCCCCGTACCAATCAACTCTTCTGTGAAACAAGGCTGTCCGACGTCTCCGCTGCTTTTTGCTCTTCACTTGGAGCCACTTTGTCAGAGTGGTTTACGTAACAGTAGTATCCATAGCTTCCCTCTCCTTGGAAATGAGGTTAAAGTGCTTGCATATGCGGATGATCTTGTGTTTTTTTGCAGAGACAAACCAAGCATAGAAAACGTTATATCCAGCATAGAACAATTTGGCATTGTCTCTGGTGCTCAGATGAATCATTTTAAGAGTTCCGGCCTTTGATTTGGTTCGTGGGGCTCCACACCACGCAGGAGGTGAATGGTCAAGTGTGCCCCCTAATTATCTAGGCGTTCCACTGAATGAATTTAAGTCAAGTACAAATTACTGGAAAGAGCGCGTTCCAGTCGTCCAGCGTTATGCTAATGCAGTTGTCCCCTATCGGCTTTCAGTATTCGAAATAACGGCTTGAGGGGCTAGTTGTTGCTGCATCGTATGCGTATGTTGTGTATCTTCTCTTGTGTTTGTGTTTGTTGCGCCACATTTCTGAATACGTTTCAGTATTCGGTCGGGCTCAGGTCTGCAACATGTTTGTGGCGAGAAAACGTTATTATGTGCTTCAGGTCCTTCACTGTGCTAGGCATTACACCCAGCGTTTTCAGCGAATATTTGCGACGTTTATTTGGTCATCGAATTTGGAACCGATTCGACGTCATAACCTATTCGGACCTCTTTGTACAGGGGGGCTCGGCTTAGTGTATCTGTATGTAAGGCAGTCAGTTGCCCGTTTCTTCTTTTTTTGTGATTGTTCACATCCGATTATTAGAGCATTCTTACAAGTTAATTTCATGAATCTGCCTCCCGACTTAGTGGTTTCTTCAGATTTTACTGACCGCCCACAGTTACTAGGATTTATGCAGGAAATTTATGCTTCGATGAGGTTTCTGACAGTACGATTCTCGAATGAGTACTTATATTCTGTTTCGTTCAAGATATTATACAAGGATTTGGTAGCAATGCTTTTTCCGCCACCATTGTATCGTTCTTTATACTTTGGTTTTAAGGGTCATGATGTGTTAAAGATGGTGCGCAAAATGCAGATTTTTTCTTGCACGAAAACATTTTTCTTTAATTTACACGCCGAAACTCTACCTGTTAACACATGGCTCCATAGAAAAAATGTTTTTGTATCTTCTGTAAACTGCCGTTTGTGTGATGTGCCTGAAACAATTGAGCACTGTTTCATTAATTGCAAAGACGCAATTCTTATTTGGGATGTGCTGCAAAGAACTCTAAAGAAAGATTTTGTCCTAAACTCGTACAGTGTGTGGTATCTTTCTGTTACACAATCTGATTACGAACCACATGACATATTTTTCCTTATTGGACTTCATAGCTTGTGGAAGACACGCATGTCGGATCATAACGCTGCACCTGTTGTTCCACCTAGACTCTATTTTAGCAGAATGACGCTGCAACTGAAGGACACTTATGATGAAAATGACTTTCAACCTGATTGGTTTCCACTGGTGACACAGTGCTTATCTTTGCCTGCCTTTTAGTTGTGTTTTCTTTTGTGCATCTCAGAAATGGCTGAGTGCATTGTAAATAGTACGTGTACATAATCCTTTCTGTACATAACCACTATAATAAATACCATGTCAGAAAAAAAAAAAAGGAAACGTCACCGTGGTATAGTGGTTAGCGTGCTGGGCTGGTATGCGGCGTCATCCGTGAGATCATGGTTCGATTCATGGCGCGGGAAGTTTCGTTTTTCAAATTTTATTTACGTACATTTTTTTATTTACCTGAACGTCTTTTTAGCTTGCATCCGCGTTTTCCCCATAACGAAGGGCGCTGACCACATTTTTCAACGCACATAACCTGCGACTCCTGCGACTCCTACTACTCCTACCACTCCCACAACTCCCATGTCAAATAATCAGATATGAATAGGTCCTATATATATATATATATATATATATATATATATATATATATATATATATATATATATATATATATATATATATATATATATATATATATGAAGGAAAGAAGCCAACAGTCGGCGAGGCCAAGGAAAGCGTTGGGGATGGTATCTTTATGTCATTTTTTTTTTTAATGTTTACTTCGATAACCACAGAAATTAGTAATGTAATCTGTTTAGGGGAAAGATAATTAGACACAAAGTAGAAGAAAAAACAACGTGCCGATGGTGGGATCCGAACCCACGACCTCCGAATAACGCGTCCGGTGCTCTACCAACTGAGCTACATCGGCCGCTGTCCCCCCTGCTACTTTCTTGGGTATTTATGTTGTCTGTATACGAACCTTGAGAGTGTTCACCAGCGCCACCCTCAGCCATAGCGGCGGACGTGGGACGTCCTTTTGTTACCGCCAGCGTCACGTAGAACGTGATCAAGAGCGAGGGCGAAAGCTGTGCTAGAACCCTCTTACGCTACCTATGGCTTCAAGACTATATATATATATATATATATATATATATATATATATATATATATATATATATATATATATATATAGGATTTTTTCAATAGGGCACTGTTACAGTGCGAATGCGCCAGCTGCGTTCGCTCTGATAATACATTCTTGTGTATGAGCTGGAAACCTTGAGCAGTATGGTATAACGCGATAGCCAGTTAGCCAAGGTCAGAGGAGAGCCGTGCGTACCTCACTGCCGTCGAATGATACCTGGAGTGCGTTTACCCGATAGAGATTGTTCATATTTGCACAGTTGCTGTCTCTGCGGTACTTGTAGCCGCTGAAATTGTGTTGTACGTTCCGACATAAATAAAGGAAAGAATCTTGACTATGCACTCCACTTGGCATGTGCAGATGTTGTTCTCTCGGGTATCAGATGAACAGCTTGTACGTCAAAAACATGTTGCCTTAAAACTGGTTTTGATATCACTCTCCCCCTACTGAAGCACACAAAGCACTATGCTGAAGCCAGCTAAACACGTATCGTAGAACTATTTGACAAATTCAGGCTTCCAATATAGGTCGAGGAAAAAAGTTTGCAGTGACTTAGCTCTGGTTAAGCCTGGTAACTTGCGTTAGCAATGGCGGCATGGCTACGCTTGGGTGTTTGCTTATGGCGTAGCTTCTGTGGTTCGATATTTTGGCTATAGAGTAACACATGACACACAATGATTACGACTGTTCTTCCGGCGATTGTTCAGCGCGCTGTCTTCGTTTGGTGGCGTTGCGGCGTTCCTGAGCAATCATATTTTCAGTAGTAGCCGACGAGGTGGAAGCACTCGGAGAGCTAGAACGTAGTCGCCGAGCTTCATCTTGTGCACGACACTTAGCAGGACGTTCTTCACGTTCTTCCACTGTCTCTGGTGCACGTTGTCGCTTCCTAGCCTGAGCTTGTTGCCGACGCCTCTCGTTAGCAGCCTGCATAGCAAAGCAATCACGGCGAGGCCGAAGCAACCGGACGAGGCCGGAGCGAACTGAACGAGAAGGATACTGCGAAGGCAAAAAGAGCGCGAGGTGAGGTGTGCTTGGCTTCACCTGTTCCGACAGTGTCAGCTGGTGTAGTGGGCAGTGCCCGTGGTTGAACCAGAGAGTAGCAAGTTGGGAACTTGCTCCTTTCATGTGCGATCAGTTATGGTTCAAAGACCATCAATGGAGCACGCATGCTTCGCACTGGCCAGTATTGAAATGCCCAGAACATTGTTTAGATCGAACGTACTACTGAACATGGCCGAACCTAACCATTAATCTCTTGTGAAGGGTCTGTGGAGCTCGGAGGAAAAACTCTAGGGACTATAAAGTAAAAGAAACAGCACCCATAGAAGTTTTTCTGTGCCTATAACTCACACCCACAAGAAAGGATGCCCTAAACAGCCATAGCAATACAGTTTCCCTATGCCTAGTATGTGAAAGAATGTCGATGTAAGATAACCTTCTCGCAAAAATTTTTTAAATGCGGCATTTGGAAGCAGAGTTATTTGCAATCAAATTTTCAATATCTGCGCCTTCGCGGCTTTTCTCCTCTTTTCAGCATTTTAGCGCGCGCAAAGGCTGGCCCTCCTCCAAGGCCTCGCCCACCGACACGTCACAATTGAAGCATCTGCGCTTTTACTTTTTTTGCTTAGCGCCGCACGCCGCAACTTCCGTTTTCTCGCGCTTGATTGACGTTGATCCACACCCATGTTTCGCAATTAAAACATTTAATTAACCTACGTTTAAAAATACTTGGCTCGGTCAAAATATTCAGATCACCCCCATAAAAGTAAGGTTAAAACATCTGTAAATATCAAATCACTATACAGATATGGAAAGTTTCACATGGTATAAATTATTGGGCACAGTCAAACCATCTCCCATTTTTTTTTCTTTTGTTTCCTCTTTATGTCTACAATGTTTCACCAAGCGGCCAGATAAACTTCAGATAGCCTCGGTTGCTGTCTATATCAGGCCAGACATTTACGCAACTACAGTCTTTGAAATTGCAGTTTTTTCAGCACCGCAAGGTCATCCTTGCTGTTACCTAAGTGATGGAGTGTACCATGTGGTGCACGGGGTATCCAGGGGCTGCTACAACAAAAGAGCAATAAAGTGCCCTTCTACGTACTTATATAGTAGTAATTTAGGCCAAAGAATCGCCTTAGTACCTTAGCCTGAAATCTTCTTAAAAGAGTTCAATTAGGTCCTTGTTGTGACAATTTGTTTATTTTCAATATTAGCCGCCCGCTACCGATATATACTGGCAGTCAACGGTACCATTAATTTTTTTAGACTAAAGTTACATGGACGGATCACAGTTCAGTTCAGTCGTTCAGTCGTGTCCGACTCTTCGTGACCCTATTGACCATGTCACGCCACGCTTTCCGGTCTCTCACTATCTTCCTAACATCACATACAGATAGTGATTAATCACAAAAGGGTAGCCAAAGCTGCCGTAAAGGGGACATTGTTAGTGGATTAAACAGACTACTTTAGAACGTAAGCAGACCTAGAACTACCAGAAAGACGGTACGATTGTCAGCGTATATCCGAAGAGTTCATTTTTCCCAGACGAAGTCACCTTCGAGACCTTTTAACTAAAGAAATCGTAACTGGGTAAAGAAATTTCATGTGTTAAGACGAAAATCCTATAATGGCTCGTACGGTCGGTGTTCACTCGTTCGTTCGGTCCCATTATAGCAGTCAGTCAGATGATGTCTTCACCCGAAACCGAAACTAACGTAATCAGAGAAATAAATATCTGGTCTCTACCTTGAATTTAAACTCCACCCCTCGTATGCCCAGCCGAGTCCTTTAACCAACTATGCCAACCCCAAGATTTTTTTCTTTATTGCATGGAAGTACCTCAAGCCAGATTTAACAAGGTATCATCCCGCAACCTTTTTATACACAGTCACACCAGCATCAAACTCTCACTAGGCCCACACATCAAACATCCAGGAGACATAAACATTACTTTATTAAACTTAACTAGACAAGAAGTCGATCCTGCACAAGCATATACCCCAGCACCATAGCACACTGTTCTCTACTTTTATAAGCGTGGTGGCTCTGCGCGGCGATCTGTCATGCTTCCCGAGATCTTGAAACGCGCATAATAATTCTCCTTAGCTACCCGGAGTATAATAGTTAAAAATAAAGAAATTAAATAATCTTGTCTTTACTGGGAATCGAGCCTTCGTCTCTTGGATCCCCAGCCGAGCGCTTTAACCAACTGCCCCATGCCCGTGATCGCCAAATACACATCGTAATTCTCCTTGTTTACAGTGAAGATAATAGTATCGATAACACTGATGCTGCAATTGGTGATAATGACAAAAGATGGCATCACCAATGATAAGGACGGTATAATTAGTTACATTGATAATGAGAGCAAACGTGTTGCTCCGTGTGCAGCAGCAACGCTCAACCTTTCGCCTTTCTGCAGTGTAGATTCAATAGTGCTCTCGGAAGTTTTAAAAATAACACCCCTAATACATCATAAAATGTTGTCCAGAGAACTTGCGACGACTGCCTGCAAGTGCTCATGATTTTCTATAAAATTACACGCGCCGGTGACTAAAAGTTTACGGGGCAAGGTTAGCGACCCTAATGTAATGAGTTCAATCGCGGCCAATATTTCCTGCATTTGTCTGGTGATGGAATGTCAAATATGATAATCAAATGGTAGAATCTCACAACACTGATTTCCTCCAAGCACACACCGTTCGTGTCTGACTAAAGAAAAGAAGCTTTAATATCAGCTGCTCCAAAAGGCGCCGTGAAAAAATGTTTTCTAACGTTTTCAGCCCAAAACAGTGTACTCTTCGTTTGAGACTTTTGGGGAAACATGAACCTTGCTTGAATGAAACGTGGAAATATGGGCTGAAACGTGGAGGCTAACCAAGAGGGTTCTACTTAAGTTGATAGAAACTCAGAGGGCTATAGAACGAAATATGGTAGGGGTAACATTAAGAGATAGGAAAAGTGTAGATTGGGTCAGAGAAAAACTCAAGTTGCTGACATTCTAGTGGAAATTAAGAAGAAGAAATGTGCATGGGCAAGACATGTAGTGCGAAGAGAGGATAACTGATGGTTGCTTAGGGTAACAAACTGGATTACAAGGGAAGGAAAGCGTAGTAGGGGGCGGCAGAAAGTTAGGTGGGCGGATGAGGTTAAGAAGTTCGCAGTGCTCAAGTGGATGCAGCTAGCACAGAGCCAGATAAATCGGGGAAATATGGGAGAGGCATTGGCCCTGCAGGTGGCTGATGATGATGATAATGATGATGAGGTACCTTGCTTTACCGTCTGTGCTATTCACCGCTTCTCGTGGTGAACAAGAAACCGTTCGCTCCGAAGACCTTATGATAGTTAAAATAGTATTGGAAACCCTTGTCGGATGCTGCTTTTGAGGTATATTTTGAATCTTCGTAAAACTTAGAGAATACAGTGTACTGACCTTGTTCATTGTTCTCCTTGTTGTCTCGCTATTGCATGTAGCCTACTGAAAGTGGTTCAATGCATTTTCAGAACGCATACGGTGTCGAAGTGTACCGTATCGTATGGGCTATGACTGTGGCGCGGGACGGCCTCCGCGACATGAACAAGCTGTACGAAGAGGAGAACCTGCGCCAGGTGCTCGAAGGGACAGCGGTGATCATGAGCGACCACACCTCGCAGCAGTATCACATGTCACGTACCTGCCGCCGGCGGCTGGCTGCAGGTACCTACTACTTCGGTGAGGAGAGTTCCTACCCTACCAAGCTGGCCATGGCCATGAGAAAAGGAGTCGACCTTGGCCTCCTGCGTCTCATAGACAAAAAGTTTGATCGGTCAGACTACGGCGGAAATGCGGTCGCGCTTGTAGTTTAGAATTGCAATGACGTAACGTGGCAGAGCTTTAAGAGCCGAAAACGTTCCCTCTCAACCGGAAAACAGCATCCATGCTATTAGCGCAGTTTTTAGCACCAACATTCAGCACATCAGAGCCGGGCTGAGGCTGGAATTGTGCTATATGATTCCCTTGCCTCATTTCATCTCAGTCCCGCGTCTGAGGTGTTAGGTTCATATACGATCGCCATTAATAGCAAAACCATCAACGAATGCAGAGAGCACATTCCCCACAGATATAAAAAGCTTTTAGCCAACCACATACAAAGAGAAACCGAATACAGACAACTTTAAACATAAGGAGGCAAATTCAAATGCGGGGATAAAGACAACTATCGGCACATTCATCTTCCTAGCATGATGGAGTACAGAAGCTGGTTTAAAAAGCACTCTCTATTGCTTTGTGTTAAGGCGAGTTCACTCTCGAAAGTGGAGGAAGTCGTGTGAATTTTTTAACTTTATACATTGCAATAGGAGAGACTCAAACTCTCTCAACCAAGTTGTCAACGACCTCTTCCGATCTGTCCCTCTCTGACAAATATTTTTCGATACTACCCTATAGCGATACCAGGGTAAGAAAAGGAATACACGATTACTATAAATTATCTGGCTATACCCGAAAACAAACCCAGTTTAGGAACATGCTAAGTGCAGCGAAAGAAAATTTGTGAAAAATGTTACAGGCTCGAACGTCCGCTGCTATTTGTGTCGCAGGGTGAGCTGGCTTGGAGAGAGTGGTATAATCCAGGCATGGATCGAAGCGGAGCTGGGCGACTGGCAGTCGTGCCTGTCGGGACGTCACGAGGATACCTACAACGCACTCTCCCTGTTCGAGGTCCAGTCTGTATTCTTGCTGTTCCTCACCACTGCCGCCTTGTCTCTGCTCGTATTCTGCGTAGAAATGGCAATCGCAGGTGAGCAGCAATAGCACGTTTGGAATAGAACAATTTCACTATGCACTGAATGATATGCATTGGAGTCAAGCGCGAACTTCCGTGAATGAAATTTCGGTGAGGTGATCAATGATGATTTTGGGATAAAACGCTGCAGCCGAATTTTCGGACACCGAAACGCTTATGTTCACTAACACAGTAAAATGAAAATGAGCAGAGACAGGAAGGTGCCTAGGCCTTGTCCTCTGGGCTTGCCTTCGTTCGTAACGTGATAAAAAATCTTGAAAATGACCAACAAAGTACGAGCAACAAACCTTGCCGCAAAGTGGTAGATTCTTGAGGTTGCAGTATTTGTTTATAGCTGTCTGAAGAATATAAACCATGAGTTCTCTAGCCGGCTCTCCAAAGGTTTTATCCGTACATTTCTTAAGAAATGTGGTAAGAACTGGTATGGCGAACATTTGCCCAAGAAATGCGGCACAATTTTTCTTCCCACTAGATTGCCTCCACCTCTAGCATGCCATTTTTGAGCATCGGGACGGTGTCCACTATGAGCTTCCCCTGTAGTCAGCAGCGCAGCGACTGTTTGTAGGCATCGAATATAGGTCCCTAGGTACTTATCAGGCGTCTTGTTTCTCGGACCTTCACCTGGGAGATGCCGAACACAAGCCAGCTACCAGCTAAGGCACGCGCAGAGGAATACGTGGCGCACATATGAACAGTATGCCTTTTCAGGCTCTACTTGGCGGTGCAGGCTGCTGCAATATTCGAGACCTTTATTACCAAAAGCAGAGCCCCGATTTTCGATTTTGGGCAATATAACAGGTATTCGCGGCAGTTAGCACTCATTGCAGAGAACCAGCAAACTTCGCACTTGTACTTAAGCTGTAAAAAATAGTTTGTAGCGTAAAACATCACTACGGGGGCCACAGCTAAATTTCGCGTGAGACTAGGCCGCCCGTTATGCGCACGCGCGAGAGCGGAGAAATTCGAAGCAACATACCGGAAGTCTTATGCCCAATCCCCATTGAATCGATAACAGTAAACCTTGCCTTCCACCGGGGAATCGAACCTTCATACCTTGAATCCCCAGCCCAGCTTTTTGCCCCTGCGGCACGCCCCAGATCATGAAACGCTCTTCAAAATTCCTTTTGTCTACCGTGAGGATGATAGAGGGATTCCGCGAGTAACAGATAGTGCGCCATTCCTTTAGTACAAACGCATGATAGACCACCGGCGAATTTTGATGCGTTCGATGATATGCTGGTTGTATTCGACAATGGGCGCGCGATGTACCGTCACGACAAGCCGCATTCCTGGAGCGGCCGAGAGAGCCCCAGAAGACTGAATCATCTGAGCCCACTGCCGCGGGTGTTTACGTTGTACGCTACGTATATCCAGGAATAGCAGAGCTAAGCCATTGCTAATGGTTTCTAGAAACAGAAGCTGTTCAATATGTATTTCAGCTGATTACAGCGAGCCATGAATAATCTGGAGAGCGGTATGAACGCGAGAAGGTAAACTAGATTTATGCCGCAATCATGTGTTAATCTTCTGAGATAAGCGAGAAGGTTTAGGTCTTCGAATAAACAAGATGCATACTGCGAGCGCACGTGGCCTATCAGAATTAACTGCGAATAGACTGGGCAGAAGAAGAACTGGCGGCCAGGGATGTAATATGATTGGTGCACGGTCTCGGTGCATCATTCAAAGCAGATTTGAAAGATCCCTCAAAACGCGTAAGACTTGCATCTTAAACTACGAATTCTATATCGCAGAAACAGCTTTTGGGACACACTTTCCTTACATGTTCTGAAGAAGGCTCAATCTATGCCGAGCGTAATTTAATTCCCCTCGAAAAGTAAAACCGCTCCCCAAAAAGAACACCGCCAACTAGGCGCAGCTAACCGGCAGTGGCCAATGAAGGCTCGCAAGCCATATACAAAAAAGACCACGAAATCGCCCTGATTTCTCATCGCTTTATTAGTCACTGCTTAGAGAACGTTTCTTCTTCTCCATGTGCCTTCTTTAGAGGTAAAAGTTGAAAACGCTTAGGAACCCGAGGCAAAGCACCAGTTGCAAATTTAGTTCTCTAGCTCTTGATCACAAATTTTCGCAGGAGCAAGCACATGATGCTGACTGTGTAATTTCAATTATTTATGAGGCACCCCTCAGCCGAGTCCTCGATAAACTTACACAAGTAGTGATGACTGATCTCAGAAACATAAGCTAATGACCGAGAAATACCTAGGGTTTCCTGTGGGATTTCGTTTTCATTTTAGGGATGTACGAGTGAAGTCCCAAGAACTATAAAGTCATGGTATGAAAGGAATGAATAGGATTTGAAACATACAATCATTTGCAGGGCACTATGAATTAGAATTTCTAAAAAGAAGCGCGAAACAGAGGACCGCAAACAGGAATGACCAAGCAAGCCAGTTTTTGCACCTAGAAAAATATTTTGAAGACTTTGCTCTTTTATGCCATACCAGGACACAACAAACGAAGAGAAAGGTAAGAACGCCAAGGAAAACCAGGAAAACTAGACCCATTCGGGTCTCACACCAAAACGAAAGTTACTGATGTGAGCAAGCATTTAAATAAAGTCCTTTCTCATCCAAAATATAATTCAAGGCTCACTCACGCTGTCAGGCTCATTCGTTGGTTTGCGGACAGCTTCCATTATTTCGCAGGTTCGTTGATATATTTTTTTTTGGTCCAGACTGCCGCACCAATATACATTACCTCGAACGATTCGCAGTTGTGGCAATGCTGTGGTAAGTGTAGTGGTTTGGAAACAAATAAATATTTCTTTTGTTCTTTTAACCTGTGATGTAATCATCACCCCTTTTTTGTCGTCTATTCTATTCGAGTCCACGTCTACTCTTCTTCTACGAGACTGAATACGCTAAATGGCTTTGTATTTTGCAGCGTGCGCTGCATCCAATACGTACCTTCTTCTTGGCACGTTAATAACGACTTGAGTGAATTGGCCAACTAACTCGCTTAATGAAACTTCGTGAAAGCCTCATTCAAGAAATTTTGAGATGGCTCCCTTTAAAAACGATAAAACAACATTTTTATCATCCTTTGATTCCCCTAATTTGTATAGAAGCAAGGCAACCGTTGTCCTGCGGAAATGTCTGCATTGTGAAGCATATACGTCGGCTTTTAAAACTAAGTGACAAGTTAAAAACAACACATTTGTAAACGAAGGTAGTGCAAACAGAAACCACTGTCAACAAATGAACTTAAAAGGTCTGCAACACTGTGCCGGAAACGAAAAATGGTTTAACCAGTAAATATTAAATATCCACCCACACATCGGAGCGAACGTAGTGTCGGTACAAATAAACACACTTGGAGTGATCCCAAAATATGCCTATCGCTGTATGACTATATCACTCAAGCCAGGCGCAAATCCGCCACCACTACAGGTTTACCAAGACACTTTGTAGGCTGAGTTGGTAAACATCCATTGTTGATAAAAAACAACACGAACAGGAAGACACAAGACAAGATAAAAGGAAGCTACAGGAAAACCGCTGACTCACAACTCAGGCTAAGACTTTAATCCAAGGCCCAGCCAAAAACAAATGTGCCGAAAACAATGCTTTCGCTTGAAACATCCCTCGGTTCATCTACTAAACAAAACGTCACTCAAAAAGAAATCTTTTTGCTTGAAAGAGCAAAAGAAGTCTTGCTGATGCACTTGTTCTCTCTTGAAGAACAATATGCTTCAACCAGTTCCCTCGGCAACGTTTCTTTGTGCAGATACAAGATTCTAACCTGGTCTAATAGGGGAGTACACTTCTTCTTCTCCTTCTTCATTGTCCTTTAGCTTCCTTTTACCTTGTCTTGTGTTTTCCTGTTCGCGCTGTTTTTTGTTAACAATGGATACCACTACAGGTGTTGATTTTCTGGAGGTAGATTTGATCCGCCACTAAAAAAAAAAAAAAGCAGGCTTAAAGTAGAACGAGAGTAATGCAGTGTTTACTCGACCACCATACGATAATTCCTGCTGATCAAAGCTTCTTTGTTAAAATCCGACATGAACGTTTTCAGACATCTCATGGCTGCATCATGTGGAAATGATAAAAATGCATCTTCTATATTTATATGAATCAGTTCGTAAAGACGTGAGTTAGCATTTGCAATCAAATATGCAAATGCTTGGGGGTTGGGAAGAAGGAATGAATGTTCAGTGTTAAGGGTTGGATGCAGAGGTTCCAAGAAAATCACGAAATGGACAAGAAAATAAGATAGGAAATTGCTATAGGATAAACCTGCCCCGATAATGACTCGGAATCTGTGTTTTGGTTTTTAAAGATGAGTTGAGCTGGGAGTCCTTAGCTTTTCGAACACTGGAACCGAATGCGTCGATGTTAAATCTATGACACTGCAGTCTTTTTTTGTATTCTAATAACCTTACCGAAAATGCTGTGAAGATCTTAGTGACGTTTTTGAACTCATTCACTGAAGTAAACTCGTTCTGGGTGTGAAACAATGATGGCGGCTCTATGTGATAGATCCAGTATTTACCCAGAATGCACAAGACAGTGTGCAGAAGGAGGTAACACTTGACTTGCGTATTTTCACAGCGACAGTTTCTGTAGCTGCATGAAGACTTTGCTCAGCGTGCCGTAAACGAGCGAGTTCACGAGCATAATCTCAGATTGCACTAGAAAGGGTTATCTTCTGAAACAGGAACAGGGACGGCTGAAATACGGGCTTGGGGCCAGGTTACAGATCAACAGAATATGAAATGTCCCTGCTTGAAAAAGAAAAGCTTCTGTGTCTGCCAGTCAGTAACCACGAGGAAACATCATGCCAGCCCATTTTCAACGGCGCGACTGTTTTAGCAACAGTAAGGAATAAGTGCGTACAACATATTTCCGCCTTTCCATATAGAAAACAAAAGGCCGGGTCATGTGAATCGGCAGTTAGTTTAGCAAAAAAGTACTCGACTTCCTTTCTACCTCACATCTAACATATTTCAGGCTTTACACATCGCAAACAAAAAAGCGGTTGTGTGAATCAGTATTTAATTTCTGTAAAAGTACATGACTTCTTTGCTACATCAGATCTGTTACTGTTTTCTTGTTTACGGTCAGATACAATTTTTATTTAATTACATAAGATGTGTTACTGTTTTCTTGTTTACGGTCAGATACAATTTTTATTTAATTGAATTGCCCTTTGGCCCTTGCTTTAATGTAGTTGACTGTTTTTGCCATGGTATAAAAGTGCATGTTTTTCAGTAAAATATGTTTAGTAGAGAGAATGGGTCTTTCTTCTCTTCATTTCTCTGGTTGCCTTTCTTCGCTCTAAAATTTTGAGATGAATAGAATACTCGGGAAGGTTGCGCTTTTGCTTCACAGATAAGGGCTTCTATGTGTACTATTCTAAAGACAGATAAGCCACATTTGAATGATAGAGACGTTACACGACCTCATTTCGACAACGCACACGGCACGATGTATAAAAAAGGATCTATATTTCTATTGCTAAAGGCTGTCTATAAACACAATTGCTTTGAGAAACATGACTACAATACCTAAAAACGTACTTTTTATAAAATGTTTAGCATGCTTCATTATTCGCCTGTTTTTCGACCTCCGCAAACATAAATATTACAGTTTCTAAAAGCTTTTCGTTTACCCCAGAAAGCCTAATTTAAGAAAATAATGGGTCCCTTGCTTGAAAAACCTGGTGCTTGTGATGTGATACAATGGGAAGAAGCGAATTGGTTCACAAATGAATACACATGCTGAATGCGCACAAAAAAAAAGGAATTACTGGGTTACGGCGTTACCAATTAGTTCTCGCTGGTCATAAATGTACAAAATCTTTTCTTCTCTCGGCTGCGTTCAACTTAAAGTTGACGCAGAACTATGAATATAAGGATAAGTAATCATATGAGATAATCACTAAGAGCGTAGAACGAATAGAGTGGGGTTAGAAACAAAGCAGAGAAATTTAATACAATGCAATACAATACTTTTATTCAACATCATCAGGATGTTGGGTGTGCCGAGGAAAAGCCAGTGATGAGGCTTGACGAGGCCGACGCACCCTTCAGAGGCAGTTTGGTAGTGGCACTCATAAAAATCTAGTTGAAACAAAGAAAAGTATCGGTGAACATTAAAACATTGAGAACATAAGGTAGCACAGATATCAGTCAGTTGTTTATCAACTCTGATTCGTCATTTATTAAATGCGGGAGATTGAAGCGCGACATTTGACAGCCGTAATTTGTGCGCTTCGTAGGTAACAACCATTTAAAACTTATTCTAGTTGAGTACAAAAAATGTTTAGGAAGCATCTGCTACTCGAACAAAGTCATAAATCTGCGTGCCAGCAAGAGTACTGAGCGTAATGAAATTCCCACTAACAAGACGACAATATTATGTACATGAAATTGTGCAATAGAAAGTGAGAGGAACTTTCATATACGGCTCAGTTCTATTGCCAGGATATTGGAACATTCTGAAAAAGTTAACCTTCCTCAAAAATAATGATTTATTCACATCACCTCTTCATAGGCGAAGCCGGAACGCTACAGCCAATGGAAAAAAAAAACATTAGACATTTCAGATGTTACAGTGAGGTTTAACTGGTGGCTCATTATCTATTACATGCAATCTGTCCGTGCGAAAGAAATAAAGAGGTAAAAAAATTTCATGCACCTATATATGCGCGAACGTCATTTGTAGCCTTCAGCCATGACATTTTCGATTGGTGTGCAGCTATGACGAAATAAAAAAATAAGAAAGCGTTTTGAAATAAACAGCGCGAAAGACGAGGACAAAGGTGAAAAGGACACAAAGAGCGCTGAATGTCAACTGAGTTTATTTCAAGAAGTGTGCAAGAATATATAAGTGGCTTGAAGCGTGACACAAAAAATAGATACAATACCAATGCCGAAGCCAAAGTGAATTATCTCGTTTTACGTCTTGCCAAGAACGCCAGCTATTTGTCAGATAACGCAGGGGAAGGAGTGCTAACGCAAGGTCTTCAAGCTCCGAAATTCTTTTAGCTTCAATTTCTCCCCTGTGTTGCGGTCTGTATTTTTTCTGTTAGTATTGCATTTATCGAAAAGGGATTTACAATCTATTTTACGTTCCTTAGTGTATGTGAGGCAGTGAAGACGCAGGTTATGTTCTTTGGAATTTTCCCAATCCTTTTTATCGTCCCGTTTGCCCTGCATACACTTTCCCACATAACAAAGGAAGCTCGTAGACTAGTTCCTAAGTGCGGTCAACAAATCTGTTTCTATGTTTTGTCTTGCAAGCAACAGTTGGCTCAGTCACAGGATAACTGACGCGACTAAGCATTGGCAGCTTATACGATGCGGAGACAGCTACTCGTACCTGAGAACGTTGTGCGATCATTTTTAGGTTATGCGATAGGGTGTGAATGTACGGGATGTCAACGGTATTTTTCTGCTTATCCAAGTTATCAGGTTGTTAGTTAATTTCATTTTTTTCGTCCGAGTCTTACCAAGCCTTCAGCAACGGAAACCAGCATATGAATCGGGTTGACTACGGCCGCTAATCTAGATGATTGCCGGGTGAAACTGAACTCAGTTAGGTGCTCACAGAATTTTTTGCGGGAATTCTTGAAAAACGAGGTGACTATGGCTCCTTTTACCAGTTTAGAATGCACCGAATGAACCTGCAGTAGTGGTTACGTTGCACGCGATTCATACGCCCAACACAAATGCTTGTTATAAAATATATTTTTTCCCCATCTTCTGGAAGTTCGTGAGTCAAATTTAGTGGGTTAAGACACTCACAAAAATGATGAGTGTATTAAAAACATCATTCTGGTAAAATCCATAGTTGATGTCTAAAACCAGTAAGCAGTTGTCTACGAATCTAAAAACTTTAATAACGCTAAATCTCTCTTGACTGTCTTGCAGTAACCGGTCCTATTTAGCTAATAGCAAGTCACTAAGAATTGGAGCTATGCATGAGCCAATATATATATGCCGTCTTTTTAAGGTAAAAACTGTTTTTCCATTTAGCAAATGTTGAAATAGGAAAGAAAGTTTAAAGTTATAAAAACCCACTAGCGGTTATTCCTGCGGAATTTTGAAAGGCTACCACTCTAAGTTCATCGATATATTCCTCGACAGATTCTAACAAATTATCTTGAGTCAGAGAGTAATACAAATCCTTGATATCAATTGACATTGCGCTGAGACGGTTCTTATGGCAGGCGTTCATAAAGTTAAAGATCTTCGAACTTCTTAAGCAGGAATAAATCGTTTAACCAGAAAGGGGCAAGTTTGTCTCGCAAAAAATTGGGATATTGCTTTCTGCAGGATCCATTTTCTGAGATGATAACACGCAAAGGGCATTCAGCTTTGGGAGTTTTTGAGAAGAAGAATAAATCTAAATGGCTTTTGCTGTTATTTGCAACAGACTTTACAAGGTGTTATAGGTTCAGTCTGTCACATACTTCCTTTGCTTTAGCTTTGCGCTTAGAAAAGTGAATTTAATCCGGAGTTAAAAAACTTTCCAAATGACGTCACCCGCTTTGGAGTAAAAAAAATGAAAAGATAAAACAGCGAACCCACCCTCTTTGTCGCCGAGCATAACACATAAGGAATATTCCTTGAGAAAGTCCGCGACAAGTCGAACAAGAGGTCGTGGTATATACCAGGCTTGCATTTGGCCACAACGTCGACGCCTTGAGATATGCACCGCTTCTTTTCGCCTTCCGGAACTTGCTGTCATGCTTAAAGCCATGCATATATTCTTGCTCATTTCTGCAAATAAAATCAGCTTACAGTCAGCGCTGTGTTTGTGTCCTTTCCATCTTTTGTCCTCGTTCTTCGCGCTGTTTATTCAAAATGAGCAACCAACTAGCCTGCAACTCAACGCTTATATTTTGGGCCTGTTCAATTTGAAAGGAATAGGTGGAGGAGAAGGGTACACTTTAATCAATTCTTTAAAAGTCACCACATAGTTTTTAACGCCTGACTCTTAAGACTTCAGCACGCTTGATCTTTCTGGGTTCGTCTTTTTTTTTTTCGAGGCAGGCCAGTTTGTAGCTTGATTTAATGCGTGGTCTTCTATTAAGGAAACAGTAAGTGGATACTGCAAACTCAAGTTTCGCAGGTCTAAGTATATATGCTCTGAAGTGAAGTAAGTTGAAGATTTCAAATTGCATATCGGCACCCACCTGTACACTGATAGTGTTATTGGCAACGGCCACATACGAACCAATACGGACGGAGGCAAATTAAGGAATCCTTTGCTAATAAGTCCTCCATAGAAATGGACAATAATAAGGGCGAGACAGATACCACAGCTACATTTCCCATCGTTGGAAATGCAAATCTGAGTGGATGTTGCTAAGCTCACCGAAGTTTATTAGAACAATGTATGCTGATCGATTTCATGTTAACTTATACCTGATTCCAGTTAGTTGTTCAAAAGAAGTTTGATAGCGGATCCTGGCTTACATTCACTGGTTCCGGTAGGGGAAGGTAAAAAAGGAGCGCAGCTCTTTCTGCTGCACTGCTACATTTTAACTTATGTTCAGTGTATGCCTTATGAGGCGGAAAAAATGCAGTGCTTTCCTGCCTGTGCTTTACTTATACCGTATAAGGTTGTCGTACCCGTGACGTCATTGCTTTCGTAGGCGAGTGCTTCTACTATGCCACAGCTTGTCGATGTCGTTCGCTCGAAAAAGCGCTGCCATCGCCGTTGCCACAACCGAGTTTTGAGGAAATCCTGTGAAAAAGTAATAACGCAAATGTTATTTGCACAGCTTTCAAAGTGGTACCGTGCCATCTTCTTCTAACCAATCTAGCACATTTCAGAACCTTTGATGCTCCTTTCCCAACATTTGAGGGAATGAAAACATTAAGCATCCTTATAACATTGTGCTACTATGGTAGCATCATACCATCTTTTAAACCATAAAAATTTCACATAAAATTAGAGATGTCTATACGACTGCTGATAGACATGTTAAGTGATTACAAAAAAAATGTCTTATATTATGAAAACATTTATGGCCCTTCCCAGCCCCTTTTTCCTTCATATGTTCATTTTACACCGGCAGTTGCGACCCATGCCCAGCTGATATTAGCATTTTCCATGCACAGACCATGGAGCCCTTCACAGGCGTTGTGCTGAAAACGCTGTGCTTTGAAGTGGTATGGCGGGCACTACAATAGTTCCTAACATGGGTTGCTTTCATTATTTTCAGCAACGTCTGCAAAAATACAGAGAAAACATCAGCTACGTCGCATCAAGTTATTTGTCGTTGGAACGGAGGCTGAAGACACGATGAGAGCCTCCAAAAGATGGGGAAGAAAAACGGAGGTGGTCAATTGGTCGCAAGCCGCTTCTACAGAAGCAAGCCGCAACAAAGAAAACATCAAAGACGGCATCTTCGCCAAAAGGAATATTCAAAACTGATAATTCTAAATCTCATAATGTGATAACTGATGATCGCATACTTTTTACATCTTGTAGCACTTATAACACACAGCTCACAATACAAGTGTCTGGCGCGGCTACACAGTAAAACCGCCCTGTGGATTATATTGTCACGGAACAGAAGAACAACAACAGCACGTTAGGCAACACACGATCACCAGCGCACATCGGTCTCTGCATCTTCCTTCGAGGGGCCACACCACTCTAGAATACATGTGGTATTACCCCCTTTGTCAAAAGACGAATCGTCGCGATTGTTGAAGGAGACAAGGAAAACAATAAAAGGTGAAGGACGAACAGGCAATGTCAAGGCAGGAAAATAACGGCACGCAAAATTCCTGCACTTAACGCGAATGGTACGGTACTTAATGCACAATGTCAGTCTGAGGAGCACGACGAGATGAGCGAATAATTCATTTAGCAAGGATTTTATAATTCACGTCAATAACATGGCGAAGGACCCTATAGAGACCAAAAAATCTACCCAATAGTTTTCAGAGTGACTGCTCTGTCGGATGGGGGTCCATACCCAGACCGGACCACCCCGAGGATATTCGAAAGCCCGGTGACGGATGTTGTATCGCTCAGCATCACGAGTTTGTTGCGACGAATGCGAAGCTTAGCCAGTCGATGGAGTTTTCCACAAGCTTGGCGAATTCTTCGGCGTTGGCGACAGAGGTGGATGCAACGCCCGAGCGAAGCATCGCATCTACCGTTGTAGTCACTTCCCGCCCATAAAGCAGGTGTAAAGGCGTGCAGAGGGCAGTTTCTTGCACTGCGGTGTTATATGCAAAGCTGATGTAAGGCAGAATAGTATGCCAGTATTGTGGTCGACGTCTACGTGCATGGATACCATATTTCTTAGGGCTTTGCTCAGGCGTGTTTGTCTAGGGGTGGTAGGCGGTAGTCCCCCGGTGATCTGGGTAACTAAGCCACATTATTTCCTGCACCAGCTGTGTATTAAATGCTGTTTCGTGGTCTGTGATAACCACATCTATATTATGGTCAGGCTGCCCAAAAGTAATGAAGAATAATACACCTCTGCCTGTGATAACAATGTTATAGTTGTGTTAACCTGTCCTGAAAGGCGTCCCGGGTGGCCCCTGTATGTGTATATATTGCCGCGGCTAATCTAATAAAGGGGGCTTTTTCTTCATTTGGCTACTGGCGTCGTGTCTGCTTAGCTGGTTGCATGTTTCGTTTTGCGTGTGCCATCCGGCGATACCACAGTGGCGACGAGGATGGGATCATCTGTTGTATCGCTGGGTGGTGCACGCACCGCGGAACATGCAACCAGCTAGCAGAAATAACGCCAGTAGACGAACGAAGAAAAAGCCCCTTTAAACAGATTGTCGCTGCAATATATACACATACAGGGGCCACCCATGGCGCCCTCCAGGACAGGTTACCAAAAATATAACATCCCCCTTCAAAAAAAAAAGAGCCAAGCTGGTGGCTCATTTCAGTGCTTCACATTGTCGAAATCACACTCTGCGAACCGCGTGGGTTGCCTTCGCTCTCGCGTTGATTGTCGCAAAATTGCCGATGGTTCTGTCCTCGCTGGTGATACTTCAACTGCGCTGCTTTGTGTTGTAGACTGCTGCGTTGTCGTCTGAGGTGGCCGAAGGAAGTTCTGGGTAGCGCCGAACTAAAAAATTGCGACGCCAGCGGGCACTACAAACTGCTCGCAACGAAGAAAATCTCGCCAGCGGCAGACAGCTCGTCTCGGATGCGATGAAAAGGGTGTGCACCTGATGGCAGATTCTTACTTGGAGGCCATGAAGAGGTAGTCCACTGCATGACGCCCTGCAGTATTCGATCCTGCGAAGTTTCAGCAACGAACTCTTCATGGCTTATGCACGACGGAGCAATGCACACTGCGTTATCAGACCCTTCCGGCTCCATGTGCCCCACGAGTGCAGATTGGGGCATCCGTCACGACACATCCGCCACAACGTTTTTACTGCCCTTCTGAAATTCTACTGTGTAGTTGTAATCGAGCAGCCGGGCATGCCATGTTGCAATTCTGAAGGGTCTGCGACCCACACCTTTTGTTTACAGTAGAGTTACGAGAGCCTGGTGATGAGTGCGCAAAATTAACGAACGTCCCCACAGATACACACGCCAATGTTTGCAGACCCATACGCATGGCAAGGCTTCCAGCTCGCCAGTCGAATACTTCTTTTCCGCTTCTGTCAATGCCCTGGAAGCTAAAGCAACAGAAACTACTTCGTGACCCCGCCGTTGCTGCAGTACTGCTCTGAGGCCAATTCCGGATGCATCAGTTGTAACGGTGGCCTCAAGGGCAGGATCAAACAGCTGCAAGCATCTGTCAGACAAAAAACGACGCACTTCATCGAAGCAAGTTTGGCACTTCGAATTCCACTGGAGCTCGGAATCTTTCGCAGCTACTAGCGAAGATGGTCGACCACCTCGGCGTATCGCGGAATGCACTTCGCGTAATAGCCCGTGATTCCAAGGAAGGGAGGTAACGTTGCCTTGTCCTTAGGCGCAGGTGCGTTCTGAATGGCATCAATGATGCTCTGCAGTGGTCACACGCCATTATCGCTTACGAGATGACCGTGGAATGAAAGTTCGCTCACAATGAAAATGCACTTTTCATTTAACTACAGCCAGTTATCACCGATGCGATGCAAAACTTGTCTAAGGTTTGCGTTATGCTTGTCAAGTGAGCTTCCAAAGCGATGACGTTATCTACTTAGCAGAAGGTATTTCTGCACGATTGGAAAATCGTAGTCATTATTTTTATAAACGCTGCTGGTTGAAGCAAGTTAGAACCATACACGTCGGAATCGGTACAATCCTTAGTTCGTAATAAACACTGGTAAACCTCGGCTTTCTGCGCTCACGGAACTTGGTGGTACGCTGAAGCTAAATCCAATCTCGGAAAATATTTTGCACCATGCAGCTTATTCAGGAGCTCCTCTGTGTGTGGCAGCGGAAACTTTTTAGTAACAAATTGCTTTGTTGGGCTCACGTGAATCAACACATAAGCGTATTGACCCGTCCTTTTTCCACACGCTGACAAGTGGCGATACCCACTTAGAGTTGTCAATTTTTCCAATGATATCCTCATGTACAAGACGGTTTAGTTCCTCGTACACTTGGTCTCTTACTGCGAATGGTAATCATCGCAACTTCGCAACAACTGCTGCTGTGCCATTACGAACTCGCACCTTGTGAATGAAATTCTTATCCAGCCCGAGCTTCCCATCTAATAAGTGTGCAAAGTTGGCGAGCTATTCGCTGCGAATGCCCTGAGGCACATAGAAAGGTTTCATGTAGTTTAAGCACCTGCCGTCGATTTGAGTCACACAGCGACGATGACGTCTAACCCAAGAATGTCCTTTCCTAGAGAAACTTCACGGAAGAGCACATTTGCCTGGCGGTCGCGGAATACAGTGGGAGCGACTAAACATTCCCGAAAAACAATGCAATAGCGTGAAAAATCTAAGAGGGTGGCTGTAGATGGTTGCAACGGAGTCGAAAACTTCCGCTTATCTGATTTAGTTGCAGACAAAATTAAGACCGCCAAGCCGGTGTCTATTAAAAGTGAAATAGTGACAGTGGGCATTTGCATGTCCACCTGTATTCCTGTTCTATGGCTTGGCCCAAGTTAAAGAACTGTAAGAACTCCAATGTCATCTTCGGCAGTGACTTCCCGAATAGCCTGGGACTGCATGGGCTGCCCCAGACTACTGCACATACGTTCGAAATGACCGAACTTACCACATTTGTTGCAAGTCTTTGTTCTAGCTCTACACGTTCAAGAACTTGCCATGTGTCGCGGGGAGCTCCAGCGGAAACAAACTCTAGAATTGGTTGTTAGCAGGCCTGCCGCTTCTCTCGAGACTGCTTAACGCTCTTGTGGCATAGCTGGTGATATATGACGCTTGATTACGTGAACATCTGTACGCGGAGTTAGTTGCAGCGAATGCTGTTCTGTCGTTTCTTTTCCATTGTTCTTTCAATGTCGAGCACCCGTTGCAATGTCAAAGAACCTGCTAGCAGCAGTCACTCCCGTACCTGGTGGCGGCCCGTCTTTTCTACAAGCTGGTCCTGAATACATTCTTCCCCTTGAGTACCGAAGGCATATGTAATAGAAAGCTGTCGAAAGGCTGTGACAAATGAATCCACAGATTCACTTGGCAGCTGAGCACGCTGGTGGAGCCGTTGTCGCTTAACAACGACATTAGAATTGGTAACGAAATAATCTTCGAGCTTTGCCATGGCGATGCCAAAGGCATCTTGTTTTGTCGTTGTCTTAGCATCCGCTTCCTTGTCTTTCTGTTTTACTGTTGAGACTGATGTCTGTTATTTCGGCAATGCGTAAAAAATGCGCTGCTCTTCCACGCCCAAGCAATGCAGCAAGAGGGCTTCCTGTCGAGCATCAGGGTGGCCGTTGTTCCCCGAGGCCAGCAGATAATTTTCAAACATCCTTCGTCACTGCTTCAATGGAATGGCTGGCCTTTCCGGCGCTGGCAGGAATTCCGGTGGCTGAAACAGGTTCATGTTGTAGCTTATTGGCGTCCACTCCTGTTTATCCTCGTCAATCTGTAGTAAAATTGGCACAGCCAGTAGTGCCCCCGTTACAGCCGGTGGAGTTCCCTTCACGCCCGTGGAAGAAATTAGGAATTGATATCGCTGGCCTATTTACGTATGCAACTGAATATAACCGTTTTGCTATCAAACTAATCGACTGCTTTAGCAAGTGGCCCAAAGTCTGATTCACGGCTGATGTCAAGTTTTCTAACGGTTTGTCGTTTCTGAGCAGTGTATTCAGCATTGAAGTTTACCGAGTTTGAAGAATTCCTGGAAGAAAGAAGTATAAAGCATACTTTTCCGCTGTCTATCATCCACAAATGAATGGACAGATCGAACGGTTTATCCGTGTGCTCAAAGATTACGTTCAAGTATGTTTGCAGGAAAAGGGGCCCTTAATGGATGCCATCATTTAGTACCTTGGAATATATTGGTGTACCCCACACGCAACAGGCGAAAAACCTGCCCTGCTTCTGCATGGTCACCACGTAAGAACTAAGCTGGATATAGACGAAGCTCCAGGTGCCCAGCTCTTTCAGAGGCCGGACATTGAGTTGCCATGCACGTTGCGCTTCACCCAGACTAACTAGTACTGGTCAAGTTGCAAGGGCACATTCACAAAGGTGCTGTTAGGTATTCCCTACCCCTCACTGTTGTTCAGCAGTGGCACCAAGACACCTGTGAACTGGAAGATGGCCGCAGGTATAACTGAGAGCGCTTAGTGCAATATCCTAGGGAGCACCTTGAGAATTTCATGACGCCAGTAGCCGAACGAAGAAAACCAAAAAGCCCACTTTAATAGAATAGTCGCGGCAATATATACACATACAGGGGCCACCCGCGACGCCCTCCAGGACAGGTTAACACATCTATAACTTAAACAACAGGTGGAGCGCTGTGGAGAAGCACAATGTTTTCGACAAAACTTGGCAATTTCAGTAGCAGCAGCACAACGCTGGAGGGGTTTTGTTTCGCAGAAACATGATAAAAAATCATTGGAAACAACAATCCATCTATGGCCTTGAGATAACTTAGGAAACGATCCAACTAAGTCGTACCGACTTGTTGAAACAGATGTCGGCCGAGGAACAGGTTAGAGCAAACCGGCAGGCTTCAGAGGTTGTGTTTTACGGCACTGGCAGTCACGACATTATTTCACATGCTATCTCACAGTGGCCGCAGGTTTGGGCCAGTAATACTTCTGATGTATTTGTGCCAATGTGCGACTGAAGCAAGATGTCTAAACGAATGTTCATTGTGACAGGTCGGCAGAAGTTTGGTACGAAGCGAAACAGGAATGACTAATAGATAAATGGCCTGACAGGCTGCAAACGTGTGTTTTTACAAGACATCGCTGCGCAGCGAAAACGAGGGTAGCGCTCGTGAGAATCGGCGAGGTGGTAGTGGCCTGTGGCCTTCAAGGTAATCAATAAGTGGTCGAAGCTGAAAATCTTCACGCATTATTTCAGCAAGTGTTGATTGACGTTGTGACTGCTGCAAGGACCGTGCCGTCATCTTGATCATCGTCAGCCATGTCGAGTGGCAGTGGTCCGTGCGAGAGACAGTCTTCGTCAGTTTGCCTTTTGTCAGTGTGCCACTGCGATATCTTGGAGCCGCAAATTCTATCGGGCAAAGCGTCCAGAGGGTCCTTGAGGTTTGCCAACCAATGCAGGGAATGATGGTTGCTGACAACCCTAAAAGGCCGTTCGTAAAGGTACGGTCTGAATTTAGCGGGCGCCCAAACCACCGCGAGAAATTCTGTTTCCGTTGTCGAATATTTCTTTTGGGAACAAGAGAGTGTACGGCTGGCGTAGGCGACGAAGCAGGCTGGTGGGCGCGGTGATGCCTACTACGCTGTTCACTTCAGTTGGGGACAAAGATTATAGATAGATCTACCCAGCACCTCTACCAATTGTCACGGACGAAAATAGAACAGCAATAGCCATTTAGGCAGTCTATGATCAGCAATGCATTTTGACCTAATCGTCTTTCACGAGGGTCCACACCACTTCCACAATACACGCAGCAATATTGTACTCAGCAGGCTCGATTTGTGGCAAGCTCTCCAAGAGATGGGAGTTCCAATTCACCTCATCTGTCTACTCAGGAACCTGTATGAAGGGCAAGAGGCCACAGTCAGAACTGGGCATGGTCTTACTGATTGGTTTCCGATTGAGAAAGGGGTGAGGCAAGGCTGCATACTGTTGCCCTGTCTATTTAACCTATATGCAGAGTGCATCATGAGGAAGGCCGGTCTGGACGAGTCTTCAGCTGGAGTGAAGATTGCTGGAAAACGTATCAACAACCTTAGATATGCGGATGATACCACTTTAATGGCAGAAAGTGAAGTGGAACTCAAGAGACTTCTGATGCGCGTACAGGAAGAGAGTGAGAAGTTTGGGCTTAAACTGAACATTAAAAAGACAAAGATCATGGCGTCTTGCCCTATCAAGTCCTGGAGCATCAATGGACAAGAAGTGGAAGCTGTGACAGATTTTCTGTTCTTGGGCTCCAAGATTACCTCGGAAGGAAACTGCAGCCATGAAATTAGGAGACGCCTGCTTCTGGGAAAGAGAGCAATGGTTAGCCTTGACCGCCTAGTAAAGAGCAGAGACATTAGTCTGCCAACCAAGATCCGTATAACTCGTGCTATGGTCTTTCCAGTTGTGATGTATGGATGCGAGAGTTGTACTGTGAAAAAGGCTGACCGCCGAAGAATTGACGCGTTTGGATTGTGGTGCTGGCGAAGGCTCTTGAGAGTTCCTTGGACAGCCAGAAGATCAAATCAGTCGATATTGTCGACCATAAACCCTGACTGCTCATTGGAGGGTCAAATTCTAAAGTTAAAGCTCAGCTACTTTGGTCATCTGATGAGAAGAGAGGAGTCGCTGGAGAAAAATTTGATGTTGGGAAAGGTTGAGGGTCGCCGGAGAACGGGTAGGCAGCGAACGCGATGGTTAGATGGCATCCTCGAGGCACTGCAGATGAAGTTATGTGATGTTAAGAAGATAGTGAGAGACCGGAAAGCGTGGCGTGACATGGTCCATAGGGTCACGAAGAGTCGGACACGACTGAACGCCTGAACTGAACTGAACTGAGGCTCGATTTTAGGACGCCTTGAGAGTATCCCACTTTTTGCAGGTTGTTAGTGTTTGACAGCGATGGTTATTATATGTAAAATGCCTGTCTAGGCACAGAATAGAATATCATTACTACCTCTTACATGTAGTGAACACTCGCAAAGGCGATACATGTGTGCATTACACCATCGATCTGTACCAACCTAATAGGTGGCATGTATGGCCAGAGTATGTAGCGTGATCAGTGTTAGAGTGCCTCTGTTATACACTACTAGGTCTACTGATTGCCGCGATTGTACTCTGCCTTGCGCCATTTTACTACATCTCGGTAAGAACTATGTGATTAAAGTTCCGTCGAAACAATTGACCAGTATCGTTGTCTCACTGCCAATGTGAGCCTGCAAGGGCTCACGCTCAAACTGCGCTGTCTTGCACTTAGGAGTTTTCAACGCAGAATTCTGCCGCTGCGCAGTGTGGCTTCCGCGCAAGTTTTCATGAGCGCAGGAACGGTCATGTACCTTGCGTGAATATTGTCTGTGCGATTGCCGGTGTTTTACGGTGAGGAATGTTTTTCCACCGAAGCAAGACCAAATCAAAATAGAAAGAAGCGGGTACGCGACGTAAAAAACGACATTAGCGTCCGGCATAAAACACTTAAGGCGCTTAGACAAGCTAGAGGATGAAGCCATACGTCGAGCAATACGAAACCACCAGTCGTGTGTAGGTTATATCCGAGTGGGTGGAACGCTGCTAGTCCAATAGTATTTGTTTCAGGCCGTAAGGCTAAATGCCGCTCTGGGGGTCGCAAAATGTACGCTCTTTAGAGACTTTGATGACATCGACCTGCACATGGCGCATTTATTGCAAATAAAATGTCTTAAAGGATGATATTTGTTAGTGACCGGCCTTATGGCGTTCCAAAAAAAGCAACAAAAACAACGTGACGAGTAATAAGTAACAGACACAGTGTTGATATTGTAGTTAGGCACCCATTAGAGAAAATTACTTTGAAGATACAATAAGGCCCAGTGGAAAAGTATGCTTTATCTGCGAAGGCCTTTTGTTCATCTTTAGAACCTGTGGGAAACTGAGAACTCCAAAGAGGAGGGGAAGAACAAGGAAAATGAGTGCGCAGTACTTACCCCTTGGCACATCATTCTACAGGCCGGAAACGTTGCAGAACAAAAAACAAAAATGAGCGCAGCATTCCTCTGATATTTAGTGGGGACTAAAACATTTGTAGCAATGCTCATCTTGACTGGTTGCGACAACCTTTCCTCCGGAAGGTTGTCGTAATTCCTTAATTCCTTAGCTCTCTAATTCACGCATTGCAGTGCATTCGCTCCAAATATGGTTTTTCCTGTTTAAGAAGCAAAATGACATGCAAAAAAAAAAGGATTGTCAGTGGAATTTAGGGATGCTAATGCTCATTTCCCACTAGACACAAACACACAAAAAATAGGATTATGCTGCCCAAACAGATATTTCCCCAAAAACGCTAATGTTCTCCACCGAACTGCTCGTGACCTTGCGATGGTTGTCTATGTGGATGAAGTCAAGTTCTGATTGTTTGCTGCATTTAATTAGCAATAGACATTAGTGTTGTTGACAATGTTGCATTTTTTTTGTTCCCGTAATAAATACCTTAGGTTCATGCAATTAACTTTTAACATTCTTTCCGGCGCTGCAGATACCTTGAATATTTTGTTTTAAAGCTGCAGTCTTGTGCTAGTTTGAAATTACATCTACTTCCTCTACAAGCAGTAAACGTGCGTCGTTTTTCTTTTCTGTGTGTGTGCAAAGGTGGAGGGGAATCTCTCAAGTGTGTGACTTGATTACTCGCAGCGTAAGTGTTTTTTTTTAATAGACCCATCCGCTTGTTCCGTCATTACCTTTCGCAGTGCACACACCCATTTTCACTGATTCCTGTGTTAACAAACTCATTAAATAACTCTTCGCATCTGACGTTGTTTTGGCCACTATCCTTGACCATAGTGCAATATTGCGAAGCTAATTCGATTACAGTATTAGAAATGGATGATGTGCACTGTAGAAGGCTATTAGAATTTCACATTATTGGCGAACAATCTGACTTTAAAAAGGCAGCATTGCGAAGGAGCGTTGTTCTGCCACTGTTTCGGGTTATTTAAAAACCTACTAACAATGCAGACTATTTCGAGTATGTTTTACCACCAAAGCTACCTGCTCGAGACGATTGGGCACAAGAGATATCGTGCAACAGGAATCCTTACTCGAAAGCTGGCCTCCCTTCAACGCAGGCCATGGAAAGGAAAAAGCTACGGAAATATCATTCTTGCTTCAAAGGCAAAGCTAAAGTACTCTTGGCAAAATGAAAAGACAACAGTAAAGCTGCAGTGGCAAGCAACTCGGATGGTATTGAGCCGTTACGTATTGAAAAAGGCTTGTCATCTAGAAAGCACACAAAATTAGTTGTTCGTCATGGCTTATAGATACAATAGCAGCCTGGGAAACGTGAACGTTTCGGTACAAGCCTTGATAAATCATACGACTAAAATCAGGAGCTCTCCCACATAATGGGGACCGACTGGAAAAATGTAATTACCGGTTGGCAAGTGTTACTGGGCTTAGAAGTTTTATTAGACATTAAACATTCACATGAGCGGCGACAACCTTTCAATACATATTTTGCGCCTTGGCAAGTAGCAACCAGGCATTCGTAGATGTGGTTGTTGTGGCTGTATGTAGGAAGAATGAAAAGAAAATGCACGAGCCTGCTATTGGCTCTGTAGCGGAGCCACCTCTGCTGCCTCGTTCGGACAGAAGAGAGAAAGAAGAAAAGAAAAAAACGAGAGAGAGAAAGACGTGCGCCGAAACAGCTCTTTTCCACCAACTAAGCGGTGCTACCCAATTCTTGGCCGATCCCCCTCTGTGGGTATGTGCCATAAGTTATTTGGACAACAACAACAGCAACTAAGCGGTGGCGGGTGCAATCTTCGTAGTTGCCCCGCTTCCATTGCACTTGATGGTTTGGGAAAGAACACTTTCTGCACATACTAGAAAAGACACTGCGATGTCTGTATTGCCACAAAAGATACACGTGGGCCTGCTAACAGTGCGACGTTACTTCTACAGAGCGTTTCGCTAAGTTTTATATCAACAAGTAGGAGTGCGTAGAACTGGTAGCCACTTGTGACATGTTAAAGGGACACTGCAGCACTTTTTGCAGAAATCGAGATTGTAATGGCTTATAACAGTTTCTCATGCCGCGAACTCGACTATTTCATAAAATTTAGGCAGAAATAAGTGCCAATTGTCTTTTTGTTTAATTTAAAATATGAGATCAGCACTGCCGGCACCTCGAGACACGCCGCGGACCGCGCCGCCGCCTGCGATTGGTCGAGCTGTCGTGACGCCGTCGTGAGGACCCGAGACGCTGCCGATATGCATCTGATATGGCATTTAGATCGCAGCTGTCACAGCTCTCTGCGACGTGTTTGTTTTTATAAAAGCTGTTGCGGCACGCTAAAGTGCCTATCTGTGTCTCGTCGTACGTATACGCACCCGATACGGCCGCAAACGACGCAGCATCGACGAAGCGAAGGCCAACCATCAGCGTCTACTGGCATCGAAATGTGGCTGTGGCGTATGTAGAACGACATTCTGCAAAGCTGCATATGTTTTTATTGGCCGAAATTAGATGTATGTGTGGGAGCGTTCAACGACAAAGCGCTTCTAAGATTACTTTCCGACTCGGAGGCAGATTCAGGCGTCCCAACACTCTGCTTAGTAGAGAAGTGACGAAACCCGTTGAGGCGTTTGCTTGTTGCCTGGCTAGCTGCGTGCGAACCGAGTATTCGGTGTATTCTTGATTGTGATGTAGAGTGTTTTCGATTCTTTCGAGACATGGTGAGACTGATGATTCGGAACTGCATGTTCCAGCCACATATTTTGAACATCGCATCGCTTCCCGAAATGTTTACATACAAATAAGATTCATTTACTTGCAGAACAGTGTCTTCGCTGCTGCGCTTGCCGGTATTGAAGCTTGGTTGCACTTTTTTTCTTCAAGGTTTGTGCTACAGCTCCGTGTTCAGCGAAAATTACGCCCAAGGTAGCGGAGCACCACCAAAGAGCCGGCGCTGGTAAATTTTCCAGCGATGCGTGTTAAAACTTCCACAGCACAAAATAGTGCGCATAGACATTCAGAACATTAGTTGCAAGTCGTGAGAGCAGGCAGCAAGCTCCAATGGCAAGAATTTATAATTGTTAGAACGGCAGCAATGGCCTGTACAATTCAAAACATCAAGACCAAATTTTATGAATGCAATTATGACATAATAGGAAAAATGTCGGGGTGCTCTCTGTTTTCGGCGTGGCCGAGTGGTTAGTGCAGAAAACTTTGGAGCAAGAGGTACCGAGTTCGAAGCGCACTAGTGGTGCAGTTTTCTTTTTTTTTTTTTACTAGATTTTTTCTTTTTTTAGCTTTAGGTGCTTCGTTACTTTTCAGTTTTACTTTTTATCCCAGACGTTTTTTTCTCCGAGTGACCAGTGCGGCGCGTGCCATTATGCCGCGTCCCAGTACGCACAGTCTCCAGCGTCATGCAGGGCCCATAATCAGGTATGGCACTAGGGCGTTAGGACCCAGCGACACTTGTTTTTGGATTAGTGATGCGGCAGTGGAATATGCTATTTTAGCTTTCTTATGTACGTTGATCCATAGCTGTATATTCGAATATATTGCTTTGTATGGTTATGCTCGGATGGTAACTATACAGGAAACTTGAGGCAACAAATAGTCGAGGTTCGCAGCCGCTGGTGGTTGCCCTCCTTCTGAAAGGGAACTGCCCAAATTCGCTCGTGGTCAATAAAATAAAATCGAGTACACTCCCGCTGCTCGTCTGCGACTTTTTTTCGCGCGAATATTCGTATTTTCGCGCAGGACATTATATTCTTTCACAATAGGTGTTTATATATGGCTAGAAAATAACTCTGCTAGGTGCATTGCAGCTGCTTCCAGAATACAACATACTGAATTCAGCAATTATTGCAGTTTGCATTGCCCAGAAATATGATCGGCGTAAACTTGTCGCTTTCTACAGAAGCGACCCACTGCGCTAGTAGCTTTTTGTCTTGCGGGAACTTACGGAAACTGACATCTTCACGGCCGAAGGTGCTCGTACACCAAAAGGCGTAGCAGTACCACATGTTGGGACGGGTGTTCAACTCAAGCGACACGTTTAACTTCAGCAACCTCGGAACGCGAGCAACAACACAGGCTAAAAACACACTGGCGCTGCTGGGAGGGCCTGGACTATCCTCACGGTGACGTCACGCACGCCGGCGCGGGTGAGGTTTCTCTCCAACCTCTTTCTCTCTTGCGCAGTCACGGGCAGCGGGAAGTTTGAACGATGCGCTTTCAATCGGCGATTGCTCTGGTGTTTTCGCAATAATCGTAAAAATACCTTCACAGACCTGACCAACAATGAGTCTACTTCAGTACAGTGGAAGGTGAGCAAGTTTGAAAACCACTGCAGTTTCCCTTTAAGAGCCCAGCGTACCGTAACAAATACACATATGTAATTATTGTACAAAAAAAAAATATTGGTTATAAAATATATGGATTGTGCTCTGCTGCGTGAAGCTGCAGCTCTTAAGGATTACGAGGCTCTCCTGGGGAAATATGTGAAAGTAGGCTCTGCGTAACAATCTTGTGTTCTGGGCATGCACGATAGTACAGTGCATTCACCAGCAAGAAAGCTAAGGCTTTGAGCAGGCGCGCGGTACCCGCCGCTCTCGCAGCGGTCACGCTAGTGGCGCCATCTCTTTTTTGCAGCGTGAAGCTGCATCCCGTATAGGGATGGTGGTAGTAACAATATTTATTTCAGATAAAAGTGAAAATAAACTGAATAAAATCAATGAAAAGAACATTTTTCAAGTGTGGTCTCCTACTTGTCACGAAGACCATGGACTTCAGCTTCGCAGTGTGCTCGCTTTGCAGTTTTGGGGCTAGCCCGTTCAACAACCCGTGGAGAGGCCTACCATAAAGAATGGTTAGGGCATTTCCTCGGGTAATGTATCACAGTGGCCTTAGCCCCACAAGTGAAAAAAAAGGATGATCAAAATATGGCGGTAGCAACGAAGGCGGGAAGTGTTACGTAGAGGTTTTTCAGCGGTTGTTTTCAGAGGTCAAAATATCCTCAGTATAGACCTCCTCCATATTACAAACAAACAAGGCGATCGTGGTGGCGCTGCAGTCGTCCGCCATCCCACGGTAGGCAAAAAGCCCGTGAGCGGCACTGTGGCCGAGTTTGTCAAGAGCGTGTTATTGTCACAATCAGGCGCCTTTTTTGGCAAATAGAATAACCATGCTGCAGGATGATGTGAATCTGAGCTAGTTGGTGCATATTAAGGGTGGAAGTACAGCTTAGCATGAAAACCCGCACAAAGGAGATAAGAAGAGACGAGGCTGAACTAACAACCGATCTTTAATCAAAGGCGCAAACGAATATAAAGGCGAAATGAAGAGGGAGCGAGGGGCGGTATCACGAAACACAAGCACAAACAACGTTTTGGGAAGGCTTCTGTCTCAGCACTGCAAGCATTGCGAACTCATTATATGTGACCCACTGCTGCACAAGTCCTAGTTCTTGACCAGAAAGAGCGCGCAGTCAACATGGGAAGTGCTGGAAGCAGGGGCAACTAATGACTACGGGGAATTATGCATCCGCACCGCCTCTGTTGAGCTCACCGAAAAAAATATGAATTTTCTTGGATTGTTTTATCAGTTTTCAGCACCCTAACTACTTTTGTTTTTGTTTTTTTATTTCGTCGTTGTTGTTTCATCCACGTCTATTCAAGCTTTGGTTTTAGCTTTTTAATCCTATCTGGTTGATCGTTTACACCCCCCGCGTTCACTCGTTTCCTTGTGTCTTATTTTGCTCTTGTCCCATGGCGTTGACTTCATCTATTTCATCCTGACAGTTTGCGTTTCGTGTTGCCGCCCCTGCTCCCTCTCCCTTTCGCCTTTATGTTACTTTGTGCCTTTGATGAAATTTCAGTTATTCGTTCAGCCTCGTGTCATATCTCCATTGTTGCTAAACCAGTGTTTCGCAACGACCGTCAGATAGAAGGCGACGTTACTCAGTTCCAATGAATAATCCCTTTTGTTATATCTGCTGATTCGCTCATATGACGGCTGTCAATCGCCGACATCTAGGTCGGCCGTACAACTGATGAGGCAAGAGCAGCGCTAACTTTGGGCGCCAGTACAAAGGACCGTAGTTGGCGCTGTCGCCGAAGTCGAGGTATCCTAGGTTAGCACGGCGGACGTATTGGGCTTTGTATTTCACGGATCCATCCAGTGCCTTGCGTTTATTGTTGGTACTCATGCGGATCGAGCTCCTCGTGTGGATCTTTCAGCGGAACGTTTGGGTAGTCACCTCCAGGACAACAGCAAATTTCGTCGTAGAGTGCAGCGAAGCACAGGCGCATGCCAGTGGCAAGAGCCTTGACTGTGAGTACACTACACGCGGCCTTTGTATTCCGCGTAGGCGTTTATTTAAGCGTTAGTGGTAAAAACCTCGTATCGCAGAAAAGCCGGTGTAGGTGTTGAGGTTGCAATGCGAAAATCAGAAGGAAGTACAGAAACAAGAAAAGTTGTGCGGAAGCCCGTGGAGTCGAACACGGCTCCTTCACGGTGCGACGCTAGCACTCCGCCAGAAATCCGCGCTGCTTTTGTACGAATAAACGTGTATTTAATGCAATAATTGCCTTATGAATGTCAGCTAATGTTTAAGTGCGTCATTTGAAAGAAACTAATTACTGATGTAATAGTTAGGCGAGTAACAAAGAATATTATCTCTATGCTTACTTCCGATGCGGCTCTGATTGAAAAAGTTTTCCTACGGCTTTGCTTAAAACAACGGCACTAATCATTGCCCGATTCACAGTCTTAGACATCCATCTATTGTCTTCAAAGCGTTGGGGTTTAAAAGAACGGAGAAAAAAAGCAGAATATTAATTTTAAGCGGGAAGAAAAAATCAAACGGAGTTTATGTGATTGGTAGTTTGCGAGGAGGAAGCACTTTCAATATATAACTGCTGACTTTTTCCAAGGCTTCTTTAGCGGCACCAATAAAAACACACGACCATACCGCCCAAGCCGCTGCAAATATATTATCCACACAGACTGATATGGGAGAACAGTGCGAATAATAACTAGGACTAGGAATAAACACAAATTGTCAAAAGTCACTGGGTCTATAAGAAGAGAGAGGAGCCGGTGCAAATGCTTGCTGTCGGGTAGGAAATTTTGGCTAGGTATATGCAGGGTCGGAGTAGTGAGCCTGGGTAAGCCCAACAGGCGGCTAATCGAGTGGATGGGGCCTGCTAGAGGCGAACTGCCTCAGATTGGCGTTATACGGTGGAAGCATCAGGCTTCCTGGAGAGTCGGAGCCCAGCACGGCACCGAACGCACGTGTCAGCGATGATTTGCAGTCAGGGAACAGCCGGTCAAGCGCAGGTCCGATCACCCGGGAGAGCAATAGAGCCAGGGCAGGAGACAGCAGGCAGCCTCATGTGTGGACATCCGGGTCGTAGGCCTTGTGGAACACAAACTACCCCCCTCCGCGGACGCCAGTTTGCCAATACTGCTGCTCCTTGGTTGTCTTCGTCTCCCTGGGTGCCTCCCGCCATGAGAGCCGCCATGTACGTTCTACTATTCTTTCTTCTCTCTTTTTCCGAACGTAGCTTTATCTCTTCTTTCCTTAGTTTCTTCATTTCTCCGTCTCATACACCCAGGTTCTTCGCATAATGAACTCCTTTAAAAAAATTTTTTTTCTGATAACTGGGGTACATGACACAGGCTCTCATCGGAAGACTGCGACACAGCACTGTTGCACATATCACGAAGCAGCCAAACCATGGATACCGTCTGCTGGGAGACTGTTTCACGCACACAATAAAAAAATGCACCGAAGACGACAGCCAACATTACAGCAGGGGAAACACAATTTACACAGAAATGCAGAAAATTTAGCAGGGTTGGTTACAGGGTGACCCAGAATCAAGGCGGCCATATGAACTATATAAACTGATTGAGTAAAAACTAAATCAAGACAAAAACATGCCAGTAGGCAGTGACTAATGTTAATGGTCCATTTTCATTATGGGCACTCATGCTTTTCATTCAGGCGTATTATAGTTGCCAGTTGTTAGTTGGAGTACTGCAAACATTCAATGAACTATGTCAACGACTAACCTTGCACGTAAACACATGTTTTATCTCAACGCCACTCGCACAGACAGCCATCATAGCACGTGGAGGAGACAATCTTGCCTTCCTAACTAAATTCTGCTGCTTTAATTGTTCATGTGGGTTTCATTCTTCTTATTCAAGACGTAGGGTAGGGAGAGACGGCATGTTACCCATATCGACCAACCCAAAAGATCTGCCAAGACTGTCTCAAGGCAGGCCACAGAGCGGATGTCTGCCCAACACCCAACGCCAAAGTATGTCGGAACTGCGGCCTTCATGAACCAGAGGAAAACCACACGTGTGAAGCCAAGTGCGTGGCCTGCCAGGGAAACCACCCAACGGGAGACAAGGCCTGCAAGCAGCGCCTCAGGGCACATATCGGACGTTACAACAACAAAGGTAAACAGAGCAATAAAAATCAGCAACAGAAGCCCCCCAAGCAGCACGTCAGCCAGAGAGATAAGCAGATCAAGCCGATGGAGCGCCGCTGGTTTTCATCGGAGGAGCAGGAACAGCAGCTGGCAGAGAAACAGAGAACCCAGTCCCGATAGAGATCCAAGGGACGGGACGTGACAGCCTACTATTCCCAACAGAAGACACAACAGATTAGGCCCAACCAGCAGAACCACCAGAAGAGATAGGGGCGACGCCAGACAAGCTAGAGCACGACACCAAAGGAGTAAGCTGGGCTTAGGTTGCCTATCCCACTGCTCTAAACGGGTATGGTCCATGCCAGGATTGCACTAGGCTCGAAGAGCAAAATAGACAACTGAAAATCAAACTATCAGAACAACAGAAACGCTTTAATAAGGTAGAACAACAACTACAACAACTCCTAAGAATGGGTCAGAAGCAAACTGCCCCCCAACCCTCATCAATAGTATCGGTACAGCCACAACAGGTACAAAATGCTGTAAACACCTCCGGATCTCAAAATCAATAGGCGAGTGTACTCCAAACGCAACGGCAGAAACCGCATACACAAACTCTCGGACTTCACACTCAAGTAAACGCACCAAATTCTTACTCAAATGCAACAAATGATTAATCAAATGCAGCAAACCATGACACAATTAACCAAACAACTCCAAGACCAACAAATTGCCACGCAAACTAAATTTGCGGCAGTTCAAGAAGAAGTCAATTCGAAAATCCAAATAATAACTCAGGGGGTGCGAAAACGCACGGGAATCCCCGATGACCCTCGACTAAAAGCCCACCGAAGGTCTGTTGGCATGACAGATCTCAGCGACTGCGAGTCAGTGGCGAGCAACGCTGATGGCTGCCTCCCCTAACCTGCAACCAAACCACCTAGAGCTCTGGCAGTGGAACTGTCGCTCCTTCAAGAGGATACGCAGCTCCCTGCAGATGTTTTTTCAAAATCAACCGATACCTCCGGATGTCATCTGTCTCCAAGAAACAGGATGCACAACATATCTCAAAGGATACCTCACATACACCCATGACACGGCACCTAAAATAGCTACACTAGTGGCCCCCACACTAACAGTCATACCGCACGACCTTCCCTTGAGTGAAATTAATCAAGTTCTCATCGAGGTCATCTCTCAAAAAAGAAGAAAGCAGAGAGTGTTTGTCCTAAACCTTTACAGTCCTCCAAGCAACACGCAGGAAGATTTCAAGCCACTTTTACTGGAATGCACACGCATTGCGGGAACGAACCCCCTTATTATTATGGGGGACCTAAACGCTGTACATACGGCATGGGGCTACCACAAGGACACCCCGAAGGGAACCAAGTTGTTGGAAGCGGCTGAGCAGCTGGATCTCTGTCTTATGACGGACACCATGACCCCCACTAGAATAGGAAACAGTGTAAGCAGAGACACCTGCCCAGACCTAGCTTTCACCAAAAACATAAGACTTTGCACCTGGACCAATCTAGAAGAAACACTCGGCAGCGATCACAAAATACTTAGCTTATCCCGAATGACAACCCGTATGAAAATGAACATTAGCTCTACTAAAATAACGGACTGGGATAAGTTCAGACAAATTAGACCGCCACACGACGGCATCACAACAATTGAAGATTGGGTTCAAAGCCTAAAGGATGCTCATGCAAAAACGACCCAGACCATCAACACAACGACAAAAAGCCCAGAAGTAGACAGACATCTCCTACATTTATGGGAAGCCCGTAAAAGTCTATTAAAACGGTGGAAAATGCAAAAATTAAATAGAAAACTTAAAATGAAGATAGCACAGGTTACGGCTGAAGCACAAGAGTATGCTATAAAGCTCGCCAAGAAAAACTGGGCAGATTTCTGCAATTCGTTGAAAGGTACCCTAAGCACGGCTAAAGCATGGTCAATATTAAGAAGCATGATAGACCCCTCAAAAACCAAAACGGCCACAAGAAGAACCCTCCACACCATAGCGCATACATACCCGGGCACAGATGCAGAGTTGATCACCGCCATGCACAAGAAATACATAGGAGATCTTACTCCGGCTTCCCAAACTTCATATGCTGGTCAACCAAACCCCTCCCTTGACTCCCCCATAACACTGGCGGAGGTCTACTCAGCCGCCCGTACATTTACAAAAACACTGCCCCTGGAGGAGACAAAGTCACCTACGCCATGATTAGGAACTTAAGCACCGAACATCTGCAAGACCTAACGAAGTACATCAACGAAGAACTGTGGGAGAAGGGGCAGGTCCCATCATCTTAGAGACATGCGGACATCATCACCATACCAAAGGCTGGAAAGCCACCGGCTGTGGAGAGTCTCCGTCCTATCTCCCTCACTTCTTGCTTGAGAAAACCCTATAAAAAAGTAGTCCACCTCAGGCTTCAAAATTACATCGACGAAAACAACATCTTTCCTTCCTGCATGCTGGGCTTCCGCAAGGGACTCTGCACGCAAGATGTTTTCCTCCGGAGTAGGGAAGAAGCCATCAACACCATACCCCGAAAAGGCGAAAATTTCATTCTGGCACTAGATCTCAAAGGAGCATTCGACAACATTGGCCACCAAACCATATTGCACGAATTAAACAATATCAACTGCGGGGAGAAAATCTTCAAATACGTGAAGGCTTTCCTCTCAGATCGCACAGCCACCATAGGAATTGGAGATATCCGATCACCAAAAGTACCCATTGCGAACAAAGGTACACGGCAGGGTTCTATAATCTCTCCAATGCTATTTAACATAGCAATGATAAATTTAGCAAAAAATACTGTTGACCCGCAATGATATTGGCTTCACTTTATACGCGGACGACATCACCATCTGGGCTACTCAGGGATCCTTGACGCAAAAAGAAGCAGCACTGCGAGCCACTATAGACCTAGTCGAGGAATTTGCCGGGGAGAGCTGTCTTCAATGCTCTCCAGAAAAATCCGAACTTATCAGGCTACACAGAAGAAATTACAAGTCCCCAGGAGAAATTCAGCTCTCTCTAGGAGACCAGACAATTCAAGAGAAGGACGAGATCAGAGTTTTGGGGCTATGGTTGCAAAACAATTTGAGAGTGGATTATACAATAAAAACACTCAAAAACACAGTAAACCAAATTTCCAGAATGATTAGAAGGGTGATCTGGCACCGGAAAGGGATGAAGGAGGAGGACACCCTCCACCTTGTACAAGCCCTAGTCGTTAGCAGGATTACCTACGGGCTCCCATATCACGAAATTAGAATCACTGATAAAAGGGCCATTGAGACTATCATAAGAGGAGCCTATAAAACGGCCCTAAACCTCCCGCCAACAACATCAACGGAACGTCTATGGGCACTCGGAGTGCACAACAACTTCGAGGAGCTCAAGGAGGCGGTTCTAGAGAGTCAGAAACAACGCCTAACAACAACGCAGGCGGGTAGGAAATCCTGTCAAAACTAGGGCTATGGCAGGCACTAAGAACTTCTGAGATCAAATCACAAATTCCGACATAAACAAGAAACAACATCTATGTGAACCCGATACCCAAGCACATGTACCATAAGTTACAGAAGGGTCGAAGGAAAGCCAGAGTCAAATCATTGAAAAAACAATTGTCTAAAGACGCGGAAGTTGTCTGCGTGGACATAGGGCTTACGGCGAGCCTGGCAAGTTCACAATAGCTGCAGTTGACCACCAGAAGAGGCCAATTATTCAGGCTTCGATCTATGCCAAGGATACTGCGGAAGCGGAATCACTGGCAATAGCCGTCACCATAAAAACACAAGACCACCAGATGAAGTCATCACATGTAGTGACGGACTTCCAACCAGCCTGCAGGGACTACCTGGTCGGGAAACCTCACAGAAGAGCGTGTGCAATATTACGTTCCATCTCCCAGACGCACACAATTACATGGACACCTGGACACGAAGGCCTAGAAGGAATTGAGGTAGCGAATGATCTAGCCCGAGCTCTCACAAACCGGGCGGTCCTCATCCCTACCCCACCCCTCTCCTAGGACCCTACGGCGACAGGCTGGAACACCTACGGTTAGAAAGAAGGATTTTCTCACCACCACTCAAACAACTTCCTTCCTCGGACGCTATAGACTGGAGAAAAATACAAACGCATTCCCATATCTTCACATTTTAAATAAATAAGCCCAACAAAATACACGAGTTACTGTCCGTGGTGCGGTGCAAGCCCCGCACTCTATCACATCTCTTGGGAATGTCAGGACAAACCTGACCCAGCGTTACTAGTGCCATGCCCAACACACGAGCAGTGGGAGGCGGCCCTGACCTGTGACCACCTGGACCAGCAGGCCTGGATTATCCAGCTAGTCCGCAAGTCAGCTGCTGCCAGCGGAGCCCTGGGCTAGGGGCACCGACCACCCAGCTCCTGCGAATTCTTACTAATTATTATGCTCATTAAAAGTTTTCTCTCTCTCTCTCTCTCGTGCAGTAGAACCGTTTGTGCAAGCTGAACCATTGGCTGTATACCGCCCACTTTTGTTAGTCGTAGAGTGTTGAGGAACATGCATAGCCTGCAGTCTGACTCGTGCGTTCATTTGACTTTTTGGATGCACCTATGTTGTGAACAACTTAAGTACTCCGAAGCTGTAGCTGATTGCTAGCCTTGGATTCAATATATTTAGCAGAACACTGCTTGTCAGAATGTATCCTGGATAGATATCGGGTGCTGCTTCAGGCTTCAGGCGGTATCCCTCGGTGCTTTTCTTGTAGTACAACAATCGTACGTGAATGCTGCCCATATTACCTGTCCTCTCTCATGCCGCTGCCACGGAGGCTTTTTGTGAAATTTGCGAAAAAGAGGCTTTCTTCCTTCTTTTCTGATGTGTGTGGCTGAAGAATCTTGGTGGGATGCACTTGTCTCACTATCAGGCACGATAGGTTGGCATACATCTTATAATCGGACAAATATTTCACGTCAGCCTGTACTCCTGGCCTGTAAAGGTCACCGATCACCCTCGCAACAGCTTTCCTCGCAACTTGATGGCCAGCATATATTCTCATGTGCCTTGCATGAGGACCTCAGGGCACAAATGCTACAGAACGCCCGCTCTTCATAGTTTTACCCGGACAAGCTTGAAAGCTCTATAACAAAACTTCATCTGTCAGGCGGAAGGGGTGGCCCGCCTGCCCTTTTCTAGGATAGGTGTCCTGAAGTTTTCTACGCGACATGTCTAAGCTGGTGTCATGTTTCGTCCGGAAGGTCGATCAAGATACTTCGAGCGAGGTTTTAGTGGCATCTAGACCAGGCTCCGAAACAATCGGCGCCAAAGCCACGAGAGAAGCTTTGGACTCTTCAGCCCTGGCAGGTATGGTGCTCTGGCTCGTCAAGGCTGTTGGAACATTGGCGAATGGTACACATCCACCAGGAATATTGCCGATTGTTACATCATACAAAAGCACCGGTTCTGACTTTGCACTTCCCTTGCCTGCAAAGTACGGCGACCTGGGAATGACCTCCTTCTTAGGAGCTTCGATGTTGGATCAATCCTCTAAAGGTAAGCTCGCTCGACTCCCAGTGTATGCAGACGCGGACACTAGGGCATGGAGCATCACGATGTTATTAATTTCAATGTCGTGCAAGACTGACATTCCTTCTCCGAACATTTATGCGTGCTTCATGGCATGCTGCTAATTGGCGGAGTGGATATATGACTGGAACCTTTCTCTTCACGCTCTTCACGGTTGTAGACCAAGGCAAGAATCTCGTGTAGATATGCAGCATGCAGATGTCACCCGGTCACTTGAACCTCTGTGTCGACACAACTGTGTTTCATCTCTTGATTTGCGAAAGACTATACAGTAAGAGGGCTTCAGTTTTGTACACCAATCCGAAGACCTATGTCCAATGCTTTCACTGATGAAGCATCAAATCTGAGATTTGGGGTTTGGCGCCGCGTCCTTACATTGCCCTGAATTGTGCTGGCATCGGTCTTCAAAAACCGCCAGGTTATTCTGTAGTTGGGCCTTAAAAAGGGCCTCGGTGGCCTCAGCAATCTTGTCGACCGCTTTGCAGTCAGGTACTCACAAGAAGAGAAACATCACGGCAGTGTTTTATTCTGCTCAGCCAATATTATATCCTGAAATACTTCAGAGGTGTGACCTTGTCCACGTATCTGAACACAGAGGTAAAAAAATAAACTGCCCCTTTGCCTTCTTCTGAACCAATAACTATTATTATTATTATTATTAAGGCGTACTGAGAGGCTGTCTCGCCATCTTGCGTCTTGCTTCCTCGAAACCTCTCTATAGCCGCCAGCCATGAACAGGCATCTGCGAAGTAAAGTGCGTGTCACTACTTCATACTTCATCGAGTCCCCAGGAGCGTGTTGCCAAAGACGCTGAGAGCCCCCCCCCCCCCCCCCCTCCCACTTGAGGCATATTCTCAAGGTCGTGGCCCATTGCTCCTTCGGCCCACCTTGGTCGGAGGCCACATGTTCAAAACACTTCAAGTATATGTCCAAATCATTTCGTTTCTCACTAAACTGTAGAGTGAAGCCATGGGGACTAATTTAGAAGGTAGGAGCGGGTCAGTACCGTGCTCAGCACTTCCAGCACTTGGATGATTTTCGCTCATTTCCGCCAGTGGCATCCGCATCCGCAACTGCAATTGCTTGGCTTAGCGCTATAAACGCTGCTTGGCAGCTTCGCATTCTGCAGCTCTTTTTTCCCGTGCCTTTAGCAATTCCTACTATACCCATACGCGCAACGCAACTCCCTGCAAACCCATATGTTCTCTAACCACGAGCAAGTCTGGAGCACTCATTTTATTCACGAATTCCGGTCGCGGGCAAATGCTGCTTGTCAGGCCAGGTCCTGGCGAGGATGCCAAACTTGTGAGGAGGTTCTGTTAAAATACAATTGCCACCTTCTTCAGCAGCTTCTTCGGGGGTACTAATCAATACTCACGACCAGACCGATCAAGCTAACAACGAATATTTTTATCCACACACATTGACGGGAACAGATTGCGACTAACAACAAGGACTAGAACTAAACACGAATCGTCGAAAGTCACAGGAGAGAGGAGCAGATGCAGATGCTCCTGATCGTGTAAACAGTGTTGGAGAGGTACGCAGGGTCCGCAAGGTGAGCCTAGCTAAGCCTAACAGACAGCTAGGCGATTGGACGGTGCCTGGTAGAGGTGAGAGGCCTCAGATTGCCGTTAAACGTCCGAAGCGTTATGCTTTCTTTAGCGCGGGAGCCGAGCACGGCGCCGGATGGATGTGCCAGCGATGAGCTGCAGACCGGAAACAAGTCGGCCACTCCCTGGTCCGGTCACCCAGGACAAGAACAGGGCCAGTGGAGGAGACATCAGGCAGGTTCCACGTCTAGTCACCCGGTTGTAGAACTTGTGGAACACGAACCACCGGATGTCACAATTATGGTCCGTGTGCAGGTATTAAAGGGACACCAAAGAGAAAACTGAAGTGGGCTTGCATCGATAGAATGCCAATTCCTGATTACAAAAAATCCACTCTTATTGAAAACAGAGCTGTTATAAGGTAGTAAAGAGGAAGACCAGAAATACCGGTATCACCGCCACAGCCGAAACTCGCAACTACAAATCACGTGACGCGCTAGGGATCATGGAGGCTGACAAATGCGAATTACGTTGCTCGTTTGAATGCGGTCGTAGGTTTTGTCTCGGATATAATAACACGCTTTTATCATACGTAAACGACGGCAAAAAGACAATGTAAACGTTGCAAGGCAAATACAAAAATATACTTGGAAGCGCCACGGGCGCCCACTTCAGTTTTGGTTACGTTTCGGCTCAGGCATTTCGTGCGCACTCGGATAGTTTGTTTGGACTTGCAGTGCCTGATTTACGACCTTGGAGCAGCAGATGCGCCCGGCTCGTTCCCATTTGAGCATTTGGAGGCGCAAGCCAGCAAAATCCGCTGCCGCCGACACGCTCCTTCGTTCACACTTCTGCGCCAACATATCGCGGCCGTCGCCGCTTCGACTGCGACCGGACCGCTCGACTGCAGCTACGCATGCCACGAAAAGCATACATATGCTAAGTACTGAAGGAAAAACGCATTATCATTCAGTTGTTCACTACATCCGTAGCGTTCGGCGCTAACCGCTCGGCCATACCGCGCATTTTTTCTTTTTCTGCAATTTACGTCATCGCCCCATTTACAATAACATGTTTCTGCTACCGGTCTAAAAATAACAAGTTCTTGACCATCGGAGCATGCTGCCTGCTCTCACGACTTGCAACTAATGTTCTGGATGCCTATGCGCGCTATATTGTGCACCGGTTCCGTTTTAACATGTGGAATTTCACAGCGCTGGCAAATTTAGTGGCGCCGGCTCTTCAGTCATGCTCTGCTACCGTGGACGTAATTTTCGCTGAACACGGAGCTGTAGCACAAACCTTGAAGGAAAAAAGTGCGACGAAGCTTCAAAACTGACAAGCGCAACAGCGAGGACACTGTTTTGCTGGTAACTAAATCTTATTTTTATGTAAACATTTCGGGAAGCGTTGCGATGACCGAGGGCTCGATTTGTTTATACGCAGTGCAAGAATGAGCGCAAAAGCTTGAGAAACATGTAAGTGCTCTATGCTTTTTTTTTTCTGCCTTTATGGGCCCATCGCTCGGTAAATTACTCTCTTCAACGTTATATTTATTTCGGCTGTGGCCGTCATTGCGAGTACGCTGTTGCCATGTTGGCCCTTGAAGGATGTGACGCCGCTGGCCGCGCCGGCTCGCTAGCTATCACGGAGTTTCCGCTTACGTCATAGTGTGCGTCACTCAACTCCGACTACGTAGTCGGAGGGAACAGTTTGAATTCGACCGGCGGGAACAAGAAAAAACCTCAACTTCTTATCGCAATATCTAAGCAATTATTCAATTTTTTGCTGCCGGATATGCGGCGACAGTGTCACCAAATGTAGTTTATTAGATTTTCATAGCATCTTTGGATGTCCTTAGTGTCCCTTTAAGGGTGCAGGTCCACAAGATGAGGTGAACAAAATGCGAATTTATACAATATTTACAGTCATGGTACAAGACACAACAGTAGCGGCACGGGGGCCAAATGTTACTGGCTTCACGCGAGTATCTTCGCACAGCGACGGCCAGGCTGACTCCTCCTCGTCCACTCCAGGCGAACAGCACAGCACACGATGATGCTCATGCTCACGGCGTTCTGGATGGGCCACGCTCGACCACATGGTCAAGCGCCTTTTTTATGGGGGCTAGAGAGACATTGGTATTCGAACTATCCAATCTGGACGCTTTAGTTGGCCGAGAGCCCAGAGGCCCAATAACGAGCGTGCTGGGTTCTCGCCGTGGTGCAAGGAGGCGGGAGAGGAGCGTGCACTTCTATTGTGCCAGTGGTCGTTGATGCACCGGAATGTCTGGCGGCTGTTCTGTCAAGTTCAGACATACCCGACGCTGACGCGTCTCCTAGGTGCACCGGTGTCATTCGGAGCAGTACTCTGCTTCTAAGCGGGCGTCAGGCACTCGCCTGCATCCGGTCGACTCCAGGCGTCGACCGCTGCAGGAGCCAAGGGCACCGCGGTTAGAAGCCGATCAGAAACCTGAGCTCTGCGGACGCCCGCTCAACAGTACTGGTGCTCCCTTGGTCTCTTCTGCTCACGCCTCCGGCCACTCGAGCCGCCCTGAATGTTCTCTTCTTTCTTCTATCTTTTCCGAACGTAGCTTTTTCTGTTCCTTACTTTTTTCCTTTCTCTATAACACACACCCAGATTCTTCACACTGGTAAACTCAAGAGAGGAGTAAAGTCCCCCCCCCCCTCCCCTCACAGAAAAACGTGGTGCAGCATGAGACGTATGTCGTCAGCCTGAAGTGCACGAGAAGGCGATGGGAACGAGGCCCGATAACGCTATCGCGTTGTAGGCGTTGCTCCAGTGTCTTCCAGTTTTTAATGTTGAGTTTGAGGAAAAAGACGCAGCATATGTCTCAATTCAAAGCCGACACGTACAATTATCTTAGATGCTATGTCATTGGTTCGAATATGTATCAGAACTTGCCTCCAGCTTGACTACTAGATAGAGACTTAATGACAAAGGAAGCGGTGCAACTGCACCCCGCAACACTGCTTCATTAATGAGTGCATTCCAATTTTGGTATGTGTTCACGTGCCTATTGGTGCTGAAAGATTTATCTGAATTCTGGTTTGCGGGGACGAAAACGCCTTTCCAGCACAAGAGGCTGTAACGCTTGCCATAAGCTCTCAGGTTTGTCTCTGAGTTTGCGGGGATCGATGCCTCCTTGTAATGCAGAAAAAGGGGTGGCCTTCCATCCTGTGTAAGCGCCTCATAGCTACGGTTCACGCATTCAAGTCATGCTCCTTATCATTTAAGGAGCAGGTTTTGGCGCTGCAAAGCCAAATTGAAAGCTCCGGCTTTTGTTGCTTATCATCTTTCGAAGACTGCCCCGCTGTGGTGGTGCAGGGGTTACGGCACGCATCTCTTGTGAACCGAGGATGTGGGATCGAATCCTAACCGTGAAAACAAATCGCCCGTGGGCTGTGCCATATCACTGCACATTAAGAACCCCAAATTCTCGGAGCCCTCTAATACGGTGTCGGTCAGAGCTTGAGCCGCTTTGGAACCTTAACCCCCCCCCCCCCTCTCCCCACCAATCGAAACCAAGCCTTTCAAAATCTGGTCTCTGCCAGGTATGCGCATGTTTATGAAAAAAAATTGAGTCATGGCTTTTATGCTGGATGTACTCCAAGGAGCTGACTATGCATTCAAACGTTTCATCGGATTTACGCGATGCCTATTTAGTGTTAGAGTTTTGAGCCGATACAGCACGGTAACAATTTGAACAGCAGTTTACGTAGCGAAGTACTAGAAGTAGTAGAAGAATATGTCTACTTAGGAGAGGTAGTAACCGCACATCCGGGCCATGAAAAGGAAATAAGGCGAATAAGATTGGGATGGAGCGCATTTGGTAAGCACTCGCAGATCATGACTAGCAGCTTACCGGTATCACTCAAGAAAGTATACAACAGTTGCATCTTACCTGTGTCGTGACGCTGGGACTAAGACGACCCGGCCTTCACTTGGTAGCGTGCAGGGACTCCGGGTTGATGAAGGACTGAATCTTCGAAGTTGGTAAAATATATACACGCAGGTTTATTGGCACTTTGAGAAAACGTATTTACATAAAAAAAGGTATATCAGCAAAATGGCAAGCGTTAAGAGTTCATAGCGAGAAGCGTCTGTATGAGCCGTTTACCCAGGGCTCAGAGCGTCATTTCGTGCTCTGCAACGTCCTTAAATCCCCCTATGTCCAGCCCCTCTCTGAAGATGCTGACCAATTAGTTCCAGGGCACACCCCTCGGATATCGGCAACCAATCGATCACATCCCTGCACTGATGGTCTGATGCACCGACTGATCCAGTATTGTTTCGTCGGGCGTGGCCACTTGTTGACGGGTAGAGCTTGGGAACGGTGAGGAGGTAAATTTCGATTCTTCTGCAAAGATTCGCTATGTTGGTTCCGGCAAGTGGATTTCCTTCTCAGAAACCCAAGTGTACGTGCGCGCCACGAATACTGCTCCCAGCATTGTCCCTTTCCGGCAATTGTAACTCTTTCCTGCATTCATGAGAAATACTCAAATGGCCGTAATCCTCATGCTCCTTTCTTCTCCTGTACGTCAGAGGACGGGTCACTCAAATCATCTCCTTTGGACAACAGGCATTCCTCACTTGACAATAGCGCCTTTCGACGGGAAGGGTGAACAGTCTCTTCCGGCTATTTCTCACAGGGAGAAGTTTCTTTGTATTTTTCTTGACGTTCCCTTGGCAGGGCCAACTTGGCAGTTGTAGGGCCACGGCAAAGCAAAGCACGCTCACATAAAAAGATTCAAAGAACACGCTCACTTAGATCCCTTGCACCAACAGCACATATCGATACCATGCCCTCAGGCGCACAAAAGTGCACGCAAGCGCAGACCATGCACGGTCACAACACTGTACTCACCCATTTGGCTGAAACGTGGAGGCTAACCAAGAGGGTTCTGCTTACGTTGAGGACAACTCAGAGGGCTATGGTACGCAAAAGGTAGGGGTAACATTAAGAGATAGGAAGCGTGCAGAGTGGGTCAGAGAAATAACTCGTTACTGAAATTCTAGTGGAAATTAAGAAGAAGAAATGAACATGGGCAGGGCATGTAGTGCGAAGAGAGGATAACCGATGGTCGCTTAGTGTAACAAACTGGATTCCAAGGGAAGGAAAGTGTAGCAGGGGGCGGCAGAAAGTTAGGTGGGTGGATGAGGTGAAGTTCGCAGGGGTGAAGCGGATGCAGCTAGCACAGAACTGGGTTAATTGGAGAAGTATGAGAGAGGCCTTCGCCCTGCGGGGGTATAGTCAGGCTGATGATGATGATGATGGTGAACGGACCAAGTTTTGTGGACCTACACACGAGGGAATTGATTCTTCGCTCCTTTTTTATTGCAGCACCTGTCCAATTTTATGATGAGATTTGACGACTACTTTTTTTAATCTGCTTCCCAGCTTTCTGCTTCCTGTAATCTTCCTAAACGCCCTACTTCATTTGAATTTATGAGGTTAGCCTATGCTTCTGTTTGTTTTGTGTCAAATTTTCTACATAGTAGTCATATTGTTTTCAAATTGAAAGGTACACAGCAAATTGACATCGAAACATTTTTCCGCATCTACTTAATCGCTCAGTATACTGCCGTCGTAAGGGCGAGGTATATTAATACGAGTACGCAGGATGCACGTTTCGTCTTTCGGTGTATATGCTTCTTTAATTTGTGCACCGGAGCTCCGCCAGCCAAATTATGGCATCAGGAGAAAATATTTCTTGCTGTGAGTGAACTGTCGCTCGCGTGATTGATTGAACATGGTCGAACACTGATTATATACAGGAATACATTTTTATATTAGGACGTTGTAACGAAGTACGAAGAAAATAATTCTCAGGGCCGTCAAAACAGCATACGAAGAGTGAGTGCGAAAACACTGACAAACTTGCGCAGCAGTATAATCGTCGCTGACCCATCTTTATTCGCCCTAGCCCAACTTTACAAATTCCCGATTCACCGCTATCCGTCAGAACATGCAAATGATGCAGCTCATTCCTCCGGACTCGAACGTAATCCACTCTGGAGCAACTTAATTTTTAATTTACCACAATCTACGAGAAATCAGCCGTATAAACACGCATTTGATGTAAAGATTATTCTGCCTCAATTACCCGCCCATCTAGAATTTATCCAACGCAACCCAATAAAATCCACCATTAGCCCAACGTTATTCGTCCTTTCTTAATGCAATATATTCGATATTCTATTCATTGAACACATTTACTAACTAATATAGCACTGCGATTACATGAAAGTAAAGTCGCGGTGATTTTTCAGAACCACCTTTGAACGTTCTAGCCACCGGGTGTTGTTGCCAGTGGAGACAACGCTCTGGCTTCAAAACATTGTTTTTTAATTGTTACAACCTGCTGTCTGATAAGGACACGTTTTGGGCAGCGTCCTGCCTGAGGACACCTATGAAGGAATTTGCCTCATGCCGAACTGGTTTTATTTGTGGATGTGCTCTGTCACCTAGCAGCACACTTAGCGCTTTGTACTTCAGCTTTTTTTTATTATCAAATTAACGTAGCTCAGGCGAATACTTGTGTCTTTGTGTCTTTGTGAATAATCAGTGCATATAGGTCGTACGCATGTAATAAATATAATGCAGGAAAACGCCTGCATAACCTAACGGCAGCATCCAATGGTCCGATGTTGGATTCCCATATTTTGCTCAGTTAATTTCTTTTTAAGTAGGGGAGGAAAACTCGAATAACAGAAAATGTGGCTCCTAATCATAAGAGGATGCTTCTTCTATTCATACCGCTCCAGGGGTGGTCGTCGCCCCTCTGCGTCCAATGAATTTCTTGGCCCTGGCCGTGAATACTTGCTGCCGGCCTAGATCAGAGCGGTGCCATGCGGCCTAACAAAGTTTTGAATCTGTTATGTGCAGCTTCTTTGATGGTTCCATATTTTCGCATGCACACATGATGTGATCGAGATTTGCATTCTACCCGCAAAGTAAGCATTAAATATTTGTGTTCTTTTGTATGCCACTGTGAAAATATGTGCGAATTAAAGAGCGTGTTCTTGGAGAGGTATCCGTATTTTTTATTTGCTTTGCAGGGTGGGGTTTGGAATAATTTAATTTCTTGGCTTATATAATTTCAGGTTCATTGCACGTGGAGTTGCTGTAGCCAGCCGATCTGACCTACGAAACATCTTCTGGTGTTCCAATGCGTCGTCTAGTTTCCAGAGTAAGCCGCATGTGTGGCAACCCACATGAGATTGATAAACAAATAAAAACTTGAAAATTTCAAAAACTTGGGAGCGAATTGAGGGATTTCACGTTTTAGGCAAATTATAATTGCTGTTTCTGAGTGTCGCAAAACTACTTTACAGTTCATTGTAACAGCTACATGAAGTAAACCTACATCATCGGCGACGTGTCTTGAAATTGTGCACCCTTTGTCGTTGCTAGTTTGTGTGTCGTACGTGGAATCGACTAGTTACATGTCACGTGCTCTCATGTTTGCGTATTGCGCCACGTCAACGCGCGTAATATGCTGTAAGCTATACCATTGTTTTTCTAATGCTTAGGCTCTCAATACTTGACTCTGTCGATAGAGCATCGGGTGCATGTATTCAGGTAATGGAAACTTCCATCTTCTATACGGAATGGGAAAGCGACTTTGAGTGCACCCATATTCGAAATATATGCCCGTCTTTGGAAGTGGTTGTCTTATGATGGGCGCTGCGGTCAAATGACCGCACTGCACGCCGAGCTTTGCCTCGGTCATTTGTTCTAGCGTATAATGCATTTGCATACGTTTCTTGGTAGCCGTAATAAAAGGCAGATTGGGTGCTGTGTAGAAAGAACGCCTAATGAAGGAGTTGATCGCATTTAATTATTTGGCCTGCAGTAAGGAATAAGTAGAGCATAGAATATTTACTGCGACTGTGAACCATGGCTCACCGCAATTACAGTGCACCTTTTCCATATTTTCCTTTTAGCTTCATATCCTCTAAGGAAATTTATTCCTCATAATGGGAAGTTTATGAATTTATTTCTTCATATTGCTGTTTGACTAAATTTAGATACACAGTTTGTGTAGCTCACCTACTTACGGCATGGTAAAGCCATCAACACATATATCGATGTTTGGATTGATGTTCTATACATTTCTGGTGTATTGGATAAAAGTTCCTATTGATTTTTGAGGCAAGCACTCTGAACAAATTTTTTAAGCTTCATCTGCAGCCGCATTTTCTGCTTGCTGCAGGCTGTGTTCAGTCATGCTGCCCTTAACCTTTCTTGCGCTTAGGAAAATGTCGCAGGCATAGAAATAGTGGCAGATCTCGGCTTTGGATTTATTTGCGAGTGTATTGAAATTATACTGAAGAGTGGTTGTGGTTGTTGTGGCTGTGGGAAGAAGGAAAAGAAAATACACGGGCCTGCTACTGGCTCTGTAGCTGAGCCATCTCCGCTGCCTCGTGTGGACCGGAGAAAATAGAGAAGAAAGGAAAAAGAAGAGAAAGACGCGCGCCGCAACAACAGCCGTCATCTACCACTGAAGCAGTGGCGGGTGGAATGACGGCGTACAACAAATGAAATTCGGTGGCTGGCTAGCCTCCGCTGTAAGTGGCGTTGACCTACCGTCCCAGCCCCGTAGGGCCAGGAACTGCCCCTACTGAAAAGACATGAGCGCAGCCCTAAGTTGATTGAGGTGCACCTGGTTTCTGTGTAGAATTATTTCTTTTTGAATCGGAATTTATTCCTGTTCTATTTTCACCTAGGCCTTTATGTAATCATACATGTTGACAGCAATCGGCTGCACCTATTGCATTTGTGTGAATGTGGCAACTGCACTAAAAACGTGAAAAACAAAAGAAAAAGACAGGACGTGGGCAGGGTCACAACGAAATTTACTTGATGAAAGATGACATATACGGAACAAACAGAAACCACGTGCTCGAGATAATAAATTCGTCTCCATCACAGCCTTGCGTCCAAAACTACACCTCACAAACGTCGAGAATAATAGGGTTGCTAACACACACACACACACACACACACACACACACACACACACACACACACACACACACACACACACACACACACACACACACACACACACACACACACACACACACACACACACACACACACACACACACACACACACACACACACACACACACACACACACACACACACACACACACACACACACACACACACACACACACACACACACACACACACACACACACACACACACACACACACACACACACACACACACACACACACACACACACACACACACACACACACACACACACACACACACACACACACACACACACACACACACACACACACACACACACACACACACACACACACACACACACACACACACACACACACACACGCACACACACACACACACACACACACACACGCACACGCACACGCACACGCACACACACGCACACACACACAAAAGTTTGCAGGCGTTGTTGAATACTGTGGAGTGCATAATGTTATCAAATGGGCATCGAATAAAAGTCCAACAATGCACCTTTGCATAAGTTTGGAGGCATTGTTCAATACTGTGAAATGAAGGGGTGGAATCTTTGTGATAAGGCACTGGCGTTAATGGCTAGAGGTATTGGAACGTCATGGGAACTACTTCGTGCTTATTGTGTTAGCATCTGAATGCCTTTTGAAGACCTTTATTGAGCGACTTGTGTCTCGAGAGAAAGCGGTCAAGCGTTTGCTGCATCCTTGATGAAAAAGTGGAAAATTCTTGACAGTGTGCAGCGACGATATATATGATGAAATAATTTCCTTATTCACCCGAGTTAAGCTTGGTTGGGTTACGAGGCAAATTGAGATCGAATTTTGTAACCTGGCTACTGATGCGAACGCAGCACAGAGGCAAAAAGGCAAAAGACTTGAGTCTATTCAGACGTCCGACATTTTATTGCGATGGCTAGTGATGGGTTGTTTTGCGGCATGCACATATTTCAGTGTCGTAATATTTGGATTAATGGAATCTTACTGCCTTTGCATAACGTGTGCAAGCTGACAGCTATTTGTAAACGAATCATTCCACCAAATACACACGCCTTCATGTAACAATGTATTTGTACAGAGTGCTGTCATTCATTCTCGTGGAGACTCCCGCGCGTTCGGTACCATGCGGGCTCTCATTCGCTTCCATGGCCCGGGCAAGTGGAACCTATGGGTACATAGGGGCTTAAAATTTATCTTGTAAATAATTATATACAAGAAAAAAGATTTGTTTACAGTACACGCTTTGATGTCTGCCTTTTTCTTCTTCAAGCTTCGACGTACTGCTTCTGGGACATACCACTTTGTCCTATTATTGGAGCTTTATATTTCAACCCAATTTAAGGCCTTCTGTTCCACTTACTGCACCTAAAGGCTGCTTGATCATTTCCGAGAGTCCACATTAAACTTTTGTTGCTTCTTCGACACTGCACTCTGCATTTGTGTTTTTTGTTGTGTGCGAGCACTAGGGCGCATTTATCACTCACCCGGCCAGTGCATGTCTGAAAAATGAAGCTGGATGTAAGCAGTGGTATAACGTTACATGCTTTTAGATGAGTCGCACTGGAAGACATGGCCAACAATGACAGATACGGAACAATGCTTGTACAAGTCGGCTAAGAATAGACCCTGTTCAACATCAAGACTTGGCTTAACTTGGAAGTCAAATTTCCAGTCGAGATAAATAGCCTGTCAGCCGTTATGGGGTCAGTTTTCTACCGGCCTGGCCGAGCATAGTTCAGTTGTCGTCATCGTTGGCTTTTCTTTCGTTATGTACAAGAAAAAGATTCGAAATCCACGCCAAGCATACGTCATTATGACGTCATGATTTTTGTTTGTTTTTTATTAGCACTAGTATTTAGAACAGTTCTCAGGGCGGCATGGCTAAACTCATGCCTCACTCAGTCAGTCCACGGGGGCTCTATGCATGTTTCGCTACCACGGGATCTATCTTGGCTAGGGTCTTAGCCGAGCTTAATCCGGGCTACCGTGCGAGCGTCGGGACCAACGGGCGAAGGGTAGATGGAGTGGTAGCTCTGAGCGCCATCTGCTATCCGGACAGAGCAAATGTGAAATCGTGTTTATAGGTGCGCGTACACCAACATATCTGCTTTTGGGACAAAAGCTCCACCCGTAACGTTTCTTCTGTCATCTGCATGTACCCACTAGAATGAATTGACAATATTATGCAGACGACAATCGAGGAAACGAGATCATGGGTATGCATGATGGTGCAGCGTGTGGTGCAGCAGTCGTGTGAAAAGCAGAATCTGCGTACTGTTGTTTCAATGCGGATTGTACGAAAGCACAAGATAGATCATGCAATATTCTGTCGTTGTCTGTAAATCAGGGTATTCGCAAAGAAAAAGATGAGAAGGGTTCAACGCTGCTGAACCGAATGTTGAGTTAAGGCATTAGCTGCAGCTGACCAAGCGTTCTTCTTCCTCTTCGTCTTCTTCGCGTTCTTTTTCTTCTTCGTCTTCTTGTTCTTATTTGTCTGCTTTTTAGCCTTCTTCTTTTTCGTCGTCTTCTTTGTCGTCTCTTTTTCTTCGTCTTCTTCTTCTCGTAGCTACGCCTTTTCACGATTAGCTGCGGTCACCCGAGGTCTCGCTTTGGCTGCCGTAGTGTTGCTTTCGCAACATACATTTGCGGTGATTTAGCTCGCGGTAAAATCTGGAGTTATGAGAGAGCTACCTTCATGGCTACGCTTAGTTTCGGCTTGAAAGCAGGCATGGCTTTTGCACATAAAATTTTATGGTTTCAGCTTTATTTATGCCATAGAGGGCACTTTCGAGAACTAAAGTGCGATGAGGCGAAAGCCTCTATCGCGCGATGTTCCGAAGCCCTCCACTACAGCACTTCTTTCTGTATTTTTCATTTCCACCTTCGCTATGACGCGGGGCCACGGCACCGCAGTTACGATGTCACGTTCACCGCTGATGTTCTTCCAGGTTAGTCAGTACAAAGCATACTGTTACCGTAGCGATGATGTTTGTCTTTTCGCGGTGTCGTGGCCACCCAATTGTTTCAAACGGGCTCGTACTGCATTGATGTACCTTTGGCGCCTCCTGCTTATTGGTGGTGACGTTGAACCCAACCCTGGGCCCATGAATAAAGCACAAGAGGAAAAGTTGGACAGCGTTGCTCTTGCGGTCCAACGTATGGAAGCTAGCCATACTACCATCTTGGAATCTTTCCTTAACATTCACATCAGCCTGAAGAATGACTTGGATGCACTAACAAAGCGTGTGGTTGAATTGGAATCCAAAATCGAATTGGCACCATCTGCACAGTCCTCATTAGCCCCTAACCTAGAATTATCTAGAATGCAAGACAAAATTGATGACTTAGAAAACCGATCTAGGCGGTAAATTGTTCTTTTTTACGGAATCAAAGATACAGACGATAAAACGTGGGCTACTTCGGAGCAAATTATAGGTGAATTTTGTTCAGTTAAGCTTGGTGTGGTGCCAACTTCGATCGTCAGAGCACGTCGTTTGGGTCGTTTTTCGGCACAAAAGACGCGACCTATCATTGCTAACTTCTATAATGATAAAGACGTAGATTTGGTGCTGAGCAACGGTCCCAAGCTGAAGGACACAGACTACAGCATTTCTCGTGATTACTCTGAGGCCGTCCGACAAAAGCGCCGTAATCTCTGGCAGTACGCGAAATCTGTAAAAAAGGAAGGTGACCGCATTCGTTTTGCTTTTAATAAGCTGCATATTAATAATGACGTCTATGTGTGGGACACTCAGGCTGCCCGCGTAGTCTGCGTTTTTCCCCATTCCACACAAGAGTGACGTTTTTTGTTTATCCTAGATAAAGCACCAGCTTCCAATTCTTCAGAAAGATCATCATGTAATACCAATAAAACCATTGCTTTTCTTTACACTAACATCAGAAGTGTTGTATCAAGGGTTTTTGAAATATCTTCGCTGATCTACTCATGCTCCGCATCAGTAATAGCACTAACTGAAACATGGCTCACTGACTTAGTTCCCGATAACACAATTTTTGTCACCGAAACACGTTTTAGTATTTTTCGAAATGACAGACAAAACCGTGGAGGAGGTGGTGTACTCTTGGCGGTAAAAGACGATTTGTTGGCTGTACCTGTGACGGTTAGTTCTTTTCTTGAATATGTATGGGTTTCTTTAAAGTGCTTTTCAATTGATGTAATCATTGGTGTTATCTACCGTCCTCCTAACATGACTGTTTGCTTTTCTGCAGAATTTAATCGAATCCTGTGTGAAATTTGTACGCGTTTCCCTAACTCTACACTGCTCATATTTGGAGACTTCAACTTCCCTAGCATAAACTGGTTTACACAATTCGTCACAGCGAGTGAAACCGAAGCTCATATGTTTCTTCAATCATGTCTTGGTTTCTCGCTGTCGCAACTTATCACCAATCCCACACGTCGCACATCGAGCACCGCAAACATTCTTGATTTATTACTAACAAATAATCCTGATATTTGTTCAGACATTATTCATTTAGACGGCATTTCTGATCAAAAGAAAACTTCTGTTAAACAAATCCGATGTTACAACAGAGCTAATTATGAAAGAATTAACACTGAATTAGATTATTTCGCTGTCCAGTTCAAAAATCAATATTTATTGCGCACTGTTGAGCAAAACTGGGATTTATTCAAAACTACCCTTACTAACCTTATCGACAACTTTGTGCCTCTTACGTCCATTAGATGTAGCAGCAATACTCCATGGTTTAATCACAAGCTGCGGCGTATGAATAACAAAAAAAAAGCGACTTTATCGGCAGGCTAAAAAAGATGGTAGTTTAGGCACGTGGGAAAGGTATAAGAAATGCGACAGAGAATACCAGTTATTATTAAAATCCACTCGACGTCAGTTTTTCAATCATGACTTGTCCTCTCTGTTAACCAACAACCCTCGTAAATTTTGGCGCATCGTAAATCCTAGCTTTCACACTGACATTTGGCTTTCCGACAGTAACGGCGTCATAATCAATGAATCCGATTGTGCTCAGGTTCTTAACGTTACCTTCTCGTCAGTTTTTACCAACGAAGACATTAGCTCATCTCCTATCTTAACTATATTTCATGACATCTGCATGCCTGACATAGTTATTAACGAAGCAGGTATTTCAGTTTTATTAAACAATCTCAAAATTACAAGTAGCTCGGATCACCTTGGCTTTAGCAGTAAGGTACTAAAAAATACATCCAGAAGCATCTCCGCTATCTTGTCCTGTTTATTCTCGCAGTCGTTATCGAACGGACTAATTCCTAATGACTGGCGTGTAGCAAAGGTAATACCTATATTCAAATCAGGTGATCGTTCCTTCCCACTTAACTATCGACCCATCTCGTTAACCAGCAACTTTTGCAAACTTCTAGAGCATATCATTCATAGCAAAGTCATTAACTACCTCGAAGATCATAACACTATTTTCAAATATCAGCATGGTTTTCGCAAGGATTTTTTCATGTGACACTCAACTAGCTGGTTTTGTTAATGACTTACAAACATCACTTAACGCAGGCTTTCAGGTCGACGCAGTTTTTCTGGATTTTTCAAAAGCATTCGATCGGGTCCCTCATCACAGATTTTACTAAAACTAGCAAAGCTTAACATCCACCCTAATGTGCTCGCCTGGATTAAGGACTTTCTTTCTTCTAGATCTCAGTATACCTCAGTTAATAATTCTAACTCTTCTTCGACTTATGTGACATCTGCTGTACCCCAAGGAAGCGTGCTTGTTCCTTTGCTTTTTCTAATCTAAATTAATGATATACCTGCCTGAGTAACATCTAAAGTTCGTCTTTTCGCAGCTGACTGCGTAATTTACCCTAACATTATTGATGACAGTGACCGCCAATTCCTACAATCGGACCTGAACGCAGTAAGCTCATGGTGCTCATCCTGGTTAATGACTTTAAACGTTTCTAAAACTAAGCTTATATCTTTCACCCGTCGTACCGCTCGCATTTCGACCACTTACATGCTCAATGACAATGCTGTTGAACTAACAAACACCTACAAATACCTTGGCGTGCACCTTCAGTGTGATCTAACATTGCATCACCATATCGACCTCACCCTAGCTGCTGCTAACCGTTCACTTGGTCTTCTTAAACGTACTCTCAAACACGCTCCTATTAATGTTAAAAATCTTGCTTATATCACTCTAACACGCCCTAAAATTGAATATGCTGTGGCTATTTGGGACCCTGACCAAGCCTATGTTATCACCAACATCGAATCCTTGCAGAACCGTGCTGTGCGTTTTATTTTTTCAGATTACTCACCTTTCACTAGCGTCACAGCATTAAAACAACGTGCTGAACTGGAAGACTTATCATGTCGTCGTAAACACGCTCGGTTAAAAGTTTTCCATAAGCTTTATCACCATCCACTACTGCGCAGTGATTTGTTTCAGTCACCTGATGTCATTTTTCCACGTCTTGATCATGCCTTCAAAGTTACACGCGCAAAGTGTCATCAATCATCTTATGCCAATTCATTCATACCTCGCACTATCATTGAATGGAATAACTTGCCATCGCACATCGCTACAGAAACTAACATAAAAAAATTCCAAGAGCCACTTCGCGTTGACGGAAATGTGTAGAATATTTGGTGTTGTTTTTCTTTCCTCTTTTGATGTTATATAACGGTTCTTATTGTAATTGTTGCCAATTGCATCTTGTTTTTTTACAATTGTATCCCCCCCCCCCTATGTAATACCCTCCTTTAGAGGGCCCTTAGGGGTACCCTGAATAAAAATAAATAAATGACGCGATAGCGTAAGCTACCAGCTAACATATAAAGCCCCGCTTTAACCGAGCCGTAAAAACGCGCCGGCGTGGCCTATGGATAACATGAATGCAAGGGTTTTGGCATGCTGATTGTGATATGCCTCCCGTATGAAAGGAGAGGCCAGAGTTGGGAGTTTCTTTCAAACATACTGTCAGGAAGCCCTATGTCCAGTTATAGCTCGGCCATGTCAGCTGCCAGCTACCACCTCCCATAACTTCTTTTGTACCGAGAGCCACATTCTCACTGTTTCGCCATGTCTGTCCGTGCCTGTCCGAAGAGCGAAAAAAAAATGTCGTGGGAGGAGTAGCTGGCAGCTGACGTGGCCGAACACTAACTGGATGTTGGGCTTCCCGACATTAAGTTTGGCAGGAGCTGCTCATTCCGGAGGGTAGCATCACAATACGCCTGCTAAAACCCTTGGATTCACGTTATCTCTGAGCCACGCAGGCACGTTCATACGACTCGGTTAAACCGGGTTTTTATATGTTGGCTGGTATAGTTACGCTATCGCGTCATCGCAAAGGTAGAAAAATAGCTGTGGTTTAGCTTCCACACGCTCTACGGCAATGACAGGTCTTTTTTTCGGTTGGGGAGTGCCTTCTGAGGACGTCGCTATTTCGCCGGGTCTGTCCGAAGAACGATTTGAGCCGAGTGATGACGTACGAGAGACAAGACGAGTGAGCGACGAGTGACCATGGATGACACGGTGTCTGAACAGCAGCGTAGATGCTTGATCAGGTTTAACTAATCGGACCCTGAAGTCGTGGCTGCTAAGCTGGCTGCCAAAAAAGGGACAATGAACGACGTAAGTCCACAAGGGCGGTTGAAATGCCAGAGGAGCGAAAACATCGACTGGCCAAACAGCGACGCTAGGCGGCAGGGCGGCGACAACGACAGGTGTTTGCTTCAATTGGGGAGCTGTCTTCCAAAGGCTTCGCTATTTCGCCGTACCTCTCCGAAGTGCGAGTTGCGCCCAGTGACGACGACGAAGACGTTTGAGAGACGAGCTACATTGGCCAAAGTCTCGCCATTTCACCATGCCTACCCAAAGAGCGCTTTGAGCAGAGGATGGAGAACGACGACGACGACGTGCGAGAGACGAGACGAGTGAGACACGAGTGAACATGGATAACGCGGCGTCTGTACGGCAGCGTAGGCAACGGAAGCGCTGATACGGGAAGTGATACAGCGTGTGAGAAACAAGTCTGCTAACCCATTGCAGATCTTCTTTACAGGACCACCGGGCTGTGGCTAAACGTTTCTCTTAGATTCGTCATGGATGCTTACAACCGGCTCTGACGTAACAGAACCTTCTCGTATGGCGACGTGCAAGAAAGTGGCGCGATTTATGCATACATGGCCTGCGCAACAACTGGAAAGGCGGACCATACATTCGGCCTTCAAAATAGTAATGGCCAACAGACGGGAAGAAAAGGCATTGTCGTCTAGCGACCTAAGCACATTTCGGGTGCTGTTTCGCAACTTGAGATGCTTCATACTGAATGAAGTCAGTATGCTATCACCTGAACTGATAAGACATGTGGACATGCGGCGGCAAAAATTAGGCGTTCAAGGGCGACTGAACCGTTCTTAGGGTTTTGATGCAAGCTTCTCCGGGGTCTCAGGCAGCTTCCACCCGTGCGAGCCAGTGACGCATACAAGAGACCTCGAGGCGGCAGTAGCATATACAATACATCCGTACTCCTTTGGCACCACCTTTCTTATCACCCCCCAACCAAGTGGTCACACAGAGCGATGCCGTCTTCTCGTCTCTACTCGCAAAGATTGGAGATGGAAAAGAAATGAACGAAGACGAGATTCGCATGACCGCTGAGCATTTCGTTAAGCGAGAGGTTACTGATATATTGTCGCGCTAATGACGACGATGGAGGATTGTGATGGTGTGGCAGAAGAAGAGGAAGAAGCGTTGGTTTTCTGAGCGCTAGTAGGCTTCATCTTGTTCCGCTACATCAGCACTGCAAATAAACACCACATCTTATTTCACCGTGACAACTTGGTGGAAGGTGCTCCGTACGATCCCTACCTACAGCGCTGCAAGACCAACTGCAGCTTCGACGTAGTCGCCGCATCGCTGGATTGCCACCGCTCACGACCATCATGGACCACACCGACTCAAACCGGGCAAGCCGCGACGCTGCAAGCCAGGCTGGCGGCATACCTGCCCACTCCAGCCCTATTCCGTCCCACCCTTACCGGGAACCACGACCTTTTGCCGGAGAAGAAGGTGAGGACGTTGAGAAGTGGCTACTTGATTATTAACGAGTTAGTCGGTACAACCGGTGGGACCCTCTTACCATGCTAACAAACTTCGTTTTCTTTCTCACTCACACTGCTATGACCTGGTTTGAGAATAACGAGGATAACTTGACGACTTGGGAACGGTTCGCCACCGAGTTAAAACTGCGTTTTGGCGACTCTGTTCCCAGCAAAAATCGGGCTGAGCAGACCCTTGCTCAAAGAGCTCAATTGCCCGATGAAACTTGTACAACTTACAGAGAAGAGATCCTCCAGTTATGCAAATGTGTCAAATCCAACATGCCAGAGGAAGACAGAGTCGGTCACATTTTGAAGGGTATCGCGGCGGTCGTGTACAACTTCTTAATCGCCAAAGACAAACTTGACACTGTCTCCGATGTCATTAGACACATCCGCGCGTTTCAAGCTTTTAAAACACGTCGTATTGAGCCGAAATTTCGGAGGCTGGCCACCGTGCCTACTGTGGCTAGTCTTGATGACCATGCCCAACTAGATCTTCCGTCAACTATCAGGCAAACAGTGCGCGAAGAACTTCCACTGATCAACACGCTTCCCCTGCATGAATCTGCTGAGGTTTTTGTCCAGAGGGCCTCTAGACGGCTGGCTTCACCACCACAAGTGAGTCAAGTGCAGCCTTTCTCCCAAACTCCTGAAATTTCAGCTTCTATTGACTACCAGCCAATGCATTTTGCCAACCCGACTGCGTCGATGCTTGAAGCGCCGAGGTATGACGTCACCTCAAGTGCACCTAGATCTTTTATTCGATCTACAAGGATTCCTGTGCAGTGTGAGCATTCAGCCAGACCAACGATGCGCCCTGCTGTGCCTGGCTCTTACCCACAACAGCATTTTATACCTTCCTCACCGATATGCTACCGCTTTGGCGTCGAAGGTCACATCGCCAGGTACTGCCGCAGTAGGTTCCCGCCACGCTATAACCGCCCGGTGCCTCCAGCAGTACCCAAAAATCGGCAATACAGCCCCGTTTTCCAGCAATCCAATACTTCCCGTGAGTACTTCGGCAACATCCAGAACGGGAATCTCCGCGACCATTCCCCAGCATCTGAGCTAAGTGTTACTCCTCCATCCGACTTCCGTGCGCGTCGTTCTCCATCACCGCGGCGGCGCTCCATGCCGCTCCATCAGGGAAACTAACAGCGCGACAGATGGGGGTGAGGCCGCTGGAAATGTGCTGTGTGCCAACATCCCTCCAACTGCAATGCACAAAAAACAAAATTCGTGTGTTCATTGATAGTGCGTGTACATTAGCTTTGGTAGATACGGGTGCGAGTGTGTCTGTGATGAGTAATCAATTTAGGCGCTTGTTGGGACGCAAAGTGATGTTTGAATATGACCGTGCTTCGACGTTTTGTGGTGTGAGTGGAGAGGCGTTGCGACCACTGGGTCTGTGTAGTGCGCAAGTGTCTGTGAGTGGTGCAATTTGTCAAGCCGGATTCATAGTCTTACCGCACTCTACGCATGACATCATCTTAGGAATGGACTTCTTGAAGTTTTGTGGCGCTACCGTGGACTGCCGAAGTCAAGAAGTTCATTTTGATGGCTCGCATCTGCCGACTCTTTTTGAAAGTGCCCGTGATGAAGAAATAGTTTTCAGCATTACCGAAGACACAGTAGTTCCACCCTTGTCTGCCATGTTCGTCCCCGTGTCCGTTCCACTTCTTGAGAAGGTTTCATTCTAGGCCGTGGTGCACCCAGTTCACTCAGCATGCCTGAAGAAAGATGTAATTATTCTTCACTGTATGTTCTCCGTGCATCACGGTAGTGCCTCGTTATGGACAATCAATCCACCGTCCGAGCCCGCAGTTTTACCAACGGGATTGAACCTTGCCTCCTGTGGACCCGATGCGCCCCACGGCGTTGCTTTGGTCACAGATGCTACGAGTGCCACCGTACCTCTGCCTGCTGATGAAACTTCGATCTTCCGCATGATCAGCGCCGATCTCAGCTCACCTCAACGCAGTACTCTTGTGGATATTCTTCTACCTTTTTCGCCCATTTTTTTACTTTTCTCAAACAGGTGGACCAACCTCTCGCCCTGAACATCGGACCCATCATAGCATCGACACAGGTTCGGCTCGTCCCATTTGTCAAAAGCCATGTCGCGTGTCCCCATCTGAGGGCAAAGTCATTCATGAGCAAGTGGAGGACATGTTACGGAAGAAGGTGATACAGGAGTCATCTAGCCCCAGGGCTGCCCCTGTTATTCTTGTACGCAAGAAAGACGGTTCGTGGCGATTCTGCGTCGGTTATCGGCGTCTAAATTCTGTTACGAAAAAGGACGTCTGTCCTCTTCCTCGCATAGACGATGCCCTCGACTGCCTTTCTGGTGCGTCCTATTTTTCTTGTCTTGATCTCAGATCTGGCTACTGGCAAATTCCAATGGACCCTGCGGATAAGAAAAAAACAGCTTTCGTAACGCCAGATGGCCTTCATAAGTTTAATGTTATGCCATATCGGGCTGTGTAATGCGCCAGCCACATTTGAACGCTTTATGAACACAGTTTTGCGCGGCTTAAAATGGGACATTTGTCTGCTATCTGGACGATGTCGTCATATTTGGGAAATCCTTCCAAGAATAAAATGACCGTCTAGTACGTGTCTTGAATTATCTGCACAACGCCGCCCTAATTCTGAGCTCCAAAAATTGCCGCTTTGGAGAGCGCCAAGCGCTGGTGCTAGGACACCTTGTCAATGGTGATGGTGTAATGCCGGATCCCCAGAAAACTGCCGCTGTTGAGTCTTTTAAACCCCGCTGATAGTGAAGGAGTTGCGCAGTTTTCTAGGATTGCGTTCCTATTTTAGACGCTTAACACATCGCTTTGCTGGCGTTGCTTACCCATTGACGTGTCTTCTCCACAAAAACTCTACTTTTGTTGAACACCAGACTGCGATGCGTCATTCCGTCAATTGAAGTTTCTTTTAATATCGAAACCCATCCTACGCCACTTCGAGCCTACTGCAATGACAGAAGTACACACGGACGCTAGTGGAATCGGTCTCGGTGCAGTCCTTGTCCAACGGCACGATGAACGAGAGCATGTTATCGCGTACGCAAGTTGTACCCTGCAAGCGCCATGACAATACACAAGTCGCATGGCAGAACCTTTGGCGCTGTCGTTTATGACTGCAACGACGCACCCACGCGAGCTCGCCTAGATGACTGTCATTCGCATCACTACTCGTAAAGGCTTGCATCTGACTAATGCTGAGCAAGACCACTGCTTCTACCATCGCCTAAACAAAGCACCCGTCGGGATGGCGCAGTGGTTGCAGCGCTCGATTAATGTTCCCAAGGATGTGGGATCAAATCCCGGCCTCGGCGGCCGCTTTTCGCTGGAGGCAAAAATCACGGCGCGCGTGTGCTGTGCAATGCAAGTGCACTTTAAAGAACCCCAGGTGGTCAAAATATCCGGAGTCCTCCACTACGGCGTCCCTCATAGCCTGTGTCGCTTTGGGACGATAAACCCCGCAAACCAAACCAACCTAAACAAAGCGATGCGGATCTGGTCTCGGAGTTTGAGCGCATCAGCAAGCACGCCCTGGATACGGCATATAATCGCTGAAAAGCGCTGCTGGCAAACCCCGCCACGGTTCACCCCATAGACCTACTCAATGTAAGAACACTCATTTGTCATATAGCGGAGGTTTGCGTTAACCCTCTTTTAATCAAGGCTGGTGTGTTGATCTTTACAAAGGTTGGTCGTGCAACGGAGTCTCAAACTGTCTCAATCCGCTGTTTTAGCCTGGTAACATGAGCCAATCGAATTGAGCTTAACAACAACGCCAGAGTCTGCATCTACGTTCGAGAAGGAATCGCCGACAAACAAAAGACAACCGTAGCTGTACAAAAAGATGAAGCTTGTGCAGTCCAGTTGGAAGAACGTGGAATGATGTTTGAAGGAGTGTACGTGTCCCCAAATACTTCAATCAAGCAGACTATAGACGCGGTTGCCACCTGTGTTGCCAGCTATGGAGCTTGCGAAGAACTGAACGTCGTGGCGGGGGGACTTTCACAATAGAGCAGGCCGACTGGACCTTCCCATGAAAGACGTGTTAGGCATAGACATTGCCAGCGATTTGGTATGTAGACTATGCAGTTGGGAACCACAATTGAGTTGGTGAACCAGAGAGAATCTCTTCGTTCGCACTACTGTATCGGAGCCATTGAAGCGGCTGCCTCCTACTTCACTGATCATAGAACTGTCTTCGTGCAAATAGAGAAGCAACAAGACGGCAAGACGTCGCCAGGAGAAGAGCAATGGTAAAAATAAAGAGATTTACACTTGCTAAGTCTTGTAATGCCTTTCATTAGCCAGAAATATACATGATAGATTAACCAAAAGCATAGCCAAGTTATGGCAGTAGCTCCCGCTACGCATATTCCGACATAGCTGAGCTAAGGCACCGCCAATTGTTTCTTTCTTCGCTCTTTGGACAGGCAAGGAAAGGCACCGGACTGGTACGTACCGGCACGGCGAAATGGCGAGTCTGTGGCCAATATAGCTCACTCTACAAAAGATAAATCGTGCCGTATTTTTGTTCCAATTTTAGTATATGTACGTTAATGCCGTGCATAACACATGACGGCTCTCATACAATGCAAGAGAAAACAGAGATGTGAACTGCGTTGTCTACGTGCAGACCCGCAAACTACGTAGGAGCCATGCGGGCGACGTCACTTGAAAATTCGCCCACGTGGCACTACAAATTGTGGCATTTTTATTTTCCGTATTCTACCTATGGTAGCCTGGAGTGAACTGAATGAGTTGCTAGACCGGTCTCCTTGTTACATATATGGATGGGGGCCCCCACGCCACACCCCCGGCACGCGGGCCTAAAGGATAGCGAACAAAGGGATTTTGTCTCTTCGCGGCCTCGGTAGTGAGGCCGACGGCATGTTGCTGCCGAAAGAGGCGTTCGCTCCGCAGCAGGGCTTCCCAGCTTTCGCTGCTATTAATAACTTCCTGGACTCTGAGCGTGTCGACGGATTCCCATTACATATGTTCGAGGGTACTCCTATACCCTTTACAAATATAATATTTTATCATAGTATTTCTTACATAGTATTTCATCCAGTGGTAGAACGAGTTTTGTGTTTAGCCTGTAATTCTTAACGACTTTTGAGTAGATTTGCACGCGTTCATCCATTTTCTGGCAATCCAGTGGTTCCACGGTTACCCGCAAGCAGATAGCTCGGACTAACTCGTGTTCCGCCTCATTGCAGGGACCTGACGCATGTTGTGGGGTCCATATTAGACTGACTTTATGGGCTGAATGCTTTGCCTGCCAGAATCCTCGTAGTTTCCGGCAAGTATATGCCTTTCATGAAGCTCCAGATAGCAGTTTTACTGTCGCTGACTACAAAGTTCACTTCCGTTCCAACGCAAGCGAGCGCTATAGCAACTTCTACGACCATCTCTGCGTTGTGGCTACCGACGTCGGGGCTTCACGGCCGTTGACTACTGAGACAGCCGCCGCGCCTGACTTCACATTAGCCGCGTCCACGTAGCCGACCTATTCAGGATTCATTTTTTTCTACGTTTTGTAAGCGCTCCCGCTCTCTTATTTCTTTGCTCGGTATTATGTTCCGGACGTATATTCCTCGAGAATGGGGGATAATTACTTTCTCCCCACATCTGGGGGGATGTTAGTTTCACGGTTTAGCCCACGGTCAGTCTGAAAGCCTGCCATCTGCAGGATTGCTCTGTTCATGGTGGTGCTGCTAGGTCTAAACATTTGCATATCCTTCCTAGTTATTGTGCACTCCCATGAAGAAACGTTTCTCCGTAGATGTAAACATCGGGAGTCCTAGGACTCTCTTGATTCATTTTTTGATAAGAGATTTTAATTTCCTCTTTTCATCCCCTCTAAGATTTAGGGAGTGTGTGGCGCACCACACTCTAGTAAAGACGTAAGCCTGTACTAATTTTAATAGGCTCCTCTCCTTAAGGTTTCTACCCCAACAATGGTTCTCCTAAACGTGCCTAGAACTCGTAGTCGTCGTTTTTTTTTATAACTTCCTCATTATATCCGTTTTTCTGTATAAAAAATCCCAGGATTTTGATTTGCTCTGCTTTAGGCACGGTTTTACCTTCCACTTTAATTTCGAATTGTGTGATATTGTTCCTCCGAAGGGACTTAGGACTGTTGGCAAACCGTTTCGATTTTTGCGGTCCGTACGAGAGGTCCCTATTGGCGCTGTAGGCCACTACCGTTTCCGCCTTCCCCTGCAAGTGCTCCTCTATGCTTACGTCGTTCACCTGGTTAATCCGCAGATTGACGTCATCTACGTATAGGCTGCATTTTAGAGCCTTAATTTTCTTGAGGGCCGTAGGGAATCCTTTCATGGCCGCGTTTAAGAGGAAGGGCAATAGGACAGAACCTTGCGGTGTTTTTTTACTTCCTGGCTCCAATACGGGGTACTCGATTCCTCTGAACTATATGTAGATTCTGCTGTCTGATAGAAAGTCTTTTAGGTAATTGTAATTTCCTCGCCTACACCTACGTTGATTAACCCCTGGAGTATAGCCGTGTGCTCGACGTTGTCGAACTCCTTTTTCAAGTCCACCCCCAAGATCATTTTAAAATCTTTTGACATTGCGTCCAAGATATTTTAATCTGAGCATCACGTCCTATGTACACAATCCAGGCCGAAAGCCGACCATTCCATGAGGCCACAAGTCATTTTGTTCCATGCAATTTGTGTGCCTAGCCTGCACGACTTGTTCGATCAGTTCTAGGCATGAGGTTACGAAGATTGGCCTGAGATATTTAAGATTGAGGCTGGCCTGGCTTGAAAGAGTGGTGACATTACTTTATGATTTCTTTGCTGTTGCGTACTTTTCACGCAGAGTGGCTTACGCAAATGTAAGGTTTACCGGGAAACAAACTCGGGGAGAAAGAACGAGCTGCGCACGTATGCAGGCGCCGTTATCATTTGCTATGAGGTTTGCACTTCACACGAGAGCTTCAAATGATTTAAACCACTTTACGAAGGCGTGGCGTCTTTGCTTAAAACAACACGAAAATTTCCTGGAGAATGCAGGTACACAGTTCAAATTATGTATATTTAGTTGATGGTAAGCATTAGTGAGTCTTAATTACATGTTCCTAATCTATTTCGACATAAACCCGGTGGTTCTAACCCAAGTTCACGATAACGTTATTGCTGTCGATGTAGAGGCCCCTTCGCACCCTCAGGAAGACCTAGAGGGCCTCCAAGGAAGAGGCATCCTCGCAGGGGAGTGTCTTTCGCAAAGCGTCCCCCAATTGTGAACTTTTTTGCTATTCTAAAGTCCACGCTGTTCACACGTCTTCATGTCTATATCAACGTCCGCGCTATTTTGACGCAAATTCCGGAGCCCTGTACAAAAGCTTGTTATTTCCGTGACTCCCACCTTGAGTTGTGGGTTGTGATTAACAAACTATTTTGAAGTGACCATTTTCCCACTTTTCTAAGGCATACAGACAATAAAATTAAAATGTGACTAATTCCAGAAATTTTAAAGAATAAGCAGCTGACTGGGAGAAGTTTAGGGATGCCTCAGCATTGCCTTTTTCATCAGTTACTAACTTAAACGTTGATGAAAATCAGCTTGCTCATGCTACACATTATAGAGGCTGCAGAAAAATACATTCTGCAAACATCAAGTAAGCCACGAAACAAACGAACATCCTGGTGGGACACAGATTGTATGACTACTCGTGAAACACAAAGCAAGACATGGTAGAAGCTACGCTGATACCCCAAAGCCGATAATCTAATAGCCGGTAAGCGCACAAAGGCCAATAGCAGGATTATTCCATACACCTCTACGTGAGAAAGCCGGAAATTGTTCTTTTCGTCTGTGAACCCTTATTCCGACTCACACAATGTTTAAAGCATAATGATAGCAAGAAAAGAAACAGCAATCTCCTAACACCCCTTGCCAGCTGTAGTGGCGACTCGAACATTAAGCAGACACACTAGGGCAGCACTTTGCATGCATGTCAGTTCGGCACAAAGAAATTGAGGAGAGGAAACTTCTACATGACAAAAGACCATGCACCGAAGGGTACCATAGTCCATTCACCCTGAAGGAGCTGAGGATTCCACTCAGCAGCAGGTCCTCACAGATTCGATATGGAGTGCTCAGGCACCTGCACGTGGACACACTTGAAATAGTGGTCGGCCTGTTTAATAAGATATGGAGCACAGGACACTTTCTGAAAGCATGGAAGGAAGCCATCATTGTCCCATTAATACCGCGCCAAGAAGCTATACGTTCAGCCAGCTATCGGCCGATTGCCCTAACCAATTGCTTATACAAGCTTTTTGACCAAAAACAAATGTTACATCGTCGCCCCCTTTATTTCCTTGAATCAATGCCCCTCTTGACCAAAGCCAAAGTTGTTTGAGGGCTGGGCGGTCAAAGGTTCTTCAGTTCACTGAATTTGAGTCTAATGAAAGGGATGCTTTCTTACACAAACAAAATTGTTTGTGTGTTTTGATCTTGAAAAACGCATATACAACTTGGTGCAACGGTATCATTCGCGACCTGTTCTCTCTCGGCATCACTGGGAACTTGTCGAATACAATACAAAGTTACTGGTCTTTACGGACCTTCAAATTCATGTTGGCAATACATGCTTAAATCAGTGCATATAGGAAAATTGGACCCTAAAGGTAGTGTTCACAGCTGCGTACCTTTCATAGTCAAAATTAGCTCTCTAAAAAGCGTGCTGCCAAAGACATTTTTTGTTCAGTATATGTTGATGTTGGCTAGACTTGCTTCAAATCTTGCAACTTTACCATTTGTGAACGCGATTCAAATAGGTGTTAACAAGCTCTCTATGTGCGCTGATGGCAGTGGGTTAAAACTGAAATCTGAAGAATGCGCACTTTTCTCTAAGCAGTGTGGCATCAGACCTGACTCCAATATTGCACTGTATGGTCAGAGCCTTGCCGATCATAACGAACATTTTTTTGTGTAGTTGTTAATGAAAAAACTTTCATTCATTGCAAACATAAAACAGTTGCGACTATAGTGTCTGAAACAAATGAATCTAATAAAATTCTTTTTTACCAATGAGCAGAGACCATAATTGCCTTCGGACCCTTCTAAACAGCGTATTTCTATCAGGCATTGACTATGGCTCGGTAGTCTATGCATCGGCATTATCCTCTGCACTGAAACTGCTCGATCTGGTTCATCACCTTAGCCTACGTCTCGCCACAGGCGTTTTATGAACTAACCCAATAGCTATCCTCTATGTCGAGGTCAACCAATGGTCACTGCGATGAAGAGAATTTATTAGTGTAATTTATGCTACGAAGGTGCTATGTCAACTTAATCATTCATGCAAACCCGCCGGAGTATACCTTGAAGCCGCAATGATTAGTGGAGGTCTGAGCCAATATTTTTTTAATGGCCCGTTTCGACAGGCGTTCTATATTGCTTTAGTAATATAGAAACACAAAATGTAGTTTTCGCAAGCTTGGCCTAAACCTCATTGTGTTTGGCTAGCTCCTGGCGAAAGAAAATGATGCAACGCTCTTACAGATACGTCCTGGATGACGTCCCCGACATCAGATATGCAAAGAATACTTATTCTAAGTCGCCAGCTATGAAAATGATGCCCATTTCCAAATAAGTGTAGCCGAACCAAGCAATCACATCAAATAGATGGCATTGGAAGTTGTAGACGGGTCGTTGCTATCCGGGCAAAACGTCTGTGCGGATAAAAAAGCGCTTTAAAAGAAAGAACTTCGTGGTTGGCATTTAGCTTTGTACCAGTCGGTGTGCATGAGCGAATGGGAGTGAATCATTCGGCTGTTTATGCGATGTTAATAAAGAACACGAATACACAACAAAGAAGCACTGGTGTATTGGACATGAAATGGAAATGTGAGGCATCTGTTGAAGTTTTGTAAATGAAGGTAATGGTTGTAATGAAGAGAGTGAGCCAATTGTTTCGATATGCAGGGAAAGCTTTTTTATCAAAAAGATTGTCGTTGTCTCGCAATCAGTAAAGTCTGCCGTAGAAAATCAATAGGCAGCTTATTGCACGTTATAAATATCATTCAAAGAGTATAGACACAATCATTTCATTGTGCATCATGCGCGCAGAACGATATGCAGCACACTACTAAGCCTGAAAAGTCTAGTAGTTCGCATAAAAAAGTAGTGGAAAAGTATACCTGAAATTTTCCTATCCACTGGTTCGGTCTCAGTTTCACCTACCGAACGACGCCAGGGGTGTCAATGACACGCCTAGGCCTTGGAAGCTGTAAAAAAGCGCAGTTAGTATGGTCACGACTTGCGATTCCTATGCATGCCTGCAAAAAAATTGAAATTGTGAAGCGATGACTAGGCAGTGGTTATATTGCTTTTTCACATGACTTCAGCGATCTAAGCGCGTCAGTAAGGTCCCAGTCGTCGTTCGCGGCCTGAAACCTAAGCCCTAAAGTGCAGGGGAAAATACTTATTTACTCATTTCTTCTGGGTGAATTCCGCGGACACACTGCGCAACGTTTGAGAGAAGAAACAAGCCTAGAAATGTTGTTGTTGCACTCCTTACAACCACAAAATTTGGGCTTTCGCCGGGAGATCTCCACATATAATGGTTGCTGCAGTAGCAATTCACACATGTGCAGTAAGTTCACTCACAAGCAATTCCCACTGAACAAAGAGGTAGGGCTAAGTTTAGTGCCTTAGCGCATCAGCAAGCGTTGCGTGAGTCACATTGTAGGCGAAAGGTGTGGAATGTTAGACGTTTCCGGATATAGGCCGGGAGCGCAGGTGGTAGGCTTCGTTCGCTATTCCTGCTCCTTACCGCAGCAACAACGCAGAGATAACTCCCCGCCCATCTAGCCTGAGGCAGAGCAGTCCAAAAAGTCGTTATGGCCAGGGGAACGGTGCGGCTGTATAAGCGGATTTTGTTATAGCTTGATCGATGGATGTCCGCGATGCCTCCTACCCTCTGACCTGTCGGGTTACTTGTAGAAGGGAGTAATAAATCTTAAGTGCCCACTCCAACACAACTACAGAGATGCGAAGCAATGCTGCGCCACTTCTTATAAAAGTATTAGTTGAGAAAGCTACTTACATTTATTTGTAGTCATACGGCCGCTACCAGAAGGATGGTAATGAGTGTTTGCTTCTTTTTCACAAATCTCCTCCATCTTGGGGATTTCATTAAAATATAAGACAATAGGCACTCCTTTGAGGAGCGGCCATACGCTCACATTTTCCCCCTCCCTATGTCTGCGTGGCCTTGCTTTGTGACAGAGCTGCATGCGAATTGAACTTGATGAAGGCAGCCATGCAGAGCACAAGAAAATGGCTGTTTAACCCGTGCCATGTCACACGGGTGTGAGTGCTTTTTTTCCGTCTTTATCGCCTTTATTGCACCAAAGAAAACGTGTAGCCTTTCATTGCTTTGGTCAAGATAGCTGGCCCACTCGGTGCGCCGTTGGTTCGAATCCCGTTTGCGGAAATATGTCATTTACATCTTTTATATTTATGAGCCCATTATATTGTTTGAAACGTCATTTTGGAAAATGCAGTCGAGTGGATTAATTGCCTCTGTGCCTCATACTAGAAATTCGTCTGTGTGCTATATTTCGTTCTGCACATGCTCTATATAGCATTGCTCATGCGCCGATCACAAGATCACGCTACGGCTAATGCCATTTAGGCGTCTCTGGGTTTCTCAGCGGCGCCCCCTTAATCTTTAAGAGGCGCTCATGCTGAAAATTGCCCTTCTGCGCAATTTCTGGGCATGTGCCAAGCGCCTTGAATTGATCTTGTTGACTTGCTGAGTTTTTTGTTTTTTCAATTATTGGAACGTTTCCTTTCACGAGATTTTTCTCTGTTCTTTTGCCTGTACTGGACTTCATCGGTATTTGCTCAGATACGATGTGTCCGCACCTGACGACGGTGGCACAGGCGTGCTGCTCGAGAACGGGACTTGGACTGGAATGATTGGAGAACTGCACCGAAATGTGAGTTGCTTGTCCCCGATAAGAAGGACAGGTTGCACGAATCCTAGCAGATAGTCTCAGAAAATTAGCGTAATGTACTTATTTAAAGGCAAATTAGATGTAAAACGGCATGAGATCCTCTGATGTGGAGAAGTTGCAGTGGTGAAGTTGCAGTGCTACATGGGGACTACGTTCTAGCAGAGAGAACGAGGTCAGTGAGCACAGGATTTCCGAGCTATGTTATTACAAGAGTGTGTTGCTAGGAAAAAAAACGTTGGGTTGGGTCTTCTGGTCAGACAAGGGTAGAGAAATGTTAAAAGACCAGTTCTGCTACCGCGTGCGCATAGGCTGGTGTACAGTTTGAAAAATTTGGCCAGTATGTTCGCGGCAGCAAACGACTTCTCAAGGACATGTAACAATGCTAAGAATAAAGCCCAAAGGTGATTCAAGGAAGACACACATGTCAGTTTAAACTTGGTGACGTTTACGTAGCTTTTCAAATGAACGTACTATTTTAGCGTTATCTCGTGGTAGACTTTAGTGCTCATAAAGCAAGTGTATTATAGTATGATTACGGGTAGGAGATAGGTCTTCAGCGATTGGTAGATGTTTACCTGATTGCAATCTTTAAGGAGTGAGAAGGTTGCTACGCATACACATAGTGATTCAGCCAGGGACAGTTTGGCAATTCAAGTGACCAGGAAATTGTCACAGCTTGATAGACCTTGCAAACTACTTGACGAATGTGAACGTCGAAAATCATTTGCATCAAAATAGAAATAGAAGGCTGTCTGGAGCGACCATGACAAAGACTGTTAACATTTTCGCTGATCTTGTGGCTTGACCTGTTGGTGGGACTAGCTGTATCGTCTTTGTTCATTTCAAAAAACTTTCGTTTTTTTCTTTGCGTATACCTCATCGACTTCAACGTCCTTGCTCCTTGCGCTCCACGGCGGGAGATCGCTGGACGAGCTGGCCGTAAAGTGGTTCGCAGAAGCGTGCCACTGTTGTTCCCGGCTGATAATTGGATGCGCCTGTCGTTCGCTTCTTGGCGACGCCTCGGGGCGAAGGGAACGAAACAAACCAAGCCTCCCGCGCGCCTCGCGAGGCGCATTCAGCATCCAAGAAGGGCATCCAAGAAGAGGGGAGAAAAGGAGAACAAAAAAAAAAAAAAACAGCGCTCGCTCCTTGGCCTCGGCGCGTGGGGGGTTCGACCGCCAGCTCCACTCAACGTGCGAGTCGCTTTTCACTGCGGCCTTACAGCAACGGTACAGCCGTAAACCTATGCCAATGTATTGCCGGTATCGTTGCTTTGAAAAACATTCGCGGATTTTAAATTTTCGCTTCAGGTCTAGTGTGACTGTGTGAAAACATCATTCCTGGAGTTTTTACTCAGTGAAAAAAATCTTCCCATTTCGGAACCGGTGTCACAAAATCGTTGTTGATGTGGTCATTTAGAGTACGCGCAAGTGTAAGGTACTGTCTTTGCCAAACGTACCCAGGATGCATGGTTTACTTCTCGCTAACATTCTAACCCCCCCCCCCCCCCAACATGGATTTCCAAAGGATTACAACCTGTTTAGAAGTCAGGACAGTAGTCAGCCTTTACTTTGCACAGATTCACAGCGTCAGAAGTGGTATTAATTCCCTGCTACCCGACTGAAAAGCGGAACACGCAGCATGGTTACTTTTGGCAAAGATGGTACATTAGACGAAATATATAGCACCATCCAGGACCCCATGATTAGCGGTAGCCAGACTTGAATGTTAGACCGATTTTTTTTTTTGCCTTTATTCTGCGACCTGGGTAGCGCTGACAAATCGGAAAGATTTGCGCTAAGTTAAGCCTTCATGTCACCACGTTGTCCTGGCCACGTTAGCATTATATTTGTCGAGAATGGGAGATAAAAATATCTATGGCGTAAAACCGTTGATTTCGCGCTAGTTGCATTAACAAAAATGTAATTATTGTACTAAAGTATGCGCCGTAGATATATGCTATATGAAGTTTTTTGATCGCAGGGAAAAGGCTCCATGAAGACGTACTGGCTGCAAGGAAAAAAGGGCGCAGGAGGCAGTATCAACCGCCGATACCCGGATGCCTCTACAGCTTTGACCACCAAGCAAGAGTCAAAACGTAGAAAGTCTTCAGTTGGGGCCCGCTCCGTCTACTCTCCCGTAACTTATGAGGAAATTGCAAAACACTCTCCATGCAACACGCCTCCACCCCAGGGCGGAACAACGTCGTCGAAGCCGACAGCAGGCGTGCCCCCCTCTCCAGCCATAAACAATGCGCCTGGCACAGCGGTTGTCAAAGACATCGGAGGGAACACCGACCTGTCGAACGGCGGGAACTGTTCGCCTAAGCGCCGAACCATGAGTGTGGCTCCCACTACGACACCTATCACCGCTTCACCCAGAGAATCAAATGGTCGGCCTGCGCCGCGTAAGACGGCCTGGACGGAACTGGAACTAAAGGTTCCGGCCCAACCTCTTTCTCCGGCCTCAGTTGTGACCGTGCCCCCACCCGCTATGCTATCCGCAATCGGACTACAGCCTCCCTGCCAGCACTGCACCCATTGCCACAACAACTACAATCAGCGAAGGCTGGTGGACGCTTCGTCGGTCGAATCTAGGGGTGACAAGTTGGGTTGTTGGGCCTCTTCCCAGCCGCATCGCGGGGGTGTCGGTGGACACCTTTCTTCCGGCGCTAGCGGCGGTGGTGCCCCATGTTCCATTCTCTGAGGGACTGGAGTGGTACTGCAGTTCCATCTTGCTAGAATCGTTACCAGAATCTGGTGCCTGAACTATATCGAAATCTTGAGAAACAGCGAGAACCCGCGGTGCGTTCGGGCAGCTAAAAGACTCACGTGTGAACTAAACGGGTGCGCAGACGCGGTAGTCTGTCCAATGCACGCCGCAAGTGACAAAGCCTGTTTGTGGTTAAGTGTGTAAGGCACGCGATACGTCTGCTGTGAATCAAACGTGGGCATTTTTGGTCACTCTTGGCGCTTTCTTTACACAGCAGATGAGACGAAGTTACATGCAAGTGAGTGGAGAACCCATTGTAAAACGCGTGCCACACACTTTCCAGCGGTTAGGTTTTAATTGCGGGTTTCTGGCGGCCCTCTCTCGCGCGCCGCGAAGACTTCCACTTGAGGTACCTATGTGGATTCTACGGTGCATGCTGTGTATGTGTATTGTTCTGACATGCCACTTGTGTCATTTCTGTAAACGCTATACGCCTACGCAGTGTTTAGGTCTTGCGTCTGTGTGCAGAAAAGTGCAGGACAGATTATTATTGGCTGCTTAAGTGTTGTACCATATTTGTAATCTGGCAGGGCTACAAGTGGAGATGAAACGTGTTTGTGTGCCTCTATTTGCGTGAAAGCTAATGTTTCCATCACCCTCTAGCGCATGAGAACAGCCCTGACTTCAGCGAACAGAAAACCTTTTAGTGTAGCTTTTTCAAACCTTTCTCGAGGTTCACTAAGGTAAAAAGTTATAACACAGCAGCACAGAAAGCTGTATGCAGTGATAATATTTTTATATATTACAACGAGTAAAGCTAGGATGCATTTATTGTAGCGCGAAATGGTGGTAGTACTGCGTTCTATAGATATTATTAGTTTTGGGCTCATGGTGAACTTGTTCATTTCTTTAACGATGGCATAGGTCTTTAGCGCCTAAATGCGTAGCATCGTTTGCTTCTGTCGTACTTGTTTTCCGTTTATTCCAAGAAGTAAAACAAAGAAACACAGCTGGTTATTGAGCATAAAATGAGTCCCGGAATATAGCGCAGGTAAGTAAACACATTTTGTAGCATTTGTGCCAGCGAAAATCATATATAAATTGGCATTCACGTAAACTCGAAAATTTCAGTGCCCAATTGGAGAGACTCACATTTGATTATTCGAATGATTAATATAATGTCCACACGGAATTGTTCGAAACGAATCTAATATCTTTTTAGCTATTCAGATGGCTTCCAAAAAATTGGCTCGAGGTTCGAACTAATTCCGCGGCATTTTATTGCAACGACTGTTACGAAAGCAGTACTCCTGCCAATGGCGCGATATCATTGCAGTGATCAGTAAGCTCGGGATGAACAGTTCAGAGAGCAGTCCGTTCATGTGGCGGCGGTATGCATTCATAAGCTCACAGATGGCTTCTAAGACTGGGTGACGTGGCATCTCCTTAGATATGACACTACATCACCAACAGCAAAGGATGATTTTGTCATAGGTATATTTTGGCGGTCATAAGTTGAGCACACTCGGCCCATGCTCCGATTTCTTCCTTGAGACTAGTGATACGTTTTCTAGTAGATAACGGTTTTGGTGCATAATCTACGTCAGTCTGCCATATTCAAATGGCACGGGCAGGGACTGCCTTATATTTCAGTTTAAGACCGCACCTGTTAAGCTCCCGTTGGGTGGTTGGGCCGCGTCGCCTTCGCTGCCGTTGCCGCTGTAACCGAGCGAGTGTCACGAGCCACGAGAAAGTGGCGAGCAAAAAAGAATTTATCAGAAGAAGAAAAGGAACAACCAAGAGTTCAGCGCCATTCGCTCGTAAGACATCCCAGTTTCACTAGCCAAATAATTTCTCAGACAAAAGGAAAAAAGAACAGGGCTATCAATTGATAATTACTTATTATTATACAATTTATTTTTGTTCAGTCTTTAGAAAAATTCAGGAATTAAGCAAAACATGTCAGAAGGCTAGTTCAACACTCGTTGCGCTTCTATTGACCTGCTGGAGGCCGGAACATTCCCAGATACCTTCCTGTAAAGCAAACGTTCTCAGCTTTGACGTTCTGCCGTAGCAATGCTCAGATTTAGAAGAGAATTCCATACATTTTCTGCTCTTAAATTTGATGAACACAGCCTTGCTGTGCAGTGCAATCCCAGGAGCGCGACACACAAGTGGTTTCATACCACACAAAATATGCCTGAAGAAATTTACTCCATCATATGGTCATCTAGTAATAAAAGTGAAAGGGAGTAAAAATGCCGATCGTTTCATATTCAAAATCAACGCAAGCAAGAAACAATTCGCTTCAGAGTATATTGCAGTGGTCTCCAGGAATGAAATTCCTGGACATAAGCAATAGAAGTATCTTTAAAGAATCAACTTTTTTGTATTCATCGTCACTGCAAAGCCGCATTCTATCTTAAAAATAATCTGAATTACTTTTCCTGTCGTGCGACGAAGACAAAAAAAAAACATTAATTATACCCACGCATACGGCTGTGCATATTACTTATGAGTAGTTGCGTGCTGAAGCGCACGTCTTCAGTGGGTTTCTAAGTGTGCATAATTTTAGAAGAATGGAGAGTTGGACTTGTTTGTTTACGATCATGGCGGAAAAAGCGTTAACACAGGACGCAGCGAGGAAACAACACAGCCCGTGTGTTGCGTTATCGCTCTGTCCTATGTTAGCGCTGTTTCCACTGCGAGTATAATTTCAGTTCACTTGCAGCATGTGAAAGCAGGTGATATCTTACACGAGTACGAAATCTGTTTCTCTGCGGTCTTGCTGTGCTGGAAACATTACTGCCTGCGAGAGTTCTCGTCGCCTTGACAGTTGGGCCTTTGTCAAGCTCGTTATGCCTGACATGAAGAATGAGCCAGTGTGATAAGTTAACGGAAGGAATGCCTTAACAATCAACCCTTAGCGCACCTTTCGAAGTCATCGAAATCAAATCGTTTATATTCCGCAAAATACGCGCCTCTTGTGATGGTTATATGCGCGTCCGCTTTGTTTAGGCGAGCGAATGCGATTTGTCTGTGATTCTAGTAAGGCTGCAGATAGAAACGTGTCCTTTTCAAACGTGAGGTTTCAGAAGGAGCGATTTGACTTTGTTCCGTGGCGATAAGTTTCGCTGTAGAGGACAGAGTGATGCGTGAAGTTATTCTTTGAGGTGTTTTAATCTGGATGGTGGCGCAGGCTGTTTTCAGAAAGGGAAATCAGTACAGCGTCTTGAAGAGTATTTTCAGAAGTATTTACTCCAGCGATAGAGAAAGAATGAATTATTGTTACAGTCTGGGCGCTAAGTGCTACTGTCATAGTCCCCATGTCACCTTTCACAATTGTCGCCATAGAACGTTCATTAGCTTTTCGAGCCATGTACATCATATGCTTTCGCTGAGTTTCCTCGGTGAGATGTGCATTCAATAACTTCGTTTTTTAGCAGTGTTTGCACGTCGTGTGTTTTCCTTTTCGTCTGATATAAAAATGCTTAGATTGTGTTTAAGCTCATTGGAGCACTGTGTTAAAGCACTTACAAACCGTGCAGCTTTGTTTGGTTGGACACCTCTTGTGAGCTATTCTTTTGCTCGTAGAGTGCCTTTAATAGAGATAGGTTGTAGTTGTGAAGGAAGAAAGCATTCTCATGTATTTTCACTGTCCACGCTAATTCACAATCATAATTGGCTTGTTAAGGTAGCGCATTGTTTCCTACTGATACGTTCCATATTGGAATTTGTTGCTGAGAGAATGGTGACCTCAAACAGTTTGCACAAGTATATTGTTTTTCTGTTCGTAGAAATGGTCTTTCGTTCGGCATCATGCAGCATGATTGGACAAATATCAGTGCTACACGATGCTGGCTTGGCTTACTCTATCAAAACACTTGCTTTTTATTGCAGCATTTTTACCTAAATCACCCCGCTTCAAATTAAAAGACAATATAATATTGGGGTCACAACTGAAGCATCTGACCACCCCTTCAGTCTAGAAGCCACATTAGATGCTCGTATTTTGTTACATCTATATTTTAGTCACCTATTTGACTGCCCATTGTTAGTATCGATTTATATGTTAGATCAGTCTCCGCTCGCAACGGTCAAATAAATCCACTTGTATGTTTATAAATTCCTGGTGATTAATTTCGACATCTAATAATCAGCTGCCATCACCTGTTTGCAATATATAATTAACAAAAGGCAGTCGTGGTAGGTGACTACTTATGAAGAGTTTTTGTCCTCGTTTATTTATTACCTTTGTATTTTCCTCGCATTAATTACACTTCCTGAGATACGCTAACCATGTCATTACGTCGCCTGACCCTCGCTTACCTCAACCAACCTTGATGTGCCGTATTTCGTGACTTTCAACTGCTTAATGGTAAAACTTGAAGCGAGACCAAGAATCTCCTCGTCTGTTGCTATAGCTGCTTACAGGTAGCGAAACCTAACTACTTCGAGAGCATGCAGAAAATCACGGCTGATGTTCCCTCGCACTGCTTTTCTGCGTGTCTTCTGTAGCAGACGTTGTCCTCAATGTTAGTCACGTGTTGTTGCTGTTTGAAAATGCTCTGTAAGAAGGTTTAATTCCTGAATGAAATAAAGGGAAAGAAGAAAAGAGCAATACAATAAAGCAAGATATGTGGTTTTTTGTCTAATAACGCAACTTGCTAACAAGTCCTCAAATTGTTTACACGAAATTTTCTTTTTAGAAGATCTCTGAAAGAAGCCCAGTGGTTTATTCTATGGCAATGAGGGATATATTATGAGACAGATTGCAAGGAAACTTTATTCACGTACCCAAATAACGAATATAAATTAATAAAGTATTTTTGTTTTATCTAAGGTCGTCGAAAGCCAAGAATAATCAAATTACAAAATTATCAGAATTGTATTTGTAGTTCCAGATATAGATTGAAAACAATAACGTTTGAAATTTTCAAAATTTCATTTGATCATGTTTTGACTGCATCGAATAGCGCCCCTGTGCAGGCTGCTATAAGGGAGACCAAGTCAATAGCTTCCCCACTATAAAACACATAAAATACAGAGAACAAACAGAAATAAAATGCGAGAAAAACTACCAGATAGGTCTTCATTATGTACAAGCCTAATTATTTATGTTTTAAATCCAAATCTCAAAAGTAAATATACGATATCCTAGAATCTTTCAAATATTGTTTTTCGAATGCCAGCAATACAAATATTACAGGATTGCACTTAGCCTCCACAAGAGCTTAACGGCTAAAGCCTTTCCGCATTCCCTCCTACCTTCTTCCTCTCTACCCGTTTTGTATACATCTTCCCTTCCCAATTTATATTTCGTGTTTGTGCACTTGTTTTACTTTCTTTTCTTTTCTTTGGCTTAGTCGCCAGCACCATTGGCATCTCAGGACTCCTGTACTAAATGTGCAAAAATGAAGGCCTAACTAACCGAACCTATTGCGACGTCTCGCAAAGGCGAGATTCGAACTATAGAGGCTGAAATCCGTGGGCCCTCTAAGCGCGTGTCCTGCGCGCTTGGATTCCCGCGCGTCGGCCACAGGAAGTCTGCGCATGCACGATGCGCCGGCCACAGACGAGCGCGTTCACGACGCTCGGATCTGACAGTGCCAGATATTCGGCGCGCGCTACACGCGGCAGCACGCGTCCTATTTCCGGCGTGCAGGCATCGACCAATCAGCGAGCGTTCTGCTTCTGTGTCTTCCGAGGTGGGGCTGGCGCGTCTTCCAAGCATATTTTGAGCAAAATGGCGGATCTCCAACTCAGTGGAAGCTTTTCATCCTGCACTGGCAGCTTAATAAATGAAGTCAACAACAAGCTGCTCATTTCCACCATCGGACGATGGCGGTCGCTATGGCTTGCGGGTCACGAGCTTCATAAGAACAAGCTGGTAACGGCGCTGTATGGTCGCAGAACTTTTGCCTGGGTTCCCGCGGGAAGGTAAGGTACTGAACCAGTTCGTACGTTATTCATGTCGCGTGCATGAACAACAGAAAATGACGTCTCTGTTTTTGTGATTTCATCGCAGAGGCCTTAAAAAATGTTTCACATGCAATGGAAGAGTCCGCGAGAAATGTTCAGCCGATTACTTACGGCGGAATAAGACACTAAGAAAAACGGCGCTGGAGCTGACGATGTCGACGGCAGCGCAATCATGTGGCCCTATAACACTCAGATTATGTTTTTAAAGGACACGATGGATTGTAGACCGTAGGTAGGCAAACGTTTTGCACTGCAATAGAAGCAAATGGGGATTATATGTGACTGCAAATAAAGCAGGTAGCCCGTTTGTTTTGCTTATGATAGCTGCGCTGTGCTAGCTCCACTATACAAGCACTCTGCTTGGCTATAATTTGTCTAGCTACGCAATGCGTGCCGAATTGTGGTCTGAAGAAATGGCTCCTGCAGGTTTTAGTATTTTGCATCCGTTGGCCCGCTGGCGAAAGCTCTCGGTCTCTAAACAAGCCTGGCTACGTGTGAATACTTCCCACCTCAAGGCAGAAATGTGTCATTGCTTGGGCTGCTTGCCCAGTGCGTCATTCCATAGCCGTTGCAGACCCGAATGAGGAACACACTTTATTTCTGAAAGCTGTGTCTGTTTAAAAATTATTTATGTAGGTAAGATCGTCAAAAACTATGTTAGGCGAGATAGTATAAAGCAATGAGTGTTTGTGAGTTGTCAATAAATGTCCAGGGGAATGCATTTGAACAGTGCTTCAAATTCGAGATAATTGCATGCATGCAACAACCTAAAGCACTGGGCAATAATATGACTTTTTATTCATATATCTAGCGAGGGGAATTGGTGTTGAAATTATTGCATATGAATGGCAACAGTTGTACCAACATGAGCCACGATGAGCGCTTCACATAGCAGAAAAACTCTTAACAGGTCTCCTATATATGCATGCAAGGAACGAAATGTGTATAAGTGGCGAAAACTTGCATATTTTATTTTATAAATAAAATAAATATTACGCTGCAGTGTTTGCAGCCGATATTTGGCACTGCGAATTAGTTTGGTCTGCTTGTGCTACATGACATATTCAAAATAAAAACAGCACTACAGTGATAACATGACAAATGTAATACACACATACTAAATTGCACACTACAGATACTAACGAAATTAAAAAAGCATGTCCACATTTTCTGTGCCAATATAGAACCAAATCTGGTGTATAATACATATATTCGCGTCATAAAGAAACACCACTGAAAACAATATGAAAGGCAAAATAAAGCCATATACACAGCAGCTATATTTTAACCCATGAGTGAAGTACACAAATTTTGTAATGTACACAGAGTATTTGGTTTATAAGTCCCATTGATTCTTCTAGTAATTTTATTAATTTGCAGTTACTTAACTGTACCACAAGAGTAAAAGCAGACACTTTTCCTTGGTTTTTGACTAGTGCCCTTTAGTGAAATATCAGGTTAATGCAAATCACAAATTGTTCTTTAACTCTGCAAAACTTAGTGCTGTGGTGCTCACATTGCATTATGACTAGTTGTGAACAGACATATTTTAAGCTGTTTTCTAGCTGCACTATTCGATCCCTCTAATGCGCTTTAACTCTAATGCACAAAATTATTTCGGGTTAGGTAATGAGATAGCAAGTATACGCCCTTTACTTTAGAGCATACGTACTGTATGTTGAAATGCCATATACCCCGTTTTCTACCCACATTCTTTAGAGAGTAAACACTTCAAGAGATGTTTCCAATTAACAATTTTAAAACCACAGTTTGCATAGTATAGAAATGCATCAACACAGCGCAGGAAATATTTTGAAGACCCAGCTCACGGCGTCCATACATATTCTTGTTTGCAGGACCTCTCAAAACATCACAAAACGGGCCAGCAAACACTGCCCTGTAGTCTAGGTAGAGGAGGTCAGCCGGCAAAGCACACTACTAGTAACAGATGACAGGGAGTAATTTGAGGATGTGCCATCACTGTTTCAATGCGCGTCACCCACCAGCCAACGCTTGTCAAGCACCGACGCATCTTCAGCATCACGTCAGTCACAGGACTCAACATTTCGTGAACGTGTGCAGCTGCTGGAACGTGGGGTGTCACAAGTACCCGAAGCGTCACAATGGGAAGCAGCATTGCAGGAAGCAGTGGCATCACAGGGGGCAGCATCATCACGGGAACCGTCGGCATCTGCGCATGGAAAACGCAAAAGGAGAGCAGCAGCATTAAAAGAAAATAGGATTCTTGATCAAGTCGCAAACGTCACTGATGCGTACGAGTGCGATTTATTGGGAATGACACCTGCAAAGACAACGAAAATGTTCCCCGAGAGTACAAAAATAGCCTACGGATAAAGCTGCTCGAAGTGTTCGACTCGTTCCCCGCTCAATAAAAGCGATGCGTGTTTGTTAGGTCAAACTTGTGTTCAAAAGATGTCACCGACATGTGAAAATGTTGAACTGAATGAAGCACTGGAATGTATAGTTAACCACAATACTGTTTTAGGGTACATCAGCTGTGACTACTAGCTTGAGAACATGTAATTTGATCAAATGAGGGTGGCAGAGACGCTGTAACAGTTCCGTCAAGCTTGACCTCAATAGAGCCTGGCTGAGTGCTTCGATAATTTATTGTGCAGAACAAAATGAGGGGCATATGAATCCTTTGTTGGCCGGCTTGTGGAGATTAACGTGCCAAAGCAACTCAAGCGCTTAGAACCCTGTTCTGTTGTTGTAAATATTGCTTACCTTCAGTGGCATTAATGGCACTGCTGCTGGGTTCACTCGCTGCAAGGCCTTCTCCTTAGAGATACCTGGCTGTTACCACTGCCAGGGGACCTCCTCAGCAATGCTGCAAAAGTATGCAGCAAAACGATTCCGGGCAGCAACAGCACTGGCATCGTAGTTTCATGCCTGGGTTGTTTCAAGTGGGAAGAAGTGAGGCTAGGCCTCATTGACCAGCACAGCTTGTTATTCCTTGCCGCCAGTGCCCGGACATGAAGTTTAAAAATTTGTCTTCCCTATCTGTGAAGTTTCCTGACCTCGGATTGCGAACACCGAGGATGTTGTGCGGAGTACAGGCAGCCCTCAGGACATAGTCCACATACTCTGGAAGCAGGGCTATGGTGTTCAAGTCAATACGCCATCTGACCGCGGTGAACCCGAATGCTTTTTCGGCACATCGTCTAAAAAAGAAATACACATCCTTGGAAACAAAGAAGGTTAAACGTTTTTATATCTTTTGCAAGATTTTTTGTTTTCAATATTTTATTAGGCCTAATAAAATAGCATAAGGTCATACCTTGCTCTACTTAGTTGGTATTTGAAGACTCTTCTTTCACCCTCAAGGTATCTGGCATTATATGGCCGCATGAAATCTTTTCATAACTAAAAAGCTTCATCACCAACGAAGACGTATGGAGCATTTAGGCTGGTTCCAGGTAGTCGCCTAACTTCAGAATTATCAAGCGTCCCATCCAGCAATGCTATGTCGAAATCACTTTTAGATCTCAATGTACCGCCATTACTATTTCATCCCTCTGCACCCACATCAACTAGCGCATATTTGCAGTTGCTATCCATATTCGCCATGAGCACTATTGAGTAGGTGTTCTGAAATCGGAAAGTACAGCACTATTAGCACATGTGCCATCACAATACATTCGTCACAAATGCTTAAAGCTGAATGGGCCACTTATTGTGCGAAAGACTGGAATCGCCTTCCCAATCCTATTGCAACCATCACTAATTATTCATTTTCCAGTCAGCCGTGCGCAATGTAGACAATGTAATTTTTCGTTAGTATTAACCTCAGAGTACAATGTATTTGAAACATTACCGCGAAAACTGTGCTTATATATTGTTTAAGGACACACTGTAGTAGTTTTTTGTCTAAATTATTACTTGTGCAGTATTACGAATTTCTTAACGATGTTAACATCTTCTATTACATACATATAGCTTGTATGCTTTTTTTGCTTTGCATAGTTTGCATTCTTGTACTGCATCCCCTCTCCTGTAATATTCCTGCCTGAAGGTAACAATGAATGAATAAAAAGTAAAATGCATTCTGTTAAGCATATTATTGTCTCATGCTTACTTAGGCCAGCATACTGGAAATGTTTCTTCTGCTAGTAAATATCAATCATGAAGGAAGACTAGCAGGTAGCAACTACAGCGCTGTAGTATAGGTTTTAATCACTCTTTCCAAAATTTCATTGGCTGGATAATTGGGTCTAAGCTGCGTATAGTAGAATCCCTTCAAGGCTGCCTCTGTTAAGATAAATTCTTGTTCAAAAGAAACAGTGTGGAACCATTTAGTTGGTATTAGACTGGAATCAGTGTAAAAAAGTGACCTAAGCTATGCAGTCTTCCAGTACACCTTGCCTACATGATATTTTGCAATAGCTGTGAACACTGGCTCAGTGCAGTGCCACTTATACCTATGGAGAAAAAGTTAACATGAATATCCTACAGTCTATTTAGCTGTGCGTTAAATTTGAAGGCGCCTAGTTAAAGTGTGGTCATAAATACCTATTAAATTGTTTTCTCAGATCAAAGTTAGTAGCACAAAAATGTTTGCAAATTTTCTGTGGTGTACATTGTGCTGACCAAGTTGTGCTTATGTCAGACTGTGAGCGCCACAACCTAACCTAATTTTCAGAAATGCAGTTCTTTGTGCCACTCAAGTATTACTGCTCACATTCAATGCTCCTGTGTGAGTGCCTGATAATGTATACAAAATGAAGTAACATGCAAGGATGAATTTATCACGGCAATACTGCTATGTACGTAATGGATGTCTATATTACACTAAAATTTACCTCATGGAAGTATTTGATCTCTGAATTAGGGGATAGGCAATGACCACATGCTTTCGATCTACTGTTCCCAAGCAGTTGGCAAAATTGCAGTGTGCGGCAAAATCTTGGCCGATTCTTTTCCAATATTCTTCAGAGGACATCTGGATGCGATAAGTAGTAGTGTTGTGAGTAAAAGAGTTGAAATCCTATAAAGTGAAACATAAAGTGGCGCTTTTGATGCAAAAAATTTCAAATACCTATTCGACTAATGTTTTTCACTTAAGCTCCTTAATGATTGCTACGAATTTAGAGTTTTGTATTTTTTGCTCCAGCCAGTCTCCTATTATTCAGATCTTTTCCATAAATCAAGTGTGCACATTTTTTAGCTGGTAGGCCAGCTATCTGCTTATGCAGAACTGTAAAACGGATTTTGCAGCACTTTTATCTCGGTAATCTGAAAGGCTCCTGATAAATGCCACCATAACCTATTTATTTAGTTTTTATTTACTGCATACCAACAACACAACGAACAGCCTTACAATATAAAAAATATGGGGGTTGAAAACATACAAATGAAAGCAGGCAGCAAATTAATAAACAGAACAATAAACCATGACACATCGGTATATCCCAAAAGCGGAATTAGGTGTAGGATAATATCTTCTAAGTAACTAATTTGAAACCAATTGGCAGCTATATAGCGCAATAGGGTGTTTATATGGTAGTAAACAGGGTGGATTTAAAATTTCGTTTGCTGAAAGTTAAGGCACAATGGTTACTGCCCAACCAAGTCGGTTAGATTTCAACAAGAGCCATGAACTCGAACTGAAAGAAATGATTACATCGTACTATTTTATAGCCTGCAGAAATAATAATCGAACTTCTAGCCCAGGAAGTCTGATGTAAGGAAGAAAATTGGCTTACAAAAGACTACTTCGTAACATCGGCCAGTTCTTTGCTGTTTCAATTGTTCCATAAATAAACTGGGGTCTTGTTATTTGAAACCAATTTAAATGGGTGATAGACGTCACTTCAAAGAGTCAAAAAGCCTGCCTCAGACGATCCTTAAGTTAACCCCATATGACCCGAAAAGCTTGATGAATGCACAGTCGTGCGGTGGCAATCCCATGTCCTAGTATTCAATAATTTTAATCTCTAAAACAGCACCAGGACTTGGAACGTGAAGGTTTAGCACAATAAGAATGCAGGTACAGATTATTCCTACATTTAAGAAATCTGAACAATATACCGACAATGGTGGAATTCTTGTCCCACAAAGTATTAATGGAAGCACACTACAAGTTCAAACACTCCATACAAATAAAGACTTGAGTGCTACTGCTAGCCGCTTGTCTGCCTCCAGGGTTTCTTTTGCGACGTGTTGCTTGGTGAGCCCAGGGCCACATAGCTCAGCAATTCATCGAAGAGATGTGGCGTCAATCGATAAAATTTCAAAACCAATTGGCGGCCCCTTCTCTCACGCGACAAATCTGTTGACAAAAATATACATAATTTAATATGTTAATGATGAAAAGACAGAAAAATAGCCTAGCCGGATATCCTTCGATATTACAGATCAGTGGTTTACTGCTATATGGCAGCAATGAGAACCAGTGAGCTGAAATTCTCCCGTAACTTGCTACTCATTGTGTGCTCTGATGATGGGGAAAAAACGTTTCTTGTTTCTAGCCCTTCTTTGTCCTGTAGTCATAACAAAATGATGAGTCGCTGATCCAGCGGGACAGAACTTTTGCCACTGACGTGGCACTGTATGGTATAAAATGTTTTTTTGTAGCTTTTTTCAGGTGCATGGGACTACGCACTATCCGAATGTTTTACCCTACAACAATGAATATATTGAATGACTAGCGCCCTACCTTAACAAAAGGTTCAAACTGTGCCGCATCTCACCAGGGGCTTATCTATGGGTCAATCCCAATACGGGGGGGGGGGGGGGGGGTATTGGAACAATGCAGCTTTTGCACGTTTTGTTTAATTACAAAAAAGCGATTTATTGCAGCTTACATATGTATTTTTGAAGAGAGTGGTACTACACCCTCCGCATACTTCCCCCTCTCTCCGCCTGTGCCTGCATCAGGTGCAAGAACTAAGAGCTGTAGCAGTGAGGCTCATTTGCTAACAGCATTCATAAGAAGTATTAGTACAAAAAGGAGCTATCAGGTTACCTTATAAATTAGAGGCTCCGCCGAGACAGTTCTCATTTCTGTAGGTACTGTACTCTTCCATGGCTATCCTCGAAGGGCTATGGAGGTGGAGTCGGGCCACAATCCAACAAACCGCGCCGTGCGCAATTTACTTTATCATCCCAGCTTATTTGCAAAATAGTTTGCTGCATAGCATTGGGCACGCTACTTTTTTCATTTTACACCTATAGTAAGTAATAGTAATGTACTTAGAGTAGTATATTAAGTAATGTACTTACAACAGCATGATAGAGTCCTTCATGCTTACGTACAGCGAAAACAGGCCGTACCCAGTAGCGGGGGCTTTTCCGCTGGCGAACGTTCCGTTGGCGAACATGCGTTCCGTTGGCGAACGCATGTACTCATACATTAAGGCTTTGTTATCAGATCGAACAGCTGAAATTCATTTTGGTCTCCTTACCTCAAAGAAATTCACCTTCCAAAGTATAGGCACCCCGCAGGGATGTGTACTATCGCCTCTCCTTTTCAATATCACCCTCATACCCCTTGCTTGCAAATTGAACACCGTCCCACACCTACGCCGCACACTATACGCTGACGACTAACCATATGGACCACAGGTGGCAACGATGGAGAAATAGAGGAAGCCCTACAAACAGCAGCTACCACCACCCAAACACTACGCAAGCAGCATAGGGCTCTCATGCTCCGCGGAGAAGTCAGAGTTCCTCATCATCCGTCTACGAAACTCTCCGTGTGCCCCGATTTCAGTCGCCATTGAAGACCGAACCGTCCCTGAGGTTCCTAACTCCAGCAGATTGCTGGCACCATATCGCACCTGATTAGCAAAGAGTGAAGCACAGAGGAATGAAAGAACGCGACTTAGGTCGCCTCGTTCAAGCATTTGCCCTTAGTCGGGTGCTCTACACAACTACCTCTTCCGCTATCAAATCACGATATCAACGCTCTAAATAAACTCATTCGGAAAGCCTATAAGACCGCCCTCAAACTACTCAGAAACAGGCCTAACGAACGTTTCGCAGCTCTAGGCATGCACAAAAGCATTGAGGAGCTCATTGAAGCCGGCAAATATGGCAGTACATACGAATCAAACGCACATAAATGGGTCGCCTAATACCCGTCAATGAACCAGACCTCTTCCCTACCCCAAGCACATCCACAATGATCTTATTATCAGGCCCCTTTAGCGAAATATGCATCCCCATCTCCACAAACAGCGCCGCATAGCCCGTGCTAAGGCACTCCACCGACAGTACGGCTCCGACTGCGAAACCGCATGGGTGGATGCAGCATGCAGAGGCAAACGCGCCGCGGCTGCTGCAGTAAACTCCTCTCTCTCTACCCACTTTTTGAGCTGTCACTTCTACCAAACCTCACTTCCGACGAAGCCGAGGAAGCTGCAATAGCTACTGTCATAACGTGTACGAAAGCAAATTACATTCTCAGCGCCTCCAAACTGCTATTCAAAAATTTTGGCGATGCTGAGTCCATAGTCTAGCCTTTGACATTCTTAGCTCTTCTGCTGTGCAAAACCCTTCCCGCCAATTGGGACTGATTTGGGTGCTGGCGCACTCCGGGAACACCGGCATTGATGCTGCCAACGTTATAGCCCGAGGTACCACAGAACGGGCACAGGAAGCCCCCAACCTGGGATTCACGAGGGAGCGCATGTACACTTTCAGCGAGCTGACCAAGGCCTTTAGAGCTACACAGCAGCTATACCGTCCGCCTCACTCATCTCTAGACAATTGACCAGCCACCCTTTGGAGACGTTTCCAAACGCACACCTTCCCAAGTTCCCATACCTTCCATTACTTTCTTACCATCATCCCTTCTAACCTACACCCTCATGCACCCTCTGTCCCGAATCACACGATAATTCTCTTCACATCTTAATTTCTGCCAGGCCGACCCTCAACTGCGGGGCCTGGAGCACCTTATCCCCTAGGAGGACAGGGAGGCCCTGCTGCGCTCTACGGACCCTGCTGAGTAGAAAATTGTCACAAGCCGGGCTACCAGCGGTATGGACCTTCGGGGAATGAACGCTTGAGTGCAGCGAGGCCGTGCGGGGACCCAGGGATCTGCGAGTCCCAAACCTCTTTGCATAAATAAAGTTTTATCCATCCGTCCGTCCGTCCGTCCGTCCGTCCGTCCGTCCGTCCGTCCGTCCCTCCCTCCCTCCCTCCCTCCATCCATCCATCCATCCATCCATCCATCCATCCATCCATCCATCCATCCATCCATCCATCCATCCATCCATAATACGCACGAAGGATCCACTAAAAAGCGATCGACCACCTGCTTACTGTTGAACGTTATTTCTAATCGCAAAACACCGAAGTCCTGCACATAACTGAGCTCCGATTTGCTAAGCCTCTTCACGAGGTCCTCACAAAAGTAACGTTGGTAGCACCTTTCGGCGCAAGACAGAAAAGAAGACGTACGACTGAAGGCGCGCAGACGAGGGGGTTCCATAGCGGCAGCGCCGTCAGGCACCGCGCGCCCGCCGCACGAGATGTTTGCTACCTTTCTGCCAGAACCAAAGGGCGACAAGCTTACCGAGACAGCGTCTCTATCGGCAGCGATGAAACTCCGAGTAATCAGAAGAATCCAAGGAGGGTCTACCAACAGACATAAAAAAAAAATGGGAAGTGTCTCAGCTCGCTTATGCTAGGATATACGTAGCCGGAGGAACGTTTTTCCTGGCTGAGCTTGTGGTGGTCACTGTATGTTTAGCAACGAGAGATATCGGATATGCACACCTTTTATTCATTTTGCTTGACAGTGACGAAGACTGCCTGATGATCAGAGAAGTAGCATGCAGCGGTCTCAATTTTGCCTGTACTGTGTCTCCAATACTGTCTTTGGCTTCTTACACTCATTCTCTCTTTTTGAGCAGCCAGTGCTGGCGGCAAGCGCAGGATTTGAAAGAGTTAATCTTTTTTTGTCTATACTAGAGTTTAGCAGCGGCTGGGGCCTCCTTCTCTGAATCTATATCAAATGTTGTGATACAGCCGCCTATTTCACATCCGCCTTTTATGCGTAATGCTGCGCGTATCAAGTGCGGTTCGAGTGATAGACCGCGGCGCGGCGATTAAGCGAAACCTATAGTGCACAAGTAGGGTCTCCATGGTTACCGTGGTATCGGTGCATACGCACAGCTGCTCGTTATCGGAGCTTTATTTCTCTGCAAATACAAGCGTTTAGAATCATGACCTCTTCTTTTTTCAACGACACATCTGCAACATTATTCCAGTTATTCCACTTCCTTCCTCTCGAGAGATTACACCAATTTCAGGTCCTGGTCCTTCTTTTCAAGGACGTCAATAAATGTATATCCTTGGAGTTCTTCATTAAAATATAATCATAAATAATAGCGAAACGTGTGTTGCTCTGTTTCCTCTTACAGAAAACACGCGCTAATTTCGGAAAGCGAGAGACTTCTTTCCTTGCCATCTTAGCTTGGAATAACTTACATCCTTCACCGTAATCAGCCATGTCATTCCACACACCCCCCCCCCCAAAAAAAAAAAAAAAATATTAAAACAGCCCAAGTTTAAATCTTGACGTTTTTATGATTATTTTTGCTCCATCTATTCCTTAACCTACTGCTATGCTCTTTGTATATTCTGCTCCTCGTTCCTTTTTTTCCCTTTCTCTCCACATTTTCTGCTTTGCCTATCTTACGCCCTCCCAGTGCTGCGATCGGGTTTGTGCATTCGCTTATCACACTTTTTCAGACATTGCTTGGCGCGTCACTTCTTGTTATATTTATTTGAAAATGCCCTCAGGTGTTCTAATGCGTATGCATGTATTCTTTGGGTGCATCCACGCCCTGTTTCCGGGGCGCTGAAACTGCGCCCTGTATACACCCGCATTTTCGCGCACTGCGCGCTTCACCGCGATACTTTCCGAATTTTCCACCTTGAACTGTTGTGCTTGCCATCGTTTATTGTGCATATTTATGTAGCTATAAGAAGCCCTATTTACCGTTTCGATTTTTGGGCCTCCTGCAGTATAATAAAAAGAGCAATAAAAGCTACTCCTAAAAAAAAAAGACAAAATATGGCGCTACAAAGAAAGCGATAATGCCGCATCTCGCGACAACGATCATGAACAATACAACCCGTGCGCTACAATCAGGGATAAGGCCGCCTGCTGGCGCATGTTACAAACAACAACAAATAATGATTTCAGTGGTTCACGGCAAAAAGTTGCTTCTATTAAACTGAAAATGAGTATTTTTGAGTGTGCAGATAAATATGAAGTTTCAATAAGCTATGTTAAATGTTCCCACGGGAAGCACTGTTTGCATCGTTTCACGTTGTCACGATATGATATATGCATATAAAACGCTCCATGTGTTCGGAAACATTTTGGTCCTATTTCTGAAATTGTTTTAGCGTGCAAACGTCGGTCCTAGCTCGAATCTCGCTGTTAAGTCAGTTTCTCCCGTCTAAAGTATTCACCATTTCATCGAGGGATTCGTGTGCGAGTTAAAGGAAAAAAAAGAATTCATTATTGACTCTAGTTTCCGTTACAACACAGAATCGCTTTTTTTTTTTTCACAGCTTTTCCTGTTGCGTATGCTTGACCGTAAAACTACGTAGTTTGGACGTGAAGTAATGCTTTCGTTGTAATCTAAGGCTTGTGTTGTTCTAGAAGCCTTACAGGTGGACAGAGAATGTAAATAAGCTAGGAATAAAGAAAACATTATAGAGCGGCATAAAATATCTGTAGCTGCCTGTGCAACATCAACAAAACGTTATTTCAATTATATAGCGTTTCTAGCTTTAACGTTATAGTGGTCCTTACCAGCCAGAGTGGCAAACCATCATGTTCTAAAGACGCCGGTCTATACTTCCTGAGGCAAACTTTGTTCTACAAGTTCGCTGCTGGCGATGTCGAGAAGGCATGTCTTTGCCTTACCTACCGTTTTAATTTCCGCGTTTCGGATTTAAAATAGGCTCCTTTTCTTTTCTTTCTTTGCAGGCCCATCCCGTAGACTTGCTCTTCAGTTCAGTTCAGTCGTTCAGTCGTGTCCGACTCTGTGACCCTATGGACCATGCTCCTCATAGTCTTACTTTACCTGATTTAGTGATTTTATCTTGCAGCAAAGCTTGTGGACTCGATCAGCTTATTTTGACCTCGCTTTTATTTTGTTCTCCAAAGATGCTTCTGCTCAAATGTGAATGCTTTTGTTGATTTGTGAATATCAAAATTTTTGTCGAGCTAGAGCCTTCGTGATGCTGCTCTTGGTTTTTTTTTTAGATTCATTAGACCTGGAGAGAACAACAGGTAAATTATACGCGAGGAATAAATATTGCTCATTACGACCTCACTTTATACAGTGATGGGTATGGCTAAGAGAGTTTTTGTTGCTGGAAAAAATTCCCTTTGGGGGAAGTGTCACTATTTTTATTTACAAAGCGTCAAAATCTCCGAAAAAAGAAGCTTAAAAAGGAATTTATAACTTTGTATAAGACAAAATATATGTGTAAAATAAGCCAGAAAAGGAACTACTGAATAGCACAACATTGAGCTAGCAGCATATCTGTTAGAAAACTACTTCACCATCTTCAACAAAGAAAGGCGAAATGCTGCAATTTTATAAAAACAGCAACTAACAATCTCAATAGAAATAAATTTAAGCCGGTTAGTCCAGCAAAAAAACTGCAGTAAACAATCGTTATTTTGATATTGAAGAGTAAAGAAAAAACGCGCTATTTAGTGGATACTTCGAATTGTCGAATGAGCCTCAATAAACATTGCAAATTATTTTCAAGACGCTAATTTTATTTAATGCCCGCTTGTATATTGTTTTCCTACATTTGAAATGAAGGCCAAGTGAGAATGACGGTTTTTCTCGTTTCGTCAGCCGCTTTACTCTAGATAGGGAAAGTTGAAGGGCTCCAAAACAACCAAGGTCTTCCTTTTCTCAATGTGATGCAGTGCGAGCATACTGACGTGTTCCAAAACAGCTCCGTCGTAGGGGAAATTCCGGTAGTCTTCGTGCTTGCTATAGCGCGCAATTACCACACACTGCTCCAAGCAACTGAGGTTCGGGAATGCCTTTCCTATGATTGCGATGGCTACGCGGATTGTTTATTGACGCGATAGGTCGTTCTAGCTACCCGGAACGAACTCGCTCATGTACAGATTATTGAGCGCCCGACATTATAGAATAAAACAATAAGGCGTCATCGGCCAGGCCCGCGCTCCCAGTACGAGTTGTCCGAAAGTCGAATCAACGGGGTTAAAATTAATGAGATTGGACTGTATTAAAAACACTGCACCGTACAATTGTACAGTTATGCACTAGATAGCATAATAAAGCACCACGGTGACAGAACTGGAGAAAAAATCTTGCCCGCCGAAGGCCGGGTATAAATAAATAGTTATATTCAGATTATTTATTGCGGAAATGCAAGATTGCTGATAGGCGGAAAAATGTACAGGTACAAACATAGTCCCTTTCATGGATCACTGCCTTGTCGTGGCGGAGGGGCTTGCGAAACTCGATGAAGTCGTGAGCTCTGCTGTGTAGGGCCACCCAAGATAGACAGGTCACGGCAGAGAGTTCTGACAAAATGTGATTCACTGGAGAAGGTAATGGCAACCCACTCCAGTATTTCCTGCCAAGAAAACCCTATGGCCAGTCACAATGCCATTATCGATATGGCGCCGGAAGATGAGCCCCCCAGGTTGGAAGGCGTCTCACATGTTACTGGGGATGAACAAAGGGCGATTCCTAGTAGCTCCAGGACGAATGAAGGGGCTGGGCTAAAGCCAAAAGGACGCTCAGTTGTGGATGTGTCGGGAAGCGACCGGAAAGTCCGATGTTGCAAGGAGATATATCACATAGCAACATGGAATGTAAGATCTATGACGCAAGGTAAACTGGATATCGTCAAGCGAGAAATGGACAGATTGAACATTGATATCTTGGGTATCATCGAGCTGAAGTGGGCCGGAATGGGAGAATTTAACTCCGGCGACCATTATGTCTTTTATTGTGGACACGAATCCAAGAGAAGGAATGGGGTCGCTCTCATAGTAAACGGAAGAATGGGCAAAGCAGTGCTAGGATACAACCCCAAAAACGACCGAATGATTTCACTTCGGATCCAAGGTCACCCTTTCAACATAACAGTTATCCAAGTCTATGCACCGACCACTGCTGCTGAAGAAGCTGACGTTGAGAGATTTTATGCGGACCTACAATGCCTTTTAGACCGCACCCCATCATCAGACGTCGTTTTTCTCATAGGAGACTGGAATGCTAAGGTCGGGAGTGAAGAAATATCCGGAATTACAGGCAAGTTCGGTCTTGGTGAGCCAAATGAAGCTGGGCAGAGGCTAGTAGAGTTCTGTCAAGAAAACAACCTGACCATAGCGAATACTCATTTTCAACAGCACAAGAGGCGCCTTTACACATGGATTTCACCGGACGGTCTGTACAGGAATCAGATCGATTATATTATTTGCCGGCAGAGATGGAGAAGCGCTATACAAGCAGTAAAAACAAGGCCTGGGGCCGATTGTGGCACCGTTCATCAGCTTCTTGTTGCCAAAATTAAGCTTCGATTGAGGAAAACGCAGAAAACTAGAAGGCCTTTCAGGAATGATCTGGATCAGATTCCATTAGAATATGCTGTGGAAGTGAGGAATCGATTTCAAGAATTAGATCTCGAAGACAAAGAGCCCGAAGAGATGTGGACTGATGTTCATGATATAATACAAGAAGTTACTACTAAGGTAGTTCCAAAGCAAAAGAAATGCAAAAAAGCAAAATGGTTATCTGAAGAGGCTTTGCAAATAGCTGAGGAAAGGAGGATGGCAAAAAATATGGGGGAAAGAGAAAGATACGAGGTTCTCAATGCGGATTTTCAGAAAATAGCCAGGAGAGATAAGAATGCCTTCCTGAACATACAGTGTCAAGCAGTTGAGGACAACAGCCAATTAAGGAACACAAGAGCTCTGTATAAGAGAATCAAAGATATCAAAGGAAGCTTCTGTGCTAAGCTGGGCGTGATAAAGGACAAACGAGGCAAGGACCTCGCTGAAGCCTCAGAGATAAAGAAGAGGTGGCAGGAATACACAGAAGAACTGTACAAGAAGGACCCGGATGTGCAAACCCAACATAGGACGGTTGTGATTACTGATCTCGAGCCGGGTATCCTGAAAAGTGAAGTTGAATGGGCCTTAGCCAGCCTTGCTAAGAACAAAGCTAGCGGAATTGATGGTATTCCAGCTGAGCTGCTTCAAAACCTCAACCACGACGCTGTTAACACACTGCATACATTATGTCAAAAGATTTGGACAACCCTGCAGTGGCCACAGGATTGGAGGAGGTCAGTTTACATCCCCATTCCAAAGAAAGGCAGTGCCAAAGATTGTTCCAACTACCGCACGATCGCGCTTATTTCGCATGCTAGCAAGGTGATGTTAAAAATCCTGCAAGGTAGGCTGCAGCAGTATGTCAGTATGTGGATCGGGAGCTTCCGGACGTGCAAGCTGGGTTTCGCAAGGGCAGAGGAACTAGAGACCAAACTGCCAACCTTCGCTGGATCATGGAAAAAGCAAGAGAGTTCCAGAAACCCATTTACTTCTGCTTTATTGATTATGCGAAAGCGTTTGACTGCGTAGATCACAGCAGATTGTGGCAAGCTCTCCAAGAGATGGGAGTTCCAATTCACCTCATCTGTCTCCTCAGGAACCTTTATGAAGGGCAAGAGGCCACAGTCAGAACTGGGCATGGCCTTACTGATTGGTTTCCGATTGAGAAAGGGGTGAGGCAAGGCTGCATACTGTCGCCCTGCCTATTTAACCTATATGCAGAGTGCATCATGAGGAAGGCCGGTCTGGACGAGTCTTCAGCTGGAGTGAAGATTGCTGGAAAACGTAGCAACAACCTTAGATATGCGGATGATACCACTTTAATGGCAGAAAGTGAAGTGGAACTCAAGAGACTTCTGATGCGCGTACAAGAAGAGAGTGAGAAGTTTGGGCTTAAACTGAACATTAAAAAGACGAAGATCATGGCGTCTTGCCCTATCTAGTCCTGGAGCATCAATGGACAAGAAGTGGAAGCTTTGACAGATTTTCTGTTCTTGGGCGCCAAGATTACCTCGGAAGGAGACTGCAGCCATGAAATTAGGAGACGCCTGCTTCTGGGAAAGAGAGCAATGGTTAGCCTTGACCGCCTAGTAAAGAGCAGAGACATTAGTCTACCAACCAAGATCCGTATAACCCGTGCTATGGTCTTTCCAGTTGTGATGTATGGATGCGAGAGTTGGACTGTGAAAAAGGCTGACCGCCGAAGAATTGACGCGTTTGAATTGTGGTGCTGGCGAAGACTCTTAAGAGTTCCTTGGACTGCCAGAAGATCAAATCAGTCGATATTGTCGACCATAAACCCTGACTGCTCATTGGAGGGTCAAATTCTAAAGTTAAAGTTCAGCTACTTTGGTCATCTGATGAGAAGAGAGGAGTCGCTGGAGAAAGATTTGATGTTGGGAAAGGTTGAGGGTCGCCGGAGAAGGGGGTAGGCAGCGAACGCGATGGTTAGATGGCATTCTCGAGGCATTGCAGATGAAGCTATGTGATGTTAAGAAGATAGTGAGAGACCGGAAAGCGTGGCGTGACATGGTCGATAGGGTCACGAAGAGTCGGACACGACTGAAGGCCTGAACTGACAAACAAAGTATCTTCTAGAGCATTGTATCCCCATTTAGTCATTATCCCATATTAGGCGAAGACAGAACTGGATCGGTCTGTATTTTATTGGCTATTCTCTCAATGTTCAGCGTCTGACAACAGCCGTTAAAATACATTTCGCCCAGGGCAGCAACTCCCGGCACCTAACATTGGTGACGGCTCCTCATGGCACAGTTTTGCCGCCATCTCACAAAATAAGGCTCTGTTTGGAGCAGCATCAACAGCTTTAGGGAAACGGTGGAGATAGGTGCTTTTGGTTGCGCAAGAAAAAGTGCGCAATTATTATGTAAAAGCCGACAAATTTTCGGAGTAATCTTGCGATGCCCCAGCCAGGGCCGCGTAAATACTTTTATTCACCTGGTTGCTAAGGTTTTTACATTCATTCTGGAGACGTGAGCAGCCCATGTAGATAAGTTGAATGTCCGCTGTGATATTCTGACGGAGTATGGAGGTTCTGGCAGAGATAAATAAGCAATCTATTGCGATATGAAACCCATGCCGCGAGACAAAAGATCTGGGTGGATTAGCGGTGTTAAATAATGCGTGTTGCAATCCCTTCTTTTCTTAGCCTTGGATATGGGAGAGAGGCGCCACCTTGGCATGAGCTGCAAGAACGAACATTTGGGGTTGTGTCGTCCCTCGCTAGATGGCTATGCCCTTTAGCTCGCTAGAAACCCCGCAAATAGGAATTTTGGAGCGATGGGAAACGGGAGATGTGTTGCCTCGCTCTTCCCTGCCTGTTTCGGGAGCGTGATTTGGAGAAGTAAACAAATGAAATATGTGTCTAATTTCCAGTGTTTCATTTCCTCGATGAAGACGATGCGCGGTACCGGCACCGTGCCAAATATGGTTCGCTTGGAGAAAGCATCATGCTATGCTTAACAGATAATTGATGCATTTGAAGATATAACGTATAGAGGCCGCTCCGCTGAAGCACGGTGTAGTAGTAGGTATTTGTCGGCTCTGCGGTCGGAAATAATCGGAGGCTGTGTAAGAAATCGTATCGTGGTAATTTGGGCTTTTAGTGGCAATGAGGCAATGAAGGCATTGTATACACACACACACACACACATATATATATATATATATATATATATATATATATATATATATATATATATATATATATATATATATATATATATATATACATATATATTTATATACATATGATAAATAAAAAATAGAAAAATTGGGAAAGGAGGTACAAAGGTGTCAAAATGCTCAGAATGAATAGGTTATGCTAGTCGATGCTAACACAGATTACGGAGAGTGTGTAATTGAGCTATCTTTATTGGCTTGGTCTGTGGTGTTTAACGTCCCAAAGCAACTCAGGCTATGGGAGACGCCGTATTGGAGGACTCCGCAAATTTCGTCCACCTGGGGTTCTTTAACGTGCACTCACATCGCACAGAATACGGGCGCCTTGCTTTTCGACTCCATATAAAAGCGGCCGCCGAGGCAGGGATTCGATGCCGCGTCCTTGGGAACAGTAGTCGAGCGCTGTAACCCCTGCGCCACATGGCGGGGTCTATCTTTATTGAAATATGTAAAAAATGAAAATGCGAAAAAGGGGAAATAATAGGTGTCTGAATCTGAATATACTTTGAATCAGAACCACGTGATTGATATTGCTGATTAAGTAAAAAGAAAAATATGTAGTGAACCAATTAAGTGAAATAATTAAAGAAATAAAACATTCGAAAAGTAGGGTACAAATGTGTGAACATGCTCAGAATGGAAATCCATTGTTTCATAATGCTGAGTACCGATGTATAGAATATTTAAATCATAAAACATAAATAGAAGCATTCTCCCTGTGTGGGAAAAGCTATTGCGTCATACCTTTAGATGGGTTTCCAGGGGTTGATTCGACAGCACGTTCCGCTGAACGCGCACAGGGACATATCGAGAGTTCAAGAAGTGGCGTGCGAGCATATCGCTGGCTGGCTATCAGTGAAAAAATTATTAAATGAATAAACGAAAAACATTCCGAGGGCACTGTGGATTCTGAACTGCAGAAATTCGAAAGCCGAACCATTGCTGCACATAATCACGTTTGCTCTCATTATCATTATAAACTAAATGCACCGTAATTATCGTCGCTACTGTGATCCTTGTCATTACCACTAACTGCAGCTTCACTGACATCGCTACTATCATCCTCACCGTCGACAAGGAGAATAATAATGTGCGTTTCACGATGCAGGTCGTGATTGAAGATTGACCTTTCATTCATTTCTTATTTTCTGCGTTAATATTGACCGCCCGACATGACCATGAACCATTTGCCATGACTTTCCTACTTGAACTGCACGCATATGGAGAACGCGTATGCTTTGCCGTAATGCTAAACCTCTAGTTTCTTCTACTATACTCATTTCAGTCAGATTGTGCACCACCTGAAGACACAAACAGGATTTCTTCCCATTTTTGATGTGGTGTTTTCCTGTTCTACCGTTTTAGTGTAGTGTTGTTAAGATATGTTTTAATTGTGTGATGTAGTATATTGATACTGGTGTTGTCTATTGATGTGTTGTTTTCATTCTCACCGCTTTAGTTTTGGGTTAAGACATGTTTTAGGTGCGTGCTGTTGTATATGTCAACAGAACTTGTTCGGCTACAGGCTGAGTACTTTTAAATAATGCATACATAGTAATGAGTTTAATAAATACCATGCTGAAAAAAAAACCGTGCATGGGGAAGTTAGGTAAAGCGCTTGGCTGTGGATCCGAGGGGCGGAGGTTCGTTTCCCTGTGGAGAAAGGACTTTTATTTTTGTAATGACGTTGTCAGGATAATTGACAGCATTACATCGCGCCCAGCTCTGATGCACAGATCCCACCCACAACTCTCGCGCACGGGATTTCGTTCCATGAGCATTGAAAGGCTTTCACCCTATTAAAAAAAAATGAAGGGAGCAAGCATCATTCGTGAGCGCTTGCTATCGTGCCACGCCCTTATTGGTAGAGCTTGAGTCCTCTTAATTTTCGAAGTGCCATTAAGACGAACGCCTTTGATGCCTCTTGCGGTGCTGTCAATCATCCTGACAGCTACGCCGGGTACGTGACAAACGTATTTTAGTTTTCCTTGTTAGCGTCATGCCAGCGCAGTTGCCATAGGGACCGCCACCTCTAGTTAGTCGTAGATAGCAATTGATAGTGATAGTTAGTGGTAGTTACAGTGATGATAATGACAGAAAAGACTGACCACGAGGTGGTCACGCGGTGACGCAATGACAAGTGGTAACTTCATGACCAGATGTGACGTCTTCATGACGTCACATCCAGCCATGCCTAATAGTCGAAATTGACGTCATGATGAGATCTCAGCCGGTCATGACGTCACGATTGGTCATGACGGCACCAGGCGTTTCATGACTATACGAAGCTGTTCCCGACGGGCGTCCGATCCAGGCGTCCGTGTGGCGCGTTTCATTTGGCGAGCAGGTATCAGCGGCATTTCAAATTGGCTTACAGCAAAAAATGCACAATATCTGTGACAAATTTTACGCAGTAGCCAAGTAACTAGTTGGGATTGTGGTGAAAACTTTTATTGTCCGAAAGCGGTGACACCGGAGTTCCGGTACCGCTCGCAGGAGTCCAGGGAGCCCATAGTCACTCTAAGGGGCAGGGGTTAGTAGACGAATCGGTCTGCCGCTTCGGCTGCCTGACGGACAATATTGGCATGTGTCACCGGGTCTTCGCTATGAAGCGCGGTTTCCCATGCTTCTGCGTCCTTCAATAAATTGTACCCCGGAGAGTGACTGCACTCCTAGAGGATATATCGTACAGTTCCTATGTCATTACAGAATCTGCAGAATTTGTCCTCCTTATTTCCTGTTTGCGTGCGGAATCTCCATCTGGGAGACATGTGGTTCTTGGCTTGCAGGCTGCGTCAGGTGACTGCCTCTGCAAGTCACTAGTACCCAGTAGTCACAACAGCGGCGATTTCTCACTGCGCATTCCAGGCATCTGCGCGATGCCGTTCATTTAGCTCTTCCTAGAACGCTGCCCTACACAGTATACAGCATCAAACGCAGTACAGCATGCGTCAGCGGCGTTTCAAATCGGTTTGCAGTAAAGAAAATGCGCAGTATCTGTCACTATCCTCCACGGCCACCTTAGCTGAGCCGTAAAGGAAAGGAGGAAGTTCGGAGTCCAAAACGAGAGAAAGAATCGCCGTATTTGAGGCCTTTGGACCATCCCGCAATAGCGGCTTTCCCCTCATCGCAGTGTAGTGGTCAAAATGCCCCCTAGATTTTTTTTGCGGTTAAGAACATAGCTGACGTTAAGAGGCCGATATATTAAAATTATCGTGTTAAGACTCCAGCATACTCTGACTGAGTTAAAAGACTGCTAACAGCGCGTAAGCACACATAGTTCGTTTTATTTATCTCGTCTCCATTTGTCTTCGTTTCATTCCACACATGGTAGATGTATAGGTGGATGGATGGCCGGGCGGACTGGTGGATAGCTGGAAGGGAAGATGGATGAATGGATGGATATATGAATGGATTGTTAGGTGGGCTCACAGATGAATAGACTGACGAACGCACAGGTGAGTGGATAGATGGATGAATGCACGGTTAGGTGGGTGGATGGATTCTTACTTTCGCGTACTCAAAGTCCCGTTCACTCTACGTTCTAGCCTCTCTAACAACACAGCTCTCTTCATGTGCACTTATTTATTTACTTAATTCTATTGCTGCAGCCTTGGTGAGGTCGCTACAAACGTGAATTATATGAAGAAAATGCAGAAATCTCGAACAGAACAGAGCCACAAAAGTCGGAATATCGGATTAACAACAAGGAATAGCTTTAAAGCATATTGCATGAGTAACGGCAATTGTTTTCAGGCAGCGAATTTCGGAATTGTTATTCGTAATGAAGAATCTGCTTTTTACATATCAGTTCAATAATAAATAAAAAGCAAGGTAAATGTTTTGCGACCTTCAGTTGAAGGCTGGTTTGTTAAGTGTAGTTGCCTTTTTAAGGCCCAAATCGTTGAAAGCAAACCAAAATGTTCTTGGCTACAAACTAATTCTAGGGATTATGTGTGGTGGCTGTATGATAGTTGTCTTAGACCTGAAACCTCATCAGTCGTTAGAAGATGCCGCCTTGCAATGTACGGAAGTCTAAACTGTCGGGAGCAAAAGAAGTATAGAAGACTGAGTCGCAGACAGACCTCGGAAAAACTGCATTGAATGGACATCTGAAGAAGTCGTCTGGGAGTGAAAGAGCTACTATATAATCGTTTTAGAAAAACCAGAATGAACATTTTAGCTTTATTTGACATGTAATGCTACACTTTGTCAAAATGCTTCAACGTAATAGCACTTCCGCGTAGAGATGGTACTTATTATTATTCTTTTTTTAATTTGTGGTCTAGGCATGACGCGGCAACTGGCACTCGACGCACAGCCGTTTTACTAGTGCCACATGCTAAGCGCTGCTGCCGCACATTGCTGCAGTTCACTAAAGAGAAGCTCCACGCTTGAAAAGGAGCAATTGATACGACTGACGAAAAAAAAGGGTAAATTATTAGTTGTCTCGACGCCAGAGGCGATCGGGAGATGGCGCTGCGATGCACGTTTCGCGTTGCAGTTTTGGGATCCGTTAAACCGGACTCCATCTGTGTGACCAAAGGTCTTCGATATGGTTGTTCCCTATCACCTTACCCGTCTCGTGGGAGATCTTATCAGTTGAGCCATTGCTTTCAGCCTAAGATATACTACCGATAGGGTGTATAAAAGACGCCGCCTGCCAGACCAGCATTGGCATCTGATTTAATACTGACAGCGGCACGTCGACGTTACCTACAGATTCCGTCGGATATTTACGACAAAGAAATTACAATTCTTTGGCACATGCTCAGCGCCAAAAAATCGTCCGTCGTCCAACTAGCAGGTGGAAGTGAGGGCGACGCTTACCTCACCTACGGTGGAGTGACACCGAAGGTATGCACGGAATAAAAGTACCTCCCCTAACGAAAACATCATGCTAAGATTTATGTGTCTCATATTAATTTATGTGTTTCGCATATGTTCATATGCGATGACACGTGTACATATTGCTCGTATAAGATTATAAGTACTTTTCTATCAGTTGTATGAGCCGATATGCTTCTATCCTATCATTCATATGCGAGGATACGGGCCTCTTATACTACTCGTATGCTATAATATTCTCTCATGTCACTCGTAAGGGCTCATACAGGCCTGTTGCATCACTCGTATGAATATGGTTCCGGTGTCAAACACATGGAACCATATGAGCAGTGGGTGTTAACTTATTTCAGTCCCATTTCAGATTACTGTGCAGTTTGTATGACTTCTTGAGACATGACCACCACATTTCATTTCGCATCTTTCTATCAAGCTGTTCATTTGAGCTCACAAACATCCCCAAGTGGTTGAAATCGATGCCTCCACTGTGGTATCCTTGCGACATGAATCTTTTGGATATTAAATGCCACGCATATTGCCAGGGGGAGCTCGGAGCGAAAGACGTTGAAGTGGCACTTGGAGCGAAAGACGTCTCGGCCTATGCAGGACCTATCTGAAACTGTGACCGTGGACTTTCTCGTGTACCGGCTCTCTTAATCTAGCCCAGTCACCAACGCCGTGACAAATCTGGTGGAGGTGAGTTCTGATGTCCCGTACCCCTCCGCTAAGCAGTAGTGCTAGTCCTATATTCGAGGAAACGCCTGTTCACCGCACCAGCTACATGCAATGAGGTCTACCACTTGAGTCTTCCCCATCTAGCATGACTACCGGAAGACACGACGTCGTCGCAATGCCTGGCGCGACCGCCACCTACGTGGCGTTTCACAACCCCCGCGTCCCAAAGGCCTTACACAGGGACACCTACGAAGACGTCAACGACTGATTGAAGCCCTACGAAAGGGTAGCTGGGTTAAACCTCTTGGATGACGCTGCCCGGCTTCGAAACGTCTACATCAACCTTGACGACGGCACTCGGACGTGGTTCGAGAACCATGAAGAGCAGCTGTCTTCTTGGAGTGAGTTCAAGCGTCATCTTGCGGCAAATTACGGCAGCTCAGATCGCCGCGAAAGGGTTAAACGCGCTCTCCAATCTCGGGTCCAAATGCCTAACGAAACTGTCACGCCGTATATCAAAGACATGACGCGCCTCTTGAAGAGCGCGGACCCTACGATGTCCGAGGACAAAAAGCTGCGCTACCTCATGTGTGGCGTCAAAGAGCAACATTTTACTGGCCTGGTCCGCAACCGTCCCAAAAGTGCCGCAGAATTTCTTGTGACAACATCCACAGTGGAAACATCCTCCGTTTCTGCCGAGTTACTATCGCATGGCATTGACGCATCTGCGCTACGGAAGCTCGTACGTTTGATTGTGTGCGACGAACTCAGACTGCTGTATGGCGCACCTCAATCAGCCTCCGACACAGAATGCGCTAACATCTTCAATACGGCGTTCTCGTCAGTTTTTACCCAGGAGCGCCACCCGCCTACAAGTATACTTCCTACTAATGCCACCTCACCGATGGACGCAACAACTTTGTCTTCAACTGTCATCTCGTCAATAATTGAGAAAATGAAACTTTCCTCGTCAGCCGGCCTCGACGAGATAAACATTAAACTACTAAAAAACACGAAGTGCATTAGTGCACTGTATCTAGAATTATTGTTTTCGCGATCACTCTCTACAGGTCTCATTCCGGAAAACTGGAAACTTGGGAAGGTCGTTCCACTCTACAAATCACGTGACAAAAATTCCCCCCTAAACTACCGTCCAATTTCTCTAACTAGTGTCCCCTGCAAGATCATGGAGCATGTCATATACCCTCAGGTAATGGACTTCTTACACTCTAACAATTCCTTCCATCCATCCCAACATGGTTTTCGCAAGGGGTATTCATGCGAAACACAACTAGCCATGTTCCTCAACGACTTACATGCTGACCTGGACGCTAACCTTCAAGTTGACGCCATCTTTCTGGATTGTGCTAAAGCATATTTGATAAAGCTCCACATCAGCGATTAATACAAAAACTTTCTATTCTAAACTTACATCCTAATGTGCAAAACTGGATCAAGGCCTTCTTAACAAATCGTTTTCAGTCAGTCAGTGTGAACAACCACTCTTCCAACCCTCTCCCAGTAACATCCGGCGTCCCACAAGGCTCCGTTCTTGCGCCCCTGCTGTTTTTAATATATATTAACGATTTCCCACAGCATGTATTCTGCCAAATTCGAATGTTCGCTGACAACTGCGTAATTTACCTCCAAATAAGAAACACAACTGAGGCCATCCAGCAGGACCTTAACCAAATTGAACAGTGGTGCAAAAATTGGCTTATGACCCTGAATCCTAGCAAATGCAAGCTTCTTTCCATTACCCGTCGCAAAAAGAGTCATGCCTTCCATTACAAAATCACTAGCGAGTCCATAGAATCTGTATCATCTTTCAAGTACTTAGGCGCCACATTATCTAATGACCTAACATGGAATGCACATGTTGCTAACGTGATATCATCTGCCAACAAGACTCTGGGATTTCTTAAACGTCACCTTCGCCTCACCTCGCATCACGTGGAATTGCTCGCCTACAAGTCACGCATTAGACCTAAACTTGAATATGCATCCGCCATATGGGACCCGCATCATATTAACCTCATAAACGATCTAGAAGCCGTTCAAAACCGCGCTACAAGGTTCATTCATTCTTCTTACTCGTACGACGTCAGTGTTTCAGCCCTAAAAGCTAAATCAGCACTATCGCCTCTTTCCGTTCGTCGTCGCATAGCCACGCTATCACAGTACCACAAATTCTTTCACTTATCACTTAACCGTGCCCCCTACATCACGCCAGCATCTTACATTTCCCACCGCACTAGCCACACGCTTCAAGTGTTTCGCCACGTGCCCACGTGCCACTTTTTGAGCCTCCTTCTTTCCACGTGCAGCTAAATATTGGAACGGCCTTCCCCAGCATATCGTCGACATCACCTGCCCTTTATCGTTTGTTAGCAATCTAAACAACATTTTTTGTATATGATCACATAATTGCATTGTCTTGTACCTTTTCTGCTCATCCCACCTCTTATGTAATACCCCGCGAGGGGTCTTTAAGGTAATAAAATGAAATGAAACTCTAGATCTGAGTCGAGAACCTACCACCTCGTGGTACCCACAGCTCTGCGAGAGGGAATACTCTCCGCATGCCACGATGAACCAACTTCTGACCACTTGGGCTATTCTCACACACTTGCTAGAATACGACCGACATTCTACTGGCCCAACCTTGCCACTGTTGTTAAGCGCTCCTCATGCCCATAATACCACCACGTGCACCGTTTGATCAAGTCGGCCTGGATCGTATTGGTCCTTTTTCTCGGTCCTCCGATGGCAACCGTTGGATAATCATCACCACAAAGATTATCTGACTCGCTATTCCAAGATCAAAGTGCTACCTGGTGGTACAGCATCTGAAGTTGCCCATTTCTTTGTACAGCAGATCATACTGTGGCATGGTGCTCCTACCTGTGTTAATACCGATGGAGGGACTGCCCTTACTTCGCAAATGATGGCAGAAGTTTTTCATCTCAGTGGTACCCCTTACGGAAATGCCATATCTGGACTTATAAAAAAAAATCCAGATCAGGTATATCAGGAATTGGGCAGACATGGTATATTAGGACAGATCTAGGCCAGATAAGGCATATCTGCCCAATTCCTGATTTCGGGTACCAGATAAGGCAAATCTGGTTGTATATGCCTGATCTGCCCAATTCCTGATTTCGAGTACCAGATAAGGCATATCTGGTCAGATATGCCTTATCAACCCAATTCTTGATTTAAAGATCTAGCCCGCATGGCATATAGGTTTTGAACTATAGGTCTATATATCTGCATATCAACATAACACTTTATTACAACACACACAAGACAATTTCAGTATTCCAGCTAAACGCACGCTCAATCAAGTTTGGCAAGGGAAACCTGAATTTCCCCTTTTATTTCAAACCTTACAGGAAAATAGCTTTGAAACCACAGGTTTTCTTTTTTCCCTGCCTATATGGAATCACTCAAAGACGGACCTGAATTACGTGTGTATACCGAGGGTCAAAGACATGCTCATCCGTTAGTAAATATTGAGATTCTACTCATTTAGGCGCGATAATATAACAAACTAATGGGATATCTGAACAGAATAATGTCTACACGAGAAGCTAAAGTGAAAGACATTAACCTATTAAAGTAAATATTACATTTTTATTCTACTCTATTACACACAGAGCTTTAACCAGTAAATGCTTTTAGTTTGAGCTGGTTTACTTGCGCAGCGAAATAAAATAAACGGCTAATAATTGAACTAGACTATTGAAAGGGAATTTAAAGGTTTGTCGATACCCGGAAAAGGTACCGCTAAACCGCAGGGCGATAAAACACACACTGCTGGGACTGCTGATAATACCTAAACCTTAGCCAAGTACATATAGGCTGTCAGGAATTACTGGTGTTACCTTAAGCAGAGACTGCAGTGCAAAATGAGCGAACGCGCCTAACTCGTGGTTGCTTTTGAAATTAAGAGAGAAAAAAAAAGAAAAAAGCATGTCCGATAGCATTTTTCATGACATCGACAGCTCTGCCCCTAAACCAAATCAAGCATGAAGCTACTTAGGTAGTGCAAATATTAATAATGATAAACAACGAAGGACCCTATCCACCCACTGAAATTTGTTAAAATTGCTAGAGCGAAAGACAAATTAGCAACGAAATGTACAGGAAAAATATCACATGCTGGCAATTACCATCCAATTTACTGATTGGAAAATTTTTCCATCAAAATAATAAAGTGAACAATATCCTGAGGCTGGCAAGTGCTATTTCCCGACAAGAAGTCTCACGCTCACGGTTTTGGTGATCGGGCGTGAAGATGAGGCGGCACGTTGAGGGTGCGATCCGACGCAATGATGAAGATTTGGCTGGGCCACCCAGGGCAGAAGCCTCGAAAAGCTCAATCGACCATCAGGTTCGCTGCCAAGGCTGGGGAGGCAGCTTCCACCCGCAGTCGGACACAGTAATTTCCTCTGTGCCGACAGTCAGACTGAAGCTCTTGTAGGTTTGCTGTCGCATTTTTGTTGCATGCACACAGCTAATAGCGAACAGGCGCTGGCACACACACACCAGCATACACAACATGCAGCACGCCCGCCAGCCGCACCGAACTCCGATGTTTGCCACCGCGAAAGAAACGAGACAAGTGCTTAGGCGCACGGAGTTGAAAGGGGGAGGGGAAAAAGCCTTGATGTTAACACACAAAACGGAGAGCTCGCGGCCTACGGGTATAGAGCGTGGCAGCGAGGAGGAGAGATGAAATGCGAGCCCGCGACGCAGGGGCCGCCACTGTTTGATAGGGAAGCGGGGAACGCGGGAGAGGAGGAGTCGCTGTCTAGCCAGTGCGGCCCTCCACGTAGCAACCGCCAGCTGTCTCTGAGGGTGAGTCACCATCTAGACAGCTCGGAGGGGGCCGTATACTGAACTGCCATCATTTTCTTGATATTTTGAATCGCTCAACTTAACCGATCATGCGTTTGTGCACCGGACTGCCGCCGCATTTTAAATGAAAATGCGAGTTAGCAGACGGAAAGAGGAGCATGTAGCCATAACCCAGCGCCCTCCTGGATTAAGGAACACATGGTGTAATAATTATAGTGCAGCGAAATCTGCAGAATATTTGAAATATTAGGAGTCGTAGCTATTTTCTAAATTAGATACAATTAACACTAAGCATGCAGGCCATGCTGAGTGTAAAAAAATTGAAGCTCGACCACATGATGCCAATATTGAATATTTGCAGAAGGTAGACGAAAGCCATATATTGCTAATATACAATCACTATGGCGCATACATAATTAAGGCCCTGATGAGGTTATATAAAGTCCTGTTGATGCCAGGCATATATGGCCCTGGTCTGTCTATATAAGGTCATGACGATGCCATATATGCCCTTTATCAGGCCACATAAGGTCGCGAGGATACCATATATGCCCCTGATCAAGCCATATAAGGTCCCGTCAACCGTTCAGATGTGGATTATATGTTGCATGATATGGCCAAATCTGAGCCATATAAGGGCAACATTTTGCGCGTATATGATCTTATCTGGCCCAGATAAGGTCTTATTTGCTGCTTTATATATTTGTATCTGGCAGCATATGTTCCATATCTGCGCAGATATGGGATTTCCGTAAGGGACGGCGCATCAAAAAGTTACTGCTTACCATCCGCAGACAAACGGGCAAACGGAAAGGCTTAATAAGACTATAGCTGACATGCTGGCGATGTATGTCGACGCTGAGCAAAAGACTTGGAATGCTCTCCTACCATATGTGACATTCGCGTACAATACGGCAGTCCAAGAGGCGACAGGTTTCACGCCGTTTCACCTCGTTTACGGCAGAGAGGTTCGGACGATGCTCGACGGAACGCTCCCTTGCGATACAGATAGCGAGCTTTCTACTGACGCCGAGCAGTTGGCTCAAGATGCTGAGCAAGCACGCCAACTAGCACGCGTACACATCGCCCAGCAACAGGACTCATGCTGGTACAACCTCTGCCACAAACAAGCTTCCTACAACATAGGGGACCAGGTGTGAGAGTGGACTCCTGTACGACTCCTATCAGAAAAGCTAACTTGCAGCGACCATATAAAATCTTGCGGCGCCTCAGCGACGTCAACACCGAGGTGCTTCCGGATAGCCCAGAGCAAAGAGGCCGTCGGCTACCCTGAGACAGTTCATATCTTGCAAATGAAGCCGTATTTTGCTGGTAAGTAAAAGACGGCATCTGCTAACTTTATTTTTTCGTTTGCTTTTGTCCACTTGCGTGCACGTGTGCCTGAGTGCATCACGCTTAAGGAGGGAGGAATACAAGAGGGCGGCGAAAGACTTTGAAGTGGCGCTTGGAGCGAAAGACGTTGAAGTGAATCGGCTCCTCCTTCACAGGACCTATCTAAAACTGTGACCACGTACTTTCACGTGTACCAGCTCTCTTAATCTAGCCCAGTCACCAACGCCGTGACAACATATTTCATTTATAATCCTGATAGAGGATTTGTGCATGGCTATTTGGGTCTGCCATAGGGTTTCCTTGGCAGGAAATACTGGAGTCGGACACGACTGAACGACTGAACTGAACTGATTTAGTTCTGCTGTTTCGAAGCTTCATTTTGGATTGCATACATTCCTAAAACTATTTATGTATTAGGCACGTGTCACTAAATAAAAAAACAGTATGCTGTGGTATAGCTTATGGTTAAGCCCGGTGTTACGCAAAAGCAGTCTGCATGCCTACTTTTAGGTTCAGCTTCAAAGTAAACACATGACTTTTGCGTATAGAAGTTTACTCTATACATTCAGCTTCATCTCTGGCCTAGGGGAATCACTTCACGTATAAGCACCCCTTGCCTTTCGTCGTTGATCATTCTCATTCGGGTGTAGAAAACTCCTAGTGGTGTCACATCCTCTCTAAACCGAGCGCCTGTGCACACAGCAGCGTTCGAACGAACCTTCTGTCCTAGCAACTCGCTGTTGTCGTTCGCCTCTACAAACTACCGAGTCTTATCTGTCTTCTTCTTCTTCTTCTTTATCCTCTCACGGTCAGGCACCGACAGGCACGACGAGATGGCGAAACTGTGGCCAATGTAGCTCTCGCTACAAAACAGTAATCTATGGAGTGCAGAACATAAAATGACACCTGGAAAATGTGTCCACTGTAATCACGAACTAAACCATCGAACAAGAAAATAATAGAGGGACTCAGCGGTCGCTTAAGAGGATAATGGTGAAAGCTTACCCTTCGCGCTTATCATTTGCTTCCCATCGTTTATATCTTACAGGCCTTCGTTAGGAAAGGAAAGGCGAAGTATCTGTCACACTTTCTCCGACAAGTGTGCGTTTGGACTATACACCATCGCTCCTGCCGAGTGGCGTTCCTTGGCGCGCGTTCAAGTGTGGGATTGCAGACGGAAAAAACGCTAGACAAGAACACATCGCGGAATCTCGCTGAATTTGGTAGATCTGGCGCACTACTCTCGTGCATGAATTTCGTTTCATGAGCCTGGTCGTTTCAGCGACGGTGGCGTCGCCGCGCGGCCTGTTTTTGAAGCAGCGAGCCGGTAGTCGCTCTTCGCGGCGCGGGCGTCCGCATTGGTTTGAAGCGTGGAGATGCGAGCAAAGAACGAATATTTTTCCTATTCCGAGATGTACAAATCAATAAACTCGTTGACAATTGGTACATAGTCAGAGAATAAAAACCAGCCAAGGGACGAGGACGAAGAAAGACGATGTACACACGGAAGCTGGATCCGTGTGTACATCGTCTTTCTTGGTCCTCGTCCCTTGGCTGGTTTTTATTCTCGTTGACAAAGCAGATATGTCGTTCCTTCCACGGAGCAAATGTGTAAAAAGCAGAGTTTCGGTTCGCTGGGCCGGTTGATAAGGCATCTTGATTTGGCGCCCCATATGGATTCTGAGCGACGCATTTTGTTGACGCAAAAAGCCGCGCCGTCAGTGCATTCATGCTCGCGAATCGCATTAAATTTGGGCTTAATATCATGTCATTGCAGCTGCACGAAAGCGCTGCACTGTTTACACACCAAGTTGATATCAAATATATTGCGATATCTATTAAGGCGGACGAGCAAAAGAGAGAGCTTTTTATCTCATTAATAACCGCCTATATTCCTTCGCGCGTAGCTCTTCGTTACGGCCATTGTTCAGATTTGGTTTATTATGATTCGTCACCACTGGATTAATTGAAAAAAAAAGAAAAACGAATGACAATATTTGTAAGGAGGGCTTCCTAGCCATACCGCGTCGACATAACGACCGAACGATATGAAATGCGTACTTTTTTTTTTCAGATGTATTTTCATTTTCTCGACAAGGTGAGTAACGGGAGCGATATATTTGAAATGCGGTAACATTTCAGTTGTAATTAAATTTTTTGGGCGGGGGGAGCAATAGGTCTGAACAAACGCAATCGTTTATTTGCAGATATGTTCTCCCTAATTGATCGCGCGCTTTTCTTCCGACAATGCAAAGAGCAGAGATCGAGTGTTAATATCGGCTGTTCTATTAAGCTCAAATAGCTGTTTAGCTACTGTTTCGAGCATTAGTATACAGTAGCCTCTTAGACTGCCTCATGATATACGCTGAAGACAAAGCTGTTATATACTCGATATATGAGCACGTGACCAATATTTACACTCAATCGCCGCTCTAAAATATGCCATAAAACAAAAGACGACAATAATAAAAACTGGCGCTTAAAGAGTTTGTCACCCTTTAATGCGGCATGTTTGGTACGTGCGGAAATACTAACGGAGTTTTCACTTGCGAGCTAGCGAATCCACGCGCACTCGTATCAATGAACGTTTACTTTAAAACAAGTGTGAATAAACTCATAGATAGCTTTGTATTTATGACTGATATGACTTACTGCTGCTTATCTAAACGCCAAATCTCACACGAACGACGCCACAACATCAAGAAGCAGGCCGGCTTGTCAAAATATGCGCTATACGGCAGCGGCGCTATCACCGACTTAGCCGCCAGGTCGTGCTGCCGCCGCGCCACCTATAGGAGCTAAAGCGACCGAATAGAGAGGCTTTCACCTTAAGATTATTTGAAGGTCTAGTTAGCGAGGGTTCATAGAATTGGCTGAAGCACTTTGCCTTCGAAGAACACCCATTTGTGCGAGATATGCGTGTTCACTGATTTCATATTTTGTTTGCTTAGCCAGAAAACAAGCGCCGGAAATACTCAACGTGAACAAGGTGCCCGTGATCGGAACAGGTGTTTATATTACAATGCGGCGTGCCATACGAGCGCACGAACACGCCGCGTCCATTTTGCTGGCGGAATTTAGCAAAAACAACCCTCACAAAGATTGAGGGTCAACGGAGAAGGGGTAGGCAGCGAACGCAATGGTTAGATGGCATCCTCGAGGCACTGCAGATTAAGTTATGTGATATTAGGAAGATAGTGAGAGAGCGGAAAGCGTGGCGTGATATGGTCCATATGGTCACGGAGTCGGACAAAACTGAACGACTGAACTGAACTGACCCTAACATTAAGCAAATACCTATCCTAACGGGATGATGATGATGATGAAAAATATGTTTTTATATATACAGGGAGGGCACGAGAGTGGTCCTTAAGGGTCCGGCCCTTACAATTACAAGGTTGGCTTCCTCTTATGTGAGCCCATTGGCTTCGGCCCGGCCCGATCCCGCTCGACCAAGGTTCTTTGCGCCGTCAGGTCAGAACAGACGAGCAGGGCCGCCTCCCAGTTCTCCCGGGGGGTAGATTGGGGTTTTTTGACATACCCATACCATGCGGAAAATGTCCGAGAACCTTTCCTCAGAGTTCTGGCATTTCTCTGTACAAGCGGGATCCAGTTATTTTAATACAGTCGGGAACAGTAAAGTTTTGTTGTAAGCGCGAAGGATAATGCGCCCCTCCGCCTTTGACAGGCCCTTGCAGGGCTTGGGATAGATTGAATGTGTATGTGGATTAATACTGAAATATCAGCTGTGTTAAAAAAAGGACAAAGGGTATCGCAAATCGAAGTAGTGTAGACGAAACTAATGCTATCTGAACCAGTTTTATAACTAACTGTAACCTTTCTGTATTTTTGATGAGAAAAAGAATATAGAAATATTCGTTGTCTCCGGGACTGCGCGCCGTAAAAATATTATTAGTCACTGGTGAAACAGGCGTATGATAATACAACACATTTGGGACATAATGAACGACGCAATTGGCCAGCGGCCTAATGCCGCTACACTTTCTGAGACAGTTGAAGATACTGCTGAGTCATTCAGTGCCTATTTTGCCTCCATAGAGCGTACGATTGCTGCGCAGGTATACATTCAAAGTAAAGCACCTACCGCGAGATGCCGAAGCGGGTTAACAACACATTTGCACTGCCTGATATTGAAATGAAAGAAATAATCACAGCAGTCAGCAGTCCTTCAGCTGGCAAGACGTCAGGACCTGATGGAATGCCCGCCTGCCCCCCAACCGCCCGCCCGTTTGTTCGTCCGCACGTTTGTTCGCCTTTGGTCTCTTCGCTAACGCTGAGATGACTCTTTTGTAGACGCAGGTGCGCCCATTAAAGTATTTGTAGGCTCTTCAGATAACCTTTTTAGTGCCGCCATAGCCTCTTCTTTTACCTTGGGTATGGTCGCCGCCACGTGAGAGCGTTGAATAGCATGTTGACAAACAAGCGTATGATTGTTTCTGTTGCTCAATTGATTAGCGTTTTGCCTTGAAATAATACAGCAGTAAGTCGATTCATTGTAGTACTAAAACACACCTGTTTCTATTTTTTGTTTCGTTTGAAAACTGTTAGGTAACTGCATCTCAGTGATTTCTCATTTTGTTCCTTACGTATATTAGGGTTCATTCCCAAACCCTTATAGAAGATAATTACACCTTAATACTCACTGAAATATTTATTTTTTTGTCGTTTTCTTGTCATGAACGAAGAGTCATCTCCCGCTATTTTCCTTCCAGGTGGTATACTGAAATGCATTAGAGGCCGAACCGGCCTCGATTAGACTATGAAATATGCTGCGGGTTCAAACTATGTCTTAAGAAAAGAAATTACTCTGTAATCAGGCTAAACATGACCCTTTCTGACAAAACTATAAGCACGAGTACCTCTAAGGTTAACGGGCTCTAACTCAACGATTTGCAACTGCTGAGTAGATCCCCTCTTTAAGCCATTTAATCGCTCCCTTTATTGCAAAATTTGTCCGGCTAAACTAAAGTTGGGAAAAGTTGTTCCAACTTTTAAAGAGCGGTTCGTTCCAATCCATAAGGTTGCTATGAGTTGTTATGGAATCAATAGATTTCTTGAAAACGTATTTGGAGCACTCATAAAAACATTCATATCCATATATAACATCCTGAGACGCCCCCCCCCCCCCCCCGCGTACGCGCACGCGCACGCACGCACACAAACACACACACACACACACACACACACACACACACACACACACACACACACACACACACACACACACACACACACACACACACACACACACACACACGGTTTCTGACGTCATAACTCTCCCTCCACCGCTGTTTTTCCGATTACCGAAATGCTGATTAGGGCTCTGCACTAGGAAAAAGTGCGATCATTGTGTGTCTAGATATAAAAAAAGCCTTTGACACAGCTAACCAACAGATAATACAAAAGCATACAGTGCAAAAAAAAATTTACGCCGACATTTAAAAGTGATTTAACTGGCATACCACACGGTTCAGTTCTTGGCCCATACTCTTCTCACCTTACATAAATGATTTTGGCGCACTTTTGAAGTACTGTAAAACATATTTTAGTTCGACCACACGGCTCTTGCATTTGCTGGCGAGATTCTGCGTGAAATTTGATATAAAATCACCGCTGAGTTTGACAATGTTGTTATGTGGCTCACGTCTAACGTAGTAATTTTGAATATTATTAACACTAAGCACATAGTTTTTCATTACAGGACAGAACAGTTGGATACTGAAGAACGGAATGTATGATTACGCGGAATGAAACTACAAGTTGTCTTATACAAGCATTTAGATGTTTCCTTTAAACCTGACACGCTTAGGAAAACATAAATTACTCATATTTCATCGAAGCTGTCATACAGAAGTTGCATTTTACTTAAGGCTGGTGAATGTGTCGAATACACTATACTAGGTATACTTTACTTTTCCTTTATCCAGGATAACCTAAACTACTGTATAGAGGCAGGGGAAAGATATCTTTACGACTTACCTGGAACCTGTATCCCTTCTACAAAAACACACATTAAGAATTATTTCCTTTTCAGGGATATCCCAATGTAAAATGTACACGTATAATTCTCCTCATGTTCAGCCACTAAACGTACTGCAAGTATTCAAAATTGCTCATATAATTTGCAAAATCAGAGTAACTAATGATTCACTTCCCACCACTTTTATAAAATTTCGTTACTAAACACAAGAGCTGCCTGCAACAAAAAGTGTAATGCACCTCCATGTCCGAACTTATATGAAAATCAGCTCGTAGATTTTAAGGGCGCTCTTATTTGGAGTTTCTTGCCACTAACATTAAACCAGGCCCGCTGAAAAGAGGTTTCTTTTTTAACAAATATTGCAAATGAAAGGATAATCAGAAACTTTATATTCAGCTTTTTTATAACATGTCCTCAGCAACTGTGTTATGGATTGTGTTTGTTGTTTCATTTCCTTGCATACTGCGTTTGATTTCCTATGTTGTCTTGAGCTGATTACTAGCTAATGGCTATGATTCAGACAGTGTTATTTTTATTTCGCAAGGAATGCACTACATAATGAATGAATGAATGAATGAATGAATGAATGAATGAATGAATGAATGAATGAATGAATGAAATAAACTGCATTCATGTGAGACCTAGGATTAGTGTGTTTGGCTGAGGACCCAAGGGCCTAGGAGTGTCTGTTTGAATCCCATCTCATATATGCTGAAAGCTCCTGCTAATTTTGTTATGCTGGTTGCTTGGTTTGTTGCACAACTTTTATTTCGATAGGAAATGGGCATCCTTCATCTCCCCCCCCTCCCCCCCGGCACGCGTGCCGGGGAAGACGGGGAGTCATGCGCCCACGTATTAGAGGCTGGCAGGTAGCCCTTGGCTTGTTGCGGCCTCTTCCGCCTGATGGACGGTGCGCAAGGTAGCGCTATCGCAACTTCCTCCGCAGTCTCTATGTTGCGCCCTCTGATTGCTGCCGCGGATACCGGCACCCCTTGGCCACCGACTACCGAAGCTACCACCGCACCTGTTCTGCCACTTGCCGCATCAACATAGACCACTTCCATCGCTCCAATGTTTATGAACAGTCGCTCTAGAGCTTCGGCTCGTTTGGCCCTTCTTTCGACATTAAATTCTGGATGCATGTTTCTAGAGAAGGGGGGCACCCCCAAGGCATTCCTGCTTTCCCTACTAATTGTTACGTTTTTTTTAACTCCTCTGTTTGAGTTGAGGCCCACTTTTGCAAGGATTACCCTGCCCGTCTCGGTCGTGCTTGGTCTCTCTAATTGGGAGACTCGCACTGCCTCCGCCAATTCTGCCCACGTGTTATGCACCCCGAGTTCGAGCAGTCGTTCGCTCGAGGCACCCATGGGCAGTCCTAGTGCCTTCTGAACGCATCTTCGGATCAGGCAGTCTACTTTCTCTTTTTCGCCGACATTGATGTCCAGGTAGGGCGTGGCGTAGCTGATTCTGCTTGTTACGTACACCTGGATTAGTTTTAGTAAATTTCTCTCCGTGAGGCCTCTTCCTTTAGTGGTGACCTTCCTCAAGAGTCCGAGGGTTTGCATCGCGTAACTTTCTAATTTTTTCAGGACCTCTCCGTTATGACCGTGAGTTTGGATGATCATCCCCAGAATCTTGATCTGATCTACGTTTGGCACCGTTTTGCTCTCTACCTGAATATGAAACTCCCCGCTATTCTGGCAGCGGAGGTACTTCGGGTTATATACGAACAACTCAGAATTTTGCGGGAGCAAGAAAGTCCCCTTTCAGCCGCGTAATCGACAATGATGTCGGTCGCTGCCTGCTGGCGTTCCTCCGTACTCGCATCGCTCTCCTGGTTAATTCAGAGGTTGATATCGTCCGCATACATGCTTAAATTTAGCCCCTTGATTTGGTTAGGTTTACCCGGGAAACCTGTCATTGCCACGTTCAATAGAAAAGGCGATAGCACTGAGCCCTGCGGTGTGCCTTTGCTTCCTAACTCTATCGTAGGAGATTCTAACTTTTGAAATATCATGTAGGCTTTCTGCCCGATAAGAAGTCTTTTATGTAGTACGTTCTCTCCCCTAATCCGAGCACTTCGAGCCCTTCGAGGATAGCCTCTTGTCTGACATTGTCGAAGGCCTTAGTGAAGTCTAGGCCCAGAATCACTTTAGCGTCTCTCGATGGCAAGTCTATGATATCATGCTTTAGTCGGAGCATTACGCCCTGCGTGCACAAGTGTGGTCGGAAACCGACCATTTCGTGCGGCGACAAGTTGTTTTGCTCCATGAAGCACGTTAATCTCGTCTGTATTACGTGTTTAAGCAACTTCCCTACGCATGAGTTTAGGGAAATTGGTCTCACATTTTCCAATCGCAGGGGTTTGCCCGGTTTCTATATTAGTATTATGTTTGCCATTTCCATTGATCTGGCAACTGGCTCGTTATCCAAACTTTTCCAATTAAGAAGACTAATGGAGTTATCATCTAGATTCCTTATCATTTTATTGGTGATCCCATCGAGGCCCGGGGCTGATTTAGTTTTAGTCACGATTTCCGCCCTTACCTCTGCCTCCGTGATGGTAGAGCGCCTCGTTGAGCGTGCCACCGTAGCTCGGGAAGAGGGAACGCTGGTTGTCTGCAACGTACGTTTTTACTAACTGATTCATAAACGCCGCATCGTCTCCTTCAAAGCCGTGTTTGACTTTTGCCAATGTTATTCCCGATTGAGTTCTTGAATTTGTGGGGTCCAGCAGATGCCGAAGCATGCCTCACGTTTTGGGGACATTCATGCCTCCCTCCATTTCGTCGCATCTGCTGAACCAGTTTTGTTCGCACTATTTGATCGCGTAGCTTTCAATCTCCTTGATATGCCTCGCGAATCGTCTTCTAAGATTCTTGTCCCATTTTGCTTTTTCAGCCTGCGTTTTATGCTTTGTTTAGCATCCCACATGTGGAGCCGTCGGCTATCTGCTGTACTAGGAGCGTCGTCTCCTACCAGCGTCTCGCCAAACGCAGCCGCATGTCGTCACACCATCCACCGACCGAGCGGAGAAATGTGGCACTCACAAAGATGGACCATATCAAGCATTGACTTTCAAATGCCAGAGACATGATCGGGATGTTTTTTTCTCGCAAAGCCTACAGATTTACCAGGGAATGGTAACTTTTAGTCCGTATCTTGAAAAGCGATAAAAAATGTGCGCATTTGCGGTCTTGCCACGTCGACTGAAAGGAAAGACATACATTATTTACACCCGCGTGGCTAGGGCTGTAGTCTACTGAAGGTCGAGCACAATCGTTCTATACGGGTCCGGTTTGGAAAAGAGGAAACTCAAGGCGCTCTTATTTATTCATTTATTTATTCTTTTACCCACAGGCCACATGTGGCATTACAGTGGGGGGTACAGTTCTACAAAGCATAAGACAAAAACAGTTACAGAGATGATTCAAACACTTCATTGTCAGATATATGAACGCAGGATGAAGACAGAGAATTGTAACGACTGCTTTCACAAAAGTAAAACAGCTCCGATCATTGCGTTGTATGAAAGAAGATCCATGCTTTGTTCTCTTTCCACAATGCATGAATGCTTACTATCGCTCAGGATGACCTTTCTGGAACGGCGCGATTCAATACAAGAATTACGAAGAACGTATATCACAAGCATACCATATGTATCAGGTGACGTGACGTCCTCCGCTGATAAGAAGAATTGTAAAGTACAAAGCGAGTTATACACCATCGCCAAATGCCTAAAGAATATATTACATACGTCACTTTCAATTACCAATGAAGAAACACTTGTGGGAGTAGGAATTCAAGTGATTAAACATGACATGCGCTATGTTTCGCCTAATTTGGTAGTACATATAAGAAACTGCAAGGGTGAAAATAAACAGCACATGTGACTTCAAAAGCCGTTAGTGCGTTCTGTGCACTTTTATTCCGGCCGTGTATTTTCTAGCGGAAGAAATACCTTTACCATATTTCTGTTTATAAAGCAGTCCGTGTTCACTGTTTTGAATCATCTGATGGCTGTGGAATGCATTGAGTTCATGAAGCGCATATGTATATATATGATGGCTGTTTGTGGTAAAAGTGCCACCCACTGCATTTTGGTTTGCTATCAAAAACAAAAGTCTATAATATGCGTCTGGTGGTATTGGACTTGAGCCTTCCATTAACTTGGCGCCGAGCACACATGACAGAACTCAACACCAACTTTAATATCCATAACTACGGTCCGAGGCTATCCCGTGCTTCGGCAAATTATGTCCCTTATGGCATTATTCAAGCCAAAGAGTAGCTGAAATTATTTACAACGCTGAAAACGATACGTAAAAAAATGATGAAGGAATCGGTGTTCGGGTGAGCGGTTCGCTTTAGTGAACCATTACTTTCATGCCATTTCGGTCTTGCCTCGTATTTCCCTCAACCAGCCGTCCATTAAATACGAGCCACGAAGACTTTTTTTGTGATCGTAAACAGGCGAAACCCACTCGTCTGAATTTCGCTGTGTCTCAAATGACGCTATCATTCAGGCTCAAAGGATGGAAATACGGGCATACGGCCGTATTGAAAGCACTCCTTCTTTGAAAAATGCATGAAAGTCGTTTAACGGGGCTAGAAGCTGAATTCGAAACAGTGTACGTTGCATGTCCTTGAAGTCATCTTTATTCTCCCTTTTATGGTCAGTAAAATATATATAGCCTCAGAATGAAACAACCATTTAGCGAATGATCGAAGTAAGCTTCCACTTGAAGTGTAGTTAATGCGGTTCATTAATCGATTTGATATGGATCTTCATTGCAGAAAGTAGTTCGATCCTTGCAGCTCGGGATAGTTGTGAACATTTATGAAGCGGCGGGAGTCGTATTACTGTATTTGCGCCATCAAGTGCCGAAGCGCACAAAATTATCCAAAGCGTTCAACCTTCAGCTTTTTCGTTTTGGTGAAATGTAATGCGAGGCAATACGGGCTGTATCTTTTTTTTTTTTCAGTGTGCACCAATAAAATAAGGCTACACTGATAAAGACAGAGCAAGAGATGTTGAGCGGAATTATAACAGGTTTTCGCAACGTCAGAATTATGAATGGCTAGGTCGTAGACGGTGATGACATGACAGTACCTTCTGTGACAATGTAGTGTAGTGTCAGGCCAGAGCTTTGAGGCTACAGAACGCTCTGAACTGTATGCACCTACCCCAGCACTTCGACATGAATCATACAGGTAAGCAGGCCTACACTTAAGGTCACGTTGAATTTAAAATTGCAATTGAGGCTTTCTGACAATAACAGTACTTTGCCTGTTGAATGTCAACAAATTTAGGTTAAAGTTGGAATCAAGAAAATAGTGCACTTTGTCGTGACCTAAACTGATGCAGTTTTGCAGAAAGATGGGAATGCCTGCTTGTGTTTATAGGCATCGTTTTGCATAGTTTTATATAATAGATGCTAGTGTCTATTCCCATACTTATACAAAAATTAACTTCTGAAAAGAATTAGGGAAGACGATGACACTAGGGGCCATTCTAGGGGCAGCAAGGAAAAGAAAGCTACGACTAAGTAGTCACTGAAAATAAAACAAAATACAATCCTTGTGCCCGTTTGGATAGATATCTGTCGTGGAGTCTCACTTGAACGTTAAGAAAAGTACAGTTGCTAAGCTGATTTTACGGCTTCCTTGTGCGTACTCAAGAGGGTAAAGGTATTTAATTCATTTCGATTCCTGGTCAACGAATTCCTTAAAAATTAGCTATGTACCGCCTTTATTGATGGGAAAGAGCGCGCCAATTAGAGAAGTGAAATAAAGTAGACGAAAGTGCTTCAAAAATATAAACACCGAACTTTGTTATGGGGAATTATATTACACAAGTGTAGTGGGTGCACTGCGCACGGTTTCTCTTTTCTTTTTCCCCAGCTTTCGAGGATTTTGGACGGAGCAAGGATTGATGTCCATTTAGTTGGGCAAATGCCACATATCTCGTCCCTACCACTTCCACAAAACGGTGGGCGAAATTATTCAGATCGTCTTATGCACGCTATTCATGCTGAACTCAAGATTTCTTTCGGGAATAAGGCGTGAGCAGCCCATTAAACTTCGCTTCAGAGGTGCGCGCAAATGGAAGAAAGCGCGCCATGCTGATGTTCGCTTCGTTGCAAATTATGACACCAGCATGGTGGTTTGGTATATCAAAGAGAGGTTAAGGGTTTTTTTGGGAGGAAACTAAGATATTTATGAACGCCTGTTAGAAAGCATGGGCTGCATTGGGCCTCTGCACTGCTCTCCTCTGTTCTCACCACTCCCCTGTATTTTCCTTATGAAGTCCAACAATAATGTTAAGGAAAAGTACACAGTAGTAGACGCTAGTTCACTGTTAGATGCACACGATACACCGCACACCACAAAACGAAGTCAGCTAGCCTGATCGTCGTCTTCTTCCCAACTTCACATCAGCACGTCGTCGTCGTCTCCATACTGTGCTCCGTAACAGTACTCCCCGCGCCGAAGAAGCAGCTTCCCGGTGCGTCCTGCACAGGAGAACTCGAATGATTACGGTTAGACGGGCGACATGCACGAGTTCTGGATGAGGGGTTGTGGAAGGATTCTTGGGCTGTAAAGGGGCGATCTCATAGGTCACATCGGTGACTTGCCGCAAGACGGAGTAAGGGCCCACGTAACGAGGCAAAAGTTTCTCACACATACCTACGCGGCGAGCCGGGTGCCAAGGAGTACGAGGGAACCAGGAGGATAGTCGACGTCTCGGTGATGAAGATCATAACGACGTTTTTGAGAGCGCTGAGACGCTCCAAGACGCTCTCGAGCAATGTGGCGGGCGGCATCAGCGCGGGCGATGGCATCCGAAGCGTAGCTGCAGGAAGAGTCGTCAAGAGACAGCAAGGTGTCGAATGGGAGTAAAGGGTAACGGCCGAAGAGTAGATAAAAGGGAGAGTATCCGGCGGTATCATGGCGTGAGGAGTTATAGGCGAACGTGACGAAAGGTAAGGAGACGTCCCAGTCACGATGGTGATCGGACACACATAGAAAGCATGTCGGTCAGTGTGCGATTGAGGCGCTCAGTAAAACCGTTCGTTTGCGGATGGTAGGCCGTGGTGAACTGGTGACGAGTAGCGCATGAGCGGAGAAGGTCATGAACCACTTGAGAGAGAAAACAGCCGTCACGATCTGCGAGCAGTTGACGAGGAGCGCCATGAATCAAGATGACATCATGCAGGAGAAAGTCGGCAACGTCGGAGGCGCTGCTGGTGGGGATAGCCCTGGTTACAGCATATCGGGTGGTATAATCAGTCGCCAAAGCGATCCATTTGTTTCCAAAAGTCGATGTCGGAAAAGCCCTCAGAAGATAGAGGCTCACACGAGACAACGGCTCAGTCGGCACTGGAATTGGTTGCAAGGGCCCACTAGGTGGAAGCGAGGGTGTCTTACGGTGCTGACACAGCTCACAAGCGGCGATGTAGCGACGGACAGAGCGGTATAAAGCAGGCCAGAAAAATCTGCGTCGAACACTGTCATATGTGCGTGATACTCCCAAGTGTCCTGCTGTAGGAACGTCGTGAAGTTGGGCGAGGACACTAGAGCGTAGAGAAAGCATTTGACGCAGTTGAAACCTCGGCGGTGATGCAGGCATTGCGAAATCAGGGGGTAGACGAGCCGTACGTGAAAGTGCTGGAAGATATATATAGTGGCTGCACAGCAACCATAGTTCTGCATAAAGTAACAAAATCACCATAAAGAAAGGTGTTAGGCAAGGAGACACAATCTCCCCAGTACTATTCACAGCTTGTTTAGAGGAAGTATTCAGAGACTTGGAATGGGAGCAGTTAGGGATAAGGGTAGATGGAGAATACCTCAGTAATCTGCGATTTGCTCATGACATTGCCTTGCTAAGCAACTCGGGGGATGAACTGCAAATAATGATTGATGACCTAGACAGGAAAAGTAGAAAGGTAGGCTTGAAAATCAATATGCAGAAGACTAAGGTAATGTTCAACAGCCTCGGGAAAAAACAGCAGTTTACATTAGGTAGCGAAATACTGGAAGTAGTAGGCGACTACGTCTACTAAGGACAGGTAGTAACCGCAGATCCGGACCATGAAAAGGAAATAACAAGAAGAAGAAGATTGGGATGGAGCGCATTTGGCAAGCACTCGCAGATTATGACTAGCAGCTTACCGGTATCGCTCAAGAGAAAAGTATGCAACAGTTGCATCTTGCCTGTACTCACCTATGGGGCTGAAACGTGGAGGCTAACCAAGAGAGTTCTACTTAAGTTGAGGACAACCCAGATGGCTATGGAACGAAAAATGGTAGGGGTAACATTAAGAGATAGAAAGCGTGCAGAGTGGGTCAGAGAAATAACTCAAGTTGCCGACATTCTAGTAGAAATTAAGAAGAAGAAATGGACATGGGCAGGACATGTAGTGCGAAGAGAGGATAACCGATGGTCGCTGAGGGTAACAAACTGGATTGCAAGGGAAGGAAAGCGTAGCAGGGGGCGGCAGAAAGTTAGGTGGGCGGATGAGATTAAGAAGTTCGCAGGGGTCAAGTGGATGCAGCTAGCACAGAACCGGGTTAGGTGGAGAAATATGGGAGAGGCCTTCACCCTGCAGTGGGTATAATCAGGCTGATGATGATGATGACTAGAGCGTAGATGAGCCGGAACGACCAGTAAAAGGTCCGCGCTGTCTGGACGCATATTGCGTCTGTATAATGTCTCGTTATGGAGTACAAACATGCTGGCGAAAAGATCGGGGATGTTGCGCAGCTGGTCAAAGAGAACAGTATAGAAGGTCCAGTACTCAATGACATTTGAATGGCATAGTAGCGGATGCACAGGACCGCGTAATGTTTGTAATTTCTTAGAAGTGAATGGTAAATATAAAGCGATAGTTTACAGAATGTTCGTATTTTCATCATAACCACTTTTCTGCCGCCCAGCTTGCAGAAAATAACCATGTCTTTTCTTTCCGATAGGAAAACCTTTCTCTGGAACACACATACGAGTTTCTGCTATCAATGTAAGTTGCAAATCACTGTTATTTTGTGTATAACTGTAGTACCCCGTTCGTCACAGTAATTTCGACCTGTACAGAAAAATTCCTTTTTTACGTCCTCATGCGGAATAATTTGGTACATATGCTATGATATACGGGGTAATATTTAAATTTTAGATTACCTCATACAGGGTGTATCAGTGAAGGCTTATGGGAATTCGGGAAAATAAGCGTTTAGACAAAAAACTTCCTAATGTGCTGATTACCCGCGGTCACAGAGGTGTTAGAATAGAGCCTCCAAGTGCTAATAAGTGGCCATATAATCAGCGTCAGTTATAAAAGTTTTAATTAGGTTAGTACAGTGTTTCTTTCCAAAGAGCAAATTGCAGCGCCACACCGGCTGAGCTGGCCAACTCTTCGCGTACCGCATATCCCCCATGCGTTGCGCTGGGTGCAGTGTGGGTCAAACGCTAAACCTATTGGAAGCTTCATGTCATGGCCACTGTCTGATTAAAACTCCTCGCCCTCACAAATGTTACTTCACATCAAGAGCGTGAATTTCAGACGCGAGCCCCAAAATATAAGGAAGTGATTATTTTGATAGGTGTGGGAACCCGCTATTTGAAATTGTTTTGCGGAGTTCTGTGGCATTGGCAACCTTATCTTTTTCAAAGATTATCATGGCTGCAGCGGTGTTTGAGGCTTGTCGTGGACTATAGAAAATGCACTCGACACTTGAACTCGAAAGAGAGTCCAGTTGTAGCCGATATTCTTGTAGGTGACAGAACACCCGGACGGTGCATGTCGTCGCTTCTATTTTTCCAGTGTTTATTTTTTATTTATGGCTTGCTGCGCAAGTATTTATGAATATAGCGACATAGCGCCAAAATAGGACATCAGGGCTCAATGGCGCATCAAATATCAGCAGCACGCGGACGCCTGGCGGTACAGCTTGCGACAACGCGACGCAGAGTACAGTCCGGGCGACCAAGTGTGGGTTTGGACGCCGATACGCTGCCGTGGACATAGTGAAAGTCTCTTACAGCGGTACTTGCGGCCCTTACGAAGTTCTTCAGGGCATCAAACCGCCTCATTATAAAGTCATCCCCGACGGCACGACCACGTGTCAGCGGCCCCGGACGCGCCCATAAATCGTACTTATTTTGCGCCTAAAGCCTTATTACGAGCGCTAAAGACCCTAGCTATTTTAATTTCTCGTATTTTGTTTACTGTGTGAGAATCGAGGCGATGCTTTTTTGAGGGGGGAGCAATGCCGCGAATCATTCAAATCTTTGTTCTTTTTAGACAGCCGCTGGCACGCGGCCTTATCAATGCGAATCTAGCGCGTATCTATTCTGTGTTGTTTGCCTGTTGTCCCGAGACGATGCTGTATCATTTCATTGTCTCGCAAGATGCGCCGAGATGTTTCTCGAAGATTCCGACCACTCGCGTGTGTTTCTGCAATGTTCCAGGTTGTGCTAATCACCGTTTGCGGCTTTTTCTCGATGTTTCTTCACAGCCTTTAAATTGAGCGCTGATGAGTGGAACAGACATTCTTAGTTTGGCGACCGACGAGCAAGTTTGCTGTTATCGCCGCCACCGATTCGCTTAGTTCTTTTGTGGTCGCAACTCAGTTCACTACAGAGTTTCATTCAAGTGCAACACCAGTGTCTTCGTTTCTGGCGACCGGGCTTGTCACCACTACGTGACAATATACAGGCGGCTGGCAGGTGCAAGGCAATCGGCTACAGCGCCTTGTCAACAGATGAACTCAAATGGCTTGAAAGCTTCTGCCCTGCTTGCAGTGCATCTGTTCTTTCACAGTTATATAGTTTTGTGACAAATAAAAGAACAGGAAACATATTGCAGCAATACATGTGGAATGCTATAAAAAGTCAATATTTTTTTAGTATTTTTGTAATTCCATCTAATGGCAGTTAAAAACAATATAATTTTGTTTAGTACCTAATTACTCTGCTTTAAAACCCCAATAAGCCGTGTTTCACGCCCAAATTAGCATGTTCATAACCAAACGTCATATATACGTGAGCTTATGACGCTTTTTTACTAAATATAGATGTGGCATTTTATTTGCGTCTTCAAACAAATATTTATTAATTCCATGCAAATACACAAGTACAGGTTTCTAGGTATGCTGAACGCATGAATTGGAGAGCAGTTTTGGTTTCTGTAGCATAAATGAAAGTAAACAGTGATGTCTACGCTCCTCCGCATGCTGTACAATGCGACATTAGAACTGGGAGAAGATAGCACGGGAAAACATCGGCAGAATTATATCTGGAACCAGAAATTGCGCTTTCGTAGGAATTTATGTGCGCCAAAAACTGAGCATAAAAAAAAAGAACAACATGGAAGCATTAAACACTTCCTCAAGGCTCTGTCACGTGCAAGTGAACACGCTCGCCATTTTTGCTGCTATGTCGCAAAAACTTTTTCTGAGTAATTGCAGCGACTCAAGCTGGAAGAACGACAAGTTTCAAACAAGTTTGAAACATTTTACCATATCGCTGCCAGTTGTTGCGAAATTTGCTCACTTGCCTGTGAAATAGAAGTTACTGACTGGCTGCATCGACATAGAAAGCGCTTTGTATTTCTCTTGTGAACGAACGGTCCATCACCAACGTGCACAACAGATGACAGACGAAATGGTAAAAGTGGTCAAAGTTTCTAGAGTCAATATCAACAAAAATGATAGATGAAATCTTTACCCTCACTCGCTCAGCAGTGTTTTGCGCATGACGTCAAGCTAGAAAATTCGCCAAAAGAGTTGCTTTTAAAACGTTTTCCCAGCTTTTTGTTGCATTCTCTATTCATTGCGAACAAAACCCAACTGGCATATACTACATTCATTTCAGAACGACTGACAACGTAAAATGGCGGAAGGAAGTTGATACAAATAGGGCCTTGCAAGCCGGGTTTCTGAGGATACGCTGGAGCGGTAATGACGTGTCAAATGTGACTTTTGCTTCCGCAGACTATGAACAGCGTCATATATGAGGTCAATCGTGCGACCATGAATCTCTCTGGGAGATGCACTGACGACACGGGGACATGCTCGTTAACACAAAACAAACAAAACAAAAAAAGCTAACATTTCAATTACAGAAGGGGTAGTTGGCCAGAGACACGCACGCAGACTCAGCTTCTTTCTGCCGAAAACTCCCGACTGCTCGAGCTTCGAGGAGCAAAGGAGGGTTTCGGCGAGCTGCTCCATTTCCCTTTCTCTCTAGCGCCGCAGGCAGCGACAAACAAGCCCGATCTTGGGTTAGCAGCAGTAGCAGAGGCATGGTTCCCGATTCTCGTTCTGTTTCCCAACGGCCTTGAAGCCGCGCTCACGTGCAGAGGAAAACCATCGACGGTAGGGGAGAAGAGATAGAGGGCAAACAGACCACGAGCACACAGTGCGCTGAAAACACCAAGTTTGAACAGAATTCACAAAGCCATTCTCTTCCCTCACTCCCCCATCTCGTTCCAATGAAAAGAAAAATCGCATACACAATACGAATGGAGAAGGGTGAACGCGCGCGGAGAGGCGCACAGTTAGGCGACAGTGAAAACAGGTTCCGCCTCACACGGTGGAAGCTAGAACTCTTGTGGGAAAGGAGACCGGGAAAAAAAATGGGGAGGCAAAGTGTATGTGGCGGGCGTCTTTCCCCCATCCCCACTGCCATTGCTGGCATCTCAACAGCAGTGGCGGAGGAAAACCCGCGCTTTTAGCTCCTACTCATAGTCACAAGCAGTGAAAACATTGCGGGTGGTGGTCGCGCTAGTGTACAGAGTTTAATATTAATTTTACCCTTGTACACCCCCTATCACTCATCTATTTCATCTTACTGTCCAGTACCTCCTTCTTACTGCCGGCCGCGGATCGTGTGTTTGAGGCCGCAGCTCGCACAAACCTTTTCATTGCTGTTTCTCTTATCTTGAAATATATAACTGCTTGCAGCATCCACTTTCCGATGAAAAACGTGCAACTCAGCCACCTGTTTCTCCAAAACTGCTCCAAACACTCGCATATATGTGCGGCGGTGTGCTATGGCCTGTTCGTTCATTGAGGAATAAAAAAGCAACTAAGAGATAACAACACATAAAAAACCATGACTAAAATAATAATACAGATGCAGCCTCTCTGATAAACTATTACGTCACCCACTGACAACAAATCATTTCAATCTATTCATTTTCTTGCAGCTTGAACAAATTCTACCCTTCTGTACGCAAAACGTTTTGCAGGGCGGCCGAGTCCATCTGCCCAGTGGTGATCTGGGCTAGCTAGAAATAAGGCGAAGTGCTGTACGAGGCATTGATTCTAAATGTGCTGCAACACCACGTAAGAATAAGCAACAAAAAACCAAAATGACTAGAATTATAACTGATAACTACTTCACATTATTTATTCAATAATTAACATCTTTACAATTCAAGAAGTTCACACAAAAATAAAAAAATGCATGTTACAATGACATATGAATAAAAATTCCGCAAGAGTGTAATGATTTAGGCTGAAAAAAGATTTATTACATCGCCGTCGGCAGGAAAGGGAGGAAATGATTCACCAAAGAATGCAGGAATATGGGTTGTTACATACCGTGTATGTCTAGATAGAATTTTTTGCGCGTCACTGATCAGGTGTACAACTTTCCGTGCCTATACGCGTATTGCATGAAAGGCGCCAGTAAGTATAACTCGCTCTGTAGTTTGGTTGATTTGTGGGGTTTAACGTCCCAAAGCGACTCAGGCTATGAGAGATGCCGTAGGGGAGACCTCAGGAAATTTCGACCACCTGGGGTTCTTTAACGTGCACTTACATCGCACAGCCCACGGACGCCACTCTGTTTCGCCTCCATTGAAACGCAGCCACCGAGGCCGGGATTCGATCCCGCTTCCTTTGGGCAAAGTAGTCGAGCGCCGTAACCACTGCGCCATCCCGTAGGGGCCCCTTTGTAGTTTGAGCAATGTAGAACGCTAAATTAATTCGCTATCAACCGACTGACTGCTAATGTCATTGCGTGCGCAGTACACGTTTCAAATGTCGTCTCATTTATCGGACAGAAAAAGCTGCGAGCACCAAATTTCAGTCAGTTATGTAGTTCAGTCCCAGTTAATAGTAGATTGAAATTTGTGATATAAATTTCGCTGGGCACCACTATGCAAAAAACTTCTGAATCATAGCAGGTTTTAAAACTGTTTTTTTTTTTTAGATTCGGTATACGGACGTCTTGCGCGCTTTTCTCAGGAACCAAAGTGTAATAATTAAGGAAGCATATGAATATCAGCTGTACAACAAATTATGTGGCGCAGAACCGAAGCTCGGCGAGTACAGCAATGCTGTAAATGCATAGAATGCCATTCAGCTCAAATATTATTGTCACAAATGTGCAATGGCTTCTATATGCATGTTACAATCGTTACACAATATTAATTTTGTAACCAGTCATAGTCAGGTCTTTAACGTGGCGCTTACAATAGGGGGACAACTTGGCCAATCGTCTCCGGTTTTTAAAACAGCATGGTTGGTATCAGAAGAACACGAAGCAAGCTGTTCTATTGTATCTCGTTTCTAGAAACGGCACATCCGATATCGGGAGAACACGAGTAAGGTTAGTCCAATATCACCGATTTCTAAAGCGGATGTTAAGATATCTGGAGGACCCAGGACAAACTGGTCCTGTGTTGCCAGTTTCTAAATACGGCTACTCCAATATCGGGAGGACACAGGACAAACTGATCCGGTGTTGCTAGTTTCTAGTTATGGTGTTGCTAGTTATATATCGAGAGGGCACAGAACAAACTGGTCCAACGTTGCCAGTTTCTAAGTACGGCGAGTCCAATATCGGGAGGGCACAGGGCAAACCTATCGAACGGTGCCAGTTTTTTAAATACGATGAGTGCAATATCGGGACAGCACTGGGTAAGTTGGTTCAATGATGCCCGCATTTGAAAATGTTGGTACAGCATAGGGGGAACGTGTTAAAATTGGTCCATTATTAGATGCGTTGCATGCGTACTGAACTATGTCTGTCGGGAAAACGTCGGCGATCCTGGACCAGTGTAGGCCCATCGTTTGGTGATGAATTTCTGATATTGGCCCATTGTTTTGTTCTGCCTGAGCATTTAGGCTCGAGCTTGTTGCCATCTACTCCCCCTTCCAGCATTACCACCACTTTTGGAAAACCAGACATTTTACGTTATAACAGATCATAAGCCTTGGGGTCTTATCATAGGAGGTAGCGGCCAATTACTGCACCAGACCCCAGTTCGCAGGGGTCAAGTGGATGCAGCTAGCACAGAACCGGGTTAAGTGGAAAAATATGGGAGAGGCCTTCGCCCTGCAGTGGGTATAATCAGGCTGATGATGATGAGATCATAAGCCTTGGGGTCTTATCATAGGAGGTTGCGGCCAATTACTGCACCAGAGTGGCCAACTCCTGTTCTGGTGAGGGAGTGCGTTGCCGGAGGTGTTCACTGGCATTAGGTCGCACCCCAAACCGGGTTAAGTAGAGAAATATGGGAGAGGCCTTCGCCCTGCAGTGGGTATAATCAGGCTGATGATGATGATGAAGAAGCCTTTGGGTGAATGCGTTCTGTACAAATTCTTCCAAGTACGACGCCCGCGAGCTTCGTCACCTAGCCTACATACCGGAGTTCGCCACAGATATCCTGCACATCAAAGGCATCGACAATGAGGCAGCTGATGCACTTTCACGCATTGACCCAATTGGTATATCTACATCTGCTGGGGACGGAAAATGTCTTGCCAGGGCGCAGCTAGCAGACCCTGAGCTTCAAGCCCTGTGTGACCATCCCCGTGTCCTCTGTCTGCAGCTCGTGCCTCATCCGCTGGTGCTCGGATTGCTCTGGTGCGATTGTCATTGGCACTACCGCGCCCATTCATCCCGGAGGCCTTTCTTCGTGCTATTTGCAATTTACTTCACAATAGCAGCCATCCTAGTCACACAGAGCCTTGTTACCCAGCGGTACGTCTGGCCGAACATTAACACCAACGTTCGCCAGTGGGCCCGCTATTTCCTTGCTTGCCAGGACATCAAAGTGATACGCCATACAGACTCCACCCCAGTCTTTCCTGCCATCTGGTTGTCGCTTTTACCATGTTCATGCTGACTTGGTTGGTCCGCTACCTCCCTCTCATGGCTGCCGGTACATCCTGATTGATGATCGACCGCTTCACTCGTCGGCCCGAAGCTGTGCCCATTACGGACATCACTGCTGAAACAGTTACCAAAGCCATCGTTTCAGCATGGCCTTCCCGCTTCAGCTGCCCCGGCATTGTTACCAGGAACGCGGCCGCCAGTTCGAATGCACTTTTCACTGTCCTCACTCATCTGATCGGCACTAAACACTGCCGCACCACAGCATAGCATCCCAGTGCCTACGGCATGGTCGAGCGGCTCCATCGTCAGCTCAAAACTGCCCTCACTGCTCACCTGGATAGCGAGCACTGGATTGACCGCCTTCCTTTGGTGCTTCTTGGCCTATGCGCCGTTCTTCGTCGTGACCTTGTCTGTTCGGCGGTCGAACTCGTCTCCGGTGCACCCCCGCGTCTTCTCGGAGAGCTTGTGTCCCTTCGGCTTCCTCGTCCCAGTCCCTGCAGTACCTTCAATGCCTTCAGGACTGCATTCAACACCTGCGCCCAGTTCCGCCTCAATCATCTGATCCTCGGGTCTTTGTGCACCCAGACCTTGCATCCTCACGAATATTTTTATAAGGTGAGATGCTGTAAAGGTGCCTCTTACTCCCTGATACGACGGCCCGTACCTCGGCCTCAACAAGACGGCAAACTCGACGACTATCCTGCTGGACGATCGTGAAGAGGTGGTCTTGGATCGGTTCAAACCTGCATACCTGGAAACACTTGCCCAGGAGCTCTCCTCGTATGTTGCTTGCTTACCTGCGGATCTACTTGCCGCCGAGGCACTCTCATTTTCTCCATCGGCGCGTACACTTCGCCGTTCTGTCTGGGCGGGGGACCCTGTAGCGCACAGTGAAGCTTTAAAGCGGAGGCTATAAGATCGACGTTTCCAGCCAGCGAAAGACGATAATAAAGTCGAACGGCGCGTGCTCGAGGAGAAAAGCCGTCACAGGCTGTTCGGTTTGAGAAGCCTGCCACGCTGGTCCTCTTGCTTTGGTGCTCCGCTGCCACCGCGCAAATTCTTTAACGTAGTAACAAATTCTGACCAATTACCAAGCTAGATAGAACTCAGAATCTCTGAATCAACGCTTTATAGGGAGAGTCTGGTATTACCTGACTTGCTATGGAAATAAAAACAGTAGATGTAACGTTAATAGACAGGAAGCGTGCAGAGTCGGTGAGAGAGATAACTCAAGTTTCTGGTATTCTAGACGAAATGAAGAAGAAAGGGGCTTGGGCGGGGCATGTAGTGCGAAGAGGGGATAACCGATGGTCGCTAATAGTAACCAATTGGATTCCAAGGGAAGAAATGCTTAGCAGGGAGAGGCAGAAGATTAGGCAGTTGGAGGAGGTTAAGAAGTTCGTAGGGGTGAAAGGATTCAGCTAGCTTAGGGCTGAGTTAAATGGAGTAAAATTGGAGAAGGCTCGCCCTACTGTGGGTACTGTCAGGCTACTGATGCGGAGGACGATGAGTTTCTATCACGGGATTACGTATGTTGTGCGAGAGTTGACTCTAGTTAATCGGAGTGTTTTCTCTATATATAAAAACTAAAGTTGCTTTGACTTTAATGATTGAAACCACCAAGTAGTGGCGGTCCTCCTCCATCACGGCGGAACGCACATTTTTAGTGTTGAGCGTAGATGGTCAAAAGGGCAGATAGGTTCTTCTGTAACTGTACTCGCAGAGTGGTGCATGCTAACGACCATGAACTGTCTCTAATTGGTCTTTACCAGATCAAGGTTAGGCACATTTAGAATGGAGAAAATACCTTGGATTTCCATTGATGAATAAAAATAGCCCTGGAGGCAAGAAATAATATAGAAGCCCTGATAATAAAATAAATATTTCATGTCTGCGAAAAAAAGATTATACAAAACAAAGTTGTGTGTTTATGTAATGGGTGCGTATTCTCGCACACACCGCGTGTTCTCTGTATAACTCCTCTGAAACATTCATGAAGAATGCAGCCCGTCTTCGTAAAATATACGAACAACACGAAACTTTAAAGCCCTCGGTGTAGTAGCACTCACATCATATGTAAATGATGTGAGACTACATGATAAACAGAACAATAAAACAATACATCTCCTGGAATACACGGATTTGCTATAAAATTCTGCGAAAACAGCAGTATAACTAAATATTAGAGAAGCCGTCACAGAAACAAAGCGACGTGTCCAGTAGTAGCGCTTGAAGACTTTAATCGCTTTCTCAGAATTCGGAGCCCAAGGGATTTGCTCCTGAGGCACATCGTGAGGGTCGTAATGAATTTTCGATGTTGTATATTTCTTGAATGTAATATAACTTTTGTGCCCCCCCTCCAACAGGTACGCCTTTCCCGATCATAGCAGAGTCCATTACATGGTGTCTAAGCGAACAACCTTGAGTCTAAATCTTTGAGCAAGAATATGTCAACTTCAACGACTCTAGTGAGACCGCAATCTTTCTCACGAGAAAGGAATGTGGATCACAGTGCTCTCGCACTTTTGCAGTGGGCGCCATGGGCCATCCTAGATTTCTCTGGTGGAAAGGGAGGCCTGCGCATGTCAGGAATTATGGCAAAGCTGATCGACGTCCTCTCCGACGAAGCTGGATTCACGTGAGTGAGAATAAATGGAAAACACTGAAGGAGTGTGAGGAATTCCAACGTTTTTTTGTTGCTAAAATTTACTCTTACTATTACATTCACCTATCCGTACAAATGGTGTGAAATGCAACTAGAATGGTTCATTCCAGGTGGTGCCAAAATGTAGCCTCGTAGAGAAGTATTTTATTCGGCAAATATAAAGCCTGCGATGTTTAGAAAATAATGCGCAAAATTGTGCTCTGCGCCGCCTCACGTGCCCAATTACAGAGTTGGGCGATTCCATTAGCGATGAAACTCTACGTATTTCTGAATTTGAAGGTTTCATTACATATATTAGGTGGCGATGCTTAGATGGCCTACATGTGGTTGGTTTTGTGACATTATTATTATTGACAAGAACTTTCATTAACTTCGTCCCCATCTGTGATTATCACCTTTCGTTTGACGTGAACTTAAACGCATTTGTGATTGATCATCATCAGAGCAGAAGGAACTTGTGCACATTTATTGTTTCAATTTTTCAAAAACCTATAGGATCCAGATGTACAGGTCACGAGGAAAATATTTTATTTGGAGTACAAAGAAGAGTTAGGTAGACATATTTGTGATGTGCTGAGAAAGTCACAGGTTCCAAGAAGAAATGTTATAAACAGCTAATCTCCAATTAAACATATTGTGAGCCTTCTGTGGACCTTCTTTCATTTGTACTTGCCATCATCATCTTCTTTCATTTGTACATACCATCATCATCGTCCCGCGGCGCCGGCTCCGGCGTGCCTGGGTTGGTGATCGGATTAAAACGCTAGACAAGGCTTCGCTGTCCTTGCCGCCACGACCTCGCCGTCTTGACCTAGCCTTCTTCCACAATATTATTACTTTTTATTAGCAGCTGTGAGGCGCACGAGCTTTAAATGGAAGAAATGTTAAAACAGGGGCTAGCATCGCTACCTTGCTACATGTAAAGTTAAAGCGGAAGACTCACAGTTCTGAATATGACGTGCTTGAGCGTATCAAAAATCAAGGAAAAAATGTTCATTGCCAAATTTTTTAAAAGTTTGAGGAACAAGCGCAGACACAGTTACGATTTGCGTTCGCTATGCCCGAGTTGTTGGCTGAAGTAGATGATGCGAAACTGAAAACAGCCCCGACCCGGATAATATTCAGTATGAGGTATTTAAGAACTTTACTACCTCTGCACTACCTCAATACTAGACACCTTAAACAAAGCGTGGCTGGAAATCCGGCTGGAATCCTGGGGGCTGTAAATCCGTTGTCGTGATCCCTATTCCGTTAGCACGGAACCCTTCAACGGGCCTTGCCAACTTACGGCCTATCTTCTTAACACCAACAATCTGCAAGCTGGCAGAGAAAATGCTAGCTACATGACTGTCGTAGTGGATTGAGCAGCACAGCTTCTGTTACCCCGCTCAAATTGGCGTTCGTCCAGAGGATGGGTTGGCTTTCCTGGTATCAGCAGTTGTCATCTACCTGCACGCACAATGTGCATACTGTCGTAGCAATATATATTGAAAAGGCATAAGACTTCAGTCATACTGCCATCCTGAACTCGAGTGACATGCTCCAACTCATTCTGAGAGTTCCCCGCGGTGTATGGAATCAATCTTGAAAGTAAGAAAATTGGCAGTATGCCTCAGTGGTTAAGCGGCTTGATCATTTATTTCGCTAGGCGGCGTGCCCCAGGGATCGGTGTCATCACTGACATTACATAGCATCGCTTTCGTCCTGTTAGCATGACGCTTACAAGAAATCGCTAAAACAGAGATTTTACAATACGCAGATATGATATCGAGGTGGGAGCACTCATGAAGATCTGCTCACTGAGGACGCTACCTTGCCGATCAGCATTGTATAGTACCCCTAATCACGCTTCATGAATTGGCCACCATCATTTCAGCAGTAAAACAATATACACGTCGGTCGGGAGTGGCTGGGGACGTCTAAAAATTGCAGCAAGTCCGTTTCCCCTCTGTCGATCAGCCATCCCAGTAAATTAAAGTACCAGGATAAATATGATGGGTTTGACGATTCTCCGATCGCGGTCAGAAACTGCTCTGCTTGGCTTTCTGAAGCAAAAAAGCAAGCTGTTCAGACCTTGGGCTTGATTAGAATTCCTGGTTCGTTTGTTGCACGGCGATTGGTGAGGGCCATTTCAGCCACGTATTATTGTTTATCAAGCCAAGTTTCAGCTATAACAAGAGCACAGTGGGATCGCATTGAGATAATGACTGAGCCCGAGAGGCAATGAGGTCCATTACACGCCTTCAACACGTCAGACCAGTGGTGGAATTACAAGAGAGTGCGCAAAAGCTCAACTCCATCTATGACCGAGTGCAGCATGGTGTGAGGCTCACAGACCTAAAGGGGCGCCGGGAAGTTCGCCAGACCGCTAATTCCAGCCCGCCTTCTATAGGTTCGTTATATCTCCCCGATGCTCCAAAGCAATCATAACGGCAAAATCATAGCGCCTGATATTTTAATCCGTTGTTTAGGGTGTTGTACTGATGTGAGTGACACAAGACGGCGAAGCAGCAAAATGAAGGTGAAATGAGGGTAGTCGTTATAATACATGAAGGAAATAAGCCAGTAGTCGGCGAGGCCAAGTCTTTTTTTTTATTTTACTTCGGTAACCACATAAATTAATTATGTAATCTGTTTAGGGGAAAGATAAACACTAAGTAGAAGGAAAAACAACGTGCCGATGGTGGGGACCGAACCCACGACCTCCGAATATCGCGTCCGGTGCTCTTCCAACTGAGCTACATCGGGCGCTGTCCTACCTGCTACTTTCTTGGATATTAATGTTATCTGTATACGAACCTTGAGAGTGTTCACCAGCGCCGCCCTCAACCATAGCGGTGAACGTGGAACGTCCTGTGTTACCGCCAGCGTCACGTAGGACGTGATCAAGAGCGAGGGCGAAAGCTGTGCTAGAACCCTCTTACGCTACCTATGGCTTCAAGACTGCCACATCCGAGACCCCCGTAGGCTTCGGTAATCATATATGTGATTACCGAAGTAAAATAAACAAAAAGACAAAGTACAATCCCCAATGCTTTCCCTGGCCTCGCCAACTGTTGGCTTCTTTCCTACAAGACGGCGAAGTTAATTAACGGATGCGAGGTACGTTTCCTTCTCGCTGGGGCGCTGTTTCGCTCATTGATTGAGCACGCACATTAGATTTTACAATCGAGTGTTCGTCAAGTTTCTGTGCAGAGAACAACTAAAGGGTGTTTTAGTTTCACGTGTGTTCTTGAAGTGCTTGTAAAGATAGCTCCACTCCGGCAGGCTCCTTACATCCCAGAGCAGCTGACAATGTTCAGATCTCGGAGGTCGGCAAAATTGCTGGATAGTTTAAAACCACGTCGGTTGTCGTTTCTGCCGACACTCCACAGATGGCGCAAGCTGTGTCGAGATCGTGAAGAGCGCTCGCTACAGCACAGTCCGCAGCACTCCACAGCAGGCTTGCAGCGCACTGCCAGGGAGTTGCCATATAGTCGTTCCCGGCAGATGACCTCCTTGCTGCCCCTGTACATGTACATGGTAGGCTTCGCCTTAGTTCCTGTACGCCACTCATCCGTCTCCGCCTTCGCACTCGTCCTCGAACTTTCGCACAAGTAGCATTCGAGTGATTCGCGGTAGCACCTGCGGTGGACGCCAGCGGAAAGCCAGAACGGTGTTGCGGCCAGTTCCGCCGTAATGGCGAAATGGTCGATGTAAACAAAGGCTGGAATGCTAAACCCAACACCTCAGCAGTCATGCAATACACGTTATTGTTGTCACCATGGTAACGACGCTGCCAAAAAGTGCGGCTACAGGTCGAGTTGGACAGGCAACGATGGTGGAAAGCTTCCGATACGTCAGCAGAAAGCTGTTTTGATCATAGGTTCTGTCCAAGTCGGGCGCTGGACGAGCGAAATCGGGGAGGGGCTCCCTCTCACGCCAGCTCATACGCGCTGTTATTTCTTGATGGATTTAGAATTTTCAAAACCGAAAAACTATCTTTTTCGAGCGTCGATTTCTGTAATTATTTTTGAACTGACATCGGCATGGTGCAAAGAACCTAGAGGTTGGCTGGAATTAGTGGCTTGATGAACGTCACTGTGCCCCTTTAAAGCCAGTCTATCGCTGTCCACGCAAGCACTGATAGCTTATGCAGCTACACACTGCATTCTTTAGCCATATGTGTTATTTCTTCCTCACTGGAAGTTTGTGCAGCTAAGTGAATCCAAGCGAACAGGTAATCGCAGGCCTACGTCTACCATCTCGCTGTCGTCGCTTGGGCAGATATTGGGTGAACAAGAGGCTAACCTGCCTGAAGGGTGAATAGTTTGCGCAGTGAGGACATCAGTCTTCTCTCCGTGCCAGCTTAGCCTTAATCCGACCTCCACGTTTCAACTAACAGAACTACCTTCGTTGTTTTGTGCTGAGCTCTTTGAATTACAAATGCATTCCGCTCCGTGGCCACCACAACTATGCCTCCTGGGGCCAACGCTCTCATTCGTACTGACGTCCTGCAAGCAGTGTGGTTCCTTCCACATGTCAGCCACTGCCCACACAATATGCCAGGATATCCACCAGCTCGCGGCACGTTTCGCACAGCCTATGCGTATTGATTTGGTTTCACGGCAACTAATATCGTTTGAAACATATGCAGATTTAGTTTCCGGCGTCGTGCTCCCTGAGTCGTCATTACCTCGGTTCCGCAATCTGGACAACATTTCTCTCCTCCCCTCAAGAAAGGAACAGCTCCGGCTATGCATGTGTGCTCTTATCCCACCGTGTGCGGTAACTCTACCCATTGGTCTCACCCGTCAGATGAGGTTGCGCTTCGGATTATCCACACACACTCCTGCCATCACTCTGACGTGTCTTAATTTCCGGCATATCTATCCCCGCCCATGGTGTCCGATATGCAATTGCGAAAACAGTGAAGCCGACATTCCCCACTTGCTGTGCGGCTGCCCAGCACTGAAGGCCGAGAAGAACCAGGCACTCGACGGTAGCAGGTCTTTCAAGTAGGAATCCTGATGCATGTATGTCCCGCAGAGATCGCATCATCGGTCACTCTTGGACTTCATAAGATCAGCGAACCTTTTTCCGCTAATTAATTCATTTTATTGTCCTTCATTGGATAACACTGTGGTGTCCAGGGGCGATTATTATCGTTCATAAAATACCCAGGAGCGGATGAAAATATACAGAACTCTGTATTGTATTGTCTGTAAAATTGTTATCAAAGCTGAAACCCGTAGGTTCTCAAATATATTGACTAGTATCTGAATTAAGCTCCAGAAGTAGATACTGAAATATTCATTGTTCAAAATGTTTTTCGCATGAGATCTGCAGCGCGAAGTGCCAGAATTCAAGTTCACAATATTACAGGTTAATGCTTGTCTCTGACGTAAGCAGGCTTCAGCGCCCTATAGTTGGTGCGAGTGGCAGGTTGAGGAGACATCGGTAGGAATGTTTGTACATGTCCGTAGGACAGTTTGCATTGCAATTTTCTCATTTCGGGCAGAAACTATAAACGTTTCTTCGTTTAGCATCACTGAGTGCATTCTAAAAAAATAGGCTTAATTTATACGTTATTTGACAAAAATAAATATTTTTAAACCGCTCTAATATGTGCTTGCCAGAGCTGTGTTGGAGCTCCACATTTTGCTGTAGAATCTGTTGAAGGTTTCGTAAGAAAATCAAACTTGTTTATATTATTTTGTAGCACTTCTGGCAAGCAACATTGAATAGAAAATTAAGGACAACAAAGAAGCAAATAGCCTTAGTTTCTCGGCGAATATTAATGAGGGTGGTTATGGACGGACGAAAACACAAAGGTATGATCTTAAATACATTTTAGAAGCATGCCCACGAAGTATTTGAAGTCAGCTTGGTAGTTTTGGGATAGGAATCGGGCGAGCTTCCATGGCAATCACTGATATTTAAGTGTATATGGCTGGTTTCAACTATGAATGCGAACAAAAATGCTTCTGTCAGGTGAACGGCCGCATTATTGGAGCCTAAGCCTGGCGTACAAATGCCATAAATTATGCTAGATTTTCAGCGCCTGCTTTGGATGACGTGCATGCCTGATTACAGCGGAATGAATTAGAATGTATCGGTTTTAAACTCACCGGCGACTCAAAAGTACCAGGTTTTGCATAACTTAAACCAATGTCGCACTCAGGTATGTATAAGCGGAAAAATTGTATACCTCGAAGTCGCATTAATTAGTGGAGGTCTGAGCCAATATTTTTTTATTGGCCCGTTACGACAGGCGTTCTATATTGCTTTAGTAATACAGAAACACAAAACGTAGTTTTCGCAAGCTTGGCCTAAACCTCATTGTGTTTGGCTAGCTTCTGGCGAAAGAAAATGATGCAACGCTCTTAGAGATACGTCCTGGATGACGTCCCCGACATCAGATATGCGAGGAATACTTATTCTGAGTTACTAGAGCACGACTATGAAAACGATGCCGGTTTCTAAATAAGTATAGCCGAACCAAGCAATCACATAAAAAAAACGGCATTGGAAGTTGTGGATTGTCGCTGCTATCCGGGCAAAACTTGAGTGCAGATAAAAAAGCGCTTTAAAAGAAAGAACTTTGTGGTTGACATTTAGCTTTGCAACACTCGGTGTGTATAAGCGAATGGGAGTGAAACGTTCGGCTGTTTAAGCGATGTTAATAAAGAACACGAACACACAACAAAGATGCACAGGCGTACTGGACTGGAAATGCGAATGGGAGGCATCTGTTGAGATTTTGTAAATGAATGTAATGGCAATAATGAAGAGAGTGAGCCAATTTTTCGCTATGCAGGGGAAGTTTTTTATCAAAAAGATTGTTGTTGTCTCGCAATCAGTAAAGTCTGCCTTAGAAAAACAACAGGCAGCTTATTGCACGTTAGAAATATCATTAAATGAGTTTAGACACAAAATTTCATTGTGAATCATGCACGTAGAACGATATGCAGCACAGTACTAAACCTGAAAAGTCTAGTAGTTTGCATAACAAAGTGGTGGAAAATTATACCTGAAAATTTTCCCATGCACTGGTTAGGTCTCAGTTTCACCTACCGAACGACGGCAGGGTGGTCAATGACACGCATAGGCCTTGGAAGATGTACAAAATTGCAGTGAGCATGGTCACGACTTCCGATTCTTATGCATGCCTGCAAAAAATTGAAATTGTGAAGCGATGAGTAGACAGCGGTTATAATGCTTTTCAGATGACTTCAGTGATCTAAGCACGTCAATAAGGTCCCAGTCGTCGTTCGCGGCCTGAAGCCTAAGCCGATAGTGCAGGAGAAAATATTTATTATGTAATAGAATTGAAATTATCCATTTCTTCTGGGTAAATTCCACGGACACACTGCGCAACGTTTTAGAGAAGAAACAAGCATACAAATGTTGTTGTTGCACTCCTTACAGCCACAAAAGGTGGGCTTCCGCCAGGAGATCTCAGAATATAATGGTTGCTGCAGTAGCAATTCACATATAGGCAGAAAGTTCGTTCACAAGCAATTGCCATTGAAAAAAGTGGTAGGGCTAAGTTAGTGCCTTAGCGCATCAGCAAGCGTTGCGTGAGTCACATTGTAGGAGAAAGGTGTGGAATGTTAGAAGGTTCTGGATCTAGGCCGGGAGCGCAGGCAGCAGGATTCGCTAGCTATTCCTGCTCCTTACCGCAGAAACAACGCAGAGATGACCTCCCGCCCAACTAGCCTGAGGCAGAGCAGTCCAAAAAGTCGTTATGACCAGGGGAACGGTGCGGCTGTCTAAGCGAATTTGGTTACAGCTTGATCGATGGATGTCCACGATGCCTCCGCTCCTCTGACCTGTCAGGTTACTTGTGAAGGGAGTAATAAATCTTAAGCATCCATGCCAACACAACCATAGGAGATACAAAGCAAAGCTGCGCCACTTCATTAAAAAATTATTAGTTGAGAAAGCTACTTAAATCTACTTGTAGTCGTACGGCCGCTATCAGAAGGATGGTAATAAGTGTTGGCTTCTTTTTCACAAATCTCCTAAATCTTGGGGATTCCATTAAAATATAAGGCATTAGTCACTTCTTTAGCTCACATTTACTCCTCCCTATGTCTTCGTGGTCTTGCTTTGTGGCAGAACTGCGTGCGAATTGAACTTGATGAAGGCAGCCATGCAGAGCTCGAGAAAGTGTCTGTTTAACGCGTGCCATGTCAGACGGGTTCCAGTACTTTTTTTACCGTCTTATTTGCCTTTATTTCACCGAAAAAAACGTGTAGCCTTTCATTGCTTTGGTCAAGGAAGCTGGCCCACTCGGAACGCCGCTGGTTCGAATCACTTTTGCGGAAGTATACCATTTATATTTTTTATATTTATGAGCCCATAAAATTGTTTGAAACGTCATTCTGAAAACGCAGTCAAAGGGATTTGTTGCCGCTGTGCTTCATACTAGAAATTCGTCTGTGTGCTATATTTCGTTCTGCACATGCTCTATATAGCATTGCGCATGCAACGATCATAAGATCGCGCTACCGCTAATGCCATTTAGGCGTCTCTGGGTTTCTCAGCAGCTCCCCATTAATCTTTAAGAGGCGTAGCTCACGCTGAAAATTGCACTTCTGCACAATTTCTGGGGACGTACCAAGCGTTTTGAGTTGATCTTGTCGGCTTGCTTAGTTTATTTTTTTTTTTCAATTATTGGAACATTTCCTTTACTGAGATTTTTCTCTGTCCTTTTGCGTGCACTGGACTTCATCGGTATTTGCTCAGGTACGATGTGTCCGCACCAGACGACGGTGGCACAGGCGTGCTGCTCGAGAACGGGACTTGGACTGGCATGATTGGAGAACTGCACCGAAATGTGAGTTGCTTGACCCCGATAAGAAAGACAGGTTGCAGGAATCCTAGCAGATAGTATCAGAAAATCAGCGTAACGTCTTTATTTAAAGGAAAATTAGACGCAAAAGGACGTAAGATCTTTCGATGTGGAGAAGTTGCAGTGGTGAAGTTGCAGTGCTACATGAGGACTACGTTCTAGGCAGAAAGAGCGATGTCAGTGAGCACAGGATTTCCGAGCAAAGTTATTACAAGAGTGTGTTGCTAGGAAAAAAAAAAGACGTTGAGTTGGGACTTCTGGTCAGGCAAGGGTACAGAAATGTTAAAAGACCAGTTCTGCTACCGCATGCGCATAGGCTGGTGTACAGTTTGAAAAATTTGGCCAGTATGTATTATGTTGGGTTGCTGTTCTCGACAGCAAACGACTTCTCAAGGACATGTAACAACGCTAAGAATAAAGCTCAAAGATGATTCAAGAAAGACACATATGTCAGTTTAAACTTGGTGACGTTTACGTAAGTTTTCAAAGCTCATACTATTTTACGAAATGGTGTTATCTCGTGGTAGATTTTAGGTGCTGATAAAGCACGTGTATTATAGTATGATTACGGGTGGAAGATATGTCTTTAGACATTGGTAGATTTTTCACTGATTGCACTCTGTAAGGAGTGAGAAGGTTACTACGCACACGGATAGTGATTCAGCCAGGGAGGTTTTGACAATTCAAGTGACCAGGAAATTGTCACAGCTCGATATAACTTGCAAACTGCGTGACGAATGCGTAAGTCGAAAATCATTTGCATTAAAATAAAAATATTAGGCTGTCTAGAGCGACCATGACATAGACTGTTAACATTTTCGCTGATCTTGTGGCTTGCCCTGTTGGTGGGACTAGCTGTATTGTCTTTGTTCAGTTCAAACAACTTCCGTTTTTTTTTTTTGCGTATATCTCATCGACTCCAACGTCCTTGGTCCTTGCGCTGTAGACTAAGAATGACAAGTTACCAGCTTGCCCGGATATTCTCAGTTCTGCTATATGCAATATTTTGAGTAGATTACTAGACATAGTGAAGCCAAATCTGCCATGAAGAGTAAGTAGCCCTAATTTGAATATTTTGGCCTTTTTGATGGACTGCATAAATCATTTCTCTGGTGCAACATTGCGCCTCATGAGGCTAGTAAATTGTCCCGTGCTTGAAAAGCAAGGAGATGGAAGGCAATGTTTCCTACCTCTCCTTTATTGTTGAAATAAATAAAAAATATCACTTGCTTCAAGCGTGTAAACAATAAGCTTCACTGCCTTCTTGCACACTTGTACAAGTTATGCATTTTGTATGTGTAATTTTACAAAACGTCCACCAATAAAATCATGATACTTTCTGTTTACAGAAAAAAAATACACTTTCTTTTAGGCGTCCGTCTTCAAAACGCTAGATCTTACATTTCAACTTTATAAATTTACACATAATTTTAGAAGTTAAAAAAACGCAGTCGGTAAAGTCCTGTGCCAAGTGGGCCAGCTTTTTTCCAGACCGGTTATCTGCTGCAGACTGTTGCGTCCGTCACTCCTGTGGCCTCGATTACAGTGAAGCTTTCAGTGTGAAGTGCCTTCCGGTCGTCCAGATAAATCAACCCTGCGACATTTTTACTTTATTCGCAAAACTTCTCTTTGAATGTGCTAGGATACGACTGTGCGCTGGAATCCCCTCCTCCCCCCCCCCCCCCACACACACACAGACAAACACATAAACACACGCGCGCGCGCATACAACTGAAGCCTTTCAATCATTATACATGCAATCTCGAATTTATGATCAGTCTGCTCTAAAAGCACTCTACAGGTGCACCCAGAGTAAAACAATGATCGCCAGTTCAGAAAGAGTGCATTGCGGCGCGCTCTAGCTCGATTTGCGGCCAGAGGTGAAGGTGAGCTTTGAAGATCCGACTGATAAATGCCTTGGTTTGGTTCCTCACATCACAAGCCTCAATAGGAGTAGAAAGAGGGGCGTCGGTTATAATATTCTAACAATGGTAGACGAAGAGAGATGCAGCAGGACTGGAAGTGATAAGTTTGGATGTATCTTCATTGCTTCCGTGAGGCCACGCCAAGACATTTTCCGGGATAAACATTTCATCTTTATAAAGGAGGGGAGGCGAAATATCAAGTTTCGACGAGACCGAGGCGTAGGGTCCGCAAACATATACTTTGGCAAAATGGCACGAAACCAGATGTAAAGGCATCGGCAGCTCCTGATGCTATCGCGTTGGAAATGCTTTATTTCTGTGTCCCTGGGAACTTTTCTGGTCGTTACATCAGCGGCCTTAGAGAAGCGGCTTGAGATTTGCACAGCTCATGTCTCTGTCGTAAGGTTTGGTTACCTATACGTTTTAACTGCTGTTACAAAAACTCAAACTTCAACATTTTTATAAGTATGGAGGTGATCTATACGGACCAGTTAGCCGCTATCGACCAGAAATTTTCTCTTTCTCCGTTAATGCGCTTAAATCAGATCGGATGAATTGGCGTCTGGAAAACGGAACAAAATATAGGGGCCGTTGTTGAACGGTGAAAGTAGTAAAGCACTTCACATAAAATTGCGATTGCCTGTTAAAAGAATGACTTCAAGGAAAGAAAATCGCTACCAATAATCACATCATCAAGAGACCGAAAATAGGCGACGAGCAACATTGAAAGTGTGTCTCGACGCTCAGTGTGAAAAGAAACTGCTGGTCCTTTTACAGCACAGCGACACAAACATCAGAACACGGTGGTTTGTGATTCGGCTGTGGTACAGGAGAAGGAGCATCAGGCTAGCTGATGGAATATTTTCCCAGTAACTAACTGTTCAATTTCGCGACCTAATACATTTTAGCTGTAGACAGCAAGTGTGGTAGAAAATTATCAGGGTATCTTAAAAGAGCAATATAATAAATTGTTTTCTTTCGGCACGATATATCTAATATAGCCTTTAACCAATCCTCCCGTCCCCGGAAAAAAACAGAAATATGTAAAAAAAAGCCATTTTAAATGCGCGTGCGGTAGCTCATTCATCCGCTGGTTCCAATAAAAGTTCTACTCTCTTCCTTCTTTTGAGTAATTCTATGCCAAACGCATCCAAAGATTGCATGCAATAGAGTTCTCTGATTTCTTTCCATAAACTAGTACCCTTTAATGAGGTCTCAAAATTCGTTTTCTAAAGGATTTTGGCAAAACACTTTCCTATAATCTGAGGGTATTAGGAATCATTACGGCAGATGCAAAATTAGGCCCGATAAAAGATTGGAAAAACACATATTTTAGCTTCGTGTACTAAACCATTTTTTTATATATGCATTCGCTCATGAATGGCCCTATGCATCAAAAAGTAATATTTCCTAGAGGTCTTGTTGGTCCTTGAGTTTTGTTATTATTTCATACGCGATCCCCCCCCCCCCCCCCCTCCCAGAGTGTGCCCTCAATGGACTGTTAAGGCAAGCTCTAACCACACTAAATGTTGTCTAGCGCAATGTGATTGGATATACTATATTCGCTGCTCTATCTCTGCTCGCGAGCTCAGCACAGTACGTATTTGACACTGAGCTGGTAGTTTAAGTCAAAACGTAAGGGATTAGTTCTGGCTAACCAAGACGTCACGGAAAATATTGTCACAAACAAATAAAGGTCCAGCACATCAACGTAAGTGTTCGTACGGGTGTTGAAATGAGACTAGCTAAAGGATTAAACGCATGGCCGTAGAAATTAAAGTTTCTTTAAAGGAAGAAGGGACGAAAATATGATAGGTTTTTGCGCACCTTTCGGGGCCACTGTTTCGATGTTTTTTTGTGCAGTATATTGTGATAGCGAACAGGATTTGCCACCACAAGAAAGCATTGGGAGTATAGAGTTATATATCGCTTTTGACTTACGTTTGCAGAGGGCAGACCTTGCGCTGGGGCCAATGGGGGTGACATACGATCGCTCCAGGGCAACCACATTCACTACGACGGTCTTCACGGAATACATGACCATCCTGTCGGGTTTCCCCGACCTCATTGAAGTCAGCGCTTTCGGAACACTCATGGCCTTCGAATGGACGGTGAGCGTTCGGCTTGCCTCTTATGTTCTGAGCGCGTGACCTGTAGCATCATTACTGAGAACCCCTAAAGTGACTTGAAAAAGCAGAAAAGAAGTAGTGTAGTGTGAATGATTGATGACTGTGTACTCTGAAGAAGCCAGCAGACTGCGTTCATAAGACATCTTTGAGTCGTGATAGAATAGCCTCTCGCAGTAGATATGCCGAACGGTTTACGCATATGGCAGAAGTAGGGTGCTTGACTTAGGCTTGTACGTCTAGACGCTGGGCAGTAGATATTTATCGTTCGTATGAATGAAAATGACCTAATAGAGAGCAACGCTTTGCCCAAGCATTGCAAATCAAGCCTAGAATTGAAATATCATTTAAGCTTCTTATTCCCCAAGTGTTATTTTAGAGATTTCGGAACTCATGCTACGCGCACTTTTTGTTTAGTTGTTATTCTGAAAGTTGCTGTCTGCTTTGTCCTTTTTCGAACTGTCACTTTACGCTTTGCCAGTTCCTTTTTCCTTTATTGTTATTTCTCAGTGCTTACAAATTGTTAGATGTACCGATTTATTTTACTGGGTCACCCCTGTAATAAACCCCCGTATAATAATTTCATAGAGGTGATATAATTATATCGAAGATAAAATGCGCACAATAGTTTCACTGTGTTCATGTTTTTGATAAAACCTACTTCTTGGAATAGCACGTCATGGTGTGCCTTATGCGTTCAAGACATTATGTGCCCCGAAACACCAGCTATGCCGTGCAAATTGTATATCTACAACATGAATCGCACGTGAACTGATTCGTGGCCGGGCCCCATCCAGTTATTCGTTGAACGTTAAGCATAGAAATGAAGAGGGCTAAAATTGTTCATACCTTTCTTGCACTTTAGGTGTCACAAAAAGTGTTCATAGCAGAATAAGAGCGTCGCAAGGGATTAACGTGCGCAAAAAATCACCAGCAAGTCACACCTGTCCTAGCGCATTGTCTTTCGAGCAAAATGTTTGTGTCACGGATTTACTACGGTGTCATGAAGCTACAGTGCGTAGGCCGTAGCTGTTCCGTGCCACTATCTTCTTATTCTGACTGCCAAATGGCTAGCCACGATGCTTCTGGTTCACTTTTCAGCCTTGCCATTTCTGTCTATCCGACACTAGAGGACAGCAAAGAGCTGAATATTTCCGAATTGACTTTGGTGCTTGGGGGCAAAATTAGAAGAATCTCTTTGACAATTAAATGATGACACTGAATCGCGATGCAGGGATATGATCTGTGATTATACGTTCGGCATAATCACAGTATTTAAACAGTTTGTCGCTATGTAAACAGTAAGGCATCCACATGACATTGCGTTCTGGCGCTGGAGAGTTGGAAATTTTAGCGGCGTAGATGAAGTGAATTAGGTCTGATCGTCTGACTACGCATAATGCTATGAAGTAGTTACTACAGTGTTCGAAGTTAAGATATGCTCGCCCATCAGCTTCCTGTGCAACAACGCATATATATTTGGTGTTATAATAGTTATGACTCAGAACTTATTCGTGTATTCCTCCAATATGACAGACACCTCTGTCCTTCTGTGCTCTATTTCCTATTGTCTTGACACCTTATCAGTTACCTCCATGTGCATACCAGACAGAACGGCCTTGTCTCTATTTAGCCTGTGGTTTTTCAAGCCGGGCACCCATTCAAGCATATATCGGCAAACATTCAAGCTTTATCTCGGCCATACGTCAAGGACATTGCCTTGACGAAGACCGATGCTGGGCTGCCAGTGTAAGGGATGTATAGTAGCAATGTAGGGAAGACTGTGCATGGAAAGGCTGCAAATCTTATATTTCGAAATCCATGGTACTCTCACGATGTGAGATTCAGAATAAGTTTAATGAGTTAAAATTGTTTATGTTGCTTGTTTTAAAAAAAACATTGCAAAAAGAGGTATAGTATCTTCCGTGCACCAGAAAGATGACGAACCTTCAGCGTAATTTCCTCCGGGGTGAATACCGATCATGTTAACAAAAGCCTAGGTTCCTACGAAAAAAACAAAATGAAATAAATCCCTCAGTGCGTATATTTCGGCAGAGCGTGAAGTGAATAACACTCAGCAGGCATTCACCAGCTATATGAAGTTTTGTTCAGAATTTCTTAAGCTCCCAGAAACATAAATATAGGTTTTGCGTGCAATCCTGATGTTCTCAAGTCTCTGTTTGCAAAGAGTAAGAACATCACCATTCTAACCTGAAGTGTATGGTATGTGGTATGTTTGAAATCAAGTCTCTCGTAACGGAAGAAACTAGGTTTAAAATCCTAATGTGCTTTTCTGTTATCTTAATTTGTAGGATGGCGCCAAGCCTGAAGTAAGACGTCGCTGCGAAAAAAAAAACCCTCTGATTTGAGAGTTTTAGGAATTTCATGGAGGCGAACATTCTCCTTCGTAATCGATTTGAAGCCTGTGTAGGTAAGATGTGTATACGTTAATATAAAGAGACCACAAGATAAAAAAAAATTGGCAAGAGTAGGAATCGATGATCTACATTAAATAAGTATGCTAATTGAGATTAGTCGCTCATCACATTAATTAAGGACGTCTTAGCGAAATTGTGGACAGTCAAAGCCGTTAAAACATAATTGGATTGAAGTGACTAAAGCGAAAGATGAGTCATGGTATTATTACTGAGCGTTACTCTGCAGAAGATATACGACGAGAATTCATTATAGTGACTCATGAAAATTAATTCCTTAATATCATAAGAGACTACAAAACCTCTGAAGCGATACCTGCGGCAGTATTCTATTACAAGATATTCACAGAAGCGGTCTTTGTGAGTATTCAAGAAAATTTAAAATGGCGTAGAGATTCTAATTCACAAATATTTTTTTCAGCGATTCTGGAGACTACTCGCAACTTATTGGTTTGGAATCTCCCCTCGAACCAGTTCCGGTTGTCTTCAACTGGGGTTTAGGATTCGAGCACTCACTCGCTTAGAAATGACGCTGGCGAAACGGGGTGCGGTGTCATGTCGTGACACCTTGTTTTGCTCATTTTTTTTTTCTTGCGACCTGCCTGCACTGAGTTGATGGAGGAGAGGAAGAGCCTCATTTTTGATAGCGGATACATTCAGCGTTTGAGAAGCCAGTTTAAGATTCTTGCGTTACAGAGATGGGTGACAGATTTTCTGTTGCTCGTGCGCTTGTTCTAGTTCAATGAACAGTTTTTTTACCATCTATTTAAGATAGACTAAACAATAATAAAGGTGGCAGTGATTGAGCGAAGTTTCCTTGCCAAGTATAAGGCACCAAATTATAAATAGCTAGGAAACCGTCATTCAAATAGTAGATGACAACAATTTTTAAGGAAAATTCATAGAACAGGAACTACTAATCGCTTGGAGCATAAGACGAAAATATTGCTAGGGCACCTCGATGTCAGCGCCGCCGTTGAGGGTGGTGTCATCCTTTGACCGGCCCCACGCTGCCTCTTTCACGCTGCGACGCCTCGTTGAATCACGACGGGTGCTCGGTGCGGTCTTAGTTGAATGATTTAAGCATATAAGCTTGCGTTGTTCGAGGCTGCGATAGACTCGCTGGTGGTTGTACTTGTTTGATAGCGTTAGACCGCGTGACTTACGAGCTTGTCAGGTCCACAGAGTGAGCATTACGAGCGTTGTTGTGTGCTGATATGCACATGGTGAACCCGTAAAGGACTAAGTTGTTTTGATTTCCCCTGAGGCTCAAAGGGAAGATATAAGTGGGATCGACCGAAAGCAACTGAGAACTTATACACCGGCGAGGTAAGTTTCAAGACAGTTTTGATCTTTAATTCGTTTTTATAATTGTTTTTCTACACGTCCAGTGTCCTAGCTGATGCCGAGTCGAGCAAAGATGCTTTTTGGTAGCGATGTCTCGCTTATATCAAGTCAAGTCTTGAAATGTATTTCTTTAGATTAGTATATAATGAGCCGCCGTAATCGCAAGCGATGTAGCCAATGTTTTGTTTGCGGGTACGTGTTCTCAACCCGATACCTGCGACGTTCAATCCCGACCATGCTTCTTATTATGCTGCGGAGCAAAATGCCTAAGCATGATGTGCCATATGTAAACACGCCATCAACACGCATTTTGTTACTCAAATTATTTCCTGGGTTTTGTGGACCGGTATCTGTCGTTGTCTGCGCATTGCTTATAAACATGCAATTATCGGTAATGTGCAGCAACATTTTTACGAAAACGTTTTTTTCAGCACTTTGTACAATATATCTCAAAGTATTTTTTTTGTATCACTCTAAATTTGCTTCAGTAATCACTTTTGCCGTTTTATCTTGGTTTAGCACAATTTTGATGAGGGCGAGTTTGAGAGAAATCACCAGAATCGACACCGCCTGTCAAAGTTCAGAGCTTTGACCGTGCTCTTTTACTTGATATGTAACTGGAGTGTATTTTCTCAATTTCCAGGGATTCGAAACAATAACACTTTTTTATATTATTCATTCAGAAGCCGAGTAACTGTCTGCGAGACGGCCTGCCAAATGTACACCTGCTGGAGAGGAAGACAGCAGCTCCTCCTCAACTGTTGCTGCAGAGGCTGGCTAAGCGAGTCTGAGGATTCTGACGACAATTATGGCAGCTAGACTGTGCTGACGTCAGCTTCATGCAGTGCTTTGTTTTAACTGTTATGCCACACTCTACGCATCAGCTTTACTAGTATTTCTTGCCCGCTATTTCGTGGTTGACATCTTTTTTTTTTTAATCTTTGTTGCGAATGGTACTTCACACTGCGCAAATCAAAAGTTTTGCGCTATGTTTGTCACATAATTCGTGGTTTGTTTCTTTTTCACGTGTTCTTTTCTTATCTTTTCTACAAGGGCTACAAACAAGTGTACATACACAATATATACGTTCTTCTTGCTCGTTAATTTCTATTGAAGTTTGCATGCTTTTCCATGTTCGACTATGGTAAGCATTACAAAAATAATATGCAATTTTAGGTGAAAAAAAAAATCTACCGGAAACGACGCATTCATAAGAGTACAGGGGTGGCACTGGAAAATAAAAAAAAAAAACGTATTGAAAAATAATATTTAGTGCTGTTTTCAGCGTCATCCGGTGTACTTCATTTCGTTATGAACGCGTCGTTTCTGTTGTTTATTTTTACATAACATGCATCGACCGGATCAACAAGCTACGCTTTTTCAAATTCGCATCGTATTCGGTTTTGTTGCCTTTACTGTCTACTAAGGGTGAGGTTGATAAGCTTCGTTACATACATGTCTGTTGCAGCAATAAAGCTCAACCTTTAGGTGTCGAGCATTTATTTTCACAACAGCTTGACTGTTCAGCACCCAATCCTGTCGGCAGAAAATGTAATTCAGGCACAGCCAAAATGATGAATTTTTTGAACTAAACCTCTTACGGTTGCTTTTTTTTTGCAATAAATAATTTTTTTAAAGTCGGTTACTCTTATTTCGAATTTAAACTTTACAGAAAACAACACGTATAGTTTATGACGACCTCAAATTAACATTTTGTGTAGGTTCACATGCATAGTTTAATAATAAGTGGAGATCGCCTTGAATAAAATATAACGGAGGAATCAAAGTCGAGCAACCGGTGGACATGTCCATGGTGCAAGCGAACTCTGCATGCGAGCAAATTCACGGACTTCTGGCGAATGGGTGCTCATGAGAAAAACAAAACGAGTGAAAAACTTGCAAATCATGTATGCTATCAACAACTAGAGAAGTCATTTTCGCGGGCGCCGAGAAAACAAAAAAGGTTCTGTGGCAACGTTCGTATACTGTAGTTCACGCATCCTTAGTATATACCAGCGTCTGCCTGTAAACATTTAATTGCTCCTTGTAAGCAATATACGGCCGAGCAACTCGCCTTTTCATTCCGATAGATTAGAAAGCAGACCGACATCAGTTTCTGCGAGTACAACAAAGAGAAACAGCCCGCGCAACGAAAGCGAATTGAACTATAGGACGCCAGCGGCTGACGCGCGGTCGTCAACAAAACGAAGGATTAAAAACAAAAACAAAAAGCCAATTGAAAAACAATAACACGACTTCTTTCAAGCCGCATAGGGCAGAAGAACATGCCGGCGAAGGGATCTGTTTATAATAAAGATTTTTCAATTACACAGCCGCACAAGCTCGGCAACTTGAGGCCGTAAAAGTATGTCGTACAATTACGTGCGCGAGAATTGGATGTTAAAATGGCTATTAAGAGTGAAAATTCTTGCAATGCTATATTGATGAAAAAGACAATTTAAGCCAGAGTGCTTTGAAGCGCCGAAATCAAGAACGGTACTGTTAAGCATGCTAGCACACCGGATCTCATGTTCTTCAATATGGCGGCGTCAGCGAGGTTGTCTCCGCCCTAGACGGCGGTGCTGCAGCGAGGCACTCTAAAATATTGCTGGTAGATTGCATTTCGTTATAGTCTGATGCCATGATACCAGCGGTCTGGTGACTGAATCGAAGGGAAGGTTAGTGAAAACCTACTGGAAGATTGGTGGCTGAAAAACAAAAAAATTAGCATCAGTTCGTAGTAATAAAAATTTACTATAAAAAGTGACAAAATAGTAGATAGATTGATAGCCACATTAAAAAAAAAAAAACGGAACGAAATTATTCGACCTCGGTGGCAATAGCCACCACCCAATTTCGAAAGCGGACGCTGTTATATTCCACCCAGTCATCGTGTTGCCGCAACAGAGAAGAGTCAAATAAATTTAGCCAAAATTGTCTGTATCGCGCTCTTCCATTCTACATAAGCGGAGTAGAAAAGGTGTATGTCTTCGTGTGACTTTTAAAAGAATCACCGCTAAATGTTTTCGCACAGGTATGGATTGGACTCCTGTTTTTCCTCGTCGTCTGTGTGATGACCAACGCGCTGGTCGACACCGTTCTCGATTCTGCCAATTGGTCGAGACCTGCTAATTGGTCGACGGTGCGACGCATCATCGAAAGCAACTGGTGGCTTTACGTCTCTGCTATGTTCATGGAGTGTAAGTTTGGCTTTGCACCAAATAATAATAACTACGAGCTGACAGGCACTAAGGAATAGCGGAAACTCTTGGTTGCTTTTAAGATCAGTTTACATTTTTTTTTTATCTTACTGAAGTGGAGTGGTGCTAAAATATACTGAGGTGAACCATTCAAATCTTTTTTTGTAAGCAGCCGTCAGCATGTACCCTCATGAGTGTAGCGTATGCAAAGATTTTGTAATCTTTCTTCATACTCGCTGTCACGAGACTCGGCTTGATTTTTTTTTTGTCGCACAAGATGCACCGAGATGTATCTAGAAGGATTCTAGGCACTAGCCGCCGTTTCCTCAATCTTCCAAGTTTCCCTGGTCATCTTTCACCTCTTTGTCTAGATGCATCTTCGCAGATTTTAAGTTCAGCGCTGGCGAGTGTAACGGCCATTATTAAATCGACAACCGTAGAGCGCCATTTATGATATGCTGCCGCTGAATTGTTTAGTTTATTTACGGGCGCGAAAATGTCCAATTAAAATTTCATTCAGCTCAATGCCAGTCTCTTTGTTTGCCGCTATCGGCTTCGTCACAGTTGTCTCCTGACCCTCCAGCGTATAGCAGGATGAATTAAGTAAAGAAACAAGAGCTGCGGCCACAAAGGAATAAAAAACGAACACAAATCTACAATAATCTAGTAGACAATACTAAGAGGAAAAAAACCTTTTCATGACATAACTCAGGAAAGGAAGAAAAGGTAAGGTACAATGAATTTCTTCCTTCAAACTTTGGATCAAGGGACATGGAATGAAGTTGCGAAATGTTACGCGATTCTTTCTATGCAGCAGTGACCCCAAATGATGTGTTCTGTATTCTGCTAACGAGGCACTTCTGCTTGGCGACCATTTCCGTTTCTGACTCTTTAATCGTGAACTGTTAAAAGTGTGTTGCTAAAGCGCGGTCACTTCATATAATGGCGTCGACATGGGCGGAACCGTCCACGAGTACTGCTGCCGAGCGCCGAGAAAGCTGTTAGGCAGAACGCGATCGCCTTTCTTTATGGCAACACAACATGAGCAGCTGAATTTATTCAAGCAATCAAGGCGTAGCCGGATTGGACCGTTAATGTTTGCTCTTGTTAATTTCCTTAAGTTTTCTTTCTCCTAACTCACTTCTTGGTCGAGTACGTAGTCTAAGGTTCATTTTAGCCTCTTCCTCCTTGGCCGCGTGAGTGTTAGAAGACAAGCTTTAGAAACAAGCCCGGAAAAGGACGTTCCCTTTTGCGCAGCGTCGACACGCACGCCCCGCAGCTTAGCTGGCCGACTGGTCCTCGCCGTCTGGTGGCTGACGGTGGTAGTACTGATGAACGCTTTCACCGGACACATGAAAGCCACCATGATGCTCATACCGCAGCCCAAGCGAATCGACAGCGTGAGGGACGTGTCGTGCCATCCAGATCTCAGGCCCTTCGTTTGGAAAGGAGGCGCATACGAGGATCTTTTGAAGGTAAGAGCACCGCTGAACATGGTCAGAAACTAAAAGATTAAAAAACGCTCCGAACTTGTGTTTTCGGTTGCAAGAAATTCGCACTGTGATGTAGGCTCAGAGTGTTTCATTTTATTAGCGGTAGCAAGCATACTGAAATTAACTGTTTGAAATGTTATAGTTGATGGATATAATCACACTTAACGTCCGCATTACGTGAGTGATTCCAATTTCCCTTTAAACACGGCCAATCATGTCATTATGGCGCAAAATGCAGAGAGACATAAGGCTAGGTCATTCCTAATCAAGCTATTTAAAACCCTAGGCTCTTTTGATCCCCCGCCGCGATGGTTCAATGGCCAGGGCGTTGTACTACTGTGTGCAAGGATGTGGGATCAAATCTTTACCGCCGCGGACACTTTTGGATGGGGGCAAAAAGCCAGAGGCTTGTGCGCTCTGCGATGTCAACGCACGTTAATGAACCTCACGTCTTCTGAATTCTCCACTGCGGCACTTCTCAAAGCCTAAGCCGCTTTGAGAAGTTTTACCCCAAAATCACACCACTCCCATCCTTTACTCCGCTATACTACCGTGAAAAACATGAGCACTTGAACAGTATGTGTGCGGGAGTAACCGTCAGGGCTAAGCTAACTTTAAACACATAATCAAAAATATTGTTTCGCCATTAACACTCAAATGCAATCGAATATACGCACTTTGCCGCAGTGGTGGGCCGTCGCGAATTTTACCTTTGTGGTTTTAAGATTTGAACTGAAATAGCATCAAGAGGAACGGAAATGAATATCCCTAGGCTGCACGCAATTTTCAGAGATGTCGGGAAGGTATACGGAGGTGATTTTGCCCCCTTTTGAAAAGTATCTCATGAATGGAGCGCGAGAAGCGGAACCGAGATGAAGCAGAGCGGAAATCGAGTGAGGAATCGAGCACGTACGTTGATCACGCTTATCGAGCCAACGTTGTCTGCTTTGGTTTTCAGCTTCGTTTGTAGCGACCGTCACAAAGAAAGCCTTTGAGCGCATTTTTCTTCACGTTCTTTTAACGGCAGGTCGCTTTTTTGGTTTTGACTGAGGCGAACGAGTAAATATCTAAGCACGTTGCTCGGCCTAGATTGCATTAGCGGGTAGCGTTTCGAAGGCGTTTCTTTTATCTCAGCATGCCGATATTCAGGGTCCTCTATAATACCTGCTTCTAAGCAAAGATCGCCGCTGGAGAAGTACTTTGGTCTGGGCTAGCTTGTTCATAGCTGATGTTGATTCTCAGGACGACCTGAGACCAGTAGCGTCTGTTATATGAACACTGCATGTGGATGACTATGTTATAGGCCTTCGCGATACGGCTTGGGTGCTTTATAAAAATGCAAGGGTTTGCGCGAATAAACCTCAGTTGAAAGTTGGCGCCTGTCCTGGTGTTTTTGTGTTCCTCCTTTGTCCTTGTTCCTTTCGCGCCGTCCTCAGATTCAACATCATCGCAGCTGGGTTCTCTCTCGCGCTGCGTTATTTATCGAATATATCAACAGCACACAATATCAGCCGCACTATATGCAGCCGATTAAATAAAGGCCGTACCTGTTTACATCTGTTTATAAACACCTGTCTATAACGTCGCTGTAATCAGAACGGCCTATAGTAAACAACGCCGACGGCATCAGGAGGAATTGTTGGTGTGCTCTCGCCCTGCAGTAAAAGACATTTCGACGATTTGTCAGCACCGAAGGCATGGTCAAATTCTGGGAAGCAGTGCCTTATGTGCACAATATCAACACCTACACTTTATATTTCGGCACGTTTTGATCTCTTCTTCACATCCTACGATGACCTCCAGCTGATGCGTAAGCTTTCTATTTTATAAGGTCTATCAGTGGCCTTTCCTATACTATTTTACATTTCTTCTGCTAACGCTAAAAGAATATGTGCGTATCAGGCAATTGAGTTCTGTATTTGTGTATTACAAAATCTGAGTACATATATTTATATATAAAATGTATGATTTTAATGTGATGCTGGTTTTGCCGAAATGAGGGAGTATAGACCCGCCAAATGGTCCGAGGAGCGCTTTTCCCCCAAATTTCCCACCTGTATCTGATAGCAAATAAACATTTTCATTTCAATTTGTATCCAGGTGCAGTAGCGCCGAGTAGTCGCGCTCGCACGATACTTCTACAAAAGTGGCTGCCTTTATATAGGGTGACTAAAAACATTTAAGCCACAGCTAACAGGCCAGCTTTCTAGAAACTCGAAGAAAGGAGAGAAAAAAAACGTGAAATCGATCACTATGCGAAATAGCCTTGGTTACGGCTATCTTCCGCATACTTATTCTGCAAGACCCTATTTTCGGTTTCAATAGGTCTTGTATGAAATAATATGGGAGTATTCAGGTGCCGAAATGGGGCATAAGGGACCCATAAAGAAGCATTTAGGACTTGTAGGAGGACACTCAGGATATGCATATAGGTCCTGTTTCTCCTTTGCAGACTCCTTTAACTCCTGTATATCACATGCAGGATATATATTAGGAGTTATCGGAGTTGTGATTAGGTCCTGTGTACCATGATACAGGAGTTGGATGGGCTCCTTAATCACGATTTGTTTATGCAAGGTTGAAAAGACAAAGTTTGATATACGTATTAGGTGTCCCAGCTTAATTGAATCAAGAATTAAAAACAAGAAAGCCTTTTCAAATTTGAATGAAATGAACAGGAAAGTTAATTTTGCATTTCGATCTCTGCATGCGCTCCTGTGAGCGCATGCTGTAATTACAATCAACAATCGCTGCAGGTCTTCTGACCTTATGGCGCACGTTCATATCTGTAACTGATGACGAGTCTGCAATACGGAAGTGTAGGGAATAAATTCACCTTTCCACATGAACATAAGTATGCTCGAGCATGACTCAAAACACACGTCGCCGCCCACCGAACCATTCATTGACAGCTGCATATCAACAGCGGTGCTTATTTAAGGGTTTGCATATTCAAAAGGAGTGATGGGAAGTAAAATACTGCCGCCGCTGCTCCGCTGGCAGCATGTGAAGTTAAAAGGTCATATTATGACAAGCGGATCCGTACGAAATATCTCTGTAGTAGAAAGAAAAATGCGCTCTAACACGGCGAAACAAATAGCCAGTACGTAACATATTCGCATATTCGTATGTGTATATACGTGCAAAAAACTGATACGTTTGAGTAATAGATGATATTGAATGATAGATAATAGGAAAGAAAAAGGGTCAGCGCGTTTACACGGCAATCGTCGAAGAACGACCGGACTTGAGAAAAAGATGCGAAGTGCGGAACAGCAAAGTAGCAATAGAAAACGATGAATATAACCACTGAAGGGGGTGGAACTTTGCTATAGAAATTGTTCGACTCACCTAATTGCAAATGGCCGCCTATCAAGCCCCGTACCAATCAACTCTTTTGTGAAACAAGGCTGTCCGATGTCTCCGCTGCTTTTTGCTCTTCACTTGGAGCCACTCTGTCAGAGTGGTTTACATAACAGAAGTATCCATAGCTTCCCTCTCCTTGGAAATGAGGTTAAAGTGCTTGCATATGCGGATGATCTTGTGTTTTTCTACACAGACAAACCAAGCATAAAAAACGTTATATCCAGCATAGAACAATTTGGCATTGTTTCTGGTGCTCAGATGAATCACTCTAAGAGTTCCAGCCTTTGGTTTGGTTCGTGGGGCTCCACACCACCCCTATATGCAGGAGTTGAATGGTCATGTGTGCCCGCTAAATATCTAGGCGTTCCACTGAATGAATTTAAGTCAAGTGCAAATTACTGGAAAGAGCGCGTTCCAGTCGTCCAGCGTTATGCTAATACAATTGTCCCCTATCGGCTTTCAGTATTCGGTCGGGCTCAGGCCTGCGACACGTTTTTGGCGAGAAAACTTTGTTATGTGCTACAGGTCCTCCACTGTGCTAGGCATTACATCCAGCGTTTTCAGCGAATATTTATGACGTTTATTGGGTCATCCAAGTTTGAACCGATTCGACGTCATAACCTATTCAGACCTGTTTGTGCAGGGGGGCTCAGCGTAGTGCATCTGTATGTAAGGCAGTTAGTTGCCCGTTTCTTCTTTTTTTCGTGATTGTTCACATCCGATTATTAGAGAATTCCTACAAGTTAGTTTCATGAATCTGCTTTCCGACTTAGTGGTTTCTTCAGCTTTTACTGATCGACCACAGTTAGTAGGATTTATGCAGGAAGTTTATGCTTCGATGCGGTTTTTGACAGTACGGTTCTGGAATGAGTACTTATATTCTGTTTCGCGCAAGAGTCTATACACGAAATTGATAGCAATGCTTGTCCCGCCACCACTGTCTCGTTCTTTATACTTTGGCCTTAAGGGTCATGATGTGCTAAAGGGTGTGGGCAAGATACAAATTTCTCCTTGCTCGAAAACACTTTTTATTATATTACCCAACGAAACTCTTCCTGTAGGCACATGGCTCCACAGGAAAAATATTTTTATTTTCTGTAACTGCTGTCTGTGTAATGTGCCTGAAAAAAAGTGAGCACTGTTTCATTAATTGCAAAGACGCAATTCTTTTTTGGTATGTGCTGCAAAGAACTCTAAAGAAAGACTTTGTCCTAAACTCGTACAGTGTGTGGTATCTTGCTGTTACACAATCTGATTACGAACCATATGACATATTTTTCCTTATTGGGCTTCATAGCTTGTGAAAGACACTCATGTCGGATCACAACGCTGAGCCTGTTGTTCCACCTAGACTCTATTTTAGCAGAATGACGCTGCAACTGAAGGACACCTATGATGAAAATGACTTTCAACCTGATTGGTTTCCACTGGTGACACGGTGCTTATCTTTTCTGTTGTGCATCTCAGAAATGGCTGAGTGCATTGTAAATAGTCTGTGTACATAATCCTTTCCGTACATAACCACGTATTATAAATACCATGTCAGAAAAAAAAGAAAAAGAAAAAAAAAGTCACCATGGTATAGTGGTTAGCGTGCTGGGCTGGCATGCGGAGTCATCCCGTGAGATCATGGTTCGAGATTTGGCGCGGAAAGTTGCTTTTTTTCAAATTGTGTTTACGTACATTTTTTATTTACCTGAACGTCTTTCTAGCCTGCATCCGCATTTTCCCTACAACGAGGGGCGATGACCACATTCTACAACGCACATAACATGCGACTCCTGCGACTCCTACCACTCCCACAACTCCCATGTCCAATAACCAGATATGAATAGGTCTTATATATATATATATATATATATATATATATATATATATATATATATATATATATATATATATATATATATATATATATAGGTTTTTCAAAAGGGCAGTATTACAGTGCGAATGCGCCAGCTGCGTTTGCTCTGATAATACATTCCTGTGTATATTCTGGAAAGCTTGAGCAGTATGGTATAATGCAATAGTCAGTTATTCAAGGTCAGAGGAGAGCCGTGCGCACCTCACTGCCGTCGAGTGATACCTGGAGTGCGTTTACCCGATAGATATTGTTCTTATTTGCATAGTTGCTGTCTCTGCGGTGCTTGTAGCCGCTGAAATGGTGTTGTACGTTCCAACATAAATAAAGGACAGAATCTTGACTATGCACTCCACTTGGCATGTGAAGATGTTGTTATCTCGGGTATCAGATGAACAACTTGTACATCAAAAGCATGTTGCTTTAAAACTGGTTTCGATATTCACTCTCCCACTACTGAAGCACACGAAGCACTATGCTGAAGCCAGCTAAACACATATCGAAGAACTATTTGACAAATTCAGGCTTCCAATATAGGTCGAGGAAAAAAATTGGCAGTGGCTTAGCTCTAGTTAAGCCTAGTAAATTGCGTTAGCAATGGCGGCATGGCTACGCTTGTCTATTTGCTTGTGGCGTAGCTTGTGTGGTTCGATATTTTGGCTATATAGTAACACATGACACACAATGATTACGACTGTTCTTCCGGCGATTGTTCAGCGTGCTGTCTTCGTTTGGTGGCGTTGCGGCGTTCCTGAGCAATCATATCTTCAGTAGTAGCCGACGAGGTGGAAGGAGCACTCGGAGAGCTAGAACGCAGTCGCCGAACTTCACCATGTGCACGACGGTTAGCACGACGTTATTCCACTGTCTCTTGTGCACGTTGTCGCTTCCTAGCCTGAGCTTGTTGCCGACGCCTCTCGTTAGCAGCCTGCATAGCAAAGCAATCACGGCGAGGCCGAAGCAACCGGACGAGGCCGGAGTGACCTGAACGAGAAGGATACTGCGAAGGCAAAAAGAGCGCGAGGTGAGGTGTGCTTGGCTTCACCTGTTCTGACAGTGTCAGCTGGTGTAGTGGGCAGTGCCCGTGGTTGAACCAGAGAGTAGCAAGTTGGGCACTTGCTCCTTCCACGTGCGATCAGTTATGGTTCAAAGACCACCAATGGAGCACGCATGTTTCGCACTGGCCGGTATTGAAATGTCCAGAAAATTGCTTAGATCGAAAGTACAACTGAACATGGCCGACCTAACCATGAATCTTTTGTGAAGCGTCTGTAGAGCTCTGAGGAAAAACACTACGGACTATAAAGTTAAAGAAACAGCACCCATAAAAGTTTTTCCGTGCCTGTAACTCACACCCACAAGAAAGGATGCTTTAACCCCCAAATGCACCCGTTTGATAGGATCTCTGCTACTGGTTGTATCGGCGCATCAGTGCCTCAATGTAGCCTTTTTGGTTGATGTGAGTTGTAGACACCGAAAGTGTTGCTATTTTGTATACAGTTTAGATCGAGTCCGAACTCAAGAATAATATATCCCATGTAAAGAGAGTACGGAATCTGGCCGTTATCACATACAGCCACTCGCTCACGCTCTGGATTTGATGCCATCGTATTCATAAAATTGCACCGGTGCAAAAAGAATTCAATCACACCCCTAACACTGTTCCCTCTTATGGTGCGTTCAGCGTGAGGGACAGTTTCACTAATGAAGTTGATCTACACCCATGTTTCGCAATTAAAACATTTAATTAACCTACGTTTACAACATACTTGGCTCAGTCAAAATATTTAGATCACCACCATCAAAGTAAGGTTGAAAAATTTGTACATATCAAATCACTATGGAGATATGGAAAGTTTCGCATGTTATAAATTATTGGGCGCAGTAAAACTATCTCCAATTTTTTTTTCTTTTGTTTCCTCTTTATGTCTACAATTTTTCACCAAGCGGCCAGATAAACTGCAGATAGCCTCGGTTGCTGTCTATGTCAGGCCAGACATTTACGCAGTTAGTCTTTGAAATTGCAGTTTTTTCAGCACAGCAAGGTCATCCGTGCTGTTACCTAAGTCATGGAATGTACCATGTGGTGCACGGGGTATCCAAGGGCTGCTACTACAAAAGAGCAATACAGTGCCCTTCTACGTGCTTATATAGCAGTAATTTAGGCCACAGAATCGTCTTAGTACCGCAGCCTGAAATCTTCTTAAAACAGTTTATTTAGGTCCTTGTTGTGATTTGTTTATTTTCAACGCTAGCCGCCCGCTACCGATATATACTGGCAGTCAACGGCACCATTAATTTTTTTAGACTAAAGTTAGTTAAATGAACTGATCCCAGATAATGATTTATCACAAAAGAGTAGCAAAAGCTGCTGTGAAGGGGACATTGTTAGTGAATTAAACACACTACTTTAGAACGTAAGCAGACCTAGAACTACCAGAAAGACGATACGATTGTCAGCGTATATCCGAGGAAGTCATTTTTCCCAGATCAGGTCACCTTCGAGACCTTTTAACTAAAGAAATCGTAACTGGGTAAAGAAATTTGATGTGTTAAGACGAAAAGCTTATAATGGCTCATACGGTCGGTGTTCACTCGTTCGTTCGGTCCCATTAGAGCAGTCAGTCAGATGATGTCATCACCCGAAACCGAAGCTAACGTCATCAGAAAAATAAATACCTGGTCTCCACCTTGAATCGAAACTCCACCCCTCGTATGCCCAGCCGAGTCCTTTAACCAACTATGCCAACCCCGATATTTTTTTCTTTATTGCATGGAAGTAACTCAAGCAGATTTAACAAGGTACCATCCCGCAACATGTCATACACAGTCACACCAGCATCAAACTCTCACTTGGCCCACACATCAAAATTCCAGGAGACATAAACATCACTCGATTAAACGTAACCAGACAGGAAGTCGATCCTGCATAGCATATACCCCAGCATCATAGCACACTGTTCCCTACTTTGATAAGCGTGGTGGCTCTGCGCGGCGATCTGTCATGCTGCCCGAGATCATGAAACGCGCATACTAATTCTCCTTAGCTACCGCAAGTATAATAGTTAAAAATAAATAAATTAATTAATATTGTCTTCCCTGGGAATCGAGCCTCCATCTCTTAGATCCACAGCCGAGCGCTTTAACCAACTGCCCCACGCCCGTGATCACCAAATACACATCGTAATTCTCTTTGTCTACAATGAAGATAATAGTAGCGATAACACTGACGCTTCAATTAGCGATAATGACAAAAGATGGCATCACCAATGATAAGGACGGTATAATTAGTTATGTTGATAATGAGAGCGAACGTGTTGCTTCGTGTGCAGCAGCAATGCTCTCTGCAGTGTAGATTCAGCAGTGCTCTTGGAAGTTTTAAAAATAACACCCCTGATAACTCATAAAATGTTGTCCAGAAAACTTGCGATGAATGCCTGGAAGTGCTCGTGATTTTCTATAAAATTACACGCACCGGTGACTAAATTTTGCGGGGTAAGGTTAGCGACCCTAATGTAATAAGGTAAATCGCGGCCAATATTGCCTGCATTTGTCTGGTGGTGGAATGTCAAATATGAGCATCAGCTACTAGAATTTCATAACAACGGTTTCCTCCAAGCACACACCGTTCGTGTTTGACTAAAGAAAGGAGGCTTTAATATCAGCTGCTCCAAAAGGCGCCGTGAAAAAATGTCTTCTAACATTTTCAGCCCAAAACTGCGTACTCTTCGTTTGAGACTTTTGGGGAAACATGAGCTTTGCTTGACTGAAACGTGGGAGCATGGGCTGAAACGTGGAGGCTAACCAAGAGGGTTCTCTTAAGTTGAGGGCACTCAGATGGCTATAGAACGAAATATGGTAGGGGTAACGTTAAGAGATAGGAAAAGTATAGATCGGGTCAGAGAAATAACTCAAGTTGCTGATATTCCAGTGGACATTAAGAAGAAGAAATGTGCATGTGCAGGACATGTAGTGCGAAGAGAGGATAACCGATGGTCGCTTTGGGTAACAAACTTGATTACAAGGGAAGGAAAGCGTAGTAGGCGGCGGCGGAATGTTAGGTGGGCGGATGAGGTTAGGAAGTTCGCTGTGTTCAAGTGGATGCAGCTAGCACAGAACCGGATTAACTGGAGAAATATGGGAGAGGCCTTCACCCTGCAGTGGGAATAATCAGGCTAACGATGATGATGATGATGAGCCTTGCTTTACCGTCTGTGCTATTCAGCGCTTCTCGTGGTAACAAGAAACCGTTCGCTCCGAAGACCGTATGATGGTCAAAATAGTGTTGGAAACCCTTGTCGGATGCTGCTTTTGAGGGAAATTTTGAAGCTTCGTAAAACTTAGCGAATACGGTGCGCTGGCCTTGTTCATTGTTCTCCTTGCTGGCTTGCTACTGCATGGAGCCTACTGAGAGTGGTTCAATGCATTTTCAGAACGCATACGGTGTCGAAGTTTACCGCATCGTATGGGCTATGACTGTGGCGCGGGACGGCCTCCGCGACATGAACACGCTGTACGAAGAGGAGAACCTGCGCCAGGTGCTCGAAGGGACGGCGGTGATCATGAGCGACCACACCTCGCAGCAGTATCACATGTCACGTACCTGCCGCCGGCGGCTAGCTGCCGGTAGCTACTACTTCGGCGAGGAGAGTTCCTACCCTACCAAGCTGGCCATGGCCATGAGAAAAGGAATCGACCTTGGCCTCCTGCGTCTCATAGACAAAAGGTTTGATCGATCAGACTGCGGTGGAAATGCTGTCGCACTTGTAGTTTAGAATTGCAATGACGTAACGTGGCAAAGATTTAAGAGCCGAAAACGTTCCCTCTCAACCGGAAAACATTATCCATGCTATTAGTGCAGCGTTTAGCACCAACATTCAGCAAATCAGAGCCGGGTTGAGGCTGGAATTGTGCTATATGATTCCCTTGCCTCATTCCATCTTAGTCCCGCGTCTGAGGTGTTAGGTTCATATACACGATCGCCAATAATAGCAAAACCATCAAGGAATGCAGATAGTATATTCCCCGCAGATATAAAAAGCTTGTAGCCAACCACATACAAAGAGAAACCGAATACAGACAACTTTAAACATAATGAGGCAAATTCAAATGCGGGGATGAAGACAACTATCGCCACAGCCATCTTCCTAGCATGATGGAGTACAGAAGCTGGTTAAAATAGCACTCTCTATTGCTTTGTCTTAAGGCGAGTTCACTATCGAAAGTGGAGGAAGTCGTGTGAATTTTGTAACACCATACTTTGCAAAAGGAGAGACTCAAACTAACTCTACCAAGTGCTCAACGACCTCTTCCGATCTGTCCCTCTCTGACAAATATCTTTCGATACTAGCCTATGGCGATACCAGGGTACGAAAAGGAATACACGATTATTATAAATTATCTGGCTATACCCGAAAACAAACCCAGTTTAGGAACATGCTGAGTGCAGCGAAAGAAAATTTGAGAAAAATGATATAGGCTCAAACGTCTGCTGCTAATTGTGTCGCAGGGTGAGCTGGCTTGGAGAGAGTGGCATAATCCAGGCCTGGATCGAAGCGGAGCTGGGCGACTGGCAGTCGTGCCTGTCGGGAAGTCACGAGGATACCTACAACGCTCTCTCCCTGTTCGAGGTCCAGTCTGTATTCTTGCTGTTCCTCACCACCGCCGCCATGTCCCTGCTCGTATTCTGTGTAGAAATGGCAATCGCAGGTGAGCAGCAATAGCACGTTTGGAATGGAACAATTTTACTATGCTCTAAATGATACGCATTTGATTCAAGCGCAAACTTCCGTGAATGAGATTTCGGCGAGATCATCAATGATAATTTCGGGATAAAACGCTGCAGCCGAATTTGCGGAAACCAAAACGCTTATGGTCACTAACACAGCACATTCGAAATGAGCAGAGAGACAGGAAGGTGCCTCGGCCTTGTCCTCTTGGCTTCCCATTGTAATGAAATAAAAAATCTTGAAAATGACCAAAGTACGATCAACAAACCTTGCCGCAAAGTGGTAGATACCTGCGGTTGCCGTATTTGTTTAATGCTGTCTGGAGAATATAAATCATGAGTTTTCCAGCAGGCTCTTCACTGGTTTTATACGCACATTTCTCGAGAAATGTGGCACGAACTGGTATGGCGAACATTTCGCCAGAAAACGTGGCACAATTTTTTTTTTCACCCTAGATTGCCTTTACCTTGAGCACCACATTGTTGAGCATCGGGATGGTGTCCACTATGAGCTTCACCTGTCGTCAGCAGCGACTGTTCATAGGCATGGAATATAGCTCACTACGTGCTTATCACACATCTTGTTTCTCGGATCTTAACCTGGGAGACACAGAACACAAGCCAGCCACCAGCTAAGGCACGAGCAGAGGAAGACGTAGCGCACATATGAACAGCATGCCTTTTCAGACTATACTAGGCGGTGCAGGCCGTGCAATATTTGATACCTTTATTACCAAAAGTAAAGCCCCTCTTCCCGCTTTTTTTGCTGTTTAAAAGGTATTCGCGGCAGGTAGCAGTCACTTCAAAGAACCAGGGCTCTTCACAATTGTACCTAAGCTGCAACAAATAATTTGTAGCGTAAAACATCACTACGGGGACCACAGCTAAGTTTCTCTTGAGCCGCTCATTATGCGCATGCGCGAGAGCGGCCAAATTCGAAGCAACCTACCGGAAGTCTTATGCCCAATCACGATTGAATTTATGCTAATAAACTTTCTCTTCCACCGGGGAATGGAACCACCATCCCTTGGATCCCCAGCCAAGCGCTTTACCACTGCGCCACGCTCCGGATCATGAAACGCTCTTCGTAATTCCCCTTGTCAACCGTGAGGATAATAGAGGGATTCCGCGATTAACAGATACTGCGCCATTCCTTTCCTATAAACGAAGTATAGAAAACCGGAGAAATTTGATGGGTTCAATGAAATGCTTGTTGTGTTCGACAAAGGGCGCGCAATGTACCGTCACGACAAGCCGCTTTCCTAGAGCGGCCGAGAGAGGCCCGGAAGACTGAATCATTTCAGAGCCCACCACCGCGGGCGTTTACGCTGTACACTACGTATATCCAGACATAGCAGAGCTAAGCTACTGCCAATTGTTTCTAGAATCAGAAGCTGGTCGATATGTATTTCAGCTGATTACAGCGAGCCATGGATAATCTGGAGAGCGCTATGAACGCGAGACGGAAAACTAGATTTATGCCGCAATCCTGTGTTTATCTTCTGAGTTGAGCGGGAAGGTTTAGGTCGTGTGAATCAGTATTTAATTTCTGTAACAAAGTACATGACTCCGTTGCCACATCACATCTGTAACTGTTTTCTTGTTTACGGTCAGGTACAGTTTTCCTTTAATTGAATTTTCCTTTGGCCCTTGCCTTGTTCCAGTTAACTGATTTTGCCATGGTATAAAAGTGCACGTTTTCAGTAAAATATGTTTAGTAGAGAGAATGTGCCAACTTCTTTCTTAATTTCTCTGGTTGCCTCTTTTCGCGCTAAACGTTTGAGATGAATAGAAAACTCAGGAAAGTCGCCCTTTTGCTTCACAGATAAGGGTTTCTATGTGTACTATTCCAAAGACAGATAAGCCACATATGAATGATAGGGATGTTACACGACCTCATTTCGACAACTTAGAAGGCACGATGTTAAAAGCAATATTGGATATGCTTTGTCTCGCCCGTTCAGTTTTGCTAGTTCATTCTGCTCTTGCTGAAAGTTCTACGTACTGACTTGTGAGGAAAGCACAAGCCTTGTTATAACCTTGTAAACTCTGTTGCGTCATGTTGCATGCCGTTACATGCTATATATACTAGGTGTACCATAAGGAAGACCTGCCACTAATTTTTAAATGAACAGCTTTAAAAGAACAGTGCTCGAACTTCTGTGCACATTTTGGCGCGAGGCGAACAAGACTAGTCATAGCGCCGAAGGTGATTACGTGTTCTACATTATAAGGACATATATTTCTATTGCTGAAGTCATAGCGCCGAAGGTGATTACGTTTTCTACATTATAAAAATTTATATTTCCATTGCTAAAGGCTGTCTATAAACACAAATAATTGCTTTCAGAAACGTAACTACAATACCTAAAAATGTACTTTTGTTAAAATTTTTAGCGTGCTTCATTATTTGCCTGTTCTTCGATGTCCGCAAACATTAATATTATAGTTTCTCGAAGCTTTCCGTTTACCGCAAAAAGCCTACTTTAAGAAAATAATGGCTTCCTTGCATGAAAAAGTTGGTGCTTGTCACGTCATACGGTGGGGCGCAGCGAATTGGTGTAAATATGAATATACGTGCTGAATGCGCACACCAAAAGGGAATTACTGGGTTGCGGCGTTGTCAATTAGTTCTCGCTGGTCGTAAATGCACACAATCTCTTCTTCTCCTGGCTGCAACGTTCAATATAAGGATAAGTAATCATATGAGATTATCACTAAGAGCGTAGAACGAATATAGCGTGGTCAGAAACAAAGCAGACAAAGCTAATACCACACAATACAATACTTTTATTCAACATCATCAGGATATTGGGGGCGCCGGGAAAATGCCAGTAATGAGGCTTGACGAGGCCGACGCACCCAACAGAGGCAGTTTGGTAGTGGCACACATAAAAACCTAGTTGAAATAAAAAAAAAGCATCGGTTAACATTCAAAAATTGAGAACATGAAGTAGCACAGGTATCAGACAGTTGCTCATCAACTATGATTCGTCATTTAATAAATTTGGGAGAGTGAAAGGCGACATTTGACAGCCGTAATTTGTGCGCTTCTTAGGTAACAACAATTTAAAACTTGTTCTAGTTGAGTACAAATTATGTTTATACTGTAATCTTGACAGTTGTAACATTTAGGTAGCATTTGGTACCCACACAAAGTGATAAACCCGATTGCCAGCAAGAGCACTAAGCGTAAAGAAATTCCCACTAACAAGACGACAATATTATACCATTGTGTACAAGGACATTTGTGCAATAGAAAGTGAGAGGAACTTTTATTTACGGCGCAGTTCTGTTGCCAGGATATTTGAACCTTCTGAAAATGTGAACCGTCCTCAAAAATAATGATTTATCCGCATCACCTCCTCTTTAGCGAAGCCGGAATACTACAGCCAATGAAGAAAAAAAAAATAGACATTTCAGATGTTACAGTGATGTTTAACTGGTGGCTCATCATCTATTACATGCAATCTGTCCGTGCAAAAAAAAAAAGTAAATAGGAAATATTTCGTGCGCCAATATAAGAGCGAACATCGTTTTTATACCCTTCAGCCATAACATTTCTTATTGGTGTGCAGCTATGACGAAATAAGAAAAAACAACAAGAAAACCTATATTTTTATATAAACAGCGCGAAAGACGAGGACAAAGATGAGGACACAAACACAGCCCTTACTGTCAACTAAATTTATTCCCAGAGGTGTGCAAGAATATACAAGTGGCTTGAAGCGTGACAGAAAAAACAGATGCAATGCGCATGCCGAAGCCAAAGCCAATTATCTCGTTTTACGCCTTGCCAAGAACGCCAGCTCTTTGTCTGATAACGCAGGGGAAGGAGTGCTAACGCAAGGTCTCCAAGCTCCAAAATTTTTTCAGCTTCAATTTCTTCCTTGTGATGCGGTCTTTAGTGTTCCTGTAAGTATTGCATTTATCGAAAAGGGGTTTAATTTCTATTTTACGTTCCTCAGTGCATGTGAGGCAGTGAAGACGCAGGTTATGGTGCTTCTAATTTTTCAAACATTTTTTACCGTCCCGTTTGCCCTACATACACTTTGCCACATTACAAAAGAATCTCGTAGACTAGTTCCTCAGTGCAGTCAAGAAATCCGTTCCTAATTTTTGTCTTGCAAGCAAGGGTTGGCTTAGTCACGGGATGACTGACGCGATTATGCATTGGCAGTTTACACGGTGCGGAGAAGGCTACTCGTACCTGAGAACGCTGTGCTACCATTTTTAGATTATGTGACAGGTTATGAATGTACGTGATCACAACTGTCTTGTTCTGCTTATTCGAGTTATCAGATTGTTGGTTATCTTCGTTTCTCCGTTTCAGCCTTACAAAGCCTTCTGCAACGGAAATCTGCATATGAATCGGGTAGACTACGGCCGCTAATCTAGATGATTGCCGGGCGAAACTAAAGTCAGTTAGGTGCTTACAAGGATTTTTTGAACACATTCTTAAAAAGCGAGGTGACTACGGCTCTTTACCAGTTTAGAATGCGCCGAATGAACCTGCAGTAGTGGCTACTTGGAACGCGCTTCATACGCCAACACAAATCCTTCTCAGAAAATATAATTCTTTAAGTCTAAAAACCGAATTGCCCCACCTTCTGGAAGTTAGTGGGTTAAGAAACTCACAAAAAATGATGAGTGTAATTAAAATATCATGCTTGTAAAATCCAGAGTTGGTGTCTAAAACCAGTAAAAAGTTGTCTACGAATCTAAAAATTTTAATAAATCCCTCTTGACTGTCTTCAAGTATCCGGTCATATTTAGCTAATAGTAAGTCTCTAAGAATTGGAGCTATGCATGAGCCAATACATATGCCATTTTTTTGAAGGTAAAAACTGTCTTTCCATTTAACAAATGTTGAATTAGGATAAAAACGTAAAAGTTCTAAAAACCTATTCCTGCGGAATATTGAAAGGCTACCACTCCAAGTTCATCAATATATTTCTTGACATATTTTAACAAATTATCTTTAAGCAGAAGGTAATACAAATCCTTGATAGTAATTGACATTGCACTGAGACGGTTCTTATGGCAGGCGTTCATAAAGTTATCTTCGCACGTCTTAACCAGGAATGAATCGTTTACCCGCAAAAGGGCCAGTTTCTGTTGAAAAAATTGGGCTATTAATTTCTGCAGGATTCATTTTCTGAGATAACACGCAAATGGCATTCATGCTTGCGAGCTTTTGAGCAGAAGAATAAATATAAACAGATTTTGCTGTTATTTGCAATAGACTTTACCAGGCGTTGTAGGTGTAATCTGTCACATAATTTCTTTGCTTTAGCTTTGAGCTTCGACAAGTTAATATCATTGCGGCGTTGAAAAAATGGGTTCACCCACTTCGGAGTAACAAAAAAAATCAAAAGATAAAACAGTGAACCCACCCTCTTTGTCGGCGGGCACAGCCCATAAGGAATGTTCCTTGAGAAAGTAAACGACACGTCGAACAGAAGGTCGTGACATACCAGGCTTGCATTTGGCCACTACGTCGACGCATTGAGATTTGCACCGCTCTTTTTCTACTTCCTGAACTTTCTGTCAGGCTTCAAGCCATGTATATATTCTTGCACACTTCTGGAAATGAAATCAGTTTACAGTCAACGCTGTGTTTGTGTCCTTCTCATCTTTGTCCCCGTCCTTCGCGCTGTTTATTCCAAATGAGCAACCAACCAGCCTGCAACTTAACGCTTATAATGTGACTCTGTTCTATTTAAAAGGAATAGGCGGATGAGAAGGGTAGATTTTAATCAGTTCTTTAAAAGTTGCCCCATAGTTTTTAATGCCTGACTCTTAGACTTCATTACACTTCATCTTTCTGGGTTGGTGCTTTTTTTTTTCGAGACAGGCCATTTTGTACCTTGATTTAATGCGTGGTGTTCTATAAGGTAACCCGCAAGTGGATATTGTAAATTCAAGTTTCGTAGGACTAAGTATATGTTATGAAGTGAAGTAAGGTGCAGATTTCAAAGTGCATATGGGCGCCTGTAAACTAAGAGTGTTATGAGCAATGATTACATATGAACCGGTACGGACAGAGGCAAATTAAGAATTCCTTTGCTAATAAGTTCTCCATTGAAATGGAGGGCGAGACAGATATCGCAGCTACATTTCCCATCTTTAGAAATGCAAATCTGAGCGGATGTTACTAAGCTCACCTAAGTTTATTAGAACAATGTATACTGATCGCATTCAAGGTAACTTATACTTGATACCAGTTAGTTGTTAATAAAGAGTTTGATAGCAGATTTTGGCTTACATTCGCCAGTTCCGGTAGGGGAAGGTACAAAAGGAGCGCAGCTCTCTTTTGCTGCACTGCTGCATTTTTACTTATGTTCTGTTTAGGCCTGATGAGGCGGAAAAAATTCAGTGCTTTTACACCTGTTCTTTACTTTTGCCGTATGAGGTTGTCGCACCCGTGATGTCATTGCTGTCGTAGGTGAGCGTTTCTACTGTGCCACAGCCTGTCGATGTCATTCGGTCGAAAAAGCGCCGCCATCGCTGTTAGTTTTGAGGAAATCCTGTCGAAAAGTAATAACGCGAATGTTATTTGCACAGCGTTCAGAATGGTGCCGCGCTATTTTCTTCACATTTAATATCAATCACGTAGCCATGTTGGAGACAAGTATACGGTAGCAATTTAAACATTGACATAATTACTTCGGATTGCGCGCCATTCTTTGTAAATGCAAGTGTCCACAGAAAAATTGACACAGATGCTTCGCCTTCCTTTCGCCCCAAAACCAAATCAACTAAAGACGTTTAGCACTTAGCAAAATATTTGCTACACCTTTCCCAACATTTGAGGACATGAAACCCTTAAGCGCCCTTATAACATTGTGCTACAATGGTACCATCAGAATTCATTTTATCAACTATCAAAATTTCATAATAAATTAGATGTCTATACGACTGCTCATAGACATGTTCAGTTAATACAGAAAAGTTGTCTTGTGTAATGAAATCATTTATTGCCCTTTCCAACCCCTTTTTTCATTCATATGTTCATTTTATACCGGCAGTTGCGACCCATGCCCAGCTGATATTTGCATTTTCCATGCACAGACCATAGAGCCCTTCATAGGCGATGTGCTGAAAGCGCTGTGCTTTGAACTGCTATGCCGGTCACGACAGTAGTTTCTAACATGTGTTGGTTTCATTATTTTCAGCAACGTCGGCAAACATACAGAGAAAACATCGGCTGCGTCGCATCAAAATATTTGTCTTTGGAACAGAGGCTGAAGACAGGGTGAGAGCCTTCGAAAGATGGGGAAGAAAAACGGAAGTGGTAAATTGGTCGCGAGCCGCTTCTACACAAGCAAGCTGCTACAAAGAAAATATCAAAGACCGCACCTTCTCCAAAAGGAATAATCAGAATTGATAACCCTAAATATGATAATGCGATAACTGATGATCTTACACTTTTTACATCTTGTAGCCCTTATAACACACACAGTTCACGATACAAGTGTCTGGTGCGGCTAAAGAGTAAAACCGCCCTGTGGATTATATCGTCACGGAACAGAAGAACAGCAACAGCCTGTTAGGCAGCCCACGATCACCAGCGCACATCGGTCTCTGCATATTCCCACGAGGGGCCCCACCACTCTAGAATACACGGGGTATTACCCCCCTTGTCAAAAGATGAATCGTCCCTATCGTTAAGGAGACAAGGAAAATAATAACAGGTGAAGGACGAGCAGGCAATGTCAAGGCAGGAAAATAACGGCACGCAAAAATACTGCACTTAACGCGAGTGGTACGGTTTCTATCGGTTGATATGCACAATGTCAGTCTGAGGAGCACGACACGATGAGCGAATAATCCCTTAGGAAGGATTTCATAATCCACGTCACTAACACGGCGAAGGACCCTATAGAGGCCAAAACATCTATCTACCCAATAGTTTTTCGGAGTGACCGCTCTGTTGGTTGGGGGTCCATACCCAGACTTGATCACCGCGAGTATATTCGACAGCCCGGTGACGGATGTTGTATCGCTCGGCATCACGAGTTTGTTGCGACGAATGCGAAGCTTAGCCAGTAGGTAGAGTTTTCCGCAAGCTGGGCGAATTATTCGTCGTCGGAGACAGAGGTGGATGTAACATCTGGGAGAAGCATCGCATCTAACTTTGTAGTCACTTTCCGCTCATAGAGCAGGCGTAAAGGCGTACAGAGGGTAGTTTCTTGCACTGTGCTGTTATATGCAAAGGTGATGTAAGGCAGAATAGTATGCTAGTATTGTGGTCGCTATCTACGCACATGGATACCATATCTGTTAGAGTTTTGTTCAAGCGTTCCGTAAGTCCGTTTGTCTAGGGGCGGTAGGCGGTAGTCATCCGATGATCTGTGCAACTAAGCCGCATTATTTCCTGCACTAGCTGTGCATTAAATACTGTTTCGCGGTCTGTGATAACAACATATATAATATGGTGAGGCTGCCCAAAAGTAATGAAGAATAATACGCCTCTGCCTGTTATAACAATGTTATAGTTGTGTTAACTTGTCCTGGAGGGCGTCACAGGTGGCCCCTGTATCTGTATATATTGCCGCGACTAATCTATTAAAGGGGGCTTTTTCTTCGTCTGGCTACTGGCGTCGTGTCTGCTCAGCTGGTTGCATGTTCCGTTGTGCGCGTGCCATCCGGCAATAAACAGATGGCGACGAGGATGGGATCATCTGTTGTACCGCTGGGTGGCGCACGCACAGCGGAACATGCAACCAGCTGGCACAAATAACGCCAATAGCCGAACGAAGAAAAAGCCCCTTTTAACAGATCTGTCGCTGCAATATATACACATACAGGGGCCACCCGTGGCGCCCTTGTCACATTGTCAAAATCACACTCTATAGTCTGCGAACAGCGTAGGTTGCCTTCGCTCTCGCGTTGATTGCCCCAAAATTGCCGATGGTTCTGTCCTCGCTGATGATACTTCAAATGCGCTGCTTTATGTTGTAGACCGCCGCGTTTTCGTCTGAGGTGGCCGCAGGGAGTTCTGGGTTGCGCCGAACTGAAAACGTGCGGCGCCAGCGGGCACAACAAACTGCTCGCAACGAAGAAAATCCCTCCAGCGACAGACAGCTCGTCTCGGATGCGATGAAAGGGGTGTGCACCTGATGGCAGATTCTTACTTGGAGGCCATGAAGAGGTAGTCCACTGCATGACGCCCTGCAGTATTCGATCCTGCGAAGTTTCAGCAAAGAACTCTTCATGGCTTATGCACGACGGAGCAATGCATAATTCGTTATCAGACACTTTCGGCTCCATGTGCCCCAGGAGTGCATATTGGGGCATTCGTGACAGCGCATCCGCCACAACGTTTTCACTGCCCTTCTGAAACTCTATTGTGTAGTTATAATCGAGCAGCCGGGCATGCCAGGTTGCAATTCTGAAGGGTCTGCGACCCACACCTTTTGTTGACAGTAGAGTTACGAGAGCCTGATGATCTTTGCGCAAAATAAACGAACGTCCCCACAGATACACACGCCAATGTTTGCAGACCCATACTCATTTCAAGGCTTCCAGCTCGCCAGTCGAATACTTCTTTTCCGCTTCTGTCAATTCCCTGGAAACTAAAGCAACAGAAACTACTTCGTAACCCCGCCGTTGCTGCAGTACTGCTCTGAGGCCGATTACGGACGCATCAGTTGTAACGGTGGCCTCAAGGGCAGGATCAAACAGCTGCAAGCATCTGTAAGACAAAAAACGACGTACCATCAAAGCAAGGAAGTGCTTGGGACTGAGCAAGTTCGAACATCTTCTCACAAATGCTGCTCTGCTTAGTTGTACACGGTCAAAGGAACTGGACAAACGCTGATGTTAAGCGCAAGTTTGGCACTTCGAATCCCACTGGAACTCGGAATCTTTTCGCAGCAACTCGCGAAGATGGTCGACCCCCTCGGCGTATCGCGGAATGAACTTCGCGTAATAGCCCGTCATTCCAAGGAAGGAAGGTAACGTTGCCTTGTCCGTCGGCGCAGGTGCGTTCTGAATGGCATCAATGATGCTCTGCAGTGGTCGCACGCCATTATCGCTTACGAGATGACCGTGGAATGGAGGTTCGCTCACAATGAAAATGCACTTTTCATTTAACTTCAGCCAGTTATCACCGATGCGATGCAAAGCTTGTCTAAAGTTTGCGTTATGCATGTCAAGTGAGCTTCCAAAACGATAACGTTATCTACTTAGCAGAAGGTATTTCTGCACGATTGCAAAATCGTAGTCATAATTTTTATAAACGCTGCTGGTCGAAGCAAGTTAGAACCAAACACGTCGAAATCGGTACAATCCTTAGTCCGTAATAAACACTGGTAAATCTCGGCTTTCTGCGCTCACGGAACTTGGTGGTACGCTGAAGCTAAATCCAATCTCGGAAAATATTTTGCACCGTGCAGCTTATTCAGGAGCTCCTCTGTGTGTGGCAGCGGAAACTTTTTTGTAACAAATTGCCTTGTTGGGCTCAAGTAAATCAACACATAAGCGTATTCACCCGTCCTTTTTCCACACACTGACAAGCGGCGATGCCCACTTAGAGTTGTCAATTTTTTCAATGATATCCTCACGTACAAGACGGTTTAGTTCCTCGTACAGTTGGTCTCTTACTGCAAATGGTAATCATCGCAACTTCGCAACAACTGCTGCTGTGCCATTACGAACTCGCACCTTGTGAATGAAATTCTTATCCAGCCCGAGCTTCCCATCTAACAAGTGTGCAAAGTTGCCGAGCTATTCGCTGCGAATGCCCTGAGGCACATAGGAAGGTTTCATGTAGTTTAAGCAGCTGCCGTCGATTTGAGTCACAGAGCGACGATGACGTCTAACCCAAGAATGTTCTTTCCTAGAGAAACTTCATGGAAGAGCACATTTGCCAGGCGGTCGCGGAATACAATGGAAGCGACTAAACATTCCCGAAAAACAATGCGATAGTGTGAAAAATCTAAGAGGGTGGCTGTAGATGGTTGCAACGGAGGCGAAAACTTCCGCTTATCTTATTTAGTTGCAGACAAAATTAAGACCGCCAAGCCGGTGTCCACTAAAAGTGAAGTAGTGACAGTGTGCATTTGCATGTCCACCTGTATTCCTGTTCTATGGCTTCAGTCAGTCAGTTTAGTCGTTCAGTCGTGTCCGACTCTTCGTGACCCTATGGACCATGTCACGCCACGCTTTCCGGTCTCTCACTATCTTCCTAACATCACATAACTTCATCTGCAGTGCCTCGAGGATGCCATCTAACCAATGCGTTCGCTGCCTACCCCTTCTCCGGCGACCCTCAACTTTCCCAACATCAAATCTTTCTCCAGCGACTCCTCTCTTCTCATCAGATGACCAAAGTAGCTGACCTTTAACTTTAAAATTTGACCCTCCAATTAGCAGTCAGAGTTTATGGTCGACAATATCGACTGATTTGATCTTCTGGCAGTCCAAGGAACTCTCAAGAGTCTTCGCCAGCACCACAATTCAAACGCGTCAATTCTTCGGCGGTCAGCCTTTTTCACAGTCCAACTCTCGCATCCATACATCACAACTGGAAAGACCATAGCACGAGTTATACGGATCTTGGTTGGCAGACTAATGTCTCTGCTCTTTACTAGGCGGTCGAGGCTAACCATTGCTCTCTTTCCCAGAAGCAGGCGTCTCCTAATTTCATGGCTGCAGTCTCCTTGCGAGGTAATCTTGGAGCCCAAAAACAGAAAATCTGTCACAGCTTCCACTTCTTGTCCATTGATGCTCCAGGACTTGATAGGGCAAGACGCCATGATCTTTGTCTTTTTAATGTTCAGTTTAAGCCCAAATTTCTCACTCTCTTCTTGTACGCGGATCAGAAGTCTCTTGAGTTCCACTTGACTTTCTGCCATTAAAGTGGTATCATCCGCATATCTAAGGTTGTTGATACGTTTTCCAGCAATCTTCACTCCAGCTGAAGACTGTCCAGACTGGCCTTCCTCATGATGCACTCTGCATATAGGTTAAATAGGCAGGGCGACAGTATGCAGCCTTGCCTCACTCCTTTCTCGATCGGAAACCAATCAGTAAGACCATGCCCAGTTCTGACTGTGGCCTCTTGCCCTTCATACAGGTTCCTGAGGAGACAAATGAGGTGAATTGGAACTCCCATCTCTTGGAGAGCTTGCCACAATCTGCTGTGATCTACGCAGTCAAACGCTTTCGCATAATCAATAAAGCAGAAGTAGATGGGTTTCTAGAACTCTCTTGCTTTTTCCATGATCCAGCGAAGGTTAGCAATTTGGTCTCTAGATCCTCTGCCCTTGCGAAACCCAGCTTGCACGTCCGGAAGCTCCCGATCGACATACTGCTGCAGCCTACCTTGGAGGATTTTCAACATCACCTCTCTAGCATGCGAAATAAGCGCGATCGTGCGGTAGTTGAAACAATCTTTGGCACTGCCTTTCTTTGGAATGGGGATATAAACTGACCTCCTCCAATCCTGTGGCCACTGCAGGGTTGTCCAAATCTTCTGACATAATGTATGCAGAATGTTAACAGCGTCATGGTTGAGGTTTTGAAGCAACACAGCTGGAATACCATCAATTCCGCTAGCTTTGTTCTTAGCAAGGCTGGCTAAGGCCCATTCAACTTCACTCTTCAGGATGCCCGGCTCGAGATCAGTAATCACAACCGTCTTATGTTGGGTTTGGACATTCGGGTCCTTCTTGTACAGTTCTGTGTATTCCTGCCACCTCTTCTTTATCTCTGAGGCTTCAGTGAGGTCCTTGCCTTGTTTGTCCTTTATCACGCCCAGCTTAGCGCAGAAGCTTCCTTTGATATCTTTGATTGTCTTATACAGAGCTCCAGTGTTCCTTGATTGGCTGTTGTCCTCAACTGCTTGGCACTGTATGTTCAGGAAGGCATTCTTATCTCTCCTTGCTATTTTCTGAAAATCCGCATTGAGAACCTTGTATCTTTCTCTTTCCCCCATAACTTTTGCCATCCTCCTTTTCTCAGCTATTTGCAAAGTTAAAAAAACTGTAAGAACTCCAATGTCATCTTCGGCAGTGACTTCCCGAATAGCCAGGGACTGCCTGGGCTCCCCCAGACTTCTGCCCATACGTTAGAAATGACCGAACTTACCGCATTTGTTGCAAGTCTTTGTTCTAGCTCTGCGCGTTGAAGAACTTGCCATGTGTCGCGGAGAGCTGCAGCGAAAACAAACTCTAGAATTGGTTGTTAGGAGGCCTGCCGCTTGTCTTGAGACTGCTTAACGCTCTCGTGCAATACCGGTGATGCAGGACGCTTGCTTACGTGAACATCTGTACGCGGAGTTAGTTGCAGCGAATGCTGTTCTGTCGTTTCCATTGTTCTTGCAATGTCGAGCGCCCGTTGCAATGTCAAAGAAGAACCTTCTAGCAGCAGTCACTCCCGTACCTGGTGGCGGCCCGTCTTTTCTACAAGCTGGTTCTAAATAAATTCTTCCCCTTGAGTACCGAAGATATATGTAACAGAAAGCTCTCGAAAGGCTGTGGCAAACGAATCACTGATTCACTTGGCAGCTGAGCACGCTGGTGGAGCCGTTGTCGCTTAACAACGACATTAGTATTGGTAACGAAATAATCTTCGAGCTTTGCCATGGCGATGCCAAACTCATCTTGTTTCGTCGTTGTCGTAGCATCCGCTTCCTTGTCTTGCTGTTTTCCTGCTGATACGGATGTCTGTTATTTCGGCAATGCGTAGAAAATGCGCTGCCCTTCCACGCCCAAGCAATGCAGCAAGAGGGCTTCCTGTCGAGCATCAAGTTGGCCGTTGTTCCCCGAGGCCAGCAGATAATTTTCAAACATCCTTCGTCACTGCTTCCATGGAATTGCTGGCCTTTCCGGCGCTGGCAGGAATTCCGGTGGCTGAAACAGGTTCATATTGTAGCTTATTGGCGTCCACTTCTGTTTATCCTCTTCAATCTGTAGAAAAATTGGCACAGCCAGTAAAACCCCCGTTACAGCCGGTGGAGTTCCCTTCACGCCCGTGGAAGAAATTAGGAATTGATATCGCTGGCCTATTTACGTATGCAACTGAATATAACCGTTTTGCTATCACACTAATCGACTACTTTAGCAAGTGGCCCAAAGTCTGATTCACGGTTGATGTCACGTCTTCTAACGTTGTGTCGTTTCTGCGCAGTGTATTCTGCAGTGAAGTCTATCCCGAAGAACTTGTGACCGATCATGGGCCTAAGTTCACATCAATCAAGTTTGAAGAATTCCTGGAAGAAAGAAGTATAAAGCATACTTTTTCCGCTGTCTATCATCCACAAATGAATGGACAGATCGAGCGGTTTAGCCGTGTGCTCAAAAATTACGTTCAAGTATGTTTGCAGAAAAAGGGGCCCTTAAAGGATGCCATCATTGAGTACCTTGTAATATATTGGTGTACCCCACACGCAACAGGCGAAAAACCTGCCCTGCTTCTGCATGGTCATCACGTAATAACTAAGTTGGAATTAGACGGAGCTCCGGGTGGCCAGCTCTTTCAGAGGCCGGACATTGAGTTGTCAAGCACGTTGCGCTTCACCCAGGCTGACTAGTACTGGTCGAGTTGCAAGGGCACATTCAGAAAGGTGCTGTTAGGTATTCCCTGCTCCTCATTGTTGTTCAGCAGTGGCACCAAGACACCTGTGAACTGGAAGATGGCCGCAGGTGGAACTGTGAGCACTTAGTGCAATATCCTAGGGAGTACCTTGAGCATTTCATCTGTTGTATCGCCGGATGCCACACGTCCAGCGGAACATGTAGCCAGCTAAAACAACATGACGCCAGTAGCCGAACGAAGAAAAGGAAAAAGCCCACTTTAATAGAATAGTCGCGGCAATATATACACATACAGGGACCACCCGTGACGCCCTCCAGGACAGGTTAACACATCTATAACTGAAACAACAGGTGGAGAGCTGTGTAGAAGCAAAATGTTTTCGACAAAAACTTAGCAATTTTAGCAGCAGCACAACGCTGGAGGGGTTTTGTTTCGCAGAAACATGATAAAAAATCATTGGCAACAACAATTCATCATGGCCTTGAGATAACTTAGGAAACGATCCAACTAAGTCGTACCGACTTGTTGAAACAGATGTCGGCCGAGGAACAGCTTAGAGCAAACCGGCAGGCTTCAGAGGGTGGGTCTTACGGCACTGGCAGTCACGACAGTATTTCACATACTATCTCACAGTGGCCGCAGGTTTGGGCCAGTAATACTTCTGATGTATTTGTGTCAATGTGCGACTGAAGCAAGATGTCTAAAGGAATGTTCATCGTGACAGGTCGGCAGAAGTTTGGTACGAAGAGCAACAGTAATGACTAATAGATACATGGCCTGAGAGGCTGCAAACGTGTGTTTTTACAAGACATCGCTGCGTAGCGAAAACGAAGGCAGCGCTCGTGAGAATCGGCGAGGTGGTAGTGGCGTGTGGCCTTCAAGGTAATCAATAAGCGGTCAAAGCTGAAAATCTTCACGCTTGATTTCAGCAAGAGTTGATTGACGTTGTGACTGCTGCAAGGACCGTGCCGTCATCATGATCATCGTCAGCCATGTCGAGTGGCAGTGGTCCGTGCGAGAGACAGTCTTCGTCAGTTTTCCTTTTGTCAGTGTGCCACTGCGATATCTTGGAGCCGCAAATTCTATCGGGCAAAGCGTCCAGAGGGTCCTTGAGGTTCGCCAACCAATACAGGGGATGATGGTTACTGACGACCCTAAAAGGTCATTCGTAAATGTACGGTCTGAATGTAGCGAGCGCCCAAACCACCGCGAGGCATTTTGTTTCCATTGTCGAATATTTCTTTTCAGGACGAGAGAGTGTACGGCTGGCACAGGCGACGAAGCAGGCTGGTGGGCGCGGTGATGTCTACTACGCTGTTCACCTCAGTTGGGGACAAGGATTATAGATAGATCTACCCAGCACCTCTACCAGTTGTCACGGATGAAAATAGAACAGCAATAGCCATTTAGGTAGTCTATGATCAGCAATGCATTTTGACCTATTCGTCTTTCCACGAGGGTCCACACCACTTCCACAATACACGCGGCAATATTGTACTCAGCAGGCTCGAGTTTAGGATGCCTTGAGAGTATCCCACTTTTTGCAGGTTGTTAGTGTTTGACAGTGGTGGTTAGTATATGTAAAATGCCTGTCTAGGCACAGAATAGAATATCATTGCTACCTCTTACATGTAGTGAACACTCACAAAGGCGATACATATGTGCATTACACCATCGATCTGTACCAGCCTAACAGGCGGCATGTATGGCCAGAGTATGTAGCGTGATCAGTGTTAGAGTGCCTCTATTATACACTACTAGCTCTACTGATTGCCGCGATTGTACTCTTCCTTGCGCCATTTTACTACATCTCGGTAAGAATTATGTGATTAAAGTTCCGTCGAAACAATTGACCAGTATCGTTGTCTCACTGCCAATGTGAGCCTGCAAGGGCTCACGCACGAACTACGCTGTCTTGCACTTGGGAGTTTTCAACGCAACTTCTGCCGCTGGGCAGTGTGGCGTCCGCGCAAGTTTTTGTGAGCTGGGACCATATGACTGAAGGCAATTATGCAGGAACGGTCAGGTACCTCGCGTGAATATTGTCTGTGCGATTGTCGGTGTTTTACGGTGACGAATGTTTTTCCACCGAAGCAAGACAAAATCAAAATAGAAAGAAGCAGATACGCGACGTAAAGAACGACATTAGCGTCCGGCATAAAACACTTAAGGCGCTTAGACAAGCTAGAAGATGAAGCCATACATCGAGCAATACGAAATCACCAGTCGTGTGTAGGTTATATCCGAGTGGGTGGAACGCGGCTAGTCCAGTAGTATTTGGTTTCAGGCCGTAAGGCTAAATGCCGCTCTGGGGGTCGCAAAATGTATGCTCTTTAGAGCCTTTGATGACATCGACCTGCACATGGCGCATTTATTGCCAACAAAATGTCTTAAAGGGTGATATTTGTTAGTGACCGGCCTTATGGCGTTCGAAAAAAAGCAACACAAAAAACGTGACGAATAATATGCAACAGACACAGTGTTGATATTGCAGTTAGGGACCCATTAGAGAAAATAACTTTGAAGACACAATAAGGCCAAGTGGAAAAGTATGCTTTATCCGCGGAGGCCGTTTGTTAATCTTTAGAACCGGAGTGAAACTGAGAACTCCAAAGAGGAGGGGAAGAACAAGGAAAATGAGTGCGCAGTACTTACCCCTTGGAACATCATCCTAAAGGCCAGAAACTTCGCAAAAAAAAAAAAATGAGCGCAGCATTCCTTTGACATTTAGTGTTGCCTAAAACATTCGTTGCAATGCTCATCTTGACTGGTTGCGACAACCTTTCCTTCGGAAGGTTGTCGTAATTCCTTAATTCCTTAGCTCTTTAGTTCACGCATTGAAGTGCATTCGCTCCAAATATGGTTTTTCCTGTTTAAGAAGCAAAATCACATGCAAAAAAAAAGGATTGTCAGTGGAATTTAGGGACGCTAACGCTCATTTCCCACTAGACACAGACACACAAAAATAGGATTATGCTGCCCAAACATATATTTCCCCAAAAAGGCTAATGTTCTCCACCGAATTGCTCGTGACCTTGCGATGGTTGTCTACGTGGATTGAGTCAAGTTGTGATTGTTTGCTACATTTTATTAGCATTAGACATTAGTGCTGTTGACAATGTTGCATTTTTGCTTTTTTTTTGTTCCGGTATTATTTACCTTAGGTTCATGCAGTTACTTTTTAACATTCTTTCCGGCGCTGCAGATACTTTGAATATTGTGTTTTAAAGCTGCAGTCTTGTGCTAGTTTAAAATTACATTGACTTCCTCTACAATCAGTAAACGTGCGTCGTTTTTCTTTTCTGTGTGTGTGTAAAGGGGGAGGGGAATCTCTCAAGTGTGTGAATTGATTACTCGCAATATAAGTGTTTTTTTAGGGGTGTGCGAATAGTACTTTTTCCAAACCGAATCGAATACGAATAGTGCACTATTGCTATCGAATCGAATACGAATAATGTAGCTAAAAAGCGAATCGAATACGAATCGAATAGTGAAAGCAGCGAATCAAATACGAATCGAATAGTGAAAGCAGCAAACCGAATACGAATCGAATACTCGGCAAGTTATGTTCATATCATTTGTACGTTGATTACAAAACATTAAAAAGTGTCTGAAATTCAATTTTATTCAAAATGCTGTTTGATATATAGTTCACAACAATGTACAGCTGCGTCAACCTTGACTACAGGCGAGATAAAGTCTAAATATTTAAAAGCAAAAAGATCGCACAGAGCCATAAGCAAAAGAAAATAGCACTCAGTAAAGTCAAGTGAAGTTGGCAGGAGTTAATAAAATTACCAGATGCAACTTGGTTAGAAGTACAGCCTGGCACTACTAGAATGCACAACTAGAATCTCCTCTAGGGGGCGCAACTATTAATCTCTACGCACATTGTCAGTTGCTGGTTGTTTTTATCTACAACAATTACGTTTCAACGAGTTTATTTAGTGAACTAGATTGCATGATGCAATATATCAGAGATTACAAATGGCTGAGCGACGCTTTCGTCCGACTTGCGTGCGCGTAACCCGAGGCCATAGAGTTGCGCTTCCCCTGCTGTTGGCTCTTCGAACTAGTTATCGCCGAGAGCGCGATCTCCTCGTCGTCCTCTTCTTTTCAGTGACTTTCGTTGCTTTCGTTCTTTCTCAATTAGCTCGCGTGCTTCCCTCTAGCTGGCGCTAGGCTATTACAACTGGCGCTAGGCGACCTGAGATATATAGTGGAGAGATGTATGAGCATGAGCTGACAACATTCATGCAACTCTCATGTCATGCGCCACTCGCATAATAAACTTAACCTCAACTATTGATGATGAAAGTGAATGAAATTTTCAGGGAATAAACATGTAGCGTTACTTCTCGACAGATTAGAGACGTGTGAACTATGACACGACTACGAGAAGTTGCCTCCGCGATTCGTGATATGTCCAATCTTTAAGAATGTTTCCATACGAATGGACCGTGTCGCGGCCACGCTGAAGCATGTAGGCTCCCTAAAACGGTGATCTCTGCTTCTCGCGTAGGTTTATTGCGGCAGCAAGCTGTGCCTGCTCGGAGCTGACGCTGCCTTCGCGAGAATGGTCGGAGGTAACCGAGACGTTAATTCGTGCCAGTTATTCGAAAAGTATTCGAAAATTATTCGAAAATTTGCGAAGATATTCGAACAGTTTCGAATAATTTTCAATTTCCACTATTTGATTCGTTTAACACATCGAATATTATGATATTCGTTTCGATATTCGAAAATTTCGAATATTCGCACACCCCTAGTTTTTTTAATAGACTCATCCGCTTGTTCCGTCATTACCTTTCGCAGTGCACACACCCATTTTCACTGATTCCTGTGTTAATAAACTCATTAAATAACTCTTCACATCTGACGTTGTTTTGGCCACTATCCTTGAACACAGTGCAATATTGGGAATCTAATTCGATTAGAGTATTATAAATGGATGACGTGCACTGTAGAAGGCTATTAGAATTTCACATTATTGGCGAAAAATCTGACTTTAAAAAGGAAGCATTGCGAAGGAGCGTTGTTCTGTCATTGTTTCGGGTTATTTAAAAACCTACTAACAATGCAGTCTGTTTCGAGTATGTTTCACTACCAAAGCTACCTGCTCAAGACGATTGGGCACAAGAGATATCGTGCATCAGGAATCCTTACTCGAAAGCAGGCCTACCTTCAACGCAGGCAATGGAAAGGAAAAAGCTGGGAAATATCATTCTTGCTTCAAAGGCAAAGCTAAAGTACTCTTTGTAAAATGAAAAGACAACAGTAAAGCTGCAGTAGCAAGCAACTCGGATGGTATTGAGCCGATACGTATTGACAAAGGCTAGTCATCTAGAGAGCACGCAAAATTAGATGTTCGTCATGGCTTATAGATACAATAGCGGCCTGGGAAGCGTGAACGTTTCGGATCAAGCCTTGATAAATCATACGACTAAAATCAGGAGCTCTCCCACATAATGGGGACCGACTGGAAAAATGTAATCACCGGTGGGCAAGTGTTACTGGGCTTAGAAGTTTTATTAGACATTAAACATTCACATGAGCGGCGGCAAATTATCAATACATATTTTGCGCCTTGGAAAGTAGCAACCAGGCATTCGTAGATGTTGTTGTTGTGGCGGTAGGAAAAAGGGAAAGAAAATGCACGGGCCTGCTATCGGCTTTGTAGTGGAGCCACCTCTGCTGCCTCGTGCGGACAGAAGAGAGAAAGTAGAAAAGAAAAAAAAAGAGGGAGAGAAACACGCGCGACGGAACAGCTGTTTTTCACCAACTAGGCGGTGGTTGGTGCAATCTTCGTAGCTGCCCCGCTTCCATTGCACTTGATGGTTTTGAGAAAGAACACTTTCTGCACATACTAGAAAAGCAACTGCGATGTCTGTATTGCCACAATAGATCCATGTGGGCCTGCTAATAGTGCGACCTTACTTCCAGCAGAGCGTTTCGCTAAGTTTTATATCACCAAGTAGGAGTGAGTAGAACTAGTAGCCACTTGTGGCATGTTAAAGGGACACTGCAGCACGTTTTGCAAAAATCGAGATTTTAATGGCTTATAACTGTTTCTCACACCGCGAAATCGACTATTTTATTCAATTTATGCAGAAACAAGCGCCAATTGTTTTTTTTTATTTATTTAAAATATGCGACCGGCACTGCCGGCACCTCGACACACGCCGCGGACCACACCGCCGCCTGCGATTGGTCGAGCTGTCGTGACGCCGTAGTGAGGACCCGAGACGCTGCCGATATGCATCCTGCGCTGCGTGGCATGTAGATAGCAGCTGTCACAGCTCTCTGCGACGTTTGTTTTGATAAAGGCTGTTGCGGCACGCTAAAGTGACTATCTGGGTCTCTTGGTATGTATACGCACCCGATACGGCCGCAAACGGCGCAGCATCAACGAAGCGAAGACCAGTCATCAGCGTCTACTGGCATCGAAATGTGGCTCTGGCATATGTAGAACGGCATTCTGCAAAGGTTCATATGTTTTTATTGGCCAAAATTAGGTGTATGTGTGGGAGCGTTCAACGACAAAGCGTTTCTAACAGTACTTTCCGACTCGGAGGCAGATTCAGGCGTCCCTAACGCTCTGCTTGGTAGAGAAGTGACGAAACCCGTTGAGGTGTTTGCTTGTTGCCTGGCTAGCTGCGTGCCAACCGAGTACTCGGTGTATTCTTGATTGTGGTGTAGAGTGTTTTCGATTCCCTCGAGACATGGTGAGACTCATGATTCGGAACTGCATGTTCCAGCCACATATTTTGAACATCGCATCGCTTCCCGAAATGTTTGCATACAAATAACATTCAGTTACCAGCAAAATAGTGTCTTCGCTGCTGCGCTTGCCGGTATTGAAGCTTGGTTGCACTTTTGTCCTTGAAGGTTAGTGCTACAGCTCCGTGTTCAGCGAAAATTACGCCCAAGGTAGAGGAGCACCACTGAAGAGCCGGCGCTGGTAAATTTTCCAGCGATGTGTGTTAAAAGTATTCCACAGCACAAAATAGTGCGCATATACATCCAGAACATTAGTTGCAAGTCGTGAGAGCAGGCAGCACGTTCCAATGGGCAAGAATTTGTAATTGTTAGAACGGCAGCAATGGCCTGTGCAATTTAAAACATAAAGTCCCAATTTCATGAATGCGATTATGACATAATAAGAAAAATGTCTCAGTGCTGTCTGTTTTCGGCGTGGCCGAGTGCTTAGTGTAGAAAGCTTTGGAGCAATAGGTACCGAGTTCGAAGCGCACTAGTGGTGGAGTTTTCTTTTTTTTTTACTAGATTTTTTCTTTTTTTAGCTTTAGGTGCTTCGTTACTTTTCAGTTTTACTTTTTATCCCAGGCGTATTTTTTTATCCGAGCGACCAGTGCGGCGCGTGCCATTATGCTGCGCCCCAGTACGCACAGTCTCCAGCGTCATATAGGGCCCATAATCAGGTATGGCACTGGGGCGTTAGGACCCAGCGACACTGGTTTTTGGAATGGTGATGCGGCAGTGGAATATGCTATTTTAGCTTTCTTATGTACGTTGATCCACAGCTGTATATTCGAATATATTGCTTTTTATGGTTATGCTCGAATGGTAACTATACAGGAAACTTGAGGCAACAGATAGTCGAGGTTCGCAGCCGCTGGTGGTTGCCCTCCTTCCGAAAGGGAACTGCCCAAATTCGCTCGTGGTCAATAAAAAAAAATCGGGTACACTCCCGCTGCTTGTCTGCGATTTTTTTCGCGCGAATATTCGTATTTTCGCGTAGGACATTATATTCTTTCACAATAGGTGTTTATATATTGCTAGAAAAATGCCTTGCCAGGTGCATTGCAGCTGCTTTCAGAATACAACATACTGAATTCAGCAATTATTGCAGTTTGCATTGCCCAGTAATAAGATCGGCGTAAACTTGTCGCTTTCTACAGAAGCGACCCACTGCGCTGTTAGCATATGTCTTGCGGGAACTTGTGGAAACTGACACCGTCACGGCCCAATGTGCTCGTACACCAGAAGGCATAGCAGTACCGCATGTTGGGACGGGTGTTCAACTCAAGCGACACGTTGAACTTCCGCAACCTTGGAACACGAGCAACAACACATGCTGAAAACGCACTCGGGCTGCTGGGAGGGCCTGGCCTATCCTCTCGGTGACGTCACGCACGCCGGCGCGGGTGAGGTTTCTCTCCACCCTTCTCCTCTCTTGCACTGTCACGGGCAGCGGGAAGTTTGAACGATGCGCTTTCAATCGGCGATTGCTCTGGTGTTTTCGCAATAATCGTAAAAATAACTTCACATACCTGACCAACAATGAGTTTACTTCAGTACAGTGGAAGGTGAGCAAGTTTTAAAACCACTGCAGTTTCCCTTTAGAGCCCAGCGTACCGTAACAAATACACATATGTAATTATTGTACAAATAAATATTGGTTTTAAAATATACGGATTGTGTTCTGTTGCGTGAAGCTGCAGCTCTTAAGGATTACGAGGCTTTCCTGGGGAAACATGTGAAGGTAGGCGCTGCGTAACAATCTTGTTTTCTGGGCATGCAAGATGGTACAGTGCATTCACCGGCAAGAAAGCTAGTGCTTTGAGCAGGCGCGCGGTACCTGCCGCTCTCGCAGCGGTCGCGCTAGTGGCGCCATCTCTTTTCTGCAGCGTGCAGCTGCATCCCGTATAGGTATCGTGGTAGTAACAATATTTATTGCAGATAAAAGTGAAAATAAACTGAATAAAATCAATGACAAGAACATTTTTCAAGGGTGGTCTCCTACTTGTCTCGAAGACCATCGACTTCAGCTTCGCAGTGTGCTCGCTTTGCAGTTTTGGGGCTTGCCCGTTCAGCAACCCGTGGAGAGGCTTACCATACAGAATGGTTAGGGCATTTCCTCGGGTAATGTATGACAGTGGCCTTAGCCCCACAAGTTAAAAAGAAAGGATGAACAAAGTATGGCGGTAGCAACGGAGGCGGGAAGTGTTACGTAGAGGTTTTTCAGCGGTTGTTTTCAGAGGTCAAAATATCCTCAGTATAGACCTCCTCCATGTTACAAACAAACAAGGTGATCGAAGTGGCGCTGCAGTCGTCCGCCATCCCGCGGTAGGCAAAAAGCAAGAGAGCGGCACTGTGGCCGAGTTTGTCAAGAGCGTGTTATTGTCACAATCAGGCGCCTTTTTTGGCAAACAGAATAACCATGCTGCAGGATGATCTGAATCTGAGTTAGTTGGTGCATATTAAGGGTGGAAGTACAGCTTAACATGAAAACCCGCACAAAGGAGATAAGAAGACACGAGGCTGAACTAACAACTGATCTTTAATCAAAGGCGCAAAAGAATATAAAGGCGAAATGAAGAGGGAGCGAGGGGCGGTATCACGAAACACAAACACAAACAACGCTTTGGGAAGGCTTCTGTCTCAGCACTGCAAGCATTGCGAACTCATTGGATGTGACCCACTGCTGCACAAGTCCTAGTTCTTGACCAGAAAGAGCACGCCGTCAACACGGGAAGTGCTGGAAGCAGGGGCAACTAATGACTACGGAGAATTATGCATCAGCACCGCTTCAGTAGCGCTCACCGAAAAAGATATGAATTTTCTTGGACAGTTTTATGAGTTTTCAGCACCCTAACGTTTTCTTTTTTTATTTCGTCGTTGTTCTTTCACCCACGTCTATTCAAGCTTCGGTTTTAGCTTTTTAATGCTATCTGGTTGATCTTTTACACCACCCGCGTTCACTCGTTTCCTTGTGCCTTTTTTGCTCTTGTCCCATGGCGTTGACTTCATCTATTTCATCCTGACAGTTTGTGTTTCGTGTTACTGCCCCTGCTCCCTCTCCCTTTCGCCTTTATGTTACTTTGCGCCTTTGATGGAATGTCACTTATTCGTTCATCATCCTGTCATGTCTCCATTGTTGCTGAACCAGTGCTTCGCTACGACCGTCAGATAGAGACGACGTTACTCAGTTCCACTGAGTCATCCCTTTTGTTATATCTGCTGATTCGCTCATATGACGGCAGTCAATCGTCGACATCTTGGTCGGCCCTACAACAGATGAGGCAAGAGCAGCGCTAACTTTGGACGCCAATACAAAGGACCGTAGTTGGCGCTGTCGCCGAAGTCGAGATATCCATGGCTAGCACGGTGGACGCATTGGGCTTTGTATTTCACGGATCCATCCAGCGCCTTGCGTTTATTGTTGGTACTCATACGGATCAAGCTCCTGGTCTGGATCTTTCAGCGGAACGTTTGGGTAGTCACCTCCAGGAGAACAGCTAATTTCGTCGTAGAGTCCAGCGAAGCTCAGGCGGATGCCGGTGGCAAGAGCCTTGACTGTGAGTACACTACACGCGGCCTTTTTATTCCGCATAGACGTTTATTTAAGCGATAGTGGTAAAGTCCTCGTATCGCACAAAAGCCGGTTTAGGTGTTGTGGTTGCAATGCGAAAATTACAAGAAAGTACAGAAACAATAAAAGTTGTGCGGAAGCCCGCGGAGTCGAACACGGCTCCTTCACGGTGCGACGCAAGCACTCCGCCAGAAATTTGCGCTGCTTTTGTACAAATAAAGGTTTATTTAATGCAATCATTGCCTTATGAATGTCAGCTAATGTTTAAGTGCGTCATTTGAAAGAAACTAATTACTGAAGTAATAGTTGAGCGAGTAACAAAGAATATTTTCTCTATGCTTACTTCCGATGCGGCTCTGACTGAAAAAGTTTTTTCCTACGGCTTTGCTTAAAACAACGGCACTAATCATTGCCCGATTCACAGTCTTAGACATCCATCTATTGTCTTCAAAGCGTTGGTGTTTAAAGGAACGGACAAAAAAAGTAGAATATTGGTTTTAAGCGGGAAGAAATAATCAAACGCAGGTTATCTGATCGGTAGTTTGCGAGGAGGAAGCACTTTCAATATATAACTGCTGCCTTCTTCCAAGGCTTCTTCAGCGGCACCAATCAAAACACACGACCAGACCGCCCAAGCCACTGCAAATATATTATCCACACGGACTGATGGGAGAAGAGTGCGAATAACAACTAGGACAAGGAATAAACACAAATTGTCAAAAGTCACCGGGTCTATATGAAGAGAAAGGAGCCGGTGCAGATGCTTCCTGTCGGGTGGGAAATTTTGGCTAGGTATATGCAGGGTCGGAGTAGTGAGCCTGGGTAAGCACAACAGGCGGCTAATCGAGTGAATGGGGCCTGCTAGAGGCGAACTGCCTCAGATTGGCGTTATACGGTGGAAGCGTCAGGTTTCCTCGAGAGTCGGAGCCCAGCACGGCACCGAACGCACGTGTCGGCGATGAGCTGCAGTTAGAGAACAACCAGTCAAGCCCAGGTCCGATCATCCGGGAGAGCAATTGAGCCAGGGAAGGAGACAGCAGGCAGCCTCATGTGTGGACACCCGGGTCGTAGGGCCTTGTGGAACACAAACTATCCCCCTCTGCGGACGCCAGTTCGCCAATAATGCTGCTCCTTGGTTGTCTTCTTCTCCCTGGGTGCCTCGCGCCGTTAGAGCCGCCATGTACGTTCTACTATTCTTTCTTCTCTCTTTTTCCGAACCTAGCTTTATCTCTTCTTTCCTTAGTTTCTTCATTCCTCCATCTCACACACCCAGGTTCTTCGCAATAATGAACTCCTTTGAAAAATATTTTTTTCTGAAAACTGGGGTACAAGACACAGGCTCTCATCAGAGGATTGCGACAGAACACTGCTGCACACATCACGGAGCAGCTAAACCATGGATACCGTATGCTGGGAGACTGTTTCATGCACACAACAAAAATGCACCGAACACGACAGCCAACAATACAGCAGAGGAAACACAATTTACGCATAAATGCTGAAAATTCAGCAGGGTGGTTACAGGGTGACCCAGAATCAAGGCGGCCATATGAACTATATAAACTGATTGAGTAAAAGCTAAATGAAGACAGAAACATGCCAGTAGGCACTGACCAATGTTAATGTTTCATTTTCATTATGGGCACTCATGCGTTTCATTCAGGCGTATTATAGTTGCCATTTGTTAGTTGCAGTACTGAAAACATTCAATTAACTATGTCAACGACTAACCTTGCACATAAACACATCTTTTATCTCAACGCCACTCGCAAAGACAGTCATCATAGCAGAGACAATCTTTACTTCCTAAATAAATTCTGCTGCTTTAATTGTTCATGTGAGTTTCATTCTTCTCATTCAAGACGTAGGGTAGCTGGCGGCAGGAATCCGCACAAACATTATAGGCGTCTGTTCTTTCGTGCAGTAGAAACATTTGTGCAAGCTGCAAGCACTGGCTGTATACCGCCCACTTTTGTTAGTCGTAGAGTGTTGAGGAACTGGCATAGCCTGCAGTCTGACTCTTGCGTTCATTTGACTTTTTGGATGCACCCATTCGGTGAACAACTTAGGTACTCCGGAGCTGTAGCTAATTGCTAGCCTTGGATCCAATACCTATATTTAGCAGAACACTGCTTGTCAGAAGGTATCCTGGATAGATACCGGGTGCTGCTTCAGGCTTCATGCGGTATCCCTCGATGCTTTTCTTGTAGTACAACAACCGTACGTGAATGCTACCCATGTTACCTGTCCTCTCTCATGCCGCTGCCACGGAGGCTTTTTGTAAAATTCGTGAAAAACAGGCTTTCTTCCTTTTTTTCTGATGTCCGTGGCTGAAGAATCTTGGAGGGATGCACTTGTCTTACTATCAGACACGATAGGTTGGCATACACCTTATAATCGGACAAATATTTTCACGTTAGCCTGTACTCCTGCTCTGTATAAGTCACCGATCACCCTCACAACAGCTTTCCTCACAACTTGATGGCCAGCATATATTCTCATTTGCCTTGCACGAGAACCTCAGAGCACAAATGCTACAGAACGACCACTCTTTATAGTTTTACCCGGACAAACTTGAAAGCTCTATAACAAAACTTCGTCTGTCAAGCGGAAGGGGTGGCCCGCCTGCCCTTTTCTAGAATAGCTGTCCTGAAGTCTTCTGCGCGACACGTCTAAGCTGGTGTCTTGTTTCTTCCGGAAGATCGATCAAGATACTTCGAGCGCGGTTTGAGTGGCATCTAGACTAGGCTCCGAAACAATCGGCGCCAAAGCCACGAGAGAAGCTTTGGACTCTTCAGCCCTGGCAGGTATGGTGCTCTGGCTCGTCAAGGCTGTCGGAACATCGGCGAATGGTACGCATCCACCAGGAATATTGACGATTGTTACATCATACAAAAGCACCGGTTCTGACCTTGCACTTCCCTTGCCTGCAAAGTATGGCGACCTGGGGATCACCTCCGTCTTAGGAGCTTCGATGTTGGATCCATCCTCTGAAGGTAAGGTCGCTCGATCCCCAGTGTATGCAGACGCGGACACTAGGGCATGGAGCATCACGATGCTATTAATTTCAATGTCGTGCATGACTGACATTTCTTCTCTGAACATTTATGCGTGCTTCAGGGGCATGCTGGTAATTGGCGGAAATGGTATATGACTGAAATCTTTCTCTTGGACATCTAAACACGCTTTTCATGGTTGTCGACCAAGGCAAGAGTCTCGAGTACATATGCAGCATGCAGATGGCACCCGGTCACTTGAACCTCTGTGTCGACACAACTGTGTTTCATCTCTTGATTTGCGACAGACTATGCAGTAAGAGGGCTTCAGTTTTGTACACCAATCCGGAGACCTATAATGTCCAATGCTTTCACAGATGAAGCATCAAATCTGAGACTTGGGGTTTGGCGCCGCGTTCTCAAATTGCCCTGAATTCTGCTTGCATCGGTCGTCAAAAACCGCCAGGTTATTCTGTGGTTGGGCCTTACGAAGGGGCTCGGTGGCCTCAGTAATCTTGTCGACCGCTTTGCAGTCGGGTACTCACAAGAAGAGAAACATCACGGCAGTGTTTTAATCTGCTCAGCCAATATTATATCCCGAAATACTTCGGAGGTGTGACCTTGTTCATGTATCTGAATACAGAGGTAAAAAAATAAACTGCGCCTTTGCCTTCTTCTGAACCGATTATTATTATTATTATTATTATTATTATTATTATTATTATTATTATTATTATTATTATTATTATTATTATTATTATTATTATTATTATTATTATTATTATTATTATTATTGTTATTATTATTATTATTATTATTATTATTATTATGGCGTACTGAGAGGCTGTCTCGCCATCTTGCGTATTGCTTCGTCGAAATTTCTTTCTATAGCCGCCAGCCGTGAACAGGCATCTGCGAAGTACAGTGCGTTTCAATACTTCATACTTCATCGAGTCCTCAGGAGCGTGTTGCCAAAGACGCTTAGAGCTCCCCTCCCCCTCCCCTCCCCCTGAAGCATATTCTCAAGGCCGTGGCCCATTGCTCCTTCAGCCAACCTTTATCGGAGGCCACATGTTCAAAACACTTCAAGTATACGTCAAAATCATTTCGTTCCTCACCAAACTGTACAGTGAAGCCATGAGGACTTATTTAGAAGGCAGGAGCGGGTCATTACCGTGCTCAGCACTTCCAGTACTTGGATGATTTCCACTCATTTCCGCCAGTCGCATCCGCATCCGCATCCGCAACTGCAATTGCTTGGCTTAGCGCGATAAACGCTGCTTGGCAGCTTCGCATTCTGCAGCTCTTTTTTCCCATGCCTTTAGCAATTCCTACTATACCCACATGCGCAACTCAACTCCCTACGAACCCATATGTTCTCAAATGACGAGCAAGTCTGGAGCACTCATTTTAATCACGAATTCCGGTCGCGGGCAAATGCTGCTTGTCAGGCCAGGTCCTGGCGAAGATGCCAAACTTGTGAGGAGGTTCTGTTAAAATACAATGGCCACCTTCTTCAGCAGCTTCTTCGGGGGTCCTAATCAATACTCACGACCAGACCGATCAAGCTAACAACGAATATTTTTATTCACACACATTGACGGGAAGAGATTGCAACTATCAACAAGGACTAGGACTAAACACATATCGTCGAAAGTCACAGGAGAGAGGAGCAGATGCAGATGCACCTGATCGTGTAAACAGTGTTGGAGAGGTACGCAGGGTCCGCAAGGTGAGCCTAGCTAAGCCTAGCTAAGCCTAACAGACAGCTACGCGATTGGACGGTGGCTGGTAGAGGTGAGAGGCCTCAGATTGCCGTTAAACGGCCAAAGCGTTATGATTACTTTAGCGCAGGAGCCGACCACGGCGCCGAATGGATGTGCCAGCGATGAGCTGCAGACCGGAAACAAGTCGGCCACTCCCTGGTCCGGTCACCCGGGACAAGAACAGGGCCAGTGCAGGAGACATCAGGCAGGTTCCACGTCTGGTCGTAGAACTTGTGGAACACGAACCACCCGATGTCACAATTCTGGTCCGTGTGCAGGTCCAGGTCTACAAGATGAGGTGAACAAAATGCGAATTTATACAATATTTACAGTCAAGGTACAAGACACAACAGTAGCGGCACGGGGGCCAAATATCTTCGCACAGCGCCGGGCAGGTTGACTCCTCCTCGTCCACTCCAGGCGAACAGCACAGCACACGATGATGCTCAAGCTCACGACGTTCAGGATGGGTCACGCTCGACCACATGGTCAAGCGCCATTTTTATGGGGGCTAGAAAGACATTGATATTCGAACTGTCCAATCTGGATGCTTTAGTTGGCCGAGAGCCAAGAGGCCCAATAACGAGCGTGCTGGGTTCTCGCCGCGTTGCAAGGAGGCGGGAGAGGAGGGCGCACTTCTATTGTGCCAGTGGTCGTTGGTGCGGCGGAATGTCTGGCAGCTGCTCTGTCAAGTTCAGACATACCCGACGCCGAGGCGTCTTCTAGGTGCACCGGTGCCATGCGGAGCAGTACTCTGCTTCTAAGCGGGCGTCAGGCACTCGCCTGCCCCCGGTCGACTCCAGGCGTCGACCGCTGCAGGAGCCAGGGGAACCGCGGTTAGAAGCCCGATCACAAACCTGAGCTCCGCAGATGCCCGTTCAACAGTACTGGTGCTCCCTTGTTCTCTTCTGCTCACGCCTCCGGCCACTAGAGCCGCCCTGAATGTTCTCTTCTTTCTTCTATCTTTTTCCGAACGTAGCTTTTTTCTCTTCCTTCCTTACTTTTTTCCTTTCTCTATCACACACACCCAGATTCTCCACACGGGTAAACTCAAGAGAGGAGTAAAATCCCCCCCCCCCCTCCCTTCACAGAAAAACGTGGTGCGGCATGAGACGTATGTCGTCAGCCTCAAGTGCACGGGAAGGCGATGGGAACGAGGCCCGATAACGCTATCGCGTTATAAGCGATGCTTGAGTGTCCTCCAGTTTTTAATGTTGAGTTTGGGGAAAAAGACGCAGCATATGTCTCAATTCAAAGCCGACATGTACAATTACCTGAGATGCTATGTCATTGGTTCGAATATGTATGAGAACTAGCCTCCAGCTTGACTACAAGATAGAAAATGACAAAGGAAGCGGTTCAACTGCACCCCGGAACACTGCTTCATTAATGAGTGCATTCTAATTTTGATATGTGTTCACGTGCCTATTGGTGCTGAAAGATTTATCTGAATACTGGTTTGCGGGGACGAACACGCCTTTCCAACACAAGAGGCTGTAACGCTTGCCATAAGGTCTCAGGTTTGTCTGTGATTTTGCGGGGATCGATGCCTCCTTGTAGTGCAGAAAAAGGGGTGGCCTTCCATCCTGTGTAAACGTCTCATAGCGACGTTTCACGCGTTCAAGTCATGCTCCTTATCATTTAGGGAGCAGGTTTTGGCGCTCCAAAGCCAAATTGAAAGCTCCGGCTTTTGTTGCTTATCATCTTTCAAAGCCTGCCCCGTTGTGGTGGTGCAGGGGTTACGGCAAGCATCTTTTGTGAACCGAGGATGTGGGATCGAATCCTAACCGCGAAAACAAATCGCCCGTCGGCTGTGCCATATCACTGCACATTAAGAACCCCAAATTCTCGGAGCCCTCCACTACGGTGTCGGTCAGAGCTTGAGCCGCTTTGGGACCTTAACCCCTCCCCACCCCCACCAATCGAAACCAAGCCTTACAAAATCTGGTCGCTGTCAAGTATGCACATGATTATGAAAACAAAATTGGGTTATGGTTTTTTTGCTGCATGTGCTCCAGTGAGGTGACTATGGATTCAAACGTTTCATCGGATATACGCGATGCGTAATTCTTGTTAGAGATTTCAGCCGATACAGCACGGTAACAATTTGAACAGCAGTTTACGTAGCGAAGTACTAGAAGTAGTAGGCGAATATGTCTACTTAGGACAGGTAGTAACCGCACATCCGGACCATGAAAAGGAAATAAGACGAATAGAATTGGGATGGAGCGCATTTGGTAGGCACTCTCAGATCATGACTAGCAGCTTACCGTTATCACTCAAGAAAGTATACAACAGCGTCATCTTACCTGTACTCACCCATGGGGCAGAAACGTGGGGGCTAACTAAGAGGGTTCTACTTACGTTGAGGACAACTGAGAGGGCTATGGAGCGAAAAAGGTAGGGGTAACATTAAGAGAGAGGAAGCGTGCAGAGTGGGTCAGAGAAATAACTCAAGTTACTGACATTCTAGTGGAAATTAAGAAGAAGAAATGGACATGGGCAGGACATGCAGTGCGAAGAGAGGAGAACCGATGGTCGCTTAGTGTAACAAACTGTATTCCAAGGGAAGGAAAGTGTAGCAGGGGGCGGCAGAAAGTTGGGTGGGTGGATGAGGTGAAGAAGTTCGCAGAGGTGAAGTGGATGCAGCTAGCACAGAACTGGGTTAATTGGAGAAATATGAGAGAGGCCTTCGCACCGCAGTGGGTATAGTTAGGCTGCTGCTGCTGATGATGATGAACGGTTTGAAGGATGTTTCCGCTGGGGGACCAAGTTTTGTGGACCTACACACGAGGGAATTGATTCCTCGCTCCTTTTTCATTGCAGCACCTGTCCCATTCTATGATTAGATTTGACGACTACTTTTTTGAATCTGCTTCCCAGCTTTCTGCTTCCTGTAATCTTTCTAAACACCCCACTTCATCTGAATTTATGAGGTTAGCCTATACTTCGGTTTGTTTTGTGTCACATTTTCTACATATTAGTCATACTATTTTCAAATTGAAAGGAACACAGCAAATTGACATCAATACCTTCTTCTTCATCTACTTAATCGCACAGTATACTGCCGTCGTAAGGGCGAGGTATGTCAATACGAGCGCGGAGGATGCACGTTTCGTCTATCGGTGTATATGCTTCTTTAATTTGTGCACCGGAGCTCCGCCAGCCAAAATATGGCATCAGGAGAAAATATTTCTTGCTGTGAGTGAGCTGTCGCTTGCGTGATTCATTGAACATGGTCGAACACTGATTATATACAGGAATACATTTTTATATTAGGACGTTGTAACGAAGTACGAAGAAAATAATTCTCAGGGCCTTCAAAACAGCATGCGAAGAGTGAGTGCGAAAACGCTGACAAACTTGCGCAGCAGTATAATCGCCGCTGTCCCATCGTTATTCGCCCTAGCCCAACTTTATAAATTCCCAATTCACCGTTATCCGCCAGAACATGCAAATGATGCAGCTCATTCCTCTGGACTCGAACGCAATCCACTTTGGAGCAAGTTAATTTTTAATTTAACACAATCTACGAGAAATCAGCCGTATAAACACGCATTTGATGTAAAGATTATTCTGCCTCAATTATACGTCATCTAAAATTTATCCAACGCAACCCAATAAAATCCACCATTAACCCAACGTTATTCGTCCTTTCTTAATGCGATATATTCGATATCCTATTCATTGCACACATTCACTATCTAACTAATACAGCACTGCGATTACATGCAGAGTAATGTCGCGGTGATTTTTCAGAACCACCTTTGAACGTTCTAGCCATCGGCTGTTGTTGCCAATGGAGACAACGCTCTGGCTTCAAAACGTTGTTTTTTAATTACTACAACCTGCGGCCTGCCAAGGACACGTTTTGGGCAGCGTCCTGCCTGAGGACACCTATGAAGCAATTTGCCTCATGCCGAACTGGTTTTATTTGTGGATGTGCTCTCTCACCTTGCAACACATTTAGCGCATTGTACTTCTGCTTTTCTTTATTATCAAATTAACATAGCTCAGGCCAATACTTATGTCTTTGTGAATAATCACTGCATATAGGTCGTACGCATGTAATAAATATAATGCAGGAAAAAGCCTGCATAACCTAACGGCAGCATGCAATGGTCCCATGTTGGATTCCCATAATTTGCTCAGTTAATTTTTTTAAGTAGGAGAGGAAAACTCGAATAACAGAAATTGTGGCTCCTAATCATGAGAGGATGCTTCTTCTATTCATACCGCTCCAGGGGTGGTCGTCGCTCCTCTGCGCCCAATGAATTTATTAGCCCCGGCCGTGATTACTTGCTTCTGGCCTAGATCAGAGCGGTGCGATGCTGCCTACCAAATTTTTGAATTTGTTATGTGCAGCTTCTTTGATGGTTTCGTTTTTTCGCATGCACACATGATGTGATTGAGATTTGCATTCTACCCGCAAAGTAAGCATCAGAGTTTGTGTTCTTTTGTATGCCACTGTGCGAATATGTGCGAATTAAAGAACGTGTTCATCGGGAGGTACCCGCATTTTTATTTCCTTTGTAGGGTGGGGTTTGGAATAATTTAATTTCTTGGCTTATATATTTTCAGGTTCATTGCACGTGGAGTCACTGTAGCCAGCTGATCTGATCTCCATACGACGCACCTTCCTACCTACGAAACATCTTCTGGTGTTCCAATGCGTCGTGTAATTTCCAGAGTAAGCCGCATGTGTGGCAACCCACATGAGATTGATAAACAAATAAAAAACTTCAAACTTTCAAAAATTTGGGAGCGAATTGATGGATTTAACGTTTTAGGCAAATTGTAATTGCTGTTTTTGAGTGTCGAAAAACGACTTTAGAGTTCATTGTAACAACTACATGAAGTAAAGCTACATCATCGGCGACATGTCTTGAAATTGTGCACCCTTTGTCGTTGCTAGTTTGTGTGTCGTACGTGCAGAATCGACTAGTGCCATCTCACGGACTCTCATGTTTGCGTATTGCGCCGCGTCAATGCTCGTAATATGCTGTAAGCTATACCATTGTTTTTCTAATGCTTAGGCTCTCAATACTTGACTCTGTAGATACAGAATCGGGTGCATATATTCAGGTAATGGAAACTTTCATCTCCTATACGGAATGGGAAAGCGACATTGAGTGTACCCATCTCCGCAATATATGCCCGTCTTTGGAAATGGTTGTCTTATGATGGGCGCTGCGGTCAAATGACCGCACTGCACGGTGAGCTTTGCCTCGGTCATTTGTTCTAGCCTATAATGCATTCCCATTTGCGTACGTTTCTTGGTAGCCGTAATAAAAGGCAGATCGGATGCTGCGTAGAAAGAACGCCTAATGAAGGAGCTGATCGCATTTAATTATTTGGCCTGCAGTGAGGAATAAGTAGAGCATAGAATATTTACTGCGACTGTGAACCATGGCTCACCGCAATTACAGTGCACCTTTTCCATATTTTCTTTTTCGCTTCATATACTCTAAGGAAGCTCAAATTTATTCCTGATAATTGGAAGTTTATGAATTAATTTCATCATTTTGCCGTTTGACTAAATTTAGATACACAGTTTGTTTAGCTCAGCTACTTACGGCATGGTAAAGCCATCAACACATATATCGATGTTTGGATTGATGTTCTATACATTTCTGGTGTATTGAAAAAAAGTTCTTATTGATTTTTGAGGCAAGCGCTCTGAGCAAATTTTTTAAGCCTCATCTGCAGCCGCATTTTCTGCTTACTGCAGGCTGTGTTCAGTCATGCTGCCCTTAGCTTTTCTTGCGCTTAGGAAAATGTCGCAGGCATAGAGATAGTGGCAGATCTCGGCTTTGGATTGATTTGCGAGTGTATTGAAATTATACTGAAGAGTTGTTGTTGTTGCGGTTGTGGGAAGAAGGAAAAGAAAATGCACGGGCCTGCTACTGGCTCTGTAGCTGAGCCACCTCCGCTGCCTCGTGTGGACCGAAGAGAAAAAAGAGAAGAAAGGAAAAAGAAGAGAAAGACGCGCGCCGCAACAACAGCCGTCATCTACCACTGAAGCAGTGGCGGGTGGAATGACGGCGTACAACAGATGAAATTCGGTGGCATGGCTAGCCCCCGCTGTAAGTGGCGTTGACCTACCGTCCCAGCCCCGTAGGGCCAAGAACTGCCCCTACTGAAGAGACATGAGCGCAGCACTAAGTTGATTGAGGTGCGCCTGGTTTCTGTGTAGAATTATTCCTTTGAGAATCGGAATTTATTCTTGTTCTATTTTTACCTAAGCCTTTATGTAATCATACATGTTGACAGTAATCGGCTGTACCTATTGCCTTTGTGTGAATATGGCAACTGCACTAAAAACGCGAAAAACAAAAGAAAAAGACAGGACGCGCGCAGGGTCACAACGAAATTTACTTGATGAAAGATGACATATACACAACAAACAGAAACCGTGCTCGAGACGATAAATTCGTCTCCATCCTAGCCTCGCGTCCAAAACCACAAACATCGAGGATAATAGGATTGCTAACACACACACACACACACACACACACACACACACACACACACACACACACACACACACACACACACACACACACACACACACACACACACACACACACACACACACACACACACACACACACACACACACACACACACACACACACACACACACACACACACACACACACACACACACACACACACACACACACACACACACACACACACACACACACACACACACACACACACACACACACACACACACACACACACACACACACACACACTAAAGTTTGCAGGCATTGTTGAATACGGTGGAGTGCATAATGTGATCAAATGTGCATCGAATAAAAGTCCGACAATACACCTTTCGATAAGTTTGCAGGCATTGTTCAATACTGTGAAATGAAGGGGTGGAATATTTGTGATAAGGCATGGCGTTCATGGCTAGAGGTATTGGAACGTCATGGGAACTACTTCTCGCTTATTGTGGTAGAGTCTGAATGCCTTTTTAAGACCTTTATTGAGCGACTTGTGTCTCGAGAGAAAGCGGTCAAGCGTTTGCTACATCCTTGATGAAAAAGTGGAAAATTCTTGACAGTGTGCAGCGACGATGTATATGATGAAATAATTTCCTTATTCACCCGCGTTAAGCTTCATTGGGTTGCGAGGCAAATGGAGATCGAATTTTGTAACCTGGCTACTCATGCGAACGCAGCACAGAGGCAAAAAGGCTAAAGACTTGAGTCTATTCAGACGTCTGGCATTTTATTGCGATGGTTTGTGATGGGTTGTTTTGCGGCATGCACATATTTCAGTGTCGTAATATTTGGATTGATGGAATCTTACTGCCTTTGCATGACGTGTACAAGCTGACAGCTATTTGTAAACGAATCATTCAACAAATACACACGCCTTCATATAATAGCGTATTTGTAGAGTGCTGTCATTCATTCTTGTGGAGACACCCGCGCGTTCGGTACCACGCGGGCTCTCATTCGCTTCCATGGCCCGGGAAAGTGGAACCTATGGGCACATAGGGGCTTAAAATTTATCTTGTAAATAAATATATACAAGAAAAAAAGATTTGTTAACAGTACACGCTTTGATGTGTGCCTTTTTCATCTTCAATCTTCGACGTACTGCTTCTGGGACATACCACTTTGTACTATTATTGGAGCTTTATATTTCAACCCATTTTAAGGCTTTCTTGAGCAAAGTAGAGTTCTGGGCTAGTTGGTTCTGGGACATGATTACTGGGAGGCTTAGCGCGGAACAGACAAGGACAAGAGAGGCACACAGGACGAGCGCTCGTCCTGTGTGCCTCTCTTGTCCTTGTCTGTTCCGCGCTAAGCCTCCCAGTAAGGCTTTCTGTTCCACTTACTGCACCATGAGGCTGCTTGATCACTTCCGAGAGCCCACATTAAACGTTTGTTGCTTCTTCGATACTGCACTCTGCATTTGTGTTTTTTGTTGTGTGCGAGCACTAGGGCGCATTTATCACTCACCAGGCCAGTGCATGTCTGAAAAATGAAGGCGGATGTAAGCAGTGGTATAGCGTTACATGCTTTTAGATGAGTCGCACTGGAAGACACGGCCAACAACGACAGAGACGGAACAATGCTTGTACAAGTCGGCTAAGAATAGACGCTGTTCAACAACAAGACTTGGCTTAACTTGGAAGTCAAATTTCCAGTCGAGATAAATAGCGTGCCAGCTGTTATGGGGTCAGTTTTCTACCGGCCTGGCCGAGCATTGTTCAGTGGTCGTCATCGTTGGCCTTTCTTTCGTTATCTACAAGAAAAAGATTCGAAATCCATGCCAAGCATACGTCATTATGACGTCATCCTTTTTGTTTGTGTTTTATTAACACTAGTATTTAGAACAGTTCTCAGGGCGGCAAGGCTAAACTCATGCCTCACTCAGTCAGTCCACGGGGGCTCTATGCATGTTTCGCTACCACGGGATCTATCTTGGCTAGGGTGCTTAGCCGAGCTTAATCCGGGCTGCCGTGCGAGCGTCGGGACCAACGGGCGAAGGGTAGATGGAGTGGTAGCTATGAGCGCCGTCTGCTATCCGGACAGAAATGCGAAATCGCGCTTATAGTGCGCATACGCCAACATATATCTGTTTTCGGGACAAAAGCTCCACCCGTAACGTTTCTTCTGTCATCTGCCTGTACCCACTAGAATAAATCGACAATATTATGCAGACGACAATCCAAGAAACGAGATCATGGGTATGCAAATGGTGCAGCGCGTGGTACAGCAGTCGTGTGAAAAGCAGAATCTGCGTACTGTTGTTTCAATGCGGATCGTACGAAAGCACAAGATAGATCATGCAATATTCTGTTGTTGTCTGTAAATCAGGGTATTCGCAAAGAAAACGATGAGAAGGGTTCAACGCTGCTGAACCGAATGTGGAGTTAAGTTGTTGTTGTTGTCCAAATAACTTATGGCACATACCCACAGGAGTTAAGGCATTGCTGCAGCTGACCAAGCGTTCTTCTTCCTCTTCGTCTTCTTTGCGTTCTTTTTCTTCTTCGTCTACTTGTTCATATTTGTCTTCATCTTAATCTTCTTCTTCTTCGTCGTCTTCTTTGTCGTCTCTTTTTCTTCGTCTTCTTCTTCTCGTAGCTACGCCTTTTCACGATTAGCTGCGGTCACCCGAGGTCTCGCTTTGGCTGCCGTAGTGTTGCTTTCGCAACATACATTTGCGGTGATTTAGCTCGCGGTAAAATCTGGAGTTATGAGAGAGCTACCTTCATGGCTACGCTTAGTTTCGGCTTGAAAGCAGGCATGGCTTTTGCACATAAAATTTTATGGTTTCAGCTTTATTTATGCCATAGAGGGCACTTTCGACAACTAAAGTGCGATGAGGCGAAAGCCTCTATCGCGCGATGTTCCGAAGCCCTCCACTACAGCACTTGTTCCTCTATTTTTCATTCACACCTTCGCTATGACGCGATAGCGTAAGCTACCAGCTAACATATAAAGCCTCGCTTTAACCGAGCCGTAAGAACGCGCCTGCGTGGCCGATGGATAACATGAATGCAAGGGTTTTGGCATGTTGATTGTGATATCAGTCTCCCGAATGAAAGGGGAGGCCCGAGTTGGCAGTTTCTTTCAAACATACTGTCAAGAAGCCCTACGCCCAGTTATAGCTCGGCCATGTCAGCTGCCAGCTACCACATCCCATGATGTCTTTCGTACCGAGAGCCACATTCTCACTGTTTCGCCGTGTCTGTCCGTGCCTGCCCGGTGCCTGTCCGTGCCTGTCCGAAGAGCAACAAAAAATGTGGGAGGCGGTAGCTGGCAGCTGACGTGGCCGAACACTAACTGGACGTGGGGCTTCCCGACATTAGGTTTGGCAGGAGCTGCTCATTCGGGCTTCTTACGTATGGGAGGGTAGTATCACAGTACGCCTGCCAAAACCCTTGGATTCACGTTATCTCTGAGCCACGCAGGCACGTTCATACGAAGCGGTTAAAGCGCGTTTTTATATGTTGGCTGGTATAGTTACGCTATCGCGTCATCGCAAAGGTGGAAAAGTAGCTGTGGTTTAGCTTCCACACGCTCTACGGCTATGACAGGTCTTTTTTTCGGTTAGGGAGTGTCTTCTGAGGACGTCGCTATTTCGCCGTGCCTGTCCGAAGAGCGATTTGAGCCGAGTGATGACGTACGAGAGACAAGACGAGTGAGCGACGAGTGACCATGAATGACGCGGTGCCTGAACAGCAGCGTAGATGCTTGATTAGGTTTAACTAATCGGACCCTGAAGTCGTGGCTGCTAAGCTGGTTGCCAAGAAAAGCGACAAGGAACGACATAAGTCCAAAAGGGCGGTTGAAATGCCAGAGGAGCGAAAACATCGACTGGCCAAACAGCGACGCCAGGCGCAGGGCGGCGACAACGACAGGTGTTTGCTTCAATTGGTGAGCTGTCTTCCAAAGACGTCGCTATTTCGCCGTACCTGTCCGAAGCGCGAGTCGCGCCCAGTGACGACGACAAATACGTTTGAGAGACGAGCTATATGGCCAAAGTCTTGCCATTTCACCGTGCCTACTCGAAGAGCGTTTTGAGCAGAGGGGGGAGAACGACGACGACAACGTGCGAGAGACGAGACGAGTGAGACACGAGTGAACATGGATAACGCGGCGTCTGTACGGCAGCGTAGACAACGGAAGCGCTGATAGGGTAAGTGATACAGCGTGTGAAAAACAAGTCTGCTTAACCATTGCAGATCTTCTTTACAGGACCGCCCGGTGGTGGCAAAACGAGTCTCTTAGATTCGTCATGGATGCTTACAACCGGCTCTGACGTAAAAGAACCATCTCGTATGGCGACGGCCAAGAAAGTGGCGCGATTTATGCATACGTGGCCTGCACAACAACAGTAAAGGCGGAGCATACATTCGGCCTTCAAAATAGTAATGGCCAACAGACAGGAACAAAAGGCATTGTCGTCTAGTGACCAAAGCACATTTCGGATACTGTTTCGCAACTTGAGAAGCTTCATAGGGGATGAAGTCAGTTTGCTATCATCTGAACTGATGAGACATGTGGACATGCGGCTGCAAAACATTAGGCGTTCAAGGGCGACTGAGCCGTTCGGAGGGTTTTGATGTAATCTTCTCCGGGGCTTCAGGCAGCTTCCACCCGTGCGAGCCAGTGACGCATACAAGAGACCACGAGGCGGCTGTACCATATACAATACATCCGTACTCATGTGGCACCACCTCTCTTATCACCCCCCCAACCAAGTGGTCACACAGAGCGATGCCCTCTTCTCGTCTCTGCTCGCAAAGATTGGAGATGGAAAAGAATTGAACGAAGATGAGATTCGCATGATCGCTGAGCATTTCGTTAAGCGAAAGGTGACTGATATATTATGCCCCCCTGTTATCCGCCTCTTCTTTAGCAACAAACGTGGTTGCCTACAATAGGTTGGTTGCAGAGTCTTGTGAACAGAAGCATGAATGCATAGCATGACACATGGTGAGCGATCATCGTAGCAGGCAGGAAGAGCCTGGAGCACTTGCTGAGGGGCTTAGCTACGTTGAGAGTATTAACTTACCATCTGTGGTACCGTTCTGTCTGCACCGACCATATATGATACTAAAGAACAATGACTTAACCTATGGTTTGGTGAATGGTAGGTGGGTACAGTTATGGAAGTTGCACTTGCAATTGACAATACACCTAAGCGAGTTCGGCTGCAATGCCTCAGTGGAGCGGGAACGCTGACAAAAGCTAAAGTCAGCTACCGGACGGCAGTTAGACGGTACTCTTAATGAATTCCCATAGATTCCATGAGAGTGTCTTCCACCATTAAACGTAAAATTTTAAACATGTTTCCGCCAAGGGAACGCAGTTTCTCCTCGTTTCAGCAGGCGCCATGACAATACACAAGTCGCATGGCAGAACCTTTGGCGCTGTCGTTTATGACTATGCAACGACGCACCTACGCAAGCTCGCCTACATGACTGTCATTCGCGTCACTACTCGCATCTTGCATCTGGCTTGCATCTGACTAATCCTGAGCAAGAACACTGCTTCTACCATCGCCTAAACAAAGCAACCGCCGGGGTGGCGCAGTGGTTGCAGCGCTCGATTACTGTTCCCAAGGATGCGGGATCAAATCCCGGCCTCGGCGGCCGCTTTTCAGTGGAGGCGAAAAGCACGGCGCGCGTGTTCTGTGCGATGCCAGCGCACTTTAAAGAACGCCAAGTGGTCAAAATGTCCGCAGTCCTCCACTACGCCGTCTCTCATAGCCTTTGTCGCTTTGGGACGGTAAACCCCGCAAACCAAACCAACCTAAACAAAGCAATGCAGCTCTGGTCTCGGAGTTTGAGCGCATCAACAAGCACGCCCTGGATCCGGTATATTATCGCTGCAAAGCGCTGCTGGCAAACCCCGCCACGATTCACCCCATAGACCTATTCAACGTAAAAACACTTATTTGTCATATAGCGGAGGTTTTCGTTCACCCTCTTATAATCAAGGCTGATGTGTTGATCTTTACAAAGGTTGGTCGTGCAACGGAGTCTCAAACTGTCTCAACCCGCGGCTTTAGCCTGGTTACTTGCGCCAATCGAATTGAGCCTAACAAGAGCGCCAGAGTCTGCATCTACGTTCGAGAAGGAATCGCCGGCAAAGAAATGACAACCGTAGCTGTACCCAAAGGTGAAGCTTGTGCAGTCCAGTTGGAAGAACGTGGAATGATGTTTGAAGGAGTGTACGTGTCCCCAAATACTTCAATCAAGTAAACTATAGACGCGGTTGCCACCTGTGTTCCCAGCCATGGAGCTTCCGAAGAACTGAACGTCGTGGCGGGGGGACTTTCACAATACACCAGGCAGCCTCGACCTTCCCATGAAAGACGTGTTAGGCATAGACATTGCCAGCGATTTGGTATGTAGACTATGCAGTTGGGGACCATAACTGAGTTGGTGTACCAAGAGAATCTCTTCGTTCGCACCACTGTATCGGAGCCATTGATGCGGCTGCCTCCTACTTCACTGATCATAGAACTGTCTTCGTGCAAATAGAGAAGCAACAAGACGGCAAGACGTCGCAAAGAGAAGAGCAATGGTGAAAATAAAGAGATCTACACTTGCTAAGTCTTGTAATGCCTTTCATTAGCCAGAATTATGCATGATAGATTAACCAAAAGCATAGCCAAGGTATGGCAGTAGCTCCTGCTGCGCATATTTCGACATAGCTGAGCTAAGGCACCGCCAATTGTTTCTTACTTCGCTCTTGGGACAGGCAAGGAAAGGCACCGGACTGGTACGTGCCGGCACGGCGAAATGACGAGTCTGTGGCCAATGTAGCTCACGCTACAAAAGATAAATCGTGCCGTTTTTTTGTTCCAATTTTAGTATATGTACTTTAATGCCATGCATAACACATGACGGCTCTCATACAATGCAAGAGGAAACAGAGATGTGAACTGCATTGTCTACGTGCGGACCCGCAAACTACGTAGGAGCCATGGGGGCGACGTCACTTGAAAATTCGTCCACGTGGCACTACAAATTCTGGCATCTTTATTTTCCGTATTACACCTATGATAGCCTGGAGTGAACTTAATGAGTTGCTAGACCGGTCTCCCTGTTACATATATGGATGGGGGCACCCACTCCACACCCCCGGCAGGCAGGCCTAAAGGATGACGAACAGAGATTTTATATGTTCGCGGCCTCGGTGGTGAGGCCGATGGCTTGTTGCTGCCGAAAGAGGCGTTCGCTCCGTAGCAGGGCTTCCCCGCTTTCACTGCTATAATAACTTTCTGGACTCCGAGCGTGTCGACGGATTCCCATTACAATGTTCGAGGGTACTCCTATACGCTTTACAAACAGTATTTTATCATAGTATTTCTTACATAGTATTTCATCCAGTGGTGGAACGAGGTTTGTGCTTAGTCTGTAATTCTTAACGATTTCAGAGTAGATTTGCACGCGTTCATCCATGTTCTGGCAATCCAGTGGTTCCACGGTTAACCGCAAGCAGATAGCTCAGACTAACTCGTGTTCCGCCTCATTGCCGGGACCTGACGCATGCTGTGGGGTCCATATTAGACTGACTTTATGAGTTGAATGCTTTGCCTGCCAGAATCCTCGTCGTTTCCGGCGAGTATATGCCTTTCATGGAACCCCAGATAGCAGTTTTACTGTTGCTGACAACAAAGTTCGCTTCCGTTCTAACGCAAGCGAGCGCTATAGCAACTTCGACCACCTCTGCGTTGTGGCTACCGACTTCGGGGCTTCACGGCCGTTGACTACTGAGGCAGCCGCCACGCCTGACTTCATATTAGCCGCGTCCACGTAGCTGACCTATTCAGGGTTCATTTTTTTTATACGTTTTGTAAGCGCTCCCGCTCTCTTATTTCTCCGCTAGGTATTATGTTCAGGATGTATATTCCTCAAGAATGGGGGATAATTACTTCCTCCCCACATCTGGGGCGATGTTAGTTTGACGGTTTAGCTCACGGTCAGTCTGAAAGCCTGCCATCTGCTGGATGGCTCTGTTCATGGTGGTGCTGCTAGGTCTAACCCTTGCGTATCCTTTCTAGTTATTGTGCACTCCTTTGGAGAAACATTTCTCCGTAGATGTAAACACCGGGAGTCCTAGGACTTTCTTGATTCATTTTTTGATAAGAGATTTTATTTTCCTCTTTTCATCCCCTCTAAGATTTAGGGAGTGTGTGGCGTACCACACTCTAGTAAAGACGTAAGCCTACACTAATTTCAATAGGCTCCTCTCATTAAGGCCTCTACCCTTAGGGTAGAGGCCTCTACCCTAAGGCCTCTACCCTTCTAAACGTGGCTAGAACTCGTAGTCGTCGTTTTTTTTTATAACGTCCTCATTATATTCGTTTTTCTGCATAAAAAATCCCATGATTTTGATTTTGTCTGCTTTAGGCACGGTTTTACCTTCCACTTTAATTTCGAATTGTGTGACATTGTTCCTCCGAAGGAACTTAGGACTGTAAGCAAAGCGTTTCGATTTTTGCGGTCCGCACAAGAGGCCCCTATTGACGTTGTAGGCCACTACCGTGTCCGCCTCCCCCTGCAAGTGCTCCTCTATGCTTACGTCGTTCAGCATGGTTAATCCGCAGATTGACGCCATCTACGTATAGGTCGCACTTTAGAGCCTTAATTTTCTTGAGGGCCGTAGGGAGCCCTTACATGGCCGCGTTTAAGAGGAAAGGCAATAGGACTGAACCTTGCGGTGTTTCCTTACTTCTTGGCTCCAATACGGGGTACTCGATTTCTTTGAACTATTTGTAGACGCTTCTGTCTGATAGAAAGTCTTTTAGGTAATTGTAGGTTTTCTCGCCTACACCTATGGTGATTAACTCCTGGAGTGTAGCCGTGTGCTCGACGTTGTCGAACTCCTTTTTCAAGTCCACCCCCAAGATCATTTTAAAATCTTTTGACGTTGCGACCAAGATATCTTATTCTAACCTGAGCATCACGTCCTATGTACACAATCCAGGGCGAAAGCCGACATTCCATGAGGCCGCAAGTCATTTTGTTCCATGCAATTTGTGTGCCTAGCCTGCACGACTTGTTCGATCAGTTCTAGGCATGAGGTTAGGAAGATTGGCCTGAGATGTTCAAGTTTGAGGCTGGCCTGGCTTGAAAGAGTGGTGACATTACTTTATGATTCCTATGGTGTTGCGTACTTTTCACGCACAGTGGCTTACGCAAATGTAAGGTTTACCGGGAAACAAATTCGGGGAGAAAGAGCGAGCTGCGCACATATGCAGGCACCGTTATTATTTATTATGAGGTTTGCACTTCACACGAGAGCTTCAAATGACGTCAACCTCTTTTCGAAGGCGTGGCGTCTTTGCTTACAACAACACGAAAATTTCCTGGAGGTACACAGCTCAAATTATGTACATTTCGTTGATGGTAAACATTAGTGAGTCTTAATTACATGTTCCTAATCTATTTCGACATAAACCCGGTGGTTCTAACCCAAGTTCACGGTAACGTTATTGCTGTCGATGTAGAGGCCCCTCCGCTCCCTCAGGAGGACCTTAGAGGGCCTCCAAGGAAGAGGCAGCTTCGCAGGGGAATGTCTTTGGCAAAGAGGCCCCCCATTATGAACTTTTTGCTATTCTAAAGTCCACGTTGTTCACACGTCTTCAGGTCTATATCGACGTCCGCGCTATTTAGACGCAAATTCCGGAGCGCTGTACAGAAGCTTGTTATTTCCCTGACTACCACCTTGAGTTGTGGGTTGTGATTAACAAACTATTTTGAAGGGACCATTTTCCCACTTTTATAAGGCATACAGAGAATAAAATGAAAATGTGACTTATTCCGGAAATTTTAAAGAATAAGCAGTTGACTGGGAGAAGTTTAGGGAAGCCTCAGCATTGCCTTTTTAATCAGTTACTAACTTAGACGTTGATGAAAATCAGCTCTTGCTCATGCTATACATATAGAGGCTGCAGAAAAATACATTCCGCAAACATCAAGTAAGCCACGAAACAAACGAACATCCTTGTGAGACGCAGATTGTAAGACTGCTCGTGAAACTCAAAGCAAGACATGGTAGAAGCTACGCTGATACCTTAAAGCCGATAATCTAATAGCCGGTAAGCGCACAAAGGCCAATAGCAGGCGTATTCGATGCACCTCTAAGTGAGAAAGCCGGAAATTGTTCTTTTCGTCTGTGAACACTTATTCTGACCCACACAATGTTTAAAGCATAATGAGAGCACGAAAAGAAACAGCGGTCTCCTAACACCCCCTGCCAGCTGCAGTGGCGACTCGAACATTAAGCAGACACACTAGGGCAGCACTTTGAATGCATGTCAGTTCGGCACAAAGAAATTGAGGTGAGGAAACTTCATGACAAAAGACCATGCACAGGAGGGTACCATAGACCATTCATCCTCAAGGAGCTGAGGATTGCGCAATGTACACGTGGGAACTCAGCAGCAGGTCCTCACAGATTCGATATGGAGCACTTGAAATAGTAGTCGGCCTGTTTAATGCGATATGAAGCACAGGACACTTTCTGAAAGCATGGAATGAAGCCATCATTGTCCCATTAGTACCGCGCCAAGAAGCTACACTTTAAGCCAGCTATCGGCTGGTCGCCCTAACCAATTGCTTATACAAGCGTTTTGACAAAAAAAAAAAGAAATGTTACATCGTCGCCTCCTTTATTTCCTTTCGGTCAAGAGGAGTCTTGACCGAAGCCAAAGTTGTTTTAGGGCTGGGCGGTCAAGGGTTCTTCAGCTCACTGAATTTGAGTCTAATGAAAGGGATGATTTCTTACACAAACAAAATTGTTTGTGTGTTTTCATCTTGAAAAAAGCATATACCACATGGTGCAATGGTATCATTCGCGACCTCTTCTCTCTCGGCATCACTGGGAACTTGTCGAATACAATACAAAGTTACTGGTCTTTACGGACCTTCAAATTCATGTTGGCAATACATGCTCAAATCAGGGCATATAAGAAAATTGGACCCTAAAGGTATGTGTTCTCAGCTGTGTACCTTTCATAGTCAAAATTAGCTCTCTAAAAAGCGTGCTGCCGAAGATCATGTTTTGTTCAGTATATGTTGATGACGGCCAGACTTGCTTCAAATCGTGCAACTTTGCCATTTGTGAACGCGATTCAAATAGGTGTTAACAAGCTCTCTATGTGCGCTGATGGCAGTGGGTTAAAATTGAAATCTGAAGAATGCGCACTTTTCTCTAAGCAGTGTGGTATCAGAACTGACTCCAATATTACACTGTATGGTCAGAGCCTTGCCGATCATAACGAACATTATTTTTTTTGTGTAGTTGTTGATAAAAAAACTTTTGCTCATTGCAAACATAAAACAGTTGTGACTATAATGTCTGAAACAAATAAATCTAATAAAACTCTTTTTTACCAATGAGAAGAGACCGTGATTGCCTTCGGACCCTTCTAAATAGCGTAGTTCTATCACGCATTGACTATGGCTAGGTGGTCTATGCATCGGCATTATCCTCTGCACTGTAACTGCTCGATCTGGTCCATCACCATAGCCTACGTCTCGCCACCGGCGTTTTTCGAACTAATTCAATAGCTATCCTCTATGTCGAGGTCAACCGATGGTCACTGCGATGAAGAGAATTTATTAGTGTAATTTATGCTACGAAGGTGCTATTGTCAACTTAATCATTCATGCAAACCCGCCGGAGTCACGCCGTAGTTACGGCGCTCGACTACTGTTCCCAAGGATGCGGGATCGAATCCCGGCCTCGGCGGCCGATTTTCTCTGAGGCGAAAAGCAAGTCACCCGTGTGCAGAGCGATGTCAGTGCACGTTAAAGAACCCCAGGCGGTCCAAATTTTGCGGAGTCCTCCACTACGGCGTCTCTCATAAGCTGAGTCAATTTGGGACGTTAATCCCTACAAACCAAACCAATCATTCATGCCGCCTGCTCCTGCTTGACACGACTACCATAGAACTGTTCTCAAGAAAACCATTCTGCACTAACACCACCATACCCGATCCCAGTAGCCATACATATTGAACATCTGGACGTTCCGGCATCTCGTCTTCACGCAACATTAATAAGGGCATAATTACTCCTTGTAAGTCATCATCATCATCATTCGCCTGACTATATTTCGGAGCAAAGGCCTCTCCCATACTCCTACAATTAACCTGGTCTTCTGCTTGCTACCTACATCCACTTGACCCCTGCCAACTTCTTAACCTCATCCACTCGCCTAGCTTTCTGCCGCCCCCTGCTATGCTTTCTTTCACTTGGAATTCAGTTTGTTACCCAAGGCAACAATTCGTTATCCTCTCTTCGTACTAATGTCCTGCCAATGCCCATTTCTTCTTAATTTCACTTGTGTGTCGGTAACTTGTCATTTCTTTGACCCAATCTGCACGTTTCCTGTCTCTTAATATAACTCATACTATTTTTCGTTCGATAGCCCTCTGGGTTGTCCTCAACTTAATTAGAACCTTCTTTTTTAGCCTCGACATTCAGCCCCATAAGTGAGTACAGGTAAGAAGCAACTATTGTATACTTTCCTCTTGAGCGATACTGACAAGCTGCTAGTCATAATCTGCCAGTGCTTGCCAAATGCACTCCATCCCAATCTTATTGTCCTTTTCATTTCCCTTCCATAGTCCATATCTGAGGTTACTAGGTATATCCGTCTACTTCTTCCAGTGATTCGCTACCTAATATAAACTGCTGTTCCTTCCCGAGACTGTTGAACAATACCTTAGGATTCTGTGTATTGATTTTCAAGCCTACCTTTCTACGTTTCCTGTCAGGTCATCAATCATTCTTTGCATTTCATCCCCTGAGTTTCTCAGTAAGGCAATGTCATTAGTAAATAGCAGATTACTGAGGTATTCTACATATACCCTTATCCCTAACTTCTCCCATTCCAAGTTTCTGAATACTTCTAAGCAAGCTGTGAATAGTCCTGAGGAGATAGTTCCTCCTTGCCTAACACCTTTCTTCATAGGAACTTTGCTACTTTCTTTATTCAGATCTATGGTTGCTGTGCAGCCACTATATATATCTTGAGCACTTTCACGTACAGTGGCGAGTAGACTTGTCTAGAGCCCTCCAACTGTGCTCTGCGGAGCAAGTGAGCCACATCTATCGTTATGCCCTTGGTTCGATTACGCGTCTTTTGCATATGCACGGCCAAAATAGAGAGATGCTGGCTCAATTACTTTCTTGAACGTCACTGGCAATGTGAATTCATTATGTTTCGCCAAAGCTGCGGTGCCTGCACTTGCAACCCTGTGACGGCGGCCAGGACGCCGCCATGCCTCTGCGTTTCACAAACATAACGAGACGGACAAGCGAGGAAACCCGAGTGAAAGCGGATGATCGCGCGCTTCTGCATTCACGCCGCTCACCTGGGCCATAATGTGTATCGGCGTGCATCTGCGCTGTGTACTTAGTCTGAAGGACGGCGCATTTGGCGTCACTTAAGACTAGCCAAATTTTCTGTCTCTGTCCAGCGACATTAGGGCTTTTTATGCAGCTGCTAGTGCAACGGATTAAAAGACTCCTGAATTATATTTTGGCTGGCGTCTGTAAGAATAAACGCAAGTGCTTTTCCTCTGAACTTATGAAAAAAAACATGAGGTGACATAGACAGACTGAAACATTTATTTAAATGTTTGAAATCGGGGTGAGGTACTAACCGCCAAAAATAAACACACAGAAATGGGGGCGCAAATCATGAATAAGCGAATGAAAAACAACGCGGCTAGACAGTGATATAATGGGATAACCGGATAACTATGAACCAGTGAGAAGAGAAATTGAGGATAAACTAATGAATGCATGAAAACAATGTAGTACGCAACAGGGATAAATGACGATACTGATAGAACATCCATGAGTGGTCCAGGCGGTGACACTGTTGCAACTTGAGGAGTCGATCAATGTGGCCAAGTAATCTATCAGGTCATACCACTCAGTATGGTATGGCACCCCCCTTGGCCTCTTTAACACTGGAAATTCTGCCCGGTAACGAATCGTATAAGCGGTCGACTAAATTGAGCACGTTTCGTCGGCAATTCCACTCGGCCTGAATAGCTTGCCAAAACTGTTCACCTGTGGTGATACCGAGTCCAGCACCTTTGCATAATCTTTTTTTTATTTTCCAAATGTTTTCTATTATATTAAGGTCCAGACTGCGCGCTGGCCAATCCAGAGGCATAATGCCCAGCCCGTTCATGTGGTCTCGTACAGCTTTTGGCGCATGACTGGATGTCTATCTTGCTGGAAATGAAACAGCCAGTGAGGAAATTTAGCGTCGAGGACGTAGTATCGTTTCGAGTATCCGTGAATAGCTCGACGATGCCATTCTTCCTTAGATTCTGTGTATCGACCTTAGGCCTTGATAAGAAATAGCGCCCCTGGCGTGGAGTGTTGTTCTGCCGCTTGAGCGAATTCTTCACACATAACGTGGATCCCACCTGCAGTGCGAGAAAAATACCCAGCTATATTGCGGCGCTATACCAAGAGCTCGTAGATGTGCTCTATAAGTGCGAACAAGATACTTTAACGGGTGACAGAGAAAGCCGCTAGAAAGCTCCTACGATTTTTTTAACTGAGACAAATGAATTAAAAATCTAATACTTTGCTTACAGGATTTCTCATTTCAGTACTGGCCTTTCCGTACAGATGGCGTCAATCTGTTTGTTCTGACTTTGCTAGAAAACAATAAAATGATTATGAGGGCATCCAATTACATTTAGCGGTAGCATGTTTTACTTCATAGAAAATGGGACCTCAATTACAAAAAGAACTAAATAAATAGCAATGCGATTACCTATAAAGCCACATTTCATGCGAATGAGTTGAAAACACTACGAATCGCATTACTTCAAACTGCGCAGCTGACATGATACTGACAAAATTTTGACATCTATACAGGCAGTCATTCTTCGGAGAGGTATAAAAGCAACAAGCCTTTAAGATTTCACAAATACTATTTGCTAGGTCTGCAACAATAAGTCATTGACGTGCTCGAAACTGTAGAGAGAAAGGCAATTATCTGCAAGGTTCTCGACCACTTACCGGGAATTCACCGGCCGCCGCACTCGCTTTTTAGGGTTCAAGCGGTTGAAAAATAATGCCTCCTCACTGAACACTATGACGCGCCAGCTTGAAGGTGACCAACACGACCACAGGGACAAACTTCGTTTACTGATTCATGTGGCGCTACTCCAAAAGTGTCTTTTGGGCGGCGATGCAGGAAGTAACCCCTGCTTTACGCAGGCGCTGCATTATAGTGGTGGCGCTCACATTGTCCAAACTCAGCTCGCCCGGAATTTCTCGTGCACTCAGGAACGGATCGGCTGCTGCCGTCACAATCTGCTTGTCCTCTTCAACCGTGGTCTCCTTATAGTTTGCGGCACGGGGAGCATCAGCTATTCTACCCTCAAGGCAGAATGCTTGTAACAATTGGTTAACAGTTGCCAATGGGCGCCCTGTTAAAGTACAAATTTTTCGCGGCGAAATTGTCCTTCCCATCGCCACTATAGGTCACCGCTCTTCTGATATCGAACGGGGCGCCATTTGGAATAAAATGTATGTTCAGCCGAGACAGACTTCACACTTTGCAACAGGACCGATACTTGGCATCCTTCCTCTCACTGGCCAGTTGGGTATTTGTTTGTCAGTTTTACGTGCCATGACGAGGACAAGCTTTATCACGGCTAAGTTCTGTCGATGCGAAAAACGTGCTAGATATGATAAAATGCAAGTCGGCACATAGCAACCGAATTTGTAAATTTAAATACAATGGTGAAAAATGATGGAATGAGATCCTTTGTCACGTTTTTTTTTTTCATGTCAAAATTACGGTTTTGGTTTAGTTTATGAGGTGTAACATAACATACATAACGTACCATACAATAGCTAGCGAGTCAGGCTATGAGAAACGCCGAAAAAATGATGGTTTCATTTTAGCGCAGCCGCATAGGACAACCTTTATCTGCCCTCGCAGCATTGCTTCCTACGTGCGCGCGGAGTGCCTTGCAGAAGTGATGTGGTACTGCAAACCTGTTTTTAATGTACACGTGGGGTTTCTTTACATGCGCTGATATCTCACAGCCGTAAGGCGTTTTTGTATCTCATCTTCATCTAAATACAACCTCCGGCCATGGGATCAAACATGCAGATCTGTAATCTGCAAGCGAACGCTTCTGTGAGAATGCGAATATGTGAGCCGTAGCGACAGTTTCACAGCAGAATTTCGGCTAGCAAGTGGAGACGACTGGAGTATTCTACGGGACGTCTGAAACTATCCACTCGCTATACAATTCCACACCGCGCAGAATGGCTAGTGTAAAGCAATCGAGAATGCCCTATCCATCGTTAGAAGCGATCAGTAGTTTAGGCACTTAATTAGCACTTCAGTGGTACTGCAAAAACTAAAGCTCCCAACTGCTTCATAACGCTTTGTCCCGCTTTATATTTATTACACCTCCGGGGTTTTTCATTAATTCATTCTTACTTTTCTTCTTCCGTTTTCGCTCTTTGGTACAGCAAATATCATGTAAATGTATGTGCTGTTTTTTCTTAGAACACTTCTAAGTTTTTTACTTTCAGAGAAATCACTTGAATTTAGAGTCTTGCATGTTCAGTGACATCACTGAAACGACCTTAAAGGAGTCATTTATTTTTTATATGCTCGTAGCGACGTTAGCTGATACACCACTCTACAATCCACCTAGAGGAAGCCACGTTCCTAGGCCTGTACCGATTATACAGGGTTTTGAATATTTGGGGGCTGGAATTTAAAAAATTCCTACGCAAAATCTACTACCCCATTCGAGCTGAAGTAACGTTCACAAAGTATCAAAATATCGTCTACATTATCTGATAAGTGATTCAACATCGTTACTTGCCTAGATTTTCCGAAATCGAGGAAAAACTGCTCTCGGTGGCGTGCACAATTTTCGCAGAAGAGAGTCGAAACGCTGCTTTGGCATGGTGCGTCATCTGTCGAGCAGCGAGGCAAGCTCCATCCCGGCCGTTGGCGCGCTTGCCTCGCTGCCCGACAGATGACGCACCATGTCAAAGCAGCGTTTCGACTCTCTTCTGCGAAAATTGTGCACGCCACCGAGAGCAGTTTTTCCTCGATTTCGGAAAATCTAGGCAAGTAACGATGTTGAATCACTTATCAGATAATGTAGACGATATTTTGATACTTTGTGAACGTTATTTCAGCTCGAATGGGGCAGTAGATTTTGCATAGGAATTTTTTAAATCCCAGCCCCCAAATATTCAAGTCCCTGTAATTGCGGTGTGCCTCTTAGCTGATAACACAGCGCAAACACATCATCGAACAATACGCCTGCAAGACATGATGCATCGTTGTAATGAACAAACCTTTTTCGGTCAAGACGAAAGCAGACATCCAAAAACCAACTAGGCCCAATTCTCAATCACTCAGCCTGGTTGATACGCGACATCACCTGCTATCACTTGCACTTGCTTTTGAGATGCGCAATCAGCCGATATGACTTGAACTTGCTTTCACATAGCCGCTTCGTAATTCGCGCGAAACACGTTGGTTTTCCGGCCGCTGCTACACATAATTCAGCGCAGCTCTGGCGGCCCAAAGTGCGAGAAGTAAGTGGAAATGAGGCCAAGAACCCACGAGCAAGCTCCACTTTGTAGGCAGCGTGTGCGCACAGGACCTATAACGCAAACCTAGCCCAACGTTATATGGCACTGGCTTGCTCCACAGAGCATAGCTGAAGTACAGTGGTGGCGAAGGCTGATCCGCTGATCACAAAAGCTGTTTAGCGATACGCAGAGTAGCCACAGGTCGGGGGCCAATCACTCAGATTAAAAACTTATAACACTACAAAAATAAAAAGTATCGACCAACATAAGAAGAATAAATATTTTTGATAAATTTGCTTGTCAATGAGGTAAGGTATTTTATTAAGACATTCTTAATTTTTTAAAAATCTTTTAACGCTGGTCCATCGACGCTGGTCTTGCTACCTGAGTTACATGGACAACTCGCGCAACCGACGAGCGCTGGCCGCAATGCACTGGCCTGGTGCCGACGTTGCGTGTGACCCCGTGTGTGGCCGCAGCCAGAGCTACCGGCTTCGCCGACTCCCAGCCGCACCTCTCCGCCATGCGCACCATCATCCTAAATGGCACGGCATTTGAGCTCACCTTAGAGTTCACCTTTTTAGACTACGTTCCTGTTGGTAGCGCGTATTTTTTGTTTTTAATTTCTCTCGCTTCTACATGTTGCATTTCAATTTTCAGTGGGAAATTATAGGTCTTTCCGCGTGCCTCTACCGCGTGTGTTAATCTAATACTAGTCATCTGTCACACCTCACATATACCCCTCTTGGGAAATTCAATCAAACGAAATTCACATGATAACAATAAAATTGCAGAGAACGATACGTCAGATGTGGGTGCTAAGTAACATGATATATTCTGCTAAAGCAGGATACTTCGTAGTCAGAATTACAGAGAACACAACCGAAAAAGAGGGCAGAGAAGGAAGGAAAGAATTAGTTCCCCGTGGCGTCATAGTATGCTAGTTGCTTTCTTTGTTAAAGAAATCGTCGGCGCGCTTATATATCTATTTTCATGTCATGAAATGCATAAAGTCTGCATGATTTTGCACTTGAATTTTTTATGTGTTGATAAAAGTCGGCGTGCCCATTAAGGGGGATTGCACTATTTGTACACAGCGGCTAACAAGCTCACCGCAGTTGATGCTCAAACCCTGAAATTCGGCTAGGTTTATACCGAACGGCTCAGCACGCCGCCTGGCTCCACAGACACCAGGCGCCGTCTAGGCTTATAGGCGTGTCTGTTGAATACTAAAGTTTTGCCACTTTTCCCCCACTGGATTACACTGCGGCATACAATCTGGCTTGCAATATTTACATTCGCGTCAATAGTCAACCAAATGCGAGGATTCAGACCTTCAAGGCGATTTTTGATGTTAAACCCTTACATTTTGTTACGGATCTGAGGAGAGCGCTCAGGCCGAAAGCATGAACTAGATGCCAGCAGTACCAACACGGACGCACATTAATGATTGACACGATGCTTCACACTAAAAGACAGCGTTACACTTGCGAGCGTACAGTTCGAAGCGGGCGACGCGTTTCGTGGGTCCAGGCAATGGCATCAGCGTCGAGGTGGCTTTCGGCTCGCAATTAGCTCGTCGTGTTGGCCGCAACATACGACCTCCCGTTGAAGCGTGGGCTGAAGATCCGTTGGCATTCGTGGCGGTGTTGAGGTGAACCCACTGGGCGATGCAAGTGGACGGTGGTACGAACGTTGGAGGGGCCCCCAGGACGTATTAGGTGGCTGAGTTGTCGCTCACTCCCCGGAACCGGTTTGAGAACAGCAGGGAGTCTAGGGTGCAGCGCTGTAGAACATGAGGCCACTGGTACAGCAGCTGGCGTTGCTCACTCCCAGCCAAGGCGTCCCTCACCTTCCGGAGCCTGCGCTTCTCTGGCTTCCATCCCCTAGTCTCTCCACACTGCGCGTTTTTATAACGTCCGCATTGATACACGTCAGCCTTATCGTAGTCTTCGCCTTCTTTTCCCCAATCAGCTCTTGCCATGTCACCGACGACTTCTTCATCTGCTTCGTCCTTCGTTGGTCCAAGTAATCCTTTTCGCCGTAGTCGTCTTCATTGCTTTCGACAATAAGCCTCTGTATTTGGCCTCTTACATATGACAAGGGCCCACCTCTCTCGAGAGGTTTTCCTTGAAAACTGTTTACAGTTTCGCAGCCCTTACCAGCAAACCGTATATCTTCTTCCGCCAGTCTGGAACCAGCTAGAACACCTCAGTTTTATTGGACGCGTCCGAAGCACACCACTGACACTACACACAAAAAGTGTCTCCATAGAACATTATCACAGCACTATCACTCTAATCACACAACACACAAAAATCACCTTCATAAAATACTATCACAAAACTGTCGTTGTCCGTACAGTGTCCCCAATTAAACCTACAAACGCGCAACGCACATTTCATTGTATAAACACACATCAACAAACCGAGCAACTAACCCACAAAAAACATAATTCAAATCTAACTAGGCCTGATCGGCTCTACTCATGAAATCTGCTCCAATGTTGTCTCCGCCTTTACACTCTCTGCCTTTTTGTTTAATCTAATTCTGCCCTTTGGGATTGTGCGTTGGCTAACGTCGCACGCCCTTACAGAGTGTTTAACGTCGCTTTGAATGACTGGTCAAAAAGACTCCTCGGTGATTCTGGACAACGTCCTCTGAACCCCCTGGTGTGCGGCCATGATAGTGTCGTGTCCTAAACGTAAAACAGTCTCTCGCAACTCTTTCGGTAGCACAAGCTATTGGACCTGCCTTCCTGAGCTAAATATGCATTTCGTGTGGAGACCGTCTACCAATTGAAACTGCAACGAGGTACGACTCCGTCTCGTCTTCCGCATTTCTCCTACATTCTCAAAGGAAGCTTGCAAGCTCGAATCTTCTGTTTGCTTAGTTGCCATTTCGCCCAGTTTTACTTTCAGACAAATTGCAATGGGAGTAGAGAGCGGCCGCTACGTCACTCTGGCTGTCTCTTGCGCTCGTGTCTCTACTGGCGACGAAAATTGACTGCACCATCCCCTTGCTGGGCAGTCGTGCGCTTTTCCTTGTTTTGGTTTTCCCAACAACGATCATCCTCCACTAAGGATTAGATTCACTGACGCTTTTTGCACCCGGAATGTTTCCCAAGATGAGATTGTAGATTGGTTGCTCTACGCATTTTGCCAATAGCTCTCCGGAATAATAGGGGGTTGACACTAGAATCCTGGCTTCCGGCAGGTACCTAACAGTGCTATCCACCCGGGTGACAGCGGACGCTTCCCCTATTAGATCTTCATTCCTCACTAGGCTTCTACCAAAACTGTATTCGCTTCACTGTCTCTAAGTACCAATATATGACAGTCCGCTATTTGTCCAACCACCACTGACATTGTTTTTTTCGGCTTGGGCATTCCACTCTCCACTGCATTGTCCAGTGGCGTTTGCTCCTCTTTCAGCTGCGGAACTATGGCTGGTGTAATACGTTCTTTCTTTAAATCAACAACACATGCAGCTCGGTCCTGCGTTCCATATTGGCATTCTTCCACAGTATGCCCTCTCCTGCTGCAACGCCGACACACGACCTGCATCCTCCGGGCCTCACTGTTACAGTCATCTTAACGGTGTCCCACCCTGGAACAGAGGAAACATCTGATTGGCGCCTTAAACCCGGGTCTTGGTTTTGCTGAATTTATTTCTGAAACCTTCTGATTTTCTTTCTTCGCCTTACTCATATTCCTGAGACCTTGAGCATCGAGAAATCGGTCTGCATTCTCAGCAACCTCTTCTAATGAACACAAATTTCTTTCTTTCAGGAACACCGCAAGGTTTGCACTGCAGAATACTAGAACTGCTCTGTCACCAGTTTCTCATGCACGCCTTCAAAAATATTTATTTATTCAAAATATCTGACAGGGCCCAGAAGGACATTGAGTAAGGGGGGAAAATTGAGAAGTACAACAGAAAAAATACAGCGCGCAGTACAAGGCAGAGTAAAAACAATTATTATCATACAGGGTAAATATAATGACAAGACATACATCACCGTGAGAACAGTTTAGTAAAGGGTACATAATTGGAAGTTTGCATCGCTTGTGCCCAGTACACATCAAAAGAATAAGCAGAAGCCTTAACAAAAAATCGAATTGATGAACCAGCACAAGAAAGCAAACCATCATATATTAGTAACGATGAGAAAAAGAACTTATAGGACAGTAAATTCTATCAAATGAAACAAAGTCAATGAATAAAATATTTGTGCAGCTGGTCATGGAATGGTCTGTGATTGCTGATGTGTGCGATACTGTCGGGAAGATCATTGCAAAGAACATTGGCACGTGGAAGGACAGATGAATTGAAGCCTTAGATATCGTGTATGCGTTTAATACTCTTCTGGTTATGTAGGTGCGCAAACTGCGTGTAGGCTCTTCGATGGGCAAGGGAGATGGTCTGGTGCTGCGACGACATTTGTAGAGTAAGCATAAAAGAGCGATGGAGCGACGAATTTCTAAAGGTTCGACGGAGATATCGAGTTTGATCGTAGTTATGCTGAAAGGAGAACTGAACTTTGAGGTGATTACACGAGCCGCTCTATTTTGCACGGATTCAAGCAAGTTGATTAGGTACTTTTGATATGGGGACCACATAGGTGAAGCAAATTCTAATTCAGGACGCACAATTTTCCTGTAAGCCACTCTTCTCACGTTATCAGGTGTGTTTCGCAAGTTCCGGCGCAGTTACCCAAGTGATCTTGAAGCTTTGGCACAAATGGATTGAATATATGTGGTCCAGGAAAGATTATTCCGGAGCTGAATACCTAAATACTTAAGAGGTAACCTTGAATTTAGCTGAGTTGAGCATTATTTGCCATTTATTACACCAATTTGAAATGAGGTTCAGGTCAGTTTAGAGAGCAGGGTGATCATCTATAGAATTAATTGAGCGGTAAATGCAGTCGTCAGCAAAGAGTCGTATGGAAGAAGATATGTTAATAGGCAGGTCGTTAATGTATATTAGAAACATTAATGGGCCAAGAACACTACCTTGAGGTACGCCAGATGCTACATCACAGAGCGGGGAGGTGAAATTGTTAACTGTAGTGAACTGCTGGCGAAAGGAGAGGAAGTTACGAAGCCATGACAGTGTTAAAAAATCTACGCACAGATCAGACAATTTTTAGAACAAGCGGGAATGAGCAATGCGGTCGAAGACTTCAGCAAAATCTAAAAAAGATACAGTCAGTTTGTAGGTTAGCGTCCATGTTGAAATGACACATCTCGACATCTCAAGACAGCTGTCGAAATAATTGGCTTGCCCACAAAAATATGCTTAGCGATTTCAGAATCCTCAGGTTTCACGGTGCGGAATCTTTCGCGAAAACCCTCTGCTGTTAGCCTGAATCTTTAGAGAAGTGCCTCCTTCACTTTATCATAATCCATGGAATCTGACGCAGGCGTCCTACCAAACACATTCAGTGCTTCCCCGATTAAACGCATACTCAACGCTGCTGCCCATTCACAGCGCTCCCAACATTATCCTAAAGCTATCCGCTTGAATCTGCAGATATGCGTCCAAGCCATCTCTTTTGTCATCAAAAGGAGCCATCACCTTCCTCGGACAAACTCTCGTCGATCTAGGCGCTCTCATTCCCAGGCGCTCCTATTCTCCGAACAACTGCTGCTTTTTCCACAGCAAAAACTCCTCTCGTTCAATTCTTATTTCACGTTCCTCTGCTTCCCTCACTTCTTCCTTCTCACTCGCTACTCTTCTAACCTGGTGTTCCTCTGCTTCCTTTTCTTTACGCGCTATTTTTCTTGCCTCGCGTTCCTTCGATTCCTTCGCTTCTCTTGCTCTGACTTCTGCTTCTTGTTCCGCGGCTTGACGCTCATCTTCACGTGCCGGTGCTCTTTCATCTCTTATTCTTTTCACTTCTTGCTCATAGAGACTCATCGCCTCCTCTTTGCTTAGCCCTAGCTTGAGAGCCACCTCTAATGTCTTCACCAAGTCCACACTGTCTGCCGCCTAGAAATTCGAAAGATCTCAGACAAATAAAAAATAAACAGAATTGAATCCTGGCAGGCTCGCCACTTGTTTGTCACGGATCTCCGGAGAACGCTCAAGCCGAAAGCATGAACCGGACGCCAGCTGTACCAACACGGACGCAAATTTATTACACACACACAGACTATAACACGCAAACAAAATTAACATAAAATAACACCACCAACAAAGACTAATGATAAACACGATGTTTCACACTAAAAGACAGCGTTACATTTTCCAACTTACAGTTCGAAGCGAGCGACGCGTTTCGTGGGTCCAGGCAATGGCATCGGCGTCGAGGTGGCGTTCGGCTTGCAATTAGCTCTTCTTGTTGCCCGAAACATACGACCTCCCGCTGAAGCATGGGCTGAAGCAGTGTTGACGTTCGTGCGGTGTGGAGGGGAACCCCCTAGGCGATGCAAGCGGACGGTCGTACGAGCTCTGGAGGGGCCCCCTGGACGTATCAGGTGGCTGAGTAGTCGCTCAATCCACGGAACCGGTTTGAGAACAGCAGGCAGTCTACGGTGCAGTGCCGTAGAACATGAGGCCACCGGTACAGCAGCCGGCGTTGCTCACTCCCAGCCAAGGCATCCCTCACATCCGGGAGCCTCGGCTTCTCTGGCTTCCACCCCTTGCCTTACCATATCGCGCATTTTTATATCCTCCGCGTTGATGCACGGCAGCCTTATCGTCGTCTTCATCGTCATCTGTTCACCAATCAGCGCTTGCCATGTGACCGACTACTTCTTCATCTTCTTAGTCCTTCGCTGGTCAACGTAATCCTTTTCGCCATCGTCGTCTTTGCGTTCGCCAAAAACGCCTCTTACATGTGACACATTTACACAACGTTTTGTATGGCCTATATATGTTTTTGCCACAGGAACCTGGCAGCTCATTTACCACACCCATTTCGCAAGAGAATGTACCCCCAAGTGTGTCATGCCTTACACAATTTATTTTGGCTTCCCTATTATTCTGCTTACTAGGCCACACTCTTCTTCGAGTTTTTTTGCAGCCGAGAAGAGTATGTGTACGCTATAGCGCCTGTCCCCATTTTTAAAAGAATTGCTGTGATTTATCTTTTGCTACACCTTGTAAATTGCGTTAGCAATATATGCATGGCTAGGCTTGTTGTTCAACCTGCGATGTAGCTCGTAGTGTGACTTGTGGTGTAATTTAATGTTTGCCTATGAGTAAAGACATGGCACACAATGTTTACGAGTACTCTATTTTGCTTTTATTAATATTAATGAACACACTACGGTGATCCGTAAAGTAATAAAACTTTGTCTCAATATGGTTATTCACATGTTCTTCAGCCGTTTCTTCTGCACGTCGTTTCCGCTTGGTTTAATTACGACATTTTCGGACTGTCATTTGAGAATCCCCTGTATTAGACGATGCGGAATCACTCTCCGATATACCACGTTGACATCTCGCTGCATCTTGAGCACGGTGTTTTGGAAGACGCACTTCACGTTCTTCTAACAACTCTTGAAAGCGTTGTCTCTTTCTTGCTTCATCCTGTCAGCTTTCTCTCTTTAGCAGTTTCTATAACAGTATTCTATAACCGTTTCTATAACAGTATATGAGAAATAACTCAACTTACCGAATTCTAGTAGAAATTAAGAAGAAGAAATGAACATGGGCAGGACATGTAGTGCGAAGAGAGGATAACCGATGGTCGCTGAGGGTAACAAACTGGATTCCAAAGGAAGGAAAGCGTAGCAGGGGGCGGCAGAAAGTTAGGTGGGCGGATGAGAATTAGAAGTTCGCAGGGGTCAAGTGGATGCAGCTAGCACAGAACCGGGTTAAGTGGAGAAATATGGGAGAGGCCTTCGCCCTGCAGTGGGTATAATCAGGCTGATGATGATGATGATAACAGTATTCTCACAGACGCGAAGCACGAGTATATATATATTATGGAAAACATGACCTCCTCGCTCTCAATCTGTTCCTCCTATCTATCTGGCGAGAACGATCGACTACGCGCGCGGCAGCTGCGTGACTGGGCTGCAACGGTTGCTAGGCGACGGCGCGCAATCAGCTCAGCGCGGCTGCGGCTCAAGATCAACCGTGCCTGCGGCCGCGGCAACGCGACGGGCTGAAACCTGGCGTAGTATTCGTAATGCAATAAAATGTACGAACGTCGACGCTTGTATGATATCACTAGATTTTCTTCCTTTCTTTCCTTTATTGACATCTTTGTCGTTTTACATTTTGCCCACCGGATAAGGTTTCACATCCACAACTGAGTGCGTTGTCCTGTAGCCTGCTGCTATTATTTTTTTGCCTATTCCTTAAAATTTTTATCTATGGTATAAGTGCAGTCTTTACAAGGATTGAACATGAGAGTACAATGCCATTTGTTTTTACAAATTTAGTTGCATTAGGCGCTGTGTAGCAACGGTTTTTCTGATCACTGTAGATAGCTCGAAAAACATCGTTCTGGTCCAATGATAGCAGCACATATAGAAACTCATTTATTCCCGGCTGGTAATTAAAAAGTGGAGACGAGACCATGTCCATATTGTTGGGAGACCTTTAAAATAATCACAACACTTTCTTCGAAAAGTGCGCCGTCCACAAACCCCAGGTTGTCGTCCGCGCATATAAATACACGGAAACGCGTTTTAATTAATTTCAAGACATCTGTCCACACTACTGAGAAAGATGTCAATGAGAATGCTCACCCCACATGAACCACTACACACCGGACTCCTTCAAGTACGTTTTGCCTTCCCAACAGCATATCTAGACGAGTTATAGTGATATCAATTCAAGTAAAGATTGAACCGGGATTCTTGCACTATTTCTGAAACTTAATTAATTAGATTCAGAAAAACAGTTCTTCACGCTATGTATAAGGGCTGAGTGAGGTAAGATAATTAGAGGTCATTTTAAATCAATGCTTAATGCTTTGCCTCAGCCAGTATTAGACTTCAACAACACATCTCCCAGAGTATCACAGTTTGAAGCCAAAAATTGATCTTTAATAGGTAAATCGTGTATAGCACATTAGTAGACAGCTCGATATGCAATATTGCCACGTGTTTTTGTTTATATTCACCGTCACACAAAAACGTATATCCGACTGTGCATCTTTGCCGAAAATAACGTATCTAATGCGTATTTTACGCATTCGTGACTGCAGTCGCAAGACAGTGCAGGCTTATGCCATTTAGGCAGTTCAATATCCTGCATTTACCTTACGACGTTTTCTCGTCTACAGAATTAAAATTTATTTCGAAGGCCGCTTGCCCTTTGACTGCATGCCACATCTCAAGAACAATAACGAAGAAGCCTCCCTTTTCGGACATAAGTAATATATTAATCCGGCATTGACAAAATTGATTAAACTATAGCTATATGGAAACTTCTCTTCTTGGGCTCCAAGATTACCTCGGAAGGAGACTGCAGCCATGAAATTAGGAGACGCCTGCTTCTGGGAAAGAGAGCAATGGTTAGCCTTGACCGCCTAGTAAGGAGCAGAGACATTAGCCTGCAAACCAAGATCCGTATAACTCGTGCTATGGTCTTTCCAGTTGTGATGTATGGATGCGAGAGTTGGACTGTGAAAAAGGCTGACCGCCGAAGAATTGACGCGTTTGAATTGTGGTGCTGGCGAAGACTCTTGAGAGTTCCTTGGACTGCCAGAAGATCAAATCAGTCGATATTGTCGATCATAAACCCTGACTGCTCATTGGAGGGTCAAATTCTAAAGTTAAAGCTCTGCTACTTTGGTCATCTGATGAGAAGAGAGGAGTCGCTGGAGAAAGATTTGATGTTGGGAAAGGTTGAGGGTCGCCGGAGAAGGGGTAGGCAGCGAACGCGATGGTTAGATGGTATCCTCGAGGCACTGCAGATGAAGTTATGTGATGTTAGAAAGATAGTGAGAGACCGGAAAGCATGGCGTGACATGGTCCATAGGGTCACGAAGAGTCGGACACGACTGAACGACTGAACTGAACTGATATGGAAACTTCAGTGCATAGTGGCTATGAATTCTTTAACGAGTGCTATTTGCATTTCCATAATGAAATGAATGCAAGACAGATTTTTAACATGAATCTGGAAGTTTTCCAGCTTATATAGGGCTCACAGCATATTTGAATCCCGTAACCGTTCCGACTTTATGAAGAATAATGAGAATGAAGAATTTCGCTCGCAAGGTCGTACCCAAAAGAACGTAAATAAATAGAAAGTGAGTGTGACTTCAAGCTCAAAGTAATGCTGTATCTTGTGGAATGATGCCTAAAACAATGTGCAGCTTATTTGCTTGAAATCTCCGTTTAAATAAAATACGGGACTCGTTCCGAAGAAGCCGCGAGTTCTATGTGAATATTGTAATGAATGTCTGTTCTCTTTGCATCATTTGCTACACATTGTAAATCTGTCATGCTACATTTCTCTACATATGTACTGTTTCTTGCCTTGTGTCGTGTTTTTGTCATGTGTTTATACTGTACATGCCGGCTGACGTATCCTACGTCTTGCCTGTCTGGCATGTTCCTTTTTATGCACCAAGTGTTGACAAGATTGTATATGTTTTGTTTTTATATGAAGCAAAATACATGTTCATTCACACACACCTGGTGTCTTTTCTGCAATACTGTACTGTTTCGAAAATGCCATGAAGCAGCTGCAGTGATGTCCAGTCAGCACAATTGCAACCAAAGTTAGTTTTTTAATGCTGGGAATAGATAGAAAAGCAGCACACAGTAGAGAACACATATAATGCGACAACAAGGCCTGACAGGACGAGAGAACTTGCTTACATTCAAACTGTGCGTCTATGCAGAGTGCAGAGTGCAGCGCATACTGACCTTCAAACGGCGCGCCTTAGACCGAAAGCGCATGTTGCGTCACGTCCCGGCCGATTGGCGGGCTACAGCTCATTCGACCGCTGGGTCCTATGGGAGTGTTTGCTCATTGCCCAATCCTCTCCTTATGATGGTTGGGGAGAGCACGAGAAGGCGTCGATGTAGTTGTGCGTCCGGCCGTAGAGATAAGTGACACGAATATCGTACTCCTGGAGTCGTAGCATACATCGAGCGAGCGACCAGTGGCTTATTTCGAGGAGGACAACCAGCGCAAGGAATGGTTAATTGTTCGTGACGACGTCAAAACGTCGGTCGTATAGGTAAGGGAGAAACAAGGAGACCACTCAAATGATGGCTAGTCATTCCTTTTCGGTGACAGAGTAATGGTATTCTGCTTTAGTCAATCAATGACTCGAAAGACGGCGACGCATCCTTCAAAGCCGCGTTTGCGTTGAACAACGCCGAGGCCAACGACATTGCTATCGGTATAAATTTCAGTGGGAGAAATTGGATGGAAGTGCCATAAAAGGGGAGTTGCGATGAGGAGACAGTGCAAGGTTGTGAGCGGGCGTTGATAGGATTTGACTAACCGCTAAGGTGATTGTCGCCGTGCAGCAGGCTTATCAGAGACGTGATGATAGAGGCGACACTTGGGGGCAGAAAGTCGGAATGGGGAGCATAGACCGAAAAAGTGGCGAAGTTCCTTTATACCTGATGGCTTCGGGTAGCCATACAGTGCGCAAAATTTAGAAATATCAGGTACCACGCCGTCTCCTGGCGACGATGTGGCCTGAAATCTTTTTTTTTTTTGCGGGTGTCTAAGCGACAGTACTGCAAGATTAGGTTGGAACTCGGCTTAGATAAAATGGTTCAATACGCAGTCCGAGCGGAGAGAGTGCATGTCGAAATCACAAGTGGAAACGACAATGTCATCTGAATCGCAGACATGTTTTTCAGTCCAAGCCACGTAGAATCGAATCCATCATGCGCTCATATGTGGCTGCGTGTAAGAATGTCCGAAGGGCATGACGCTGAATACCTATAAGCCGTCAGGTGTCCCAAAAGTTGCTTCGGCGCAGGCGGCATCCACCTAAGGAACCTTTCAATATCCTGATCCGTGTTTTAAAGACCAAAAGAGTGAAACTTCTTGAAAGCATTCAATAGCGTCTTCAATTCAATGCAGCGCATATGCATCTTTGCGGGTGGTATAAAAGCGCCGAAAATCGATGTAAAACCATATACCTCCATCATTATTTATTACCAAGGACGACCGTGAAGGTTTACGGACTACTGACAAATTGAATTACACCCAGTTGCAGCATGTCGTCTAGAGGTCTTCAATAATCTGTCGTTCAACCGCCGAGCCACGTTATGGGCGTTGACGCTTGTTGGTACCGGTACCAATTTCATGGGTGTAGGCATGCGACCCAGGCCCCTGTTTGAAATATTGAAAGACGAGCTATATTTGTCCAGCTGGTGAAGAAGCTGTGGGGACTGTGATGTGGCGGCGCTTGCGTCGAAAGGAAAGAAAAAGTCTTAGACTGCAGTGGAAGCAGTAGATTCAAGCAAAGAGATTGGGCAGGAAGGGAGGAGGAGTCAGTGCATTGATTCGAGACGAACAGCTATCGATGAGCTGGACATAACCAAGACACCTAGCACGTAGAAAGGCGACGGGCTAAGAAATTATGCTGCAGCCGTCTCGCACAGTGAGCACACCGGAGGGTAGAAGCAGGCCGTAATGTGATGCCAAGCTGTCGGACGGAGTCAAAATGACGGCGCTATTAGGCGCAGAAGAGCAGGAAAAGGAATTTTAATATATATATGAGCATGGAGGGATTTCGATGTTGGCAGCCAGTGACCTTGCTGAGCGCAGGAAACAGATCGGCGATCGAAGTGGCGCTGCACGGGAGAAGTTATTCGCCACGAGATCGACCAAGAGGCGGCGCTCCAGTAGTGTGGATCGGCAGCCGGCGGCGCTCGCGGAAACGCACGCTGCGTAGGTCTGCTTCCGAGTTTACGGCGGGTTTGTTGGCAATGAAAACGTGTCTTCTGCAGTATTTCTGCAATATTGCAGAAACAAATCCAAGGATTTCGCCAATACAGCAGAAGAGTGGATTTTAGGAAAACAAAGCACGCAACCACCAGTCTTCAAGATTTACTTTGCACGTTTCTGGCGCTGTACCGCGCTCACGCGCCTGATGCTTGGGCCTGCCTAATGACAGCTTTGTTTTTCTTATCAACTTTTAAACAGTTTGCGCGTGTCTCGTGCATACAAGGTTCGTGCTCTGAGCTGCAGTAATTTAGATTGAATCGAGAAAGCCTGGTTCATTATATCGTACTTGACTCGAGGATTAAGCAGGTTAAATGTAGCATTGGCAGCGCACTGCATGGCGAGTTGCGTTAGACTGAGTGCACATCAACTCTGGCCCAGACAACTACGCACAAGTATTCCCCAAAAATGAGATCACGCCGACACTATACAGGAAACCTCGCAGCACAGGAAAGCTGATTGTTCACGTGTACAGCACTGAGTGGATTGAATTTGCCGAGATGCTTTTTGCGGCCACTGACATAGAATGTGATAATGTATTACTGCATGCGCCACTAACTGTAAATCATTGCCTGAAACCGAGGAAAGTATAAGGGATTTCTGATGTGTTTGATGTTAATATATAACGGTAAATTAGTATTGTAATTATTTTGTGTTGCAATGCGAATAAATTTCACCGTGTGAGAGAACTTTTACACACTTGACAGAATTTACAATAATCAGCGATTAATTTTCAGTAACGTTGAAGAGCAAGCTACGAATTACTCGCTGCGAAGGCATCGTTATAAACTGCGCATGGGCACTGTCATGTTCGGGGAAGCAATTTTACACACCGAAAATTTCTTTATCACTAATTATTTAGCAGTGACTAAATCTTATGCGAAGTAAAATATTAGGGTTGCTTCCAAAACAGATGCCGGATATAAAACTATTCCGAAAAAAATGGAGGTCATCTTATCATGCGACTATAAAAAATGTATTTATTCCCGAACTAAACACTGATATTTAAGCCCGCATGAAGCTGTTTTACTCCCCTTGTCAGAAATGACGAGTTTTGTCGGAAGACAGCACTTGGACGAAAAGGGATTATAATAGGCTACCAGTAAAGTACATTGATCTAGGTCATTATGTAATGTTTAGGGTAAGAATTAGGTGCAGGGCATATGTTTCCCGAACATTCGAGCATTCCTCTAAAACAAAATGTGCCCACTAAAACTTTTACGGATGCAAAGAAGTCTTCAACAACAAAAGAAAAGAAAAGAAATGCATATTGGCCCGGGTGTAACGCATGAAAGCGGCATCGGCTATGACGGATAATTGTAGAGGCTGGTTTTGGTGTCGTTTTTTTTTTTTCATTATTAACACCACATTTACCACGTGGGATTGTTTATTGTGCAGTCAAATCTCACAGCAGAGGAACACCTTTCGAAACGGTTGTGATTGAATCCCCCGTTCTCGAAATCAGCAGTCGAGCACCCTTACCATTGAGACACCGCGACAGAGGTTTAAAAGCAAAAAGAAAAAAAAAGTACTCACACAACTCTATTGTGCATACAGACGACATAGTAAGCATAGTGGTCTGTTCAAACTGCATTCTGCTATATGAAGCAGTCTGCGGTGGCATATGTTTTAGTTACTGCGGTATTCCAAACAGAAACGGGAATATGCGATTTCTGAGCGTTTCCATTAACTTTTATTGACGGCAACGACTTGTTTTGCTTTGACACGGCGGTAACGACAGTACCACTTCGTTTGAGACATTGCATGTCAAAGGATCTCAAGCGCCGAAGACCGCGATGGATGATGTCCTTATCCAAGCATAACATGACCGATACGGACAAGTATATATTTTTTTAATGAAGCGTGGGGTTATAGACTGTTCATATTCGTTTTGCAAGAGTGATATAGGCAAGCAAAAGGTCACAGGGACTGCGAAACAAACAAAAACACTCCTGTACACGCCGCATGCGCGCGCGTAAATCACTGCGGGCTGGCACGCGACGCGAAAACGCATCCACACTGAGGAGGTTTCGCCGCTGAGCCGCAAGGGGGCGACTCTGCTCGATCTCGAGGCCAATATTTCAGCATGAGCGCAGTTTATATTGGTGTGATGGTCACAGAGAAAGTCCCAATCTTAGTGATATCATTTCAGCGCGACGACAGAACGAGGGATATGATGAGCCGCGAATGACAATCTTGGCGGTTAGGCCTCCAAAGCAAGGCACACTGCGCATTAGCGGCGTGAAGGGAAAAGTAAATTAAAGGCATTGTCCTTTTTTGCAGCTTGCGGTACAGTTTTGACACATTACATACACAGCAGTGCCCTTTAGACTCCACAACTGCACTTTCGCAGGTACAAGATGAGGCTTTAAATTGGTCGACGCAACCAAAGTTCTTGCCTCAGAAACTGAGGGACGTCTGAGACGTGTTGTTGTATCGACGCAGTGGTGTAACCGATTGCCGCAGTGATGGAGAAAGGCGGCGAGCAGTGGGTCGGTCGGCAGAGATACACGTGGCGCAGGTTCAGGATTTGCGTAGACGTGAGGCCGTGACTAACCGCAGGCCGCACGATACTGCGTCCAGAGTAGAGCAAAAATGCGAACAGGGAGACTGCACGCATAACAAACAGATGGCCCTGGTGGCTTGGAAGTGGCTGGCTGCGAAGTGGCTGGCTGCATTGGCTGGGCGGAGCGGGATAACCGAATCGGCCCGGGGCACCTCATGTCGGCGTTCGTGGACGGCGCTGCGACGGGAGTCTGCTGAGGAACGTTTGGTATAACCTTAGCTACTTGATCAAGAATCACAGCCTGAAGGTTCGAGGCCAGGTGATATGGAGTGCATTGAACGCGGTGAAGAAGGGATAGTTGCCCTGCGATCAACTCGCGCATAAATGGCTGGTCGCCGACACAGCCGGGTTGCATAGGATATTCGGGCTAAATGAATGATGGTTTTACAAGAATGCGCTGCTTGGGAAGCTCAGCCTAACTCTGGCAAGTGTGAAGAGTTCGACAATAGCGGTGTGGTGCCGGGCAACAAATCTGAATTGCATCCGCCTCTACTCCTGTCAAAACTTCTTTGATGCGATCCGCCTCCGTCACAGACGCGTCTGCATGGGTGCACACGCTAACATCTTTTATTTATTTCAGTTCAGTTCAGTCGTTCAGTCGTGTCCGACTCTTCGTGACCCTATGGACCATGTCACGCCACGCTTTCCGGTCTCTCACTATCTTCCTAACATCACATAACGTCATCTGCAGTGCCTCGAGGATACCATCTAACCATCGCGTTCGCTGCCTACCCCTTCTCCGGCGACCCTCAACCTTTGCCAACATCAAATCTTTCTCCAGCGACTCCTCTTTTCTCATCAGATGACCAAAGTAGCAGAGCTTTAACTTTAGAATTTGACCCTCCAATGAGCAGTCAGGGTTTATGGTCGACAATATCGACTGATTTGATCTTCTGGCAGTCCTTGGAACTTTCAAGAGTCTTCGCCAGCACCACAATTCAAACGCGTCAATTCTTCGGCGGTCAGCCTTTTTCACAGTTCAACTCTCGCATCCATACATCACAACTTGAAAGACCATAGCAGAGGTTTTCCGGATCTTGGTTGGCAGACTAATGTCTCTGCACTTTACTATGCGGTCAAGGCTAACCATTGCTCTCTTTCCCAGAAGCAGGCGTCTCCTAATTTCATGGCTGCAGTCTCCTTCCGAGGTAATCTTGGAGCCCAAGAAGACAAAATCTGTCACAGCTTCCACTTCTTGTCCATTGATGCTGCAGGACTTGATAGGGCAAGACGTCATGATCTTTGTCTTTTTAATGTTCAGTTTAAGCCAAAACTTCTCGCTCTCTTCTTGTACGCGCATAAGGAGTCTCTTGAGTTTCACTTCCCTTTCTGCCATTAAAGTGGTATCATCCGCGTATCTAAGGTTGTTGATACGTTTTCCAGCAATCTTCACTCCAGCTGAAGACTCGTCCAGACCGGTCTTCCTCATGATGCACTCTGCATATAGGTTAAATAGGCAGGGCGACAGTATGCGGCCTTGCCTCACTCTTTTCTCAATCGGAAACCAATCAGTAAGACCATGCCCAGTTCTGACTGTGGCCTCTTGTCCTTCATACAGGTTCTTTAGGAGACAGATGAGGTGAATTGGAACTCCCATCACTTGGAGAGCTTGCCACAATCTATTGCATCACAAACATCCACGAACGACATTTCACGAGGGCTGGACTTAAGCAACAAGATTAATGCGGATACAGATGACATTCCATGGAAAATTTGAAGAGAAGTGGATTGATGATGGCTTTCACTTCGGATGGAAGGTCATTCCACTTGTTGGCTTATCTGATGAAAAAAAGAATGATGATATGTTACAGTATGAAATTGCTCAGGATAGACAGCATTAGGATGGGCGTTGCGGGATATTCGATGAGCGCGTGTAATGGGCTTAACATCGTGGTTAATGGTGTGATAAAATCTGTGGTTCGGAAAGACGGGAGATTTGGTGACGACGGGCTAGTGTGAGAAGCTGAAGCTAAATTTTTAGTGCAGAAACACTACTGTGATAAAAGTAGTTAGAAAAAGTGAATCTTGCAGCACTGTTCTGGATTTTGACAAGGTTGGTGATAAGGTTAGCATGGAAGGGATCATACGCGGTACATTCAAAGTCAAGTTTTTAAAGGTAACAGTTAAGTAAGCAGTGAGTATTAAGGAACAGAGGCTAATAAAAATTTATGCCGTAAATGACCTCGAACTTGATGTTAACATAATTTTTCAATTAGTAGCATGATGTATGTGATGGGACCAGGCTAATGTTTTACTGATTTATGGTATTTTAGGTGTAAAACGATATTATAGGATTAGAGGCGATTGTATAAGTATTATCCTAGGTGTTACGCCAGCGATAGAAATAAAAACGTTTTAGTGCTATTCCGTGTGTAAGCCACGCTCTGCACTATTCCTCGATGCGGAGAAGATTTTCTTGAAAGGTGTTGATGTCAGTAAGATTGTTTATTGGGCGGCAGATAACACAATCATCTGCAAATAGCTGAGCATCAGACCTGAGGCTAATGGGTAAATCATTTATATATATGTAAGAAATAAAAGTTCTAGAACAATACCCTTCGGAACACCACACGAGATAAGACAGATGGATGACGAGAGGGAATTAACATGGACGAATTAATAGCAGTCAGTTAGGAATGCTCGAATCAAATACAGACCCAATGGACGCAAGTTTAGGCGTGACAGTTTATGTATTAGAGGTCTATTAGGGCGCTATTAAATGTTTTCTCGAAATCGAGGAGTATGGAATCTGTGGCAATGTTGCGATGGCGGCATGCGTGGATATCGTGAAGAGAACAAACTGAGTATCACAGGAACGGCCTCTCGAAATCCATTTTGGTTAGGGTGAAAGAATTTGTCTGATCATAAAAACTGATCGGTACAAAACAAAAGATTTACTTTTGAAAAGTATTCACCACGCAGCGGAGTTCTGATCGCAGGCGCTGCGAACGCGCAGCTTCCAGAGAGCAGGACGTCCAATGTCAGAAAAAGCAGGTTTAAAGGCAAAACAGATACTGTAAATAATTAGTCGAATAAATAATCATCTAGCCAGTCGCAATAAAAAATCGCTAGATATTTATATATTCGCAGTCACGAAACAACTGACGCAGTAATTTCTTTCATGTTTAGCAGTTTCGGTATGACAGAGAAGTTCACTGGCATACAGAACGTTGGCACAACGTGAAAAGCTAGACACCCGTTGGTGCACCTTTTTATTTTCCGCCGTTGTGTTTCCACTTTCTTCTTTTCCTTCGATAAACCTGATCAAGACGTCATGTATTATTTTAAAGCGCTTTCTTATTTAAGCTTACGTAATTTAACGTTGCGTGATCTGCTATTTAAGCATAGCTTAAACTGCCAAGTTAACAGCAGTAGGTCTGTTCTGGAGCATTTTCCGTAAACGCAAAATAGTCAATTCTGAAACCAAATAATTATTTTCTGAATATATGTGTTGAAAACAAAAATGCGGGATGCTTGAGACCTTACACAGAAGTCTTTACTGTAACACTTGACGCAGCATTTTGACTTTATTCGCAGCAGATGACAGCTTCCTTATCCACCGTAGCATGATGACGCTTGCCGGAATTGCATGTAACAGAGTAGTCAACGGCATTCCAATTACTTATCAGTGGGACAGCAGCCTGGAAATGGAGGATTAAGCTTTCGGATCCTTCCAGTCTGATATTCTCCATAAACGGCCACTGGATACGTGCAGCTGCGCAAAAAGCAAATTTGACAGAGACGCTATAGGATGAACAGGCAGGTTCCAAATGTTGACTTGCGTGCGCTTTACGGAATTCAAATGTCTACAGATTTCATCTAAAGGAATTATTAAATTATAAGCATGTAACATCAAATCAAATCAAAATTTTCTATTACAAATATGACAGTCTGGTTTTGCTTGCAGGGTTTAACGTACCACAGTCACTGAGGCTGTGACAGGCGATGTAGTGAAGTGCTCGGGAAATTCCAACCACTTGGGGTTCTTTAACGTAAACTGACATCGCAATGAACAGGGCGCTTGAGGTTCGCCTATGTCGAAAAACGGCCGCCGCGCCGAGTTTCTAACCTCCTCCTCGGCTAGAGCCATCGAGCACTTTAAGAACTGCGCCACCGCGGGGAGGTATATGTTACTAGTAATATTTTTATCCAATATGTTATTAAGAAGAGGGTGTATTGAAGGATGTTTGTCTTTTCATACCAATATACTTCAGCTTTGCTTAGGTTATATTGCATGTGCACACCATACTTCATTACTTTTTTGTGTTGCAAACAATACCGTTTTGAAGTATGGAGTAGACATAATATATTGCCTAAACAAGACTGACCTAATTGTGGTATGATGGGCAAAATTTAATCTTCAATTCACCCTCTTCTCGATAAGTACTTCAGAGCAATTGCAGTGAATAATATGCGTCTGTCTCAGAGAGTGTACATTACGCAATCAACATGTAGAGCTTTTTCAGTTTTATCCACTTTTGTTTTTTTCCTTTCATGGGCGCAATCTGTTGTTACTATAAGCCCCTGAATACTTCCTCTAAGCAACCTGTGAACAGTATAGGGGAGATTGTGTCTGCTTGCCTAACACTTTTCTTTACGGAATTTTTGTTGCTTTCTTTATGTAGAAGATTGGCTGCTGTGAAGCCACTATATATATCTTAGCAGTACTTTCAGATACGGCTCGTCGACACCCTGATTTCGCAATGCTTACATCACTGCCCATGTTTCAACGGGATCCGTTTTTTTTTTTCGTAATCAATGAAAGCCATGCATAGAGCTGGTTATATTCCAAAAATTGTTCTATCGCCTGGTTGATGATATTCATATTGCCGCGAAACCTTCAAATCTGTTTTTGTTGTTTTTTAGCAGCAGCCGCCATGCGGCTTTATTACTCCGATTCTGGCGCGCATATCAATTCTGTAATTTTTGTAAATGCTCGATGTCGGGAGCCGCACTTTTATAAGTTTCTTTGTCGCGCAAAATGCGCCGAGATCTTTCTCGGAGATTCTGACCTCTCACATATGTTTCTACAAGGTTCCAGGTTCTGCTAGTAAGAGTTTGCGATGTTGTCGAGATGATTCTGAGCAGCCTTCAAACTGAGTGTTGACGAGTGCGACGGCAATTTTTTGTTCGGCTGTTGTTGATACTCCAACTACCCCAGGTGTCAACGCTCGCGGACGTCTTCCTTCAAGAAGTTTAGCAGGCACTGGGTGTTCCTTAAGCGACGGCTCCGACGGCTCTAGCGCAAGAATCAGCAGCGATGAACTATGCTGCTGCATTACGTTGTCCTGCACTCCCACTCCGACGCGACCTCCCGGGCCCTCGTCGCTACTGTCCATTTCCCGAAAGCCGCCCCTTGGCCCTCGCCCGCCAAGTCTACCAACGACCTGCAAGTCCCAGGAAATGTGACACCTGGAGGACGTCTAATAACCAACCGCTATGCTTCCACTACGGTGAGGCCGGCCATGTCCCATGCTACTGCCCTTACAGACGGATCGGTCTGCGTGGCTTCGCCATCGGCGCCCCATGACGCCGTCCTGGCGAACGACCGGAAGAAATCGATAACTACTTCCGAAGGGCAGAGTCACCAAGCTATGAATAACGCTCTCCATTGCCGTACGGCGCCCGGTTAGCGCCCAGGCCACAACTATTATGACAGTGTGCATGGAATGTCCCCTAGCCCCCCTAGGGGAAACTAAAGGCGGAAACCTTTGGAAGTGAGGTTGCTCAAGAGCGGAACGACGAAGATCCTCCGCCGCAGAAGACGACTAACGACGATGCAGCCAATTCGCTGCCGCTCCATACGGCGACATCGGCGACAAAACGACCAGGGTGCAAGCCGAAACCGCCGCTGAGCAAAGTAATAACGGTATGCCCCGATCGAGAACTGAATAAACGAGGCAGACGCCATCAGACACCAAGGCCCGCTTGCAGTACGATGACGCTAACAAACGATCTTCAAGTTGTAGTCGACGGTCGCAGATTCACTGCGCTAGTAGATACAGCAGCTGACTATCCAGTCATCAGCGGACCGTTAGCATCCCTACTCAAGAAAGCTACGACCGCTTGGGATGGCCCGCTGATTCGCACCACCGGTGGTAACCTCATTACTCCATCGGGGCGCTGTACTGCAAGAGTAAACACTAATGGGCGTACTTACGCCCATTTACAGCAGTGTTCGCGCGACGTGATTTTGGAATAGACTTCATAAATGAACGAAGAGCGATCATAGACCTCCGATCAAAGCTCATCAACCTCTGGGTTGACAACGTCACACCTGCTACGACGAGTTCGACGCAACGTCTCTCTGAACGTCCTCGATGGAGAATGTACCGTGCCGCCCCGATCAAGCGTCGCAGTTCGCGTGGTTAGCGCTGGCATCGACACCGCTGAAGGTATCAACGAAGGAACCATTCACTTGCTCTTCAAACGAGGTCTGGGCATCGCAAGAAGCATCGCCAACTTCCGGAGAGGAGAAGCTCAGGTGGTGGTAACAAACTTCACAGAAGAATTCCGGCATCTCAACAAGAGAACGACGATCACTTTTGTCGATGAATTAGAGGACATCAGAGATGTACTCGCCCTCCATGACCAACCTCTCGACCAACCCACAACCAACCCCTCCACAACCAACGCGGCATTATCACAGCAGAAAAGACCAGATTCGCAGTCTTCTTCGAAGCTACAGTAAGTGCTTCTCGTCATCATCGAAGGTGCTACAAACACAACTGGCCAAGCACCACATTATAACGGACCAACACGCCCGACCTCTGCGCCAAAGCCCCTACCGCGTATCGCCGTGAGAACCTTAAGCCATCCGCGAGCAAGTCAATGAACTGCTCCTTGATGACGTTATTCAGCCCTCAAACAGCCTCTGGTCGGCGCCAGTTCTTCTTGTGAAGACGAAAGACGGGACACGTCACTTCTGCGTCGATTAGCGCCGCCTTACCGATCGCACAGTTATTGATAACCGAGCCTGCTTCCCGACTGCTTGTTCCTGCTTGGGGAAACCGTGGAGTAATGCCATTGTGCGTGCGCGCACAAATGCTATCAATCTTACACAAAGGCCACCAGTAAATGAAAATGCTGTGGGGAAGCCATGTGTGGTGGCCGAGATTAACTCAGAACAAAGAACAAATGGTGAAAGAGTGTGCCCCATGCCAGTTATCGCAGACCGCGGCACAGAATGTTCCCTTGTCATCCTGGGGCTGTCCTACGCGTAGGTGGGAAAAAGTGCACCTGGACTTTGCGTATTGTGATGGACAGTGGTTTCTAGTGCTTGTGGACGCGCATTCTAAGTTGGTGGAAGAGTTTATGATGAGGTCGACTACCGGTGAAAAGGCTGGAAAATCTGGGTGGTGTGCTTGCCGCATATGGGTTATCATGAGAGGTAGTGACCGACAAATACCCCGCAGTTTTCTTCTGCATATTTTGAGAACTTCTTCGCCAGGAATGGCGTTCGGCACAGTAAATCTCCTCCTTATCATCTTGCTTGAAATGGCAGTGTGGAGAGCTGTGTACGGACAGTAGAAAGAGACCTCTGCAAGCAGATCTATAGACGAGCACCAGAAAAGGGAGACAATGTCTATGCAGCACCGTATTAATCAGTTCTTGTTCATATACAGGAACACCGCAAGAGGAACCAAAGAAGAAATACCAGCGCAGAGATTCCTGTAGTGGTCGCCGCGAACCTGGCTGAGCCTGCTGCATCCTGACATAAGCAAAGAATGAGAAGCAAATTGGATGGCATAAAGCAGTCTGCAAATCTAACCCGCGGATCCGGGAAAGATTTCGAGGAGGGTGATCGCGTCTTCGTAAAGAGTTTCCAACCTTTCGATAAACCCACTGTTAGTTGTAGGCTGCCAGCAACAACGCCCATCGCTGAACACGGGCCGCTCATATAGCGGGAATCGGCGTGTCATGCCTAAACGATCTAATAAGGGCTGATGATCACAGTGAAATGCAAAACTTCTGCCCGAACAAATACTTATGGAATTTCTTTTGTTAGAACAGAACGGCGAGTGCCTCCTTTTTGATGTGGGCGTAGCCTTGTCCTGTATTGCTGAGTTTTTTCGACGCGAAAGCGACAGGCCTCTCAACAAAACCAATCTTGTGGTAGAGAACGGCGCCTACGCCGTACGCAGATGAGTCACAGGCTAGCCATAAAGCCTTTGTAGGGTCGTAGTACGTTAGTATGGAGTTCTGCGTAAGCCACCCATTTGTTTTCTGAAAAGTTATAACTGCCTCAGCTGTCCATTTCTATCTCGCGTTATTACTGAGTAGCTCATGCAGTGGTTTCAGTTCTGCTGAAAGGTTTGGAAGAAACTTTCTATAGAAAGTTATTACCCCAAGGTAAGCTCGGATTTCATGTTTGTCCCTGGCTCTTGGTGCTTCCTTGATAGCTTGTACTTTCTAGGGGGAGGGACGTATTCCCTAGACGTCGACCACATGACCCAGTACGTCACTGAGGTCTGAAAGAACTTGTATTTTTCTTTCTTCAGTTTGATTTCTCCTTTTTTAAACCTTGTTAGCACACTTTCGACCTTCTGATAGCATTCGTCCAAGGTTTTCGCGGCTATGAAAACATCATCAAGATAGCGGGACACTCCTTATAAATCGCCGAGAACCTCACCCATTTTTACCTGCAAAATGAACGGTGCACTTGTTATTCCGTACGGAAGACGGGTGTATATAAACGAGCCGATATGCGTGTTAATCATTACAAGCGCCTGGGACCGGGTGCTATCTCAGCCGTTGGTAGGCTGTGGAAAGATCAAGCACCATGAAATACTTGCAGCCATGTAGCATAGCAAATATTTCCTCAATTACCGGCAACGGATTATGAGGCACGGATTTACAGTCACTTTGCAGTCTCCACATATTCTTACTTTTCCGCCTGCTTTGGGAAATACTACTAGGGGAGTCGCCCACTCACTTATTCGTTCGACTCGGACTAGCACTTCTGATTGTACCAATGACTGCAACTCCTTTGCTACCTTTTCGTGGTGCGCAAAGGGCCCAGGGCGCTGTTTACAGAACAGAGGAGTACTAGCGTCGTTTAACAGGATCTTCACTGGGCACTATCGATTGCCTCAAATACTTCCGAGTATTTTTCCACAAGGCCTGATTCCGGAGATGCTCGTCCACTTTAAATTCAAATCTTCCAGCCAGTCGCTGTTCAAAAGTAAAGTTTCACACCTTTGTTAAGTGCGCACAACGATAAGACGCAGAGTAACCATTTGACGATTGTGCTCGACCGTGACATCTAACTTCCCTACAATCTTTAAAGGTACGCCCCCGTAAGCTTTCAGTTTTAGTGAGCAGCTTCTTGGAGTTAGGGCTCGGCAGTACTTCTGATAAATACTTTCTGGAACAATAGAAACAGACACACCTGTATCAATTTGCATTGTAACATTTATACCACCCCCAAGAACATTCACAGTGCAGCTGCGGCGACTATTGCCACAAGAAAATACCCCGACCGTTCATTACTGCTTCTTGGTCCGCGCTCTCCTCCATGGTTCGCACGGAACTCACCCCGTTCATTACTGCTTCTTGGTCTGCACTCTCCTCCACGGTTCGAACTGAACGTACCCGTGTTAGACCCTGGCCAGGTGTCCTGTCCACTTGATGATATGGCAGCGGTATATCCGAAACGGGTAGGCAACTTCAGCGGGCGCGTTTCCGCAACAGGGACAACAACGAGTTTCGCGTCTGTAGTCCGCCAGTTCTGCTAGTACTGCCTCTGTGTCTCGTGCTCTAGGTCAGGCCTTTCAAGTGCCTCGTCTTAGGGCTTTCTCCTCTTCGTTACAACAGGTTGACATTTTCTTGTCTCTGTGCTGGCTAGCGCAATGCTCTTGACGAAGTTGCAGGTATCTGCAAACGACTGAGTGCTTTTTTTTAGAAGCTATGCTTGATTAATCTGGTCCCTTAGACGAGCTGCAAAACAGTGCCGCAATGCCTCATCCAAGAATTGCCCGAAATCGCAGCTCGCCGCTAGCCTTTGCAATTACACAGCGAACGCAGCCAATGTCTCGTTTAAATGCTGCGTTGGGCAGTTGGAACGAAACCGCTCTGCTATTAGCATTCGTGTTGGAGAGCAGTGCTCCTTGAGCACCTTCACCAAGCGATCGTAGTCTCTCTCTCTTCTGGCTTCTCTGGAGCTAGCAAATTTCTGAGCTTCCGTTAAGCCTTATTCTCGATGGCAGTCACAAAAGTCGCTAACTTCAAGTCGTTGCTCCCCTTGTCAGCTTGCAGGTAGTTTGGAAAGCGTTCGACGTAGAACTCGAGATTTTCGTCCCCGTCCTCGGTAAACTGCTCGAACTGGCCGAGCGTAGCCATGCTGCTATCCGGCATCCAGGTGCTTGCCCTATCCGGCGTTTCGGTGCTTGTACTTATCCGGCGTTCCGGTGCTTGCTCTACCAAACTGTGCTACTTTGATTTCAGGGTGTATCCTATCCTCGTCGCCACTGTTGTGTCTTCACCAAGTAGCTCACAGCACAAAAGAGCATGACATATGCCTAGGTTTATTCAGACGATGCCTGGCACACGAAGAAGAGCAACCAAGGTCAGTGCAGCTGCTTTTATAGCCACTGTCACCTGACCCCGTGTTGTCACTCAAGCATGCTGTGAGAGCACTGACACAACAGTTCCTGATGATGATGATGATGATGATGATGATGATGATAAACTCTTTATTAACTCCCAAAGAAGGGGAACCAGCCTAAATACTGGTTGCACTGCTTAGATAAGGTCAACAGGGATTTCTTGGGACTCTGCGGCCTCTAATGCGCGCAAAATGAGCTGGCGCTGTTGGGCGAGCTTGGTGGTACGCAGGAGGGACTCCACGCATCCACTGTAGCTGTATTGTCTGCGTTGTGTCATGTACATGTCCACACCATGTGCATGAATGTGGCCGGTTGTGAGCAGTGTTTGCAACTAGGTGCAATAAGATTTGGGAAAATTTTTCTATATAGCCATGGCTTTGGAAGGGTTCCTGTTTGTATTTTGTGCCAATGGACGGCCTCGCATCACACCAATCGTGGCACTCCAAGAAAACGCGCAGCTAAACACAATAGATGAACTGCTCTAGCAACGACGTCATGCACGCAGGCTTAAGAGTATCCTCTCTCGAGCAATGTGCGCACCGAAGGCTTATGCTTCGTAAGATTCATTTCTACCACCGCCACTGCCAGTCCTTTCTCCTTGGCGTTTTGTACAGCTGAGCTATGCCAAGCCAACTGATTTACTACGGCCTAGAACACAGGAAATGGCGTCTTCACTTCGCTAGCGAATTGCGGAACAAGACGCCTGCTTATCACATAGATCCATTATAATTTACTTCGGCGCGAGCACCCAAGCCTGCGAAGTGACAACAGCAGTTTATTGCCCTAGCAAGTCTTCATTGAAGAAAATATCAACGTTTCAATTACTGGAAACTTGAACTTCTTTTTTTGCGTAACTGCTTGCAGTGTAAGAAGCTATTCGCTCTGTGACTGGCTTTCCCATGCCTCCCACGGCCCGCATTGTCGTACGCACGTATGCATTCCAGGTGACAAAGCTACTTGGACGCGTTAGTGGTTGCACAGAAATCTGGCAAAAAATGCACAGTCTAGCGGCACGCTTACCGCAGCCGATTCGTATTGAATGGACTCCGAGTGACCTTTTAAGTGCTCAAAGCCAGGCGGATTTTGCAACTCGCCTTTCATCCTCAACCTCGATGTCGCCGAACCTCATAAAGTTGGGCAATGTAACCCCAAGTTTTACAAGAAAGAAACACCTCCCACACCGTACACATACTTTGATACCTCCGTGTACGACAAGCCTCCCCCGCGATCTAACCCGTGCAGAGGAGGTGGCGCTTCGGAGTATTAGGGTTGGGGTGGCCCTAACACCGCCAGTGATTCGAAAGTGCCCTCAATTTTTACATTGGTATCCTCACCCTGGATGCCTCGTCTGCAAATCCCGAAATGCAGAAGCTGACATCCATCACCTGCTGTGGGAATGTGCAGCGCTGAAGCCAACAGGGATCCGGCAACTGGTGGCAGCTGGCCTCGCCCCCCATATTCCGCAGTCATATGCCGCTTGGACGCAGAGACGACATGCATTGTTCATTTCTCGACTTCATTGCATCAGTCAACCTTTTTTTATTTTTTGACCACACCCTTCATCCTTAATAGCACTTTTTATGCCCTGGGGCAATAAATACCGCAAAAACACAGTATAACAAAAATGGATGTTTACCCTTTTCCTCTCATCGACGACACACTCGACTGGCTCTGCAATGCAAGGTACTCCTCATCGATGGTCCTGAAGAGCGACTTTTGGCAAATTGAGGTCGATGAAAGAGATCGTGAGCAGACCCAATTCATTACACCCGGACGGCCTTTTCGAGTTCAAGGTGATGCCATATGGCCTTTGCTCTTCACCAGCGACGTTTCAACGAGTAATGGACACTGTTTCTATTGTGAAAAACTGCGCCGAAATAAACACACCACAAGACAGAGGACGGGACAAAAGCGCCTTTGTCCCGTCCTCTGTCTTGTGGTGTGTTTATTTCGGCGCAGTTTTTCACAATAGAAATATGAACCAACTAGCCCAAGAAACGGTATTAATGGACACTGTGCTGGCAGTCTTTTTTTAACGATATTTATTGCCTCAGGGCATCAGTAAGGTATGACATGAAGAATGAGCTAATGGTTAAATGAATAAAAAAAGGCTGGTTGATTTTATGAAGTCCAAGAGTGAGCGATGATGTGGTCTCTGAGTCCAAGCGAGATACGAGGCAGGATCGTTGGCTGAAAGGCCAGCTATCGTCAAGTGCCGGATACGAGTTGTTTCAAAGCTGGGCAGACCCACAGCAAGTGGTGAATGTCGGCTTCAACATTTCCGTCTTTACATATCGGACACCCTGGGCGGGGATACAAGTATCAAAAATGAGACCACGTCCAAGTGACAGCTGGTGTGAGGGCAGACCCTACACGGATCCTCCTAAGCGCAACCTCCTCCGCACGGGTGAGACCGCGGGAGAGGGATACCGCACACAGAGGGATAAGAGCACGCGTGCTGCACCGGATGTGTTCCTTTCGTGATAAAGGGAGGGAGCGTCCTCCACATCAAGGAGCCGTGGTAATGATGAATCTTGTGTCGCGAGGCGCGTCGCTAAATCACCTTGAGTTTGCGAAGGCAGAAGGTCCCGTGGGACCCACTCAATACGTACTGACTGCGGGATGCGCGCCGCTAGCTGGTGAATGTCTTGACATATTTTCGGGCAACGGCTAACATGTAGGAGTAAACGTACCGCTTGAAGAGCGTCACTGCGGATGAAAACATGGGCCGTAAGGAGCATAGTAATGGTGGTCACGGAGCTGAGCGCCTCCTGAACTGCCATGAGTGCAGCGCAGAAAGATGTTGGTTTTTCCGAAAGTTTGAACGTAGATGTCTGATTGAGGCTAGGTCTCAACGGACAGTGGATTGCAGTTTGCTTCACAGCCTTGTATGCTTGCATCCACGTACATACATTATAACGGATCTTTGAGGCAGGTGAGCATCTTGCGCTTGAACTCTCTGACGAAGGGATGGGGCCGAGTTGCAAGACGTTGGTCTTCGGTTATCTGTTGGCTTATTGTCGCCTAACTGTACAAACACTTCCAGGGAGGGAGAACAGGCGCAGGTGCCTGGTATGTGCAGGTACGTGGAGTTGCATACGCCATGAGTGCTTGCATGGAATGTGATAAGGAGGCTTTAAGTCTGCGCGCATCACGGCGCTGCTGCACCAGATCATCGATGGTGTTGAGCTGCGCATTCTCCTTCCTACGACCGGAGTGATTCGTGGTAGGCATGTAATGGTTTTATTTGCTTCTCGGTTCACGGCTTCAAAGAGATTCCATTGTGCTCTTGTAAGATGCTGGAACTGGGATTAATAAATAATACGTGGCTGCGGCACCGCCCTCACCAACTGGCTTGCAACAGACGAGCCAGCGCCACCCGTTTTAGGATAAATTTTTCTAAACAAACCGATAACCTGAATAGCTAGCTTTTTTGTCTGAGAAAGCCAAGCAGTCGCTGATTCTGATTGGTGAATCGTTAAGCCCAGAATTTTCACATTCGGAATTTCCTGTAGTGGGGTGCCTGATGGACGGAGACGAATTGGATTTGCAATATGTTTACGGCGTCCCCAGCGGTTAGCGACACACGTGTATGTAGTTTTAAAACGGAAAGCTGAAGGCCAATGGAAGAAGCGTAATCAGAGGTAATATCTAAAGCTGTTTGAAGAGCAGCCTCCTGAGTGAGCAGATCTTGCGGAGTGCTCCATACCGTGATGTCATCAGCGTATTGCAAAAACTTGATTTCAGGGATGTCATGTAAGCGCCATGCCAGTGGGATGAAAGCAATATTGAACAATGTCGGTGACGATACTGCACGCCACGCCACGTAGCGAAACGAATGAATCAACTGAGTCACCACTGAGGCGTATTGCAAATGTTCTCGCGTCCAAAAATGATGCGACTCTTCTCTGGCCATTTTTCGTCATCCCACTGGAAAGTAGCGAAGCGATTGGATGTCTGTAATGGTGCCATGTCTTGATTTGGGCAATGCTTAGTGTTCCGAAGACGAGCCTTCTGTGTTGCCTTTTGCTTTGTCGGATAACTGGAGGATTTATTCTCCTGGTCGTCTGATTTTCAGATGCCGCATCGGTACGTAACGTTTCCTTCAGACGCACCTTCATCGGCATTAGCGAAAAGTCGAGATTTGCGCATGTGCCCAGCCCGGAAACAGTTGTAACAGCAAAATCAACTCGGTTTATATTGCCGAGGTTTTAATATGCAGCCGTAGTAGTAAAGACAGGCTGGAAGTGTCTGAGGGCCTTGCAAGGTGACCATGCACGAACGCCCTTTTCCCATATGTCATTCATGGATGACGCGGTGCGTGGGCCAGTACAGCTCACGTTGAAGTGTGCCTTGATCCTCGTTCATGTCGACGTAAACGACGCAACGCTGCAATTGGAGCCTTCAACTAGATACAGCTGGACAGGCACTGAGATCTCACTTGTGACTGAAATACAACTAAGCGTTTGCAGACGTTCCACTACAGTGAGTGTCGGAAGCCACACAGCTATAGTGTTTGACTTCTTCCTGGTTGTGAAGCCCCGAAAACCTCTGGTTCCAAGAAAAACGTTCAAGTTGGCCTGGAGAACCCTGTTCGGTATATCCGTCAGGCTTTTGTTAGCTAGAGATTTAATCGTCACTTTATAAGATGTCGATCCGGGTGTTGGCGCAACCTGCTTCTCGATCGTTAAACAAGAGCGCTTTCCTTGACAGGCATCACTTGCCGAAGGCGAATTAGGTTGACTGTCTTCCGAAGGATGTTTGTGAGAGGGACGGGGACTTGTTGACACGGATGGTGGTGCCGATAAGTCCATTGGAGAGCCCGTCTCATTCTGTCGCACTGGAGAGCACGTCACATCCTGTCTCATCCTGTCGCAACACGCCCATCTCGGCGTGTGGACTGGGTAGTTGGCTTAGCGGGCTTGAAGTGACAGTTTTGTTTGGCACACTTGGATGATGTAGATGTCTTCTCCTCTTGCTTTGAAGACCAACTAAAAAGGGTTCGGACAGTGCTAGAAGATACCAAATGATTAGGGCTAACTTTGAAAGCAGAGAAATGCCATTTTTCTACGAGGAACAGCGGTTCCTGGGTCATATTGTTAGCAATCATGGTGTTCGCCCTGACCCTTAGAAAGCGGTGGCGATCGCGCACATTCCACCGGCCACCGACAACAAAGCCGTGCGCAGGTTCTTTAAGCTTTGCGTTTATTTTCGATTATTTGTTAGGGACCTTTCGCAAATTGCCGAGCCGTTGATGAAGCTTACAAGGAGTGACGCAGCTTTTCAATGGGAAGCCGAAAACAAGCCTCCGCCGAACTTAAACGCCGTGTACAGTCCCCTCCTGTCCTGGGCCACTTGGACGAAAACGCCCAGACCGAAATTCGCACCGGCTCAAGCAGTTTGGGCCTAGGCGCTGTTCTCGTTGAGAAGAGTGCCGGTCAGGGGAAAATTATCGCATACGCTAGTCGTTCCCAGTCGAAGGCTGAAGTCAATTATTCGACAATGGCAAATGTTTGTCATCATTTTAGCCACATCAAAATTTCGCCCCTATTTGTACGGACGACCATTCAGGGTTGTGAGCTATCACTATGCTTTGTGCTGGCCCGAAAACTTAAAAGATCCCTCCGAACGCGTTGCGCGACAGAGCCTGCGTCTTTAAGAATTTGACTTAACAGTTGTCTACAAGTCCGGCCGCAAGCACCCCGACGCAGACTGCATGTCACCAACTCCCGTTGATGCGTCACCGAAAGATGATGAAGTCGTCTTCTTAGGACCGGTTAGCGCCAGCAGCTTCGCTCAGCTCCAGCGCTCGTACCCTGAGTTACAAGACCTGGCTGATTACCTCAAAGGAAAGACTGCTTCCCTTCTTCCCCTCCTGCTGTGTTCCGGCGTCATTTATCGTCGTTGCCTCTGCACAATGATGTCGTCGTGAAGAACTTCGCAGCCAACAGAAACGCGAAGCTTCTTGTTGGACCCAAAAATATCAGACGCGAGATACTGCAGGCGCTGCACGATGAGCCAACAGCAGGGAATCTCGGGATTGTTCGCATGTTGCGCAGGATACAAGAAAAATATTACAGGCCACGTTTACCTGCCAACATTGTTCATTATGTGAGAGCATGCCACGAATGCTAGCGACACAAGACCCCCTCGACGAGACCAGCTGCTCTGCTGAGCCCGAGACTGTCGCCTATTAAGCCCTTTCAACAAATTGGGATGGACCTCCTCGGCCCATTCCCAACTTCATCAGCGAGGAGGAAATGGATCATCGTGGCAACCGATTACATGACCCGCTACGCAGAAGCCAGAGCCCTGCCAAACAGTATCGCACAGAGGTTGCTATGTTTTGTCGAATGAATTTTCCTGCGACACGACGTTCCGGGGGTGCTGATCATGGACAGAGGAACTGCATCTACGGCTGATGTCACGCAGGCCATCATGCACTACAGTCAAATGAGCCACTGTAGGAAAACTGCTTACCGTTCCCAGACCAATGAACTTACGGAGCGGCTCAACAAAGCGATCGCAGATATGATCGCCATGTACTTCGACGCCGAAAACAAGACCTGGGACCCAATTCTGCCGTACGTAATCTTCGCGTATAATGCGGCAGTGCAGGAGACCACCAGAGGGACCCCATTCAAAAGCTTGTGTACGGCAGGGAGCCCACAATGACGCTCGACGCAACGCTGCCGCACGTAACCAGCGAAGACAACCTTGACGTCGCCGCTACCTCCAGCGTCCAGAAGAAGCTCGACGACTCGCACGGCTGCGTATCAAAGGCCAACAGCGCATCGACACACGCCGATACAACTTACGTACGACGGCGCCACGCAGAGTACCAGCCAGGAGACCAAGTGTGGGTGTGGACTCCGATTCACCGCCGTGGACTAAGTGAAACGTTACTGTGCCTATACGTTGCGCCATACAAAATCCCTCGCGGCATGAGGCAACGAGACCATAAAGTCATTCCCAACGGCATGACAACATCACAACGGCGGCAAGCGCACCCATAAATCATACATTTTGTTCGTCTGAAGCCTCATTACGCGCATTAAAGAATCCTTGGTGTCTAAACTTCGCAATGTTTATGTTTAAATTGCTTTGTTTATTTTCGAAAATCGAGGCGATGTTTTTAAGAGGGGAGTAATTCGGCGAAATGTTCAAAACTGTGTTTGTTTTTTAGCAGCCGCCGGCATGCGGCCTTATCACTCTGATTCTGGCATGCATATCAATTCTGTATTCTTTGTTTGTTAATGCTCGATGTCGCGAGAAGCACCTTTATCAGTTTCTTTGTCACGCAAGAATCACCGAGATTTGTCGCGGAGATTCTGACCACTCGCGTATCTTTATACAATGTTCCAAAGCTGTCCTAGTAACAGTTTGCAAGGTTGTCTAGATGGTTCTGAGCAGCCTTTCAATTTAGCTTTGACGAGTTCGATGGTCGTTCTTTGTTCGGCGACCGTCGAACACGATTCTTGTTATCGCTGCCTCCGAATCATTTAGTTCTGTTGTTGGAACATGGTAGTCCAATAAAAATTTAATTTCAGGGATTCTCTACCTGTGTGCTCACTTGTGATCACTGCTTGTCACCACCACGTGTCAATATGATTGATAGTTGAGTACTCTTTACTATAACCTGATTGACTCAAGGCTAAGATTCTGCTTACGATTTCTTTAGTGAACACCTTACCACCTTGTACGTAGTGGATTGTAAGCTGTTTGGTCTGTGATCTTTCAAGTCCTTAGAATTCACTTTTTCATGAATTAAGATAATGCGTATACAGGGTGGTCAATATTTCTGTGCAATATCTCTTCGTCCTTCAGCAAATCTGCCGTTACCTGATCTTCCCCCAGCTGCTTTCCACCTTTTCATAGCTTCTAAAGCTTGCTTAACCTCGTCCCTCCTCAAAGGCGGAACGTCTGACTTCTTTTCACTACTGCTCTAGTTGGCACTTTGCTTTGCGAAATCTATCTCGACTGTTGGGTTGGAGGCCTTCATGCTTAGGCGTTTCTAATCAAATCCTTCGTCTGCTTAGATATATTGCCGGTATCCTGTCTAAGCATCCTACCGCTTACTTCTTCCTCGCACTGAGTAATTAGTTCGTTGCCTTTACACTAAAGCTGTCATCCTGGGTTAACGCTAAATATATATTCTGTAGAGAGATCCTGAATTCTTGTGCCTCCCCCATTATGGCTGACTCGTTGATGTACTTCTTTACTACTCTGTTTCGTTCCCTTTTCAAATCTAGACTTATTCGAGACGTTACCAGCCTATGATCCCTACATTGCGCTTTTCGAATTTCCTCAACATCCTGTATAATTTCAGGGTTAGAAGAAAGTATGAAGTATATTTCATTTTCGCCTCCATGTGAGGACTCTTTCATATTCCCTTCCGGTTCTTCCGTTCGCTGAACAAGGTATTCATAATCCTTAAGTTATTATGTTATGCAAACTCAACAAGTAGCTCCCCCTGCTACCTTCGGAAAGAATGCCATAGTCTCTCACTCCGTGGTCACCTGACTGGCTTTCTTTACCTTGATTGAATTCACCCATTAGAACAGTATACTTCCTCTTTACCTTCCCCACTTCCAATTCTACATCTTCATAAATGTGTTCGACTGCCAGGTCATCATGACTACATATAGGAGCGTAGGCTTATACAATCTCCAGTTTATGACACTTATTAAGCCTAATTACGATTCCTACCAATCTCTTAATAATGTTGCAGAATTCATCCATATTAGCAGCTATATTCTTATTTATAAGGAACCCTACTCCAACTTCTCGTCTCTGCGGTAAACGTCGACAACAGAATACATGCCAGCCGTTCAGCACAGTATATGCCTCATGTGGCCTCCGTACCTCACTAAGTCCTATAATGTCCCATTTCATGACCGCTAGTTCCTCCAAGATCCCAGCTAAAGTAGACTCACTAGCTAGGGTTCTAACAGTAAACATTGCAAGGGTCAGTTTTCAATGGTGGTCTGTGGCAATGGCAGCAATGACGATCATTTGCTGGGTTACAGGTCGGATCAACGCCGTGGTCACTTGCCTCGCAGCCGCTAGGGACCGAAGGCCAGATATTTATTGAAGTGTTCATGAGAGGTAGCCGCCAATTACAAAACCAGGGTGGCCAAATCCTGTTCTGGTGAGGGAGTGCGTTTCCGGAGTACTACACCGGCATCAGGTCACACCCCAAACCTGTTTATGCAATTCCATTGAGACGCGGATGTTTTTTTTTTTATGGTGGCATTTCAGATACTCACTTCCTAGTACGTATAAATTTTCCGTTTTTGCACAGGAGTTCTTCGCAAGGATCATGCACACCCAAGACTTGACCATGACTGACAGTCGTGTATCCATGGGAGCAAGAACCTGGAATGCAGTTTTTTTTCTTTTTGTTTAATGGAATCTATCGACTAAGAAGTAAAGAAAAATAATTACATATTCCTCTTTACAAGTCTGGCTATGTCAAAAATTCTGTGGAACTATTATTATATTCTGTGAAATTCACATTGCCGCAACTTCGCACGACCAGCTGAATGGTAGCACATATCCTTTGCACGAATTTATCAACATTAGAAAGGCACCTCCCGACAACACAGCCGGACATAACGCAGCATTGTCGTCAGCTGTCGTGTAAATATACACTGCTCAGATAGCGCAACTGTAGAAATGTACTTCATTTTTTTACAATTGTCTCGTCTTTGCTTCGGAGCCAATTATTATGATTAGATATCTATTCAGAAACCTTGTCTGTCTTATCGATTGCTTCAATCTACCTTTTTGTCGAGTGTATTGAAATTGTAACGTAGGTTTATGACAGTTAGCTCATATTTACAATCGTCGTTACAGCTACTGTGTTCCACTTTTCGCTCCACTACTGCAGGAAATCTCCCTTTTTGTATTCTGCGTTCCGTGCCTGGAAGTTATTTTATTACTACATTATAAAACTATCCAAGCTAGACATATTAATGTTTTTCTACAAGCGCATAACACGGTTTGTCGAAAGCCGCATTGAGTACCCCCAAGAAATCAACAGGTTTTGTTAGCAGAGGTCTGGAGTTGGCATTGTTATTGCCATAACTTGAAGAAACCCTACATACTAGTCGCATCCGCATCGCTGTTCTTCTAGATATCAAGGCTGCTTTTGATTTTGTTTTCCACCCCGCCATTCTCTCAGACTTGGGCCGTATTAAACTTGGAGGCAAGCTGTACAAGTGGATCGAAAATTACATAAAGGAGTGAAAATGTTTTGTGCGTTCACCAGACTGCCTAAAACTGTCTCGCGCAGTAGAGAAGAGCGTACAACAGGGCGCTGTGCTCAGCCCCCTGTTGTCCTGTTGTTAAAAGTTACCCTAATACAATTAACACGAACCCTGCCACGAGGAGTTCACATCAAGCTTTATGCATATATCTGCATCTGGAGCGACTTCAGATTGCGCCCTGGTTACAAATCGACGTCTTCAAAAAGCATTACTACACATCTTCACTTACTTGGTTACCCGAGGACGTCATCTCTCTCCAGAAGAAAGTGTTGGTATGACATTCACCAAGAAGAAAATGACAAGATATCCACTCCCACTTGTTGGGAAGCCAATACCCCACATACGGACACAATTCCTTGGTTTTCTCATCGACCCTAACCTTTATTGATCGCCTCATGTTAAAAAAAAACTCCATGCGAGAATAGCACCAGCATCACAAATCTTCAAATTTACATCTGGAACCCGTAGGGGCTGCAATTGTTGCTCTGTGGTTCGCCTGCACAAGGCGCCTACGTTGATGGTCATTTGCAGTACAGCTCGCCCATTTTCCAGACAATGCACCCAACAAATAAGAGGATACTGGAGGCAGCGCGGAACACCTGCCTGCGAATACATCTTGGCTTCCCGTATAGCTCCTCCTCGTTGGAAACAGTTGCGGAAGCAGGGTGTCTACTGCTCGATGTCATCGCCGCACAGGAAACTATTTTGATCCATCTGCGTCATGTACTTCAAAAGAAACACTTGCTTTATCGAGTTCGTATAAACCACTTCTATTCGACTTTGGTCCAGCTGTTCAGCTATTGCACCTTCCTGCCATCAGTCGTCCACGTAAACTGATGGCGTAAACCTTTCCTCCTTGGACACTAAAATCCTAAAATCAAGAAGCTCCTGCCGGGTGTCACTGCGAAGAATGACATTCCATAGGCTGTACTGCTACAAGATGCTCTGACATACTGAGCTGAGGAGTATTCGGAAGATACATCTTCACTGATGGCTCAACTACCCACGACTCCTCATCATAAAGATTTAATGTGCCTCCTTAGACAAAATTCTGTCGTGGCGTTACAGCGTAGAACATCCTCCCCCACAGCAGATCTGTGCGGAATCAAAGATCACTCCTATTTTTGCGCCATAACCCAGGACAACTGGTCTTCTTCACGGAGTCGCAAAGCGCTACAAACATTGTTAACCCTTCTGAAGAAAACAAATCCCCAGCCGATTTCTTATGACATTCAATACCTGGACCCCTCTGCTGCTACTGAATGTCACATTATAATTTTTCAATTGATTCCGACTCACTGCGGCATCCTGGCCAACGAGAAAGCAGATGAAGTGGCCTGCAAACGTTTACTACATCACAACTGTAAGCGCATCTACTTCACAAAATCAGATGCGTCGCAACTCGCGAAGCGATATACACAAGATGAGAATAGCCGCCTCTGGAACTTGCCAAGTCATGATTACCCCTTTTTACATTACATTGACCCGCATCTCGAATAAAAAAAAACTACTCGGACTTCCGCGTAATCTAGAAATAATTTATCATTGTCTTCGTCTCAATGCTGCCTTTACGAACAGTCTACCGCACCGATCCAAGCAAGCACAGTCCGTTTTTTGACAACTGCAGCTTAATTGAGACGGTGCTCCATACTCTCGGCGAATGTCCAGATTACGCCAACGAACGTGCACACTATGAAAAAAGCATTCAGTCTGTCACCCAAGTACCGCTCACAGTGGACTCTATATTAAGTCCTTTGGGATCCTAGAGACAGCAGCGCCGTGCAATGACATTCTTTTTTGCCTATTTAGATACTATTGGTATGTTACACAAACTCAAATTAGCCACCAACTTGATCATCCCGGTATACAAGCACATACTCAATTTCGGTCTTATCCAAAAAAGCCATCCATCCATCTTTAAAGACCGCACATTTTCCTAACTTTTCTTCTATCTTTATTCCCTAATCCCCCTACCCCATGCCGGGTAGCATGTCAGCGAACAATATTGCCGGCTAAAATCTCTGATTTCATTAAAGAGCCCTGTCTCTCGCACTCTCTCTCTCTCTCTCTCTCTCTCTATTTTTCTCTCACCGAAATCGTTCATGGCGGCAAACCTTTGACTGTGAGGCTATACGAATATGCATTCGTGATGACAGATATCTATGTTTACAATTTTGGCTTGAAGTGAGTACATTTACCATTGTCCTCAAAGGATATCGAGAATCAATTATTTATCAGCAAGTCCAGGAAATCCGTTGCATCACCTCTAATCTGTAAAGCAGACGCCAAATCAAGCGCTGACGGCGGCGCAATACTCTGAACTAAAACTAGTAAACGATTCTAGAACATTACATATTTGAGGGCCTAAACTGAACTAGTAGTTCAGAAGCGTGACGAGAAATTTTGAGGTTACTCCCTACTAAAACGGAATTTCGCATGGGCTGAAAACGGTTTAGAGAAATTTGGAGTAAATTCGTTTTTTTTTTTTTTTCGGCCACGTGCAAACGTTCTGGTTTGTGCGTCCGCATCTCCGGCTCTCAGCGAGAGCCGTCCTGCAAACCAAAACACAAAACAAAATTCACGAAGTGTGTGTGTGTGTGGGGGGGGGGGGGGGGGGGGTAGTGTATTCTATGCGTGCGTCCTGCGGAAAAATTTATATAGGGCAGACGGGATAGTGCTTGAACTGAGCGTCTCATAGATTAAGGCAGTATGTTGCGTTCTGGCACAGGGACCAACCTGGCCATACATATGAAAGAGTGCCATATCTGCTCTGGGTTATCTCAGAAGACTACTATTATTGGTCGCGGAAACTCTACGTACGAGTGCGAACTGCTAAAAGCGTTTCTAATAAAAAAGAACGAACATGTTTGCATCAGTGATCCGTCTGTCGTTATCACTGAAAAAGAGTGGAATTTTTTATTAGGTTCGTTATGACGTCCGGACTGTGATATATGAGACTATATATGGGCTTGTGCAAGGATTGTGACTTTAAATACGTTGTTGAGCTGATAATAAACAGTTGAAAGTCCGCTGACGGTGTGTGTGATAGATAGATGGATTTATTGAAAGGAAAAGGCAGAGATGGCCCGAATAATTCAAATCTGGCCTGCTACTCTGCACTGGGGAAGGGGAAGGAGAGAAGAAAGAAGGTCATGATGGGTGACGATGTGGGAGAAGGCATATGAAATATATATACAGATACAGCAGCTTGCTTTACAAACGTGAATCAAGTCCGTTGGCGCTCAAATAGCGGCAAAGAGCGCGCACTGCCTGGACGCCCTTCCCCTTGTCTTGCCAAGCGCCCAGCAGCAGTTCCTCCGACAGAGGCCTCTTGTCTAAACGCTTCAAGGAAGCAGCTAGCACATTTCTTTCGTTCGCATACTCTGGGCACACCAATAATACATGGTCCACAGTCTCTGGGATGCCAAAAGATGAACATTCCGGTGAGTCCATCTGTCCAATTAAATATAAGTACTTGCGCGTGAAAGCCACGTTTAAACGAAGTCGATGTATCAAGCATGTCTGATGACGCGGAATATCACGCGGAACATTAAATTTAAATGTTCGATTGACCCTTCTTAGACGGATGTGTCGGGCGTCTGGTTGAGCCCAGTAAGCTGCTGTAGCAATATTCATATAACTCTTTAGAAGACACGTCGTATCCGCTCTTGAAAAAGGCACAGCTGTTTGGAAGCCATTGATGAGTGCGCTTTTCGCTTCAACATCGGCCTGCTCATTCCCATGGAGGCCGCAGTGGGCAGGAATCCATTGAAACATTATCATGTGGCCTTGCAGCTGGGCAGATGTGATGAGCTCCATAATGTTTAGTGCCAGGGACTGATAGGCGGTGTGGCGCAAGAAGTTTTCCAAAATTTGTAATGCAGTCTTCGAGTCCGTGAATATACATCATTTTTGAGGTGGTTCCCCACATATATAGCGAATAGATTCCCGAATGGCTACAAGTTGGGCAGCGGTTGATGTAGAGGGAAAGTGCGATGCAGTGACCACCGGATGGTGGTCACTGCATCGCAGCGCTCTAAAGTCCGCAAGCAGGAAATACTCATACTAGAGAGTACTGGGAGACTGTACCGGATGTAGCCAACAAACAGAGTCTCGTAAAGCCATATTAAGGAGAGCTCAGTTGGACCCCATTTGATGCAGCTATGTAACGAAGTACATGGCAAAAATTAATTAGCCTCTTCTTCACCATAGCAATATGTTTCGACCAAGATAGTCGGTGGTCAATAATTACTGCCAAGAATCTGTGCCTAGAGACGTATGGTATTACGACTCCATGAAGGGTAATCGGGTAGCGGCTGACACATTTTCCCGTAAACGCGATCACTGCACACTTTTCTGCCGCTAAAAATAAACCTTGACGCCGTAAGTACATCGATGTTGATGGCACAGCTCGTTGCAGTCTCGCACGTAGTTGTGGGCGCGTCGAACCAGAGGCCCAGATGCAGATGTCGTCAGCATATGCACTTATGTGGATGTTAGTTGGCAGTTCACTCACCAGGCCAATTAGCGCAACGTTAAATAAAGTTGGGCTGAGAACTCCTCCCTGTGGAACTCCACGACCGACCTGAAAGTGGGTAGTATCTCCTTCAGGCGTAGTCATGTAAACAGAGCGGCCGCTGAGATAGCTTACACTCCACAAGTACAGCCGGCCACCAACTCCCACGTCGTCAAGTCCATCAAGAATAGCCTCATGGAGGACGTTGTCGTAAGCTCCCTTTATATCTAAAAATGCAGCAGCTACTAGTCAACGGTGACGCTTTTCGTGTTCTACTGTTGCCACAAGGTCGATGACGCTGTCAATGGAAGAGCGTCCGCGGCGAAATTCAGTCATCATATTCGGATAAAGATCCTTACTCTCTAGATACCGCTCAAGTCTTGCCAGCACCATGTGCTCCCTAACTTTTCCAACACAGCTTGCTAGGGAAACTGGCCGGTATGAGGTACGTTCGAGAGGAGGCTTTCCAGGCTTCAAAAGAGCAACCAGGCGGCTAATTTTCCAGTGTTCAGGAACAGTACTAGAAGCCCATATATCATTGAAATAATTAAGTAGTGCAGTTCTACCATCCTTGCCTAGGTTCGATAAGGTTGAATAAGTAATCCCGTCAGGACCAGATGCAGATGAATGCCGACAAGAAGCAAGAGCAGCGTCTAATTCAGCTATTGTAAAGGGCACGTCGTATTGACCATTCGGCGAAGGTGGCGCAAAAACCTCTGAAATTGGTAACTGTGCCTGGTTTGTGCCCACAACAATTTTACAAAAATCTTCAGCTACGTCAACGTCATTGCGGCGTTGGTAAAGGGCCAGGGCACGAAAAGGGTGCCTTTCTCGCGGAGGTGTGCGCAAGCTTCTCGCAAAATGCCAGATGCGCGACAGGGGCTTACGGGGATTCAGTGATGAGCAGAACTGTCTCCAACGTTGTCGTCCTAACTTCTCCAGGTGACGCGAAACTTGTCGTTTAGCTCGGCGAGAAAGTGGGAGATCTTGCGCGGATTTCGTTCTTCTGTACTTCCTTTCAGCCCACCGACGGATCGCGCGAAGCCGCTCGAATTCCACGTCGATGCTGGACACTGACGCCGGCACACTAACATAGCGAGTGTTCTCACTGAGAGAGGAAGTAATGAGTCCCTCTATTTGAGATGGTGACTGGAGGTCCACGCTGGAAGTCTCCACCGCTGTCCTAAAGGCGGGCCATTCTGTGTATTGCACACGAGGTGAAGTGGCTGGTGCAAACCACTTGATGCATATGTAGGTTGGTATGTGATCACTCCCATGTGTTTCCACATCACTACACCAAGAAACGGAAGCATGGAGGCTTCTGGAAACAAACGCCACATCCAAGCAGCTGCTGTAGGTTGTTCCGCGTTAGAAACGTCGGTGAGCCGTCGTTTATATTGATCAGATTTTGCGTATGCATAAAGTCTGCCAGGTCTCTTCCTCTATTGCTCATTATTGCACTACCCCACTGAGGGTGGTGAGCATTAAAGTCCCCCACAATAATACGAGGAGCTGCACAACACTGGATTGTTGAAAATAGATATGATTTGTCCAAGCCATCCCTCGGTGGAATATAAGCTCCAATTACAGAACATACTCGTCCTTTCAGGGTTAACGTCAAACAAATGTAGTGGTTCGTGTTGTGGGGCTGCAGAGCATGGCGGACGTGCGCAATGTCTTGGCGTACACATACCAGCACTTTGCTTGTTTCGTTTGCTTCTCTACACCATAGCAGAACATATCCAGAAAGGCGGAAAGCAGCCGGCATGATGGGCTCACAGATCACAATCACAGGAAAGCGGTACTTCTGTACCCGCTGTCGGAAGTCACTCAGCCGACCACGCATGCCTCGGGCATTCCACTGCATCACTACACTGCGGCGCAAGTGCATCGTCACAGAGGTGGGGTTAGTTTGTTGCGCCATTGTGAATTATTGCAATGCCGCCAAGAGCGGCTCAAATGCGTCCAAAAACTGAACAGCAAACTTTGCTGTTTGCGTGTTGATGCTGGAGAGCAGCACCCGCATTGAACGAACCAGCTATTTCAGCATTTCTTTTACCTGCTGGCTGTCTTGGTGGTCGGAATTTTCAGTACGTGTGGCAACCAAACTGGGATTAGGCCTGGCGTTGGCCTTTGATGGTAGAGCTGGCCACTCAGCATCAGAGGCGGTAGGTAATACAACAGCCTCTGTCTGATCCTTGGCCTGTGACACTGTCTGCGACATTACAGCAAGAGTACTCTTAACGGGATTAGACTCAATCTGTTGTGGCACCTGAGCTGACGTTAACTCCGAAGTTGACTTATTCAGGCTAGGCTTTCCTTCCGATTCCTTGTGTCGGCGTCGGGATCATACTTTTCTGTGCTTTTTTTTTTTAATCTGAACTACGACATGCGCTGCTGCGAGTATAGTTTCTTCCTTGTCTGCATGCTGTACTATTCACCTTTCAGCACCACCTAATGAATGTTGTGGTATATTTAGGTTCATGAAATGACTCTTTGATTATGGGGTGGCGAATGAGGTCGCCATTCGACAAACATTACATCTCGCTTTGTGTTTAGTAAACAACTGCATCATAACTGTGTTGATATATGCGACTACACAGGTTAAGATATGTGCCGCAATAAAGCAATAAAGAAATATCATTTGTTCGCGTCTAGGGTTGCGGTGAAGACCCAAGTAAACGAGAGGAAAATGATGGCTAAACGGTATGAGGGAGACTGAGCAATGGGAGATAGGGAGGGGGTGGGGAGCATAAGTTCGCAGGTCGAGGCAATTTTTCGTCAGGGCCCAGACGAGGACAAGTTCCCTTGTCGAAGCGTTCGACCTGATAGAGACCCAAAACATACAACCCATCTCCGACCAGTATCGTCACCCTCTATTCTTCGTAAATTTATGGAGAGCATGATTCACATGAACGTCCGATATTACCTCGAAGCAGTTGACCGCGATATCCAGACGGGCTTTCGCCCTCTTCTAGGCACTTACGATTGTTTCTGGTTCGTGTGGCGGGTCATCAATCATGCAGAGCGCTCTCACTACGTGTTCCACTGCACCGTGGACCTTGCCCCTTTTTCAGCCTGGCAATATACTGCATTTTAAAACGAGATAACAGCGATGCAGTACTTGCCGCACACAGATTAACGTACCATGCTGCTCCTTCATACCGACATACGGCTCCTTTCCGCTACCGATTCGAGCCACACGCTAGGGCTGTGTAAAAGAGCTGACTAAAGCCCATACTATCGGCTAGCAAAATGGATAATGGACTGACTCTGTCCTCGAGGCGTAATAACCTTCTTCGCCAATTTCCCCCAAGGCGCTGCGCCTTCCCATCAAGTTAAAGGTTTCTTCAGTAAACTAGTCTGCTTTGGGAAGCCTTGATGCTAATTGCACTCTCCTTTGTGTACATACAAGAGTACTGCTACATTTTAAAATACGCTTTAATTATGATGAACCCAAGTGATCAAAGGTTGAAACACAAACACATTTCGATGCTACATCATAACGCGCGAAATAAGACTTCATAGGACCGCCCAAAAAAGGAAACAAACTAGAGAAACGCTACCGCTCAGGTCAAGTGGCTTCTACGTCAGTGGGTTGCAGTTTTGTTTTGTTTTGTGCTGTCTTCTGGCTATGCTAGTTGCAATGTCGAGGCTGTTTTGTCGAAAGAATGAACCAGAACAAGCAGGTTATGTTATATGTAGTGAAGTGTAGGTGCGCCCGTGATTCGGAGTCGTCTGTCGCGATTTTATCATGGGCAAAAATTACGCGGCGTATTCTCGCGCTGCCGGTGCCGTCGCTTGATGTTTCGTTCATGGAATGACGACCAGCGAGAAGGGTGGCATCGTGCATTTCATTTGGATATGCACATGGCGCGAAGAGCGGTTCAGAGATTACATTTCACCTATAAGTACAATAAAAGTAATTCAAACCATGGCTTCTGTGTTAATGTGCTTCATCTTATACTCAGGCTGCGCCCATACTTCGAGATTCGACGTTTTGTGAAGGGATTCCAGAAAATGAATAGATTCGGAGCTTATCGAAGATAATCGTTCGAAAACAACACTGGGAACCAAAAGACGGAAACTATTTTTACTAGCAGAAGTTTGCCCTACATGCAGTGTTTTGATTGCATGGGCCAAATGTCGCGACTGAAACTGGGAAGCCTGTTGGCTGGGCTTGCGGCTTATTCGCCGCACCTGCGAGAACCCCTAAAGAGCCATTCAGTCAGCAGACTTTAGTTTTTAATACTGACAGTAGTGGAGCAAGTCGGCGGGAGGAACGTAAAAATAGAATCTGTGTGTTTAGTATATTTAACATTTTTTTGCTGAGCTGCACAATCTTAGCTTTAATCACTGAGTTGTAAACGTTACTCTGCGAAAGGGCACCATAATTGAAAACAAGAACCATAGGTGTGGAAGGTGGAACCCCTTAAGTGTTTTACGTTGAATTTGTGCAGACAGTGAGATATCCATTAGGCATTGCTCGCGAGCTGACGAATAAAAATGCAGTCTGAAACTCGGGATCAATAATAGCTTATCTGTACCAAGGCGTTAAAATTATGGTTATGAGTTTTTTTTTATTTCGCTTACTTGCCATAGTGCATACTATCAAACGTTACGCAAATTGTTTTCTGTCCGAAACTGGAGAAGACAATTGCTTTTTGAGTTGTTCATTAGCCATTTGGGGAAATCTTCCTTCTTCGTCACCGAAAGTCTTACTTTCCGAAGAATACGTGAAGAGTACGTGTCCTTGACGCCCTCCTCCCTGCACAAGTCCACAGCAAGTTGTGAATCTCCACCTCTGCAGCCGGTGTAGAACATTTCGGGCAGGTGGTCGGTCCTATGTCTTGGGAGTCCCATCGACGCTTGATCGACGCGGTAAGAGGTACCTATCCCTTACCCCTTGATTTGCACTAATACAATTCTCAGTCTTGGTCAGCTGTTTTATCAGGTTCCAGTGCACACTGAACGGTCGTATTTATTAAAAAAAGCATTGGAAGCGGCAATACTTCATATTTGCACCCGATGGGAAAGTAAATTGCCAGCTCTCCTCAGCTACGGTGGTACAAGGAGAGCATCAAAAGCAAAGAAGGAGCGATAGTTAAAAATTAGAGAGAGATCATTGAAATCAGTGCTAACTGGTTTGTCTATCGTGCGCGTGAAGGACGCTTGGGGGGTAAGCAATCCCAAGGGGACACTAAGATACGATACAAAGTTAGCGACGGCATAAACAGTTTATGAACTGAAGAGTCAGTAATAAATATGACTTGCCTAATCCGTAAAAGCGTCCTTGACCGGGTAATACTGCCGAGGTCAGAAAAATGGCAAAGAAGACGACCACGGTTTGCATTTTGCCAACGCTCAAGTGATATTTGTTTCGGAATATTCTTCAGCGGTAACCATGTCGAATACGTATATTATGATGACATGCAAAATATAACGATCGCTATCATTATGAGTGAAAAAAGGAAACTTCTTTGTATTGTGAGCATCTATTATAGTCAGAAATTCATGGCTTCATTGTCCATGCCGTCATCAGCTAAATGCACGCGAAGTGTTTGCTATTATTCCACAGTTTCTGTGCTTTCCGTCGAGGTAATTTCTTCGAATTAAATCTGTTTCCAGGGTTTTTTAATATCATTTTATGACCCGATTTTCTCCTTATTCACGTTATAAAGATGATGTTTTCAACGTTTAAAAAAAGAGATTGTGCACAAGTGGTCGTTTATTACTGCGTTTTTTGTAACAAGAAAAAACGTTCAAGCACTTAGAAAACTGTTGCACGAAACGCCGGTATTAGAATCTATTTCATGGTACAATTTGTTACTCATTCTAACGATAAAGAATTTCAAAGTATATCTAAAGGCGACATCTTTTCTGGCACGTTGAGAAGTCCAAATAGTTTTATAAAATCTAGCTAATACCCAATGTTATAATTCTTAAGAGAAGTCTTGAAAGATTTCTTTCTCTTGTGAGGAAAGCATATTCTTCAAGTCACCCACCTATTGTTAATACATTTAATACTTCACTACGCTACCGATATGCCTTTTTAAATTGGTCTCCATCTAGGCAAACTGATATAAACACTTTTATATAGAGAATAGGTAACCAGGGGAGCAAACAATGAACGTTCGGCATTTCAACGTGGTTCATTTGGAATGCAAAGTATATCATTCGACTTGCATAAGTGCAGCACTCCTTCTCTGTGCAGTTAGAGATCCACCCAATTAAGCTGGACCAGCTTGTTGCAGATATTTGTCAAATCTCCAATCACCTAAGCACAGGAACAACTTCAGACTTTATAGAAACAGGCACTGAGAGAAAAAGCAGTGAAGTTACATAAGAAGCGCCTTGTAGAAGCCGTCGAACATAAAAGATAAGATGCAGAGAAATAGAAACTAGTTAAAAAGCTGACTTCACCATCAAACATAGCAGGAAGGAACAGTGCGCATTGTATGACGGCACAAAAAAGGAGCGACGAGCTACACGAAAGCTGAATTACAGCAGTTCATTTTTTATCTCATCCTGGCATATACAGAATAAACACGGCCATCATCACGCTTGCGCGGTAAGCCGACCATCCAGCCGCGGTTAGAGGTACACATTTGTTTATGGTTGAAGGTGATCCATGGCTTTGTTACTTAAGAATCACTTACGACAGGTCAGTTTGCTTCAGTAATTTGATTAGTCAGTTTACATCAATTATTTGGAAATTGCAATGCAGCTCTAGTAGACGGGCTGACAAGCTAAATGTTGAAATTTGATCTTTGGAGTACACTGCAAAAAGCAGGCTTACATTTTGTGCAGCGTGCGTCCAGAAATCCAGCTCGCTTTTGAGGCACGTTGTAACAACATTTGAGGCAAGGTATTAGTTCTCCAGGTAAAACCAAACATTAGTGTTGTTCTATCCAGACAGGGAAATCCTTAGTACCGATTGCGCTTTGTTGCCCTGTTATATGCGTTGTTCATTTGAACCGTACTTAGGAACATCTGAAATACATAGTTGAGGATTCGACGGAACCCCGCCCGGCAAGGGAACTTTAGTATACTTAAGAGCTGTGCTTAACTTTTGTATGTATTTATTTTACGGTGTTACCTCGGCGAGTGCTTTTTCTTGAATATGTGAATAACATTTTTCCTTAAGGTGGCTGCGTGGGGTTGTTGGTTCATAGTATAAGGACACTGTAGAGTGCTCTGATGCTATTGTCGCATAGCGAGCTATGTCTATGTCGCGCGCCGTTTTCCTGACCCGTGCACAGCCGGGGAGCGGTCTTGCAATGCCAATAGTGTAACCAAAGCGGTCACATAGCTCGGAATTGTCGCCAGAGATGGAGAGGCGAGGACCGCGAACACAGAAATGCGCGCGACGAGCAGGCTCCCAATCCGGGAAACGGGAACGGCCGGGCTTAGGTGGTCAGCCTGGCCGATCTGTGAGCGTGATGAGCGAAGACCAACTCCTCACGGTCCAAGTCGAAGAAAATAATTTGAAGACCACCCTTCTCATCGACACTGGCGCCTACGTAAACATCATTTCTTCCAGCTTCGCGGCTAAAATTGCTTCAAAAGTCGAACTAACTGAGGGCACTGCTTTTATCAAAGGAATCAGAGGAGACTTATTAGCACCTGTTGGAGAAACAGAAGTAGTGCTTCAATTCGGATCAACCAGATTCAGCGTCAAATTCATTGTCCTCAAGAACTGCCCTTATGAGTTGTTAGGAGGGCTCCCATTTTGCCGGCAGGCAAACCTGCTGATTGACTTCCTCCGTAAACAACTAAAAATAGGGAATGAAGTATACCGGCTGCTCCTCGATACTAGCTTGCAATCGCAGTCAAATGTGGTCATTGCACGAAGTAAAGACAAAGTTTGCATCGAGCCTCGTACGGAAGCCATTTTAAGGGCACACATACCGAGAGACAGAATTCAGCTTGTCGAGCCAAAGTCAACCCTTAGAAGTGGACTGCAGGTGGCGCGGACCGTCGTGAACGTGAATGGTGGGATCGGAATCGTCCGTATTGCAAACCCTACCTTGCTGCCGATAATGGTACATCGCGACGCGAAAATCGGCTGGGCCACATCACTTCATGAGGCGCAACTCGGACTCGCCGTGCCACACGACCCCACTGTGACAGAGGACTTTGACGTCTAAACTGGACCACACCTGACGCCATCTGAGAGGGATGAGCTCTTCTCCGTTATTCATAAGTTTCGTCACCTGTTTACCGGCGAGCACAATCCGATTCAGCGCACTCACGTAACGGAGCATACTATAAACATGGGCAGCTCAGCACCCATTTGTCAACATCCATACGCCACTCACCCTTCGAGAGGGAAGTTATTAAAGCGCAAGTGGAAGAAATGCTTCGTGACGGAGTGATCAGAGAGTCGCACAGCCCCTGGTCATCGTCCGTCGTTCTCGTGAAAAAGCCGCAGGTAGGTTGGCGTTTCTGAGTTGATTTCCGAAGGGTGAACGCGGTTACCGAGAAAGACGTGCACCCATTACCGCGAATCGATGACATTCTGGATCTGCTGCAGGGTTCTCGACATTTCACGACGCTCGAGCTCACGTCAGGCTATTGGCAGGTAGAAATCCGCGAAGAGGACAAGTGGAAGACCGCATTCGCATGCAGCTCCGGTCTGTACCAATTCAATGTCATTCCTTTCGGTCTGTGCAATGCCCCCGCGACATTACAGAGGATAATCAACAAAGTTTGGAGTGGTCTTCTCTGGAGGGTGTGTTTGGCCTATTTGGATGACATCGTCATTTTCTAGAAGACATTGAAAGCTCACCTAGAGGACTTGGAAAAGGTGTTAAGCGCTCTTGATAAAGCCAAATTGCGTCTGAAGCCGGAAAAATTCAGCTTCGCGCAACAAGAAATCAGGTATCTTGGACACGTGCTGACTGGAGAGGTCATCATACCAGATCCGGACAAAATAGCCGCGATCGAAAAGCTCCCAGCGCCAAAAAAACAAGAAAGGAGTTCAGAGTTTCCTGGGAATCTGCAATTATTATCGACATTTCATCAAGGATTTCTCCCTAATCTCCCGACCTTTGACTAATTTGACAAGAAAGAATGTTTCGTTTGAGTGGGACACGGCATGCGAGGCGGCAATGCAAGCGCTCGACGAGAAGCTGACTACAGCGCCAGTTCTGCGTCAATTCGAGCCAGGCAAGCCCATCGAAATCCATACGAATGCCTGTGACTACGGTCTTGGTGCTGGGCTGGTTCAAAAAGACGAGGGTCGGGAACATGTCCATAGCCTACGCCAGCCGTCATCTCAACAAAGCGGAAGCTAATTACAGCACCACAGAAAAGGATTGTCTGGCTGTCGTGTACGCCTGTAGGCAGTTTCGACCTTATATATTCGGCAGTAACTTCACCGTGATCACAGATCAAGCCAGCCTCGCATGGCTGATGAATGTCAAGAATCCGAATGGACGCCTCATGAGATGGTCCCTGCTGTTGCAAGAGTTCGACCTGGCTATCAAACACCGCCTAGGTTTGAAGAACGCAGATGCAGACACCTTCTCTCGCCTGCCACGCGAGCCGGCACCGGTTAGGGAAGATAACTTTGCACCGCTGCTTGTTCTAGGTCGCGTGGATTTAGGCATGAAGCAGAGGGAAGACCCTTGGATGAGGGAAGTGATAGGACACATAGAGAACCCGGATTTACCCGTTGCCAGAACACTGAAAACGGCACGATGTTTTCGGATGATCAACGGTGTGTTGCACAGGCGAGCGAAAGGTTTCGAGGCAGACTACTACGCACTGGTTGTACCAAAATGTTTGCGGTCAGAGGTGCTAAGGGGCTGCCACAATGATCTCACGGCAGGACACCTCGGGGTCAAGCACACATGGGAGAAGATACGTAGGCGTTACTTCTGGCCTAAGATGTTCGCGCAGGTGTCACACTACGTGCTGTCTTGCCCTGACTGCCAGACGCGAAAAGCCCCACCGGGCAAACCAATCGGGTTTCTCCAGCCTCTTCCACCGGTGGGAATGCCTTTTAAACAGGTTGGAATGGACTTTTTGGGACCATTTACGAAGAGTTAATCCGGAAACCGCTACATCCTCGTGATGACCGATTACCACACGGAGTGGGTCGAAGCAGTAGCATGCCCGGCGGCCACAGCTGCTGAGGCCGCGCAGGGCTTTGTGAGAGAGATCGTCATACGCCACGGGGTACCAGGCCGCATCATTACGGACCGCAGACAACATTTTGTTGCTTCCTTGATTGAGCAAATATTTAAAGCCATCGGTACAGACCACGTGAAAACAACAGCGTACCGCCCACAAAAGGAATGGCTTTGCGAACGTTTCAACCGCACACTTGCCGACATGCTCAGCATGTATGTCTCCTCGCATCATCGGGACTGGGACGAATTCCTGCCTTATGCTCTTTTCGCCTATAATTCGTCGCAACACGAAACGACTGGTTTTTCACCGTTTTTTCTTCTTCACGGACACGAGCCAACACTTCCTTTTGAGGTGGCCCTCGGTATCGCGCAAGATGACTGTGACGAAGTGGATGCTCACAAGGTGGTGCACCGGCTTCGCCAGGCGCGCCAAGTCGTGGCTGAGCGTGAGAAAGACCTGCAAGAAAAGAACAAAGGGGCATACGACTCCAAACGACGGGATGCTGTTTTCTATCCGGGAGACCTTGTGTACCTGTGTACACCTTCTCGATAGAAAGGAAAACCACCAAACTGCTCCACAGATACCACGGGCCGTTGCGTCTGCTCTGGAAGGTATTAGAAAATAACTGGTGGGTCGTCGATCGCACCAGCCGAAAGTGGAGTGTCGTCAACGCTGAGCGTCTGAAACACTACCACACACGGCTTGCTTCTGATGAGGACGCCGACGACGAGTCAGCAAACGGTGATCATGGTGATGGTCTGCATGCGTTTGAGCGCAGTGTTCGTGTCTACGCAAGGCCAAAACGTGTAGCGGCCTCGACCGTGAAAAACAGTGATCGCGGTAACTCTGATGGAAGTGCAACTGAGACATATTCATACTCCGAATCGACATTTCAGTGCAGACCCACGGGAACTCGCACCAAACCCAAAAGAGTAAGGACCGATTATGACAGTGAGACCGAGATGTATTACAGCGTGGACGGAAGTGTTAATTAATCCGCCGTGACGTTTCTTTGTATATACCCCCGAATGTTGTTTTGTGTGAATACGTGCAATTGGACATTTTGATTGTGCCCTGTAACATTTTGACTGATATGCCAATATCTTAATGCGTGTAAGTGTTCTCTCTACATACCTGGTTGTAATCTGCTTCACCTGACATTTATATTTTCTAGTTTTTTCGGCATTGCGTATATTTTATTTAATTTTGGTATTGTTGTGCGGTCCTTTCCAGTAGACCTAATTTCATTTTTCAACCTTGTACATAGTTATTAATAGCATTTCCTTGCGGTTGATTTGTATGGGCATGATTGTGATCGAGTGGGACACTCTTTTTCGTAAGGGGGAGGTGTCGCATAGCGAGCTATGTCTATGTCGCGCGCCGTTTTCCTGACCCGTGCACAGCCGGTGAGTGGTCTTTTTTTTTCTTATCTGCACGGCGTGGCTGTGCTTTCTCCTTCTTGTTGGAGGGTGCGCGCCATTGTACGGATGGCCTTGCTCACGCCGGGGCGTGGTGCGGCCTCCCTTGACCTCTCTTGGGGGGTATTCGCGATCTACGCCGTTCGGAAAATGGTTAATGGCTGTGAAGGAAGCGAACGGTTGGAAGCTCGCGTCCCAGCCGATTGACGCCTGAGGGCTTGGGGGCGACGGCTGAGAGTACGGACGGAGCTTTGTGTTTTGTACTCTCTGTTTCCTTGCTGCCCATGTGTTGTTGGTGGACCTTTTGTGTGTTTGTGTGCCAGGCGGAGATGCGCCGCGTCTTCTTGAAATTCACGCGGTGCTCGCCAGGAAACAACCTCGTGGGCACCGACGTCCTATTGGTTCCTCAGCTCTAAAGAATGTCGTCTTATTGGCTCCGATAAGCGCATTTCCGCCTGGTAATAAACATTGCTTGGAGAATGCCAAATAACGTTCGAGAGTTGTTTTTGGCGGCCGGTGAAGGAGGGCGACGACCATCCGAGCTGCTGCTCGGGACCCCTGCTCAGACGTCGCGTATGCCTGACTGATGTGTTGTTAATTTGAGTTTGTTGTTAAATTGCTACTGCTGTATTCGCTTTATTGTTTGTGCTCATCTATATTAAATTCAGTTAACGTATGTCATCAATCGGAATCACCTGATCCCTTTCTTCAATGCGGCGGAGCCGTCTTGCCGTCACGAAGTCCAACTTGCGAACACTTCGAAAACGAGGGTACAAAACAAAAACAAGGGCACAAGAACAAAAAGAAACACACGAGAGCTGTTCTTGTGTCGTAGTTTTTTGTTGAGTTCCAGTGTCGGGAAACATTTGTTTCTTTGTTTTTAACCCGTTTACGTTGTTACACCCTTAGCATGGTATTATCAAACTATTTTCAGTTCAACTTATCTAAATATGAATAGCCTAGGCCTGCGCATCAGCACATCAAGGCTAGTGTTTATTTGTTTAAAACAATTTTCAGCTCTGCAGGCTATCATCGCCACACACACAAAGTGTACAGGCATTGTTTTGAAATTCCACGGGGTACAAAAGGCATTTTGTTATGCCTGATTTGACCACCGAATCGTCTGACCAGATTGATGATATCAGGCAAGAAAATAGTACGAAATCTCTTTCTGATAACAGCTTCCTGAGATTATTTCAGATACATACATATTGTTGTACACAATATCCGTAAATGTTTTTCAAGGATCGAACGTCCTGAAAAACCTTTGACTCTATGAAAACAAAGGTGGTCGTTTGAAATTTGCTCACACGAAAGTTTTTTTTCAAGATGTCGTAAATGCACTAATATAAAACGTTGTGAGTGTCGAGACACTCCGTGCTCAATGGATTGGTCCCAAGAGGCATGATAGTAGTTATAAATATCAAACAATCATTTAAAGGTAAACACGTGGAAACGTGCGCTCATTTCTTGCTGCACTTGCTGGGAGCATTGCAACGCCTTGGAATAATGTGGCAGCTGCCGCTCACTCTGTTCTGCTGAAAAATGCTATTTATGTGGAATGATGCAAACACTTATTGTGTTACGTTATATTCGGAGCACCCAATATGTTTTTTCGCAATAATATGTGGATGGAACGTAAAGGATACATTTTTGTAACAAAGTGTCCGCCAGCGACTATGTATACTGCACGAGATGGCAGGGCTACCTCAGCAGGCTATAGTGTCAAGTTTTTGACATTATGTCTTGTTGATGTTGATGGCAATAAATATCTACGAGGGGAAACTGCAAAGGTATATGTGCTTATAGTTACGTTATTTGCAGGAAATAGTTCACTTCAGCACTTGTACAAAAATACTCATGAGATTGCATGCATTATAGTTTGCCACTTTGCGCTCGCAAGACACGAAAGACAGCAGCCACAAGGAAATTAAGGAAATTAAGGTAATGAGGAGAGCACTGCTAACATTTGAGGCATATTCTATGCGTATCAAACCTGGTACAGATCTTCATGGGACGGCATTTGTTGCAAACGCTCGAGCACCACACCGACCGAAAGTCCTGGCGTGTTCCAAATAGTAAGTTTGTCTTTCAAGCGGAATGCGCTAAAGTCGTTACTGCGAATAGTGCATGAATAGACAGACCGAGCCAACTATGCCTCCTATTTTTCGACATCTTGTTTAATTGGTGATGAAAAAGCTGGCAGCGGCTTGAAAAGTGAAGAATTACTATAGTTACAAATATGGATCCCAGTCGTTGTCATCCATTATTGCTCTATTGCATCAATTGAGAGCAGGCCTCACATAAATTTGTGAAGGAGGCAGTATCTCGCAGAGCACCCTGTAAATGTACAAAAATATTCTAATTTATTTTACTGCGACTGTGAGCATAACCTGTCATACCTTGATAGGCAGCAGGGGTCAGATTTACGATTTATGTTATTTTGCATGACGTTTTATTTGAAATAATTCCTATTAATGGCGCTCCCCTCTCCATGAAACTGCAGAATATTTTAATCAAGTCATATAAGACTTTGCTATATAAGCTGCGTATTTCTGTGCAGACCACGGTATTAGAAGTGCATTAGATGATACGTCGCCTGCCTCCGCCGTGCAGCCGCCAGCAATCCGAGAGAGGGCGCTACCTTTATTTGTCCCAGCAAGAAACATTGTGTGGAAATATATCGAAAGTGGAAAAGGCAGATCAGGAAGGAAGCTTTCTTTGGTAACTCAAGAGGCAGTGCCCTACTTTTTGAAGCTAGATCAGGGTGCCTTAGAACACCCAGCTACAAAAAGAAATTTAACCACGAAGATGACACATGTGCAGTATCTGGTAATTTCAAAGAAACAAATAACCATCTTATACTCGAATGTGATGGTATCGATCCGGAAGTCGACGCAGGCGCAGTCAGTCTTCCTGAAACCCTGGGGTTTAGAGATACCAGTGGCCGGGTTAATTACCCTCCGGTGGAAGCTAGCGAAAAACGATTGGAAGATTGGTGGCTTAAAAACAGAAAGTTTCACAATGTTAGTAATGTAGAAACAAAAATTCAATAAATAGAATGATGTTATAGTTAACCCATCTAAAACAACATTCAAGATATACGGAAAAAACGAGCATGATAGCAAGTGCTACCACCCCGTTTCAAAGGGAACCGATTTAAAGGGAACCCCCTATTCCCGTCCGTTCGTCCGTCCAATCCCATCCATCCATCCATCCATCCATCCATCCATCCATCCGTCCGTCCGTCCGTCCGTCCGTCCGTCCGTCCGTCCGTCCATCCATCCATCCATCCATTCATCCATCCATCCATCCATCCATCCATTCATCCATCCATCAATCAATCAATCCATCATTCCATCCATTCATCCAATCCAATCCATCTATCCATCAAATCCAATTCAATCCATCCATCCAATCCAATCCAATCTATCCAATCCAATCCCATCCATCCATCCACCCATCCATCCATCCATCCATCCACCCACCCACCCACCCACCCACCCACCCACCCGTCCGTCCGTCCGTCCGTCCATCCATCCATCCATCCTGCAACGTGCAACGTGCAATGTGCAACATACATACATACATACATACATACATACATACATACATACATACATACATACATACATACATACATACATACATACATACATACATACATACATACATACATACATACATACATACATACATACATACATACATACATACATACATACATACATACATACATACATACATACATACATCTCACAAAGACTATTAATCCCAACCTCACGCCGAGCCAACGCCAAGAACTGCTGACATTGCTTCGACAACACCAAGCCATTTTTGATGCCACTTCCCCAGCGTTGCGCACCATCGCGTCATTACTGAAGATAACTCTATCGTTCGCCGACGGCCTTATCGGGTTTCCCTTTCTGAACGAAAAGTAATTGAAGAAAATGTAAATGACATGCTCCATCGCAATACTATTCATCCCTCGATAAGCCCATGGTCCTCCCAAGTAGCGTTAGTTAAAAAAAGGACGGCTCGGTACGCTTTTGTGTTGATTACCGCACACTCAACAAAATTACCCGCAAAGATGTATACCCAATGCCAAGAATTGATGACGCCCTTGACTCTCTCCAAGGCGCCGAATATTTCTCGACTTTGGACCTCCGCTCAGGTTATTGGCAAATACCTATGCACGAGAACGATACAGAAAAACCGCTTTCGCAACTCCCGATGGCCTTTACGAATTTAATGTTATGCCTTTCGGACTTTGTAGCGCACCAGCGACATTTGAAAGGATGATCGATACTGTGCTTGGTGGCCTAAAATGGACAACCTGTTTATGTTACTTGGATGACATTGTCATCTTTTCGTCAACTTTTAACGACCATCTCACGCGCCTGAATGAGGTCCTCACGTGTCTCGCTTCAGCGGGCCTTCAGCTCAACACCAAGAAGTGTCACTCTGAACAGAAGGAAATTAAAATATTGTGTACATCTAGTCAGCCATGACGGCATTCGTCCAGACCCTGAAAAAATCATCGCGGTCATGAACTTTGCTCGTCCACAACGGACTACAGAATTGCGCAGTTTTCTCGGCCTGGCGTCTTATTTCTGGCGCTTTAAAAGCACGCAGCCATTTCGTGTGGACTGAACAGTGCGAACCTGCTTTTAATAACCTGAAGCACGCCCTCACATCAGACCCTGTTCTTCGCCACTTGAGTGACAGCGCTCCAACCATCCTGGAACTGCCAGTGGTCTTGGTCTTGGCGCTGTACTTCTGCAGCGCGATGAAACTGCACGTGAGAAAGTGATTACCTTCGCCAGTTGGACTATGACTCCCGCTGAGAAAAACTACAATATTACTGAGCAGGTTGCCTTGCCATCGACTGGGCTGTCCAAAAGTTTCGCCCTTACCTCTATGGTCGGCACTTCACAGTTGTGACCGATCACCATGCTCTTTGCTGGTTGTCTTCTCTCAAAAATTTGACAGGCTGACTTGGCCGTTGGATTCTACGCCTGCAAGAATACAATTTAGACGTCACTTATAAATCGGGTCGCCAACACCAAGACGCCGACGCTCTTTCCCGCTGTGCACTTTCGGAATCGGCTTGCTGTTTTTCTTCCCAATGCATTTCTACCTATGACCACAGCCGACCATCTCTTTCCCCGACGTATATCACTACAGTTTCATTTGACGACTCTGAGAACAAACACTCTCTCCGCTCACAGCAATTAGCCGACGCCTACTATCGTCCCATCATCGACCGCCTCATTGGCGCTTCGGATCCACCCAATGCTCGGCTTCGCCGACAATTTCGCAATTTCAAGCTCAAAAATGGCATACTGCGCCGCTTCGTGTATTGCCCTGATGGAACTCGCTGGATCCCAGTCGTGCCGCCTGTGCTTCGCCCAGGTATACTGGCTGCTCTCCACGATGACGCTACTGCAGGTCACCTTTATGTTGACAAAACCTACGACCGCGTGAAAAAACGATTCTTTTCACCTGGCCTATCTTCCAGCGTTGCCAAATACGTCGCATCTTGCCCTCTGTGCCAACACCGCAAACGGCCGACTTCTGCACCCGCTAGCCTTCTACAACCTGTTCCCTGTTCCGCCACGCCCTTCGACGTAGTCGGCATCGACTTATATGGTCCCCTACCTCTCTCTGATGGGGGTAACCATTGGATTATAATAGCTATCGACCACCTTACACGCTACGCTGAGACCGCACCTGTACCGACCGGTTCCGCTCAAGAAGTAGCAAATTTCTTTTTGCGATCAATTGTATTGCGTCATGGCGCTCCTCGGGTGCTCCTAAGTGACCGCGGGGCGGCCTTCTTATCGACAGTCGTTGCCGAAGTTCTTTACGCGCCATCCACCCTTCATACGACAACCTCAAGCTACCATCCCCAGACTAACGGGCTGACTGAGCGATTTCACCGCACCTTATCGGATATGATCTCCATGTACATCACACCGGATCTTCGAAATTGGGACACTATTCTACCGTTCGTCACTTTCGCCTATAGGACAGCAGTACAGCGCACTACCGGTTATTCTCCATTTTTCCTCGTTTATGGCCGTCCTCCCACTACAATTCTCGACGCTTCCTTCTTCTCTATGCCCGACTACTCCACATCAGTACCTACCCAGTTCTTATCTCGTGTGGTCAGATGCCGTCATCTTGCCCGCCTCAACACAGCAGCGTGCCAGGAAGACCGCAAGAGTCGCTACGATTCTACGCATCGCGTGGTCTCTTATGGTCCCGGTGACGAAGTACTGCTTTATACACCACTGCGCACCCCTGGCCTTAGTGACAAATTCTACCACCACTACCTTGGTCCCTACGAGATCATCACCCAAACTTCTCCAGTTAACTACGAAGTGACGCCTGTTGATCCCCCCGCCGATCGACGCCACCATGGAACTGAAATTGTTCAAGTTTCTCGCTTGAAACCGTTTGTGCGCCGCGGTTCATCGGTTAGTTGGGAGCGGCCAGGCTGGCCGCTTCCGACCCCCCGGGCAGATTGTGTGAGCCTTCTGTGGACCTTCTTTCATTTGTACATACCATCATCATCGTCCCGCGGCGCCGGCTCCGGCGCTTGCCTGGGTTCGTGATCGGATTAAAACGCTAGACAAGGCTTCGCTGTCCTTGCCGTCACGACCTCGCCGTCTAGACCTAGCCTTCTTTTACAGTACATACGTCCGTCCGTCCGCCAGTCCGTCCGTCCGTCCGTCCGCCCGTCCGCCCGTCCGTCCGCCAGTCCGTCCGTCCATCGATCCATCGATCCATCCATCCATCCATCCATCCATCCATCCATCCATCCATCCATCCATCCATCCATCCATCCATCCATCCATCCATCCATCCATCCATCCTGCAACGTTCAGCTGACACACTAAATCATCGCACGCGATACTCATGTCAGTTGCTAGCCAGCGCTTGTTGCGAGGTGCAGACTGAGTAAAGGTTGCATGTAGCGGAATTTAATAAACAAAACATGTTCCTACCATAACTTCTTCATAGAAGATTTGTCACGAAAGGCGTCTGAAGAGTCGCAATATGAAAAAAACTAACGGGGATATTGTACGCAGGCCCAACAATGCCATCTGATTTAGTGGGTTCATATCCTCTTCAGACGACACCTCGATGGCGAACAGCAAAACAAGAGTTTGCAAAGCTAAACCATCTTGAAACTACCCCTTCTCACTCGGCATAGCCAAAGCTAAGCCACCATTATTGTTATAATGCAGCGAGCCCCAGACAAAACTTATAACAAAGAAATGAGCACCCTTAAGTTTTGACAGGTTTTTTTCAAAACATGAGTGTTGCCATTAAGTCTCAGATCTGTATACTAAAAGGCTGAGAGCTACACGAGACTACAACCCAACCTCTTTTAGCATTTCGTTTGAGTCTTCCGGGACCTTCGTTATGATAAGATCACTTCTTCACAACTGACTTTCAGCATTGTTATTTTCAACACAAGCTGATGTGTTATTTTAGTCAAAGTAATTTTAGCATAAAATAACAAAATTCTCTTAAGGTCCTGAATCCAGCGGAGAATTGGAACGCAGTCACTAGCAACGGCAATGCATCGAGCCACTCGGCTAGGGATTCTTGAAACGTTTTAATGCCCGCTTTCTCCCTATCCAACTGTGGGGAAAAAGTCTATGAATATTTATACTACAGAGGACCTGGTGTTGTGATTGGTGTTGCATAATAAGAAAACATTAAGCAGAATGCTCTCCTTAAGCATACGTGGCTTCAGACATAGATCGGATTTCAGGAAGATTACTTAACTGGTCGCGCTAGCCTATTAAAGCTGCTTGAATTTGGCGAGGGTGTAGGGGGCATGGATAGAATGTTTATAATCACTCAGAAAGAGGCGACTCGCCCAGTATAATTCGTCCAGACAGCAGAACAGAAACTCGTATGGGCAACGGAGCAGCAGCGGAAAGCAGACTTCAGACGAAGGTGGTGGACTGAGTCACCACCACCTTCGTACACCTCCACCATGACACTGCTCTCGCCATCCACCCTGGCCACCGCCTGCTGCCACCGTGCGGGCACAGGCGTTCCCCGGCCAAGCACCTCCGTCAGCAATCCTTCTGCACCCGTCTTGACGTAGATGCTGCGGGCAAGCGCTGGAACTTGGACGTGCCGTGGGACCTCGCGAACAGACTCTCTTCGGGATGACAGCAGTGCAGCCTGCATGGCCGCCCCGAGGGCGATGACCTCGTCTGGGCTGTGGCTGTCCAGCATCTGTGAGGAAGGGAAGCGGGAGGCCAGCAGGCCCCGCACCCGCCGCACCTTGGTCGACCCTCCACACACAACGACCTTGTGGATATCGGAGGCTTCTAGGCCCGCCTGACGCAGAGCTTCATCGATGGGTTCGGCACAGCGGGAGAGCAGGGGACCCAGGAGGGACTCGAAGCGCGCCCTGCTCAGGTTGAGGCTCAGGTCCATGCCCTCGTAGACGGACTCGGCGAAGCACTGGGCCGTCTCCAAGGTGGCCAGCACGTGTTTGGCAGTCTCGGCTGCCGTCCACAGCCGTGCCAGCGCTCGCCGACTCTCCCGCAGGTCAGCCCCACGGCTCTGGCGCTTGAATTCCTGGGCGCAGTGGTCGACCACGGCAGCTGTGAAGTCTCGACCACCCAGGGCAGGCTGGGCAATGGCATGGGCTACCAAGCGGTATGCTCCATTGCACACCGCCACCACGCTGGCACTCGCCGTGCGACCGCCCAGTCGGTAGAGCAGGTACCGGCAGACTTCTGGTGACGGTGGCATACCTGCATGAAGAGCAAAAACGATAAACGTCATGCCGATGCTGTTATGTATGCTGATGCAGCCATGCCCGGGCTCGGGTTAAGTCAAGGCTCACAAAGATGACCGGCTTGAATTTAACCTACAATAGAACATCATTGCTGCAGATGTTTCGCCGCATGAAGCCCGCGACCACCTCCTGACCCTCAAGTCCCTTCTCGATATTCCCGTTCGCTCGTTCGAGGCTTCCCGCATGGACTTCCATGTGGGTACCATCTTCGGTGTCGATCGCGAGGTCCGGGAACAGGACATTGCCGAGGGCATTGAGGCGGATGTAGAGATACTAGGCGTCCGTCGTCGAGGCCACCCTGTCTCCGTCCACTTCGCTGCCCCCCCACCTGACCATGTCTACATCAATGGGATGAAGTTTGCTGTTCGTACACTCAAAGCTCTTCCCCTCCAGTGCACACGCTGCGGAGCCTTTAATCATGTCTCCGCCGCTTGCACCAGGCCTGATCGCTGCTCCATCTGCGGCGGATCACACCACACTCGGAAGTGCACTTCTAGCACTCCCAAGTGGTTCCATTGCGGAGGTCGGCACCGGGCTGCTGATCCCTCGTGTCCCAAGTGGCGACACCAACAGCAGCTGACCACGGCACTCCGCAAGACAACACCAGAAGATCGGCGGCAAGTGCTCAACGAGCTCCGCCCTCTTCAGCCCACTGGGTCTGCCCAGTTTGAATCCTATTCAAAGGCCCTTCAGTCACGGAGTCCCAAGCCCCCCAGCGAACCAGCTAGGGCGCCCCCTCAGCAACCTGTGGCAGTGGATATCCAAGCCACACTTACTTCTGTAACGGAAGCGCTGCGACTTGCTGTCCAAGCACTCATGACTCAGCTCCCACCCAACTCTGGCGCTCGCCGATTGGGAGAAGCTGCTGCTCTCATTACTGGGAGCCCTACTACTCGCCATCATGGCCGGACGTAGGAACAGACGCAACCCTGTTCCCAGGAGACCGCGTGTCGTGCAGTGGAATACCAATTCCCTGTGAGTACGACACGCGGACCTCAAAGATCTAATCCTCCAGAAATCTCTGGAATTTGATGTCTTTGCTTTACAGGAGACCTCAGTCCCAGCGGAGAACCTCCGTCTACCACGATTCCCCATGTACTCTGGCCGCTCATGCTGTTCCAACCAGGGCTGCAATGTTGCCCCCTGCCTGGATCCTTTGCATCCACAACACAGGCCCCGCACAGCCATCTATGTGAGGAGTGACATACCCACACACTGATGGATGTTGCCCAACCTGACCTAAGACAACTGGAGATCTGTGCAGTGCGCGTCCGTATGGGTGACGCGGACACTATCGTCGCTTCAGTATATGTCCCTCCAGGAGTTTCTTGGGACCCCTCCTGCCTCATTGCCCTCCATTCCCTTCTAGGTAAGGATGTTCTTATCTGCGGTGATCTCAGCTCCCACCACAGGGCATGGGGCAACCAGTCCAGCACCACCCGAGGCAAAAAACTCTTGGACGCCATCAATGCTGCAGGCCTTCACTTCCTACAGCCTACCTCCCCAACCTTCATTCGCCCAGGACGGTCTTCTTTCATCGACCTGGCTCTCATCTCTGATGACTTGTACTATTCGTGGGCCAGAACACCTGACTCTTTGGACACTGATCATTTTCCCATCTTCCTTAACCCCTCTGTGAGGGGTAGGAGGAGGGAAAAGCTCTGCCCCATTACCAAAGGGGCCGAGTTCAGAGAACGAGTTAAAGACATCCCACTTGCAGGTGACTTCCTGGATCTCCTAGGACATTGCGCCAAGAACTCCACAATCACTTGTGCAGTCCTACTCCATGCACTAGTCCCGGACCTACGTCTACTCGAACTTAGGACATCCAGACGAAGGGCTGAGCGAGTGGCCGAACGCACCCACCATCCCGAACATTGGAAGGTCTTCCACAGGATCGATGCTTGCTGCCGTCGTCATGCCAATCGCCGTTCCCGGGATCGCTGGGCCAGCATTTGCCGGTCCATACAGTCAGCCAGACAGTCCTCCGCTGCCTGGCACATCCTCAAATACCTTTTGCAGGTCGCCTCCAGTCGAGAACCTGTCCTGGGAGCATCCATCGCAAGAGGCATTTCCTTTCAAGACTTGGCAGGGCAGCTTGCCGACTACCTTGCCAAGTCAGTCACGTCCCCCCCCCCAATCCGCTGGACTTCCTGTGGCGAATCCCCCTTCACCCCTTCGGGCTACCCCTTCAACACCAGCAGCTTTGGCACCGACCATCTCTGCCCTCTGCAATGATTTATGTGGCTGCTGTATCTCGGGTCTGTAGCTCTGTCTCAGCATATATCCAGCGCGTTCCTACAACTGCGCTCCGCATCAGCTGCATTTATGTGTGCTATTCTGTCAAAGTTGCTTCAGTTCTGAGGGCCGTTAATTTATTCTCTTGCACAAAGAGACAGAAAAGGTGTAAAAGGGGTAATTATTGCACGCTGTCCCACGGTCACATTTCCCACCTTAACCTATCCAAGAGCTTCCTCTTACTTCCTAACATTGGTAGCCAGAATTGTCACGGTAATCTGCCTTTTTGGGTACTTGGAACGAGGCAGGGTATTCCGTGCGCTCATGATGTCGAGTGACCCAGAACCCGCGGCTCTGGGTCCAGCGGAATAAGAAGTCTGTGTGTATAACGAATGCGAACAATCCGAAAGAAAAGGATACACGTAGAGCGAAAAAATAGAGACGGTAGTGCCTAGAGGGTGCTTGTGGCATGAACACCAGAGTCTCCAGAGTGCCGCACATCTATTCGCCCAGTTAAGTTTGAGTGGCGTCCTTTCGTGGGCAGCCCGACGTGATGGCTCGGTAAGGACTGGCCACACTGGTCGTTCTGGCTTCTTCGAGTTGCCGCGTAGCTTCGGGCCCGTGATCTCGAATGTTTTTCATAACAGCAGCGTTATGTACAACGCAGACAGCACTGATTGAGTGTCATGTAAGAAAAACTATTTTATCATGATTCCTCTTGCTTTCAAAGCTCGAAACGTGGACTCGTCGCGGGGACCGCACGTCGCACGTGTGCTCCTGCGCTCGCCGCGACTGCCGCAGATGGTGCCGTCGCCGCTGGACGAGCCGTTTGTGCGTCGTGCCTCGAAACTAATAACGTCTGCGTGGAGTAAAGTCACTACTTGCATGGTTGTGGTTATGTCTGCGACGCGATAAATGTGTACCGTTATGCTGTGGATGTTACTGCGTGCGCGCACTCTGGACGTCGCGCTGTGACATTCGTGTTGTTTAATTACGCTTCCAAGGGGAACGTACCACCAAAAATAACCTCAAAATGGCAAACAAGAAAAAGCAAAATGCTAATATTCTCTAGGCGCTAAGTGGCACTTATGGCCGCGTTTTTCATTATTGTAAGTAGCCAACTTTGTTCTCTCAATAAAAGTTCGAAGAAGTATCCAGATAAGAATCCATCTCGCTTCTATACCATCTATTGGCTGCCGTCAACACTACGTCATAGTGTCCTCTGCCTCTTGTACTCAAGTGTTGATATGCTATTGCATAACCTTGCAACATCTGTAATGCCGAAATGGTTGCAGTTCATCAAGAACTGGAACCACCTTTGGCAGAAGTGTGAATTTGTGGACATTTTCAGACTAATAAGTAAGCCTGTCTGCTCGAGAACGCGCCACATATGCACCAAGTTTACGTCATCTCTAAAACCTAATGCATTGCCACTACAGCAACTGAGTACAATCAACTACGCGTGTATTTATTTTTTTTAAGAAGAAGCCCCTCACTCTGCATGAGTCCGTGAAGAGAGACGTGTTCAGCTGAGAAATGAAATAATTGCAGCAATAAAAACAAAGAAAGAGTGGCTTGGTGTCTGTTAGAAAAATGTTCATGATTTAGCCTACTCATGTTTTTTAACCGCCGTCATTCAGTATATATGCACAGCAGCGTAGAATTTTAGTTTTCTTCTTTATTAGAGTATTCATTACCGGCAAGGCGCAGATTGCCGCCCGACTAATGTGATTTTTTTCTCCACTTCCCTCAGTCTGGTATAGAAGCAGCTGTTGTAGACAGGCAGACTCATTAATTTCGAGGTGCTTGCTTTGTCGCAAAGAGTCATTCCGATCTCTGTCGTACCAGCTTTGCGTCTTCGATAGCAATGCACTTCTGTTTCAAGCAAACACTCGTTCTTTGACTGTCGTAAGTTTTATGCGAAACCATATAATGATCGAGAATATTTAGAAAGAAGTCAAGGCTTTAGTCTAAGTCTCCATTTCACCAGTATTTTTGCCCAATTAAAAGGACACAAACGTTTCGAGACACGCGCAAATTCCACTGTGGCCAAAAGTGATGTGCAACAAGTCAATATTTGCTAAACCATTGTTCACGTATGGTTTTGTTTTCCTGTTGTGGCATATTATATTGTTATCACTAAAATGTATGGTATCGCTTTGAAGCAGGATGAGTAATCTAGATAATGATATGAGGATGGCTGTGTGCGGAGCAGTGCGTTTAAGGAAATGTGAAACATAAGTTGTATGACTCTTCATAATACTGTACACTGATGAGTGAGTATGGTGACGTCTTCTACAATATATGGAAAACATATATACGTTGCACGCAAAGACAAGAAATGTTCTTTTGGCCAGAAAACATTTTGGTGGTAAAACTATTTTCGGATAACCGCTGTGATGATTTCCTCCCGCGCTTAAAAAGCAGGGCCAATATATCTTAGAGCCCTACGTGTAGGGCCCCCCAAACATTTCACCTTTTCTATATAACAAAGCTTTTGGATGTGCTATATTACGGTTGTAGAGAGTAAGCATTGTTGGCTGAAACATTTTATGCCATATAGTTTGAAAAAATTACAGAATTGAACTTTGCTTCGCTTAAAGGGTAACTCCGACGATTTTTGTACCGTACTGAGTTAATCATTGATTTATATTGCTGAAGGCGTGGTCATCACAGTAAGCGAATACATTTTGTACAACAAAAAAACAATAATTAAATAAAAAACCAAACCTTGAATCAAAATTGAAACTCCCGCGCGTGGCCCAGAGAGCAGTTCCTTGCGTGACATCAGTTGATGACCACAAAGACGTGCAGCCGCGCCGCACGCACCCGCTGCCGTTCTGCCTACATGTGCGAAACTCGATAGCTGTCACGTACGGTGTCATGTTAAACATAATTTGTAATTTCAGTGAGACGCTCTCAATGCCGTCGGACAGGAACAGCTAGGACGATAGTCATCCAAATGTAATTTAAAAAACAAAAAAGCAATATTTAGCATGTATGGCCAATGAGTGCCGAACGAGCGAGCGATCCTGAATGCGACTAAATTACTGCCGTATGAAGCATCAATTACCTAGAATGTTTAAGCCATTGTTGCACTCACAAACCGGATCCAAGTGGCCGGCATATATGAGGGTGACCGATTATTACTACGAATTCCCACTCATTTTCTCAATACTGATCCTAAAGCCACCTCGCTGCGAGTAAGGTTATTGTCTACACAGCCATATTTCTGACACATGAAGCATTTAAACTCCTCCCCACCTAATTTCATTTTTCTAATTTAATATTTTTTGTACGCGCTGCTACAACTCCAAACCTAATGCCTTTTGAAAATAATGGCATGAATAAAAATGGAGACTACACATTTTATAAGTCTTCAATATGTTGCGAAAATAATTGCCCTCTGGGCGAAAGCACTTTTCAAATTTCCGTTCACGTCTTACATTCCATGCGTAACCTACCTGCTGATCCCGACTGTCCATTATGATGCTCAGCGGCGGTGTCGGCGTTTGTTTACAAAAGGGTACGGGAGTGCATTCGCCTAGCCCGGATGCAAAATTTTAAAGCCCACGGGCCGGTCATGCAGTTTCAACTACGTGTGCTTTGCACACTAAAGGAAGTTTCAAGAGCAACAATCATATAGGCATTGCCTATAGTGTGCGATCGAGAGATACAACCTTCGAGAGTACGCACCCGACGGCGCAGCATGTAGCCCAGCCCGTTCCGTCCTCTCACGATTGTTTGCCCGGCGTAATAAATGTTAAGCGGGACAACAAAGTATGACCGACCCCAGCCGCATCAAGAAAGTACACAAACTCGCAACACTTGCCGCACTGAATGCAGCGACCTTGCTGCACGGTGCTGCCCGCGATAGCGACGGACAACGGCGTTTTGGCCGTGCACTGCGCCCTAGTCGTCGCTAGGCCTAAACTATTTCAAACCGAAGCCGCGGCGGATCCCATACAAAATAGAATATCCTCTGTATAGTCGGCTATAGAAATTTGGCCCAAATATCTATAGCCGCTTCTATGGCTGTCTAGGAATACTAAGGACACCTCCGCCAATTGTGAGCCACCGCTCGAACAAGCGTCGTTACTCCAGCCACAATCTGGAACGCTGCGCGTTATCTTAATAACACCGGTGATTGATAACGATGCTGCGTATGTACAGGTGAAAGAGGTGAAAGTTCTGGGACCGCGCTCAGAATATATATATATATATATATATATATATATATATATATATATATATATATATATATATATATATATATATATATATATATATATATATATATATATAGAAGGCCTCGCCTTCAAAAAACGGGTCCGCGAGCCATGGTCTCGCCCGACGAGTGGCAAATCCAGTCTCTGAAAGACACTGGATTATTCCGGATAGACAAAAAAGCAAAACAAAGAAACATAAGGCGCTACTGCGCTGAGAACAGACTGTTCATGCGCTCGACAATAGAATACCAACGGAAAGCGGGAAGAATGTCAAGGCCTTACCGCGGCGAACCAAAACACACTGCGGAGCGAATAAAACGAGCAATGGGGCCAAAGCGCTAACGGCGACACAAGAAAGACTGCTCCTCGCGGGATAGCCGTTCACAGGAATACAGTCCAGCCCACTTATAACAGCTGCAGATACAACGAACGTTCGCTTAGTACGAAGAGGGCGGTGCTACCGTCAAAATATATATTGGGGCAATGGCACAGTGTCTCACATAAAACGAACTGTTGTGGCCTCAATACTCGGTTAGAGCGAAGGCGAAGCTGTCGGGCCCCCGTAGTTGACCGAGCCGGCGGTGTTTGGCGCGCTTTCGCTCGACTGCGAACCCGCGGCAGGCGAATTTCGCCAACTTTGTGTTCCCCTGAGACGACACGAACACAGAGTGCACAAAGCGTCCCCCACCGCTCCTTTGCGGGTAAAATAAAGTAAAAAAAGAAAAAGCGCGCGTTGAAAAATGAAAACGAAAAAGCGCGCGCTCGCGGTGACGAAAGAGAAAGTGGCGCCGCCCGCGTCGCTGTGCTGCATCCACGTGATCTGTGTCGGCCAATCCGGAAAGTCAGGCGCCTGCTCACCAGCTCAAACCGGTTCTCCATTTGTTGCTCTGTTGCCACCCCGCACGGAGGGCATTCGCCGTCGACAGGGTTGCCAGACTTGGCTACTTTACGCCAAATTGGCTACTTTCTGAGCCGCCTGGCGACAAAAAATTTAGGTTGGCTACTTGGCTACTTTCTGGCTACTTTTGAAAAATTTTCGCCTATTCCAACGAGCCCGTTTGCGCACTGTTCAGGATGCTCACTTATAGACAGACAGATAGCAAATCTATCAACGGTAGCGCTGCAATACAACCAACTGTGCATGGTGACGACTGTCTCCACCCTGTTTCAAAGGGGACGCTCTTAACATCCATCCACCAAAACCCCTTGATAATTTGAAAGTAGCGACACTCTCCTCCGCGCCGCGCTTTCCTCCTCAATTCTCCTCGCGCGGCTAAGGTGGTGCGGCGGCTGTGAGCTCTGCGCACGACATGCTTTTTCTCCCTGGAGCCCGCCGGCCGGCCACAGCAATCAGTGAAGCGCGCGTTTTTGGGCCAGGTCTGCGCTCCAGGATCTAGTACTGCCTCTGACTTTGTACTTTTTTTTTTTTTTGAGCGTGAACTCCATCACCGCGGTAAAACTTCGCAAAACGAGAAAACGACCCAGGCTGGTGCTTTAAACTTTAAGATCAGAGAAAGTCAAAGCGGTCGCTTAGTCTATTTCGCTACTTTCAAGCTAGCTTGGCTAAGCATATTATATGTCACGTGATAAACCTTGAGTTTGGATCATTGGTTAATTATACACTTATTTTGACCAACTACGGGCCAAATTAAATATTTAGTAAATCGCACTTGAAACCCAAATTTGCGCTGCAGCATCGAGTCATATCCCGTTGGGAAGCTTAGGCCAAGTGTAAGGGCACTGTGGTAGTTAGCGATCCTCATTAATCTGCATTGATGAGTTAATTTTGTATAAAACCAAACTTCGAGCTAGACGATCAAGTCATATACCGCTGAAAAGCTTAGGATGAATCCAAATGCTCTGAATTAGCGATCCATATTTGCGTTAGTGAGCTATATGCAATCAAAACCACCCTTTGCATTATAGCATCGAGTCATATACCTTTCGAAAGCTTAGGTTGAATGCAAATGAGTTGTGCTAGTTATCAAACCGAATTATTTAGTGCTAATTATTTAACTGCACTTAAAGCGGAACTTTGCATTATAGATGGCCAACTAAGGGGCAAGTGTAAACGCATTATGCTAGCTAGCCAAACTTAGATAAACATCACAACAACCGAACTAACACACTAGCTAGGCTTACCACGAACTGCTTCGAAATGTTTTTCTTTGCCCGTGCATATCTGCGTGCAGTAGGTCTTATTTAGCGTGCATCCACTGACAATAAATTTGTCATGAGTGCATCTTCCGTCCATAGGTTTGTCTCATCAGTGTGAAAGTGGCTTTTGACCTCTAGTTTGTTCACTGAATAAAATAGTTGCGCACTTTCAATGCGATGAATGAGCGCGGACAACCATTCATTGACCGCAATTCGCCGAACATTATTAGGCACTGGTGTCAAGGAACTTACGAATATACTCGGTATACCTATGAAAGAATGATTTCTATATCTCTAGGCAAGGTAAACGCCTCTCGATAATGTAATATTATACTTGAAAAACCGAAGGTTCCCGTCCAACGTTTAGTAGTCATGATCAAAAAGAAGTGTGTGTGATCATGTGAACACCCCCTGCACATTGGCCGTATCCTTGATAAATCCAAACCATGATTGAGAAGGTCAACTCAACTATTTACGGCAGGCCTGAACACCGTACCTGAGTGGTTGCAGTTTCGTTTCGTCGTATTCTCCTTTTGTAGCCATTGTTCGAGACGTCCAACTCCACTAACATTTTATACTTACATTTTCGTGGACATAATTTTATGCATTTTATACTGTTTCTAATCATCACAGAGAAGTTTTTGATAACACTTGTCAATCTGGTCAGTTTAGTTTTATGTCTGTTTATATAATATCGCCGTGTTACGCAGCCAGCTTTTTTTTTTTTTTTCAGAAAACTTCTCTGCGTGATTTAGTTGCTATAAGATGCAACTGGCATTTGTTTCTTCACGAGCGTTGGAATAAAACACTATTAAACGAATTTTTTTGGTGGTCTTTTTGCAGTGAGCGCTCTATTTACTGCCCCATGCATGACCCCATGGCTCCTTTTTGGCTACCTTTTATTGCTCTTCTTCTGGTTGGCTACTTTCTGGCTACTTTTCCCATTTTTGTGGCTACTTTTCGTTTTTTGGACCTGGCAACCCTGGCCGTCGATTCTTTCTGTGCGATAGCACTGCGTTGGCATCGTTGGTGCATCCGTGCCTTTTCCAGATCGGGGAGTCGAAGGCTGCCTCAACGCGCGAGCCCAAGGGCTTGACTTGCGCCTGGTGCGATGGAGGACTGTACGCCGACCTCCTCAGGTGCTAAAAGGAAAGCTGTCGACATCGCAACGAATATGGCCATTGTTAATGAACTTGCTCAAGGTGCAAAAAACTGCGAACTGGTCAAGAGGTACGGACTGTCGAAATCGACCATTTCAACCATTGCTAAGGGCAAGGAAAAGATTCTTGGTGCTACCGTGAATGCCGACCCGACGAATAGAAAGCGCCTTCGGAAGGCGATCTACGCGGACGTTGAGGACGCACTGCTGAAGTGGTTAGCTGACGCCCGGTCTCGCAACGTTCCGATCAGTGGACCGCTGATGCTCTCTAAGGCTAAAGACTTCGCCTTCCTTTTGGACTTTCCCAATTTCAGCCAAGGCAATGGATGGCTCCACCGGTTTAAGGCTCGCCACGGAATTGTTTTGAAGGCGGTCATCGGCGAGGCCGCGTCTGTGAACAACGAGGACGTCGATGCGTGGCTTTCCGACAACCTCCCAACAATCACGAGCTATGCTCTACCGGACGTTTACAATACCGACGAGACTGCGTTGTTTTATCAGATGTTGCCTTCTAAAACGCATGCCTTGAAAGGCGACAAGTGCGCAGGAGGGAAGAACAGCAAGTTGCGCATAACCGTTATTCTGTATGTCAATATGGACGGCAGTGACCGGCGGCTGCCTTTTGTCATTGGCAAGTCACGTAAGCCGCGATGCTTTGGAAGCTACGCACCCGTACGCTGCAGGAACAATACAAACACCTGGAGAGTGGTGACTTATTTGCCGAGTGGCTTGTCGAACTCGACCGCGACATGGCACGAAAAAACAGAAAGGTCCTGCTCGTGCTGGATAACTGTACGGCGCACTATGTGCAGCCTTGCTTGAGTGCGATGACAGTGCTCTTCTTGCTTCCCAATGCAACCTGCAAAATTCAGAAGCTGGATATGGGCATCATTCATGCGTTCAAGGTGTGCTACCGGCGGCGCGTCATCTAACGCTTGTTGATCGCGATTGATGCTGCCATGCCAGTTCGCATCAGCTTGCTTGTTGAAAGCGGCGTGGATGGAACTCACCGCGGAGTGCATAGAAAATTGCTTCCGCAAGGCGGAGTTTATGGGCCCAGGCACCGAGGACGCCATAGATCACCCACCGGAGGCCGGCCGCACGTGCACTTCTGGCAAAGCGTCGTTGACACGCAGCTGGCCGGACCTGACGTTGCCTGGGACGATTTCGTTTCTGCTGATGACGACGCCGACATTGCAGAGCCATGCACTGACGAAGCTATTGTGCGTGAAGTGCGAGCCCTTCCTGACTGCCCAGAGACCGACGAGGACGATGACGAGGATGCTGCTCTACCGCCGGTTGCTGTGAACGCTTCAACCGCGATCGGTTACATTGCGTCGCTTAAGGAACTGGTGTGCAGCAGAGGCCTTAGCGATGAACATATTACCGCGCTGGAAAAATTAGAAACGGCAGTGATGCGATCAGCTTTGAAGAAGCAGACATGCATCACAGACGTTTTTCACAAATAAAGTTAACTTTCGTCTCGCTTGCTCTTTTTGCCCGTATTATAGGTGGTCCATTTACTACGAACTTTGGATACAACGAACAAATGCCGCGTGACGATCAAGCTCGTTATAAGTGGGCTGGACTGTACGCCTAAGCTGTTCCTGCAATCACTGCTTCCATCATCATGTCGGCGATCTTTCAGTCGTCCGTGCACACCCTGCTGGCCCATGATGCTCGCCGGTTTCCTCGCGCCGGCCTCCCCACCGGGGCAAAAAAAGCCCTGCGCCTCGCTTCCGACGCGCTTATCTACCCTCGTCTGTCGCCGCTAACATCACGCCCCCTAAGATTATCTGCTTGCTCACGCGCACTCGCGCATGAGCAAGCAACACAATAGAAATAGAAAGATGCGCGCATGGTTTAAAACACCTAAAGGGGCTGCGGAGCCCCACAAGATATTTGGCCCAAAAAGCTATAGACTGCTATAGAAGTTTATAACCTATGGACTAATTCTGGTGTCCTAAATATTTGCTGTCTTTAGCATTTTCTATGGTCCGCTATAGAATGTTCGCGCGCGCGTGTGTGTATGTGCGTGCGTGTGTTAGTATATGCGCAAGTGTGTATGTGCATGTGTATCATGCACTATATCTTTGGACGTTTATTTTCAATTCGATGAATAAATAACTGAAAATTGGACAGTCACCCACGACTAAAACCATCATGGGTAGGAAGTACTCACTGCGGGCGTACTTCCATACTGCGACAGTGCTCCCCCCAGTTATACCAAGATTGTGACGTAATCCATTTATCGCACAGCGTTGTAGATGATTACATACGGTTTCTCGTTGCATACAGCACACAACCCTTAATCAGCTAGAGTACAAGTCGCACGAGAGATTCGAACCGACGATGTATGTACTTTCATATAAGGGTGTACGCCTACTGGTCGATAGCTTTTGGTATATACAATATTCTATAGCCAGCTAAAACAGGTTTTATGGCTTGCAGTCTGTAGCTTTAGAGGCATTGCCATTTCTATAGACGGCTAAATATAACTGTATGGCTACTAGTCTATAGCTTCGAGGGCATGCACTTTTCTATAGCCAATTAAAGCAGCTTATATGACTATCAGTCTGTAGCCTTAGAGCCATTCAAATTTCTATAGACAACTAAAGATGAATGTCTAATAGTCTATATCTTCATGGACATATGGTTTTCTATAGTTAGATAAAGAGATTTTGTATGGTCCAGAAGCTATAGACAAAGAGGTAGAGAATTTTCTATAGCTGCCTATAAATATTTCAATGGCACTTAATAGCCGACTATAAAAGTGCATAGATAGACATAGCTGACCATAAACTTTTTCATTGAAGTACATAGACCATTTTTGTATGGCATGGCGGTTCGAAATTGATTAGCGGGGTAGTAAATGATCTGTTGGTGGAACAGCCTTACTGTTAATCTGTCTCAGAATAAAAGTAAGATGTAATTTCTGCGACGCTTTAACATCCGATTTCTTACTCTAGTAAGAAATCGGATGAGCTGAGCGACATATCAGCAGCTGAGAGCTGCTGGCAGAAATTTGATTGTATCGCAGTTACCCTCATAATCTCGTTCCAGACCAGCAATCCTCAGTAAGATCTTTTACAATAATTGATCCATTCGCGTATTATTTAAGAGACCATCAGGTTTTAGACGCTTTCTTTTTTTTATAACAATGACTCGCAAACAATCTGCCGTGCCGGCACCGGCGGACTGCAGCAGGTGGTTTAGCTTATGTAGTTTGCAGCAGCATCTTCGACACAGCATCCAATTTCAATAATCGCTTAGTACTCGCGAGTCCAAACTCTTCTATCAGAACCATCCTGTGTTGGTAGCAGGTCCGCGTCAAATGTTCCCAGCACACATGCGTTCTCATGTGCAGTGGGGCCACCAGAACGCACCATTCGCTTTGTCACAAAGCTTTCTTTTTCCCGGGAAATAGGTGGTAAAACAGCGTGTTGTTTTTCACAGCATCCCTCGTGCAGCCAACAACACGACACTAGCTACCACTTATTACTGCAATGGAATGCACTAATGTGTGATCTAAAAATACAAGGCACTGATTCCAAGATCTATGTTATTTGCAGGAAAGCTGTCGGTCTTGCCTGCGTCGTGCCAGGTTGTTCCTGAGTGGCGCTGCTGTCACCCTGCCTCGTGCCAACAGCTCCTCATAGGATCGTACAGGCGACGCCACACTGTACAAGCCGCCCCCAGTAGGGACGTTGCATTGTCGCCGTCGTCTGCTCGCAAATCTTTCCACGACTGTGGCGACATCAAGCACAGTTTTAGCCATAAAATGTTTCTTTCTGGCAGCGCGAGTCGCGGTACCCGGAGCGTTATCATTAAAATTACTTTGAGGGAAAACTAAAGCGTCCTCAACTGTGAGTTTTTGGAACACGTAATGTTGACCTTGACAAAAACATCTGATGCAAATTTTGTTGATATCTCTGTGTGCATCGAAAAAACGCCGAAGTTGACATTTAGGGTCTTTCCTCTTTCTTCACCTTTTGGATATTTTTATTTCTTTGTTTACCCTTTATTTTGTTTTTGTTATTTTCACCTAATTTGCTTTTTTATATTCGACTAAACTTGTATTGTGTTCACTTCACTTTATTACCTTAAAGACCCCACATTGGAGGTATTACATGAGGGGTGGGAGTACAAACATTGATTGAATATGATTGCCTACATGATATTTATGAAGTGCATATTTAAACTGTTTACAAATCTTGATGGGCAGGTGATGGCATCAACATCGTGGGGAAGGCCATTCCAGTCTTTTGCAGTGCGAAGAAAGAATGATGAAGAAAAAGTGACGGTGCAGGCGCGCTCTTGTGGTAACTACGTCAGGTTACCTTGCCCTCCAACACAGATCGACCTCCGTTTCCAATCCCTGCCAGCGTCGGACGCCCTTTGCTCCTTGACGATCGGCTAAGTATTGGGTTGCTAGTCCCGGTTTTGTCTTTCTCCTGTGCTTCTTTTGTTCTCTGTTGACTAACGCACGCGGTGACATTGTCAATTTAAGGTAATGTCGACGCAGTCCCCCGGCCAAGGGCGCTCCCCTTGGTCGGCTTCCCTCCTGACCGATGATCTGCCCTTGGAAGCTTTTCAGAGCTCCGGTGTCCGTAACATCCCTGTGGCACTCGTACCTAAGGATGGGGTCACGATTAAAATGAACAACCCAGGAGCTGTTCGAGCTGCCCTGCAGGAAATCACTTCCTTCTACGAAGGAATAGCCGAGGTGCGCCAATTTGGTCGCGGCGGGATTCTTTGCCGTTCGCAAGAACTATCATGCATAAAGGACCTGCTAAAATGCTCCTCTTTCGCCTCTCATCAGGTAAGCAGTTTTATCCCTTCACACCTGGCTTGCACAAGAGGTTTAGTCCGAGGTGTAGATTCCTCATTAAGTCCACAAGAAACCCTTTCCGCGGCAGGCGTTGTTGCGGTCTATCGCTGTAGCCGGGAGCTAAATAATGTTCGTGTGCCGACAGAATCGGTTATTGCTACATTTGCAGGCACAGTCTGTCCATCGGAGATTAAAGCGTGGCCTTTAATATTCAGAGTTGATCACCTACCATCAAAGCCTCTGCAGTGCAACAACTGTTGGCGTTATGGCCATACTGCAGGCGGTTGCAAATCCACTTTGCGGTGTTGCAAATGCGGTGAAGCACATAAAACACACTTATGCTCAGATCAAATTCTCAAATGTTGTCTTTGCGGCGAACTTCACTCAGCAAATTCTTTGGAATGTCCCTCTAGAGCGCATGAAATGAAAATTCTGGAGATTATTGACCGTAAACGTTGCTCGAGGCGTGAGGCAATTCAGGAAATTAAAGACAGAGCTTATGGGTATGCAGGTGTGTCGGCCCGTTCAGGAGCTCCATTAGATTCCACGATGTCTAAAACCATAATAACTGCTATGGAAGCAACCATGACCAAAATGGTGGATAGGATTGTGACAATAGTCACAGAATGCATATCCAATGTTCTAGCAGCTAATAATACTCAGACTGTGCAACCTGCTATGGTTTCTTCTACGGCACCTGGACATTCACTATCAGTGCAGCACTCATTAGCTGCAATGTCTTGTTCGCAAAATGAGTCTCTTTCCGCATTACCTATGCTTAATTCCAACAAGTCGGACGAGGCTCACGATGCAGATATGGATGAGACAGATACGCGAATTCTAAAACGCAGTGGATCCCCGTTGTCAAACCCGTCATCACCTCGCCCACAAGCAAAATCAAAAAAGCAACAGCTAGGATCTAAACCAAAGGAAAACATTTTGGGGCAGGCTGTTGCTGCTGCCCGGATTACATAAACATAGGAAAGTTAAAAGTTCTTCAGTGGAATTGTAGATCTCTTCTTTCAGCTACTACAGATTTAGTTTATCTTTCTTTAAAACATAATCCAGAAATAATTGTTTTACAAGAAACTTGGCTTACAACTGAAAAACATTTTCACTTACAAAATTATCTATCATTTCGACAAGATCGCCAGTCAAGAGGTGGTGGGTTACTAATTCTAGTTTCTTCAAAATTTTGTCATAGGGCTAAGATTTCCTTTCAATATTCTAGTTTAGATTCAGAATTATTGGCTCTAGATTTTGAAATTCCAGGGTTCAGTCCGTTTACATTAGCGAATATTTATTTCCCTCATGGTGTTCACGACACCAGATCTCTAGACCACCTACTAGTTAATTGTCAAAATTCGGTTATTTTGGCTGGAGATTTCAATTCGCACCATGTATCGTGGGGTTACAAGACGGATCCCTGCGGCAAGCGTCTGTGGGATTGGCTTTCAGACAATAACCTTCACTGCATGAATTCTGGCTTACCAACTTTTGTACGTGCTCACAGTCAATCTGTGATAGATTTAACTTTTTCAAACACTAGTGTTTCTATACTAAATTGGTCGACAATTGATGGTGGCACCTCTAGCGACCATATACCTATTGTTTTTGAGGTTAACTGCCGCTTAACTCTGCCGACATCTCAGTTGAGATCATACGTAAATTATAACCAGTTTCACTCATTTTTGATTTCGTCTCTTGAGTCTGTGGTTGAGTCTACGGAAGAGTTAAAATCGCAAACATTATGCCAGGCTATTGCATCCTGTCGTAAGAAGTGTGAATTTTTAGTACGTACATCTAAAGGCAATGCATCACCAAAATGGTGGAATGCAGATTGTTCGCGCGATTATAGAAGAAGAAAGGCTGCATGGAAGAAGCTCCTTCACAACCAGTGCCCCAAAAATTGGCATGATTATAAATTTTTTGCAGCTGCATTTAAACGCACAGTCGCACAAGCGAAAGATAATTATGATAATGAGTATTTCAATTACCTTTCACAATCTAATAACAGACGTGCACTTTTCAGGTTTTTAAAATCGCGGAAAAAGATTCCTGTCTCAGAAAATTTACCCTCATGTGTTTCGACTCCTCAAGAAGCTCTTAGAACAGTAGAAAACATCGCTAAAGGTTTAGAAAAGCGTTTTTTGTCAACACTTCCCAAATACCCTACGTTAGTAGGCCCAGTATATACGGTTAAGGATGTTCCTAAAATTACTTTTTCTCAGCTTTCTTCGATTATAATGACGTTGCCAACTGCTGCGCCTGGCCCTGACGGAGTAACGTCAAAAATGTTAAAAATCCTATTTGAAGTGTCTCCAAATTCCTTGTTAGAATTGGTAAATTATTCAATTATTCATTCTTGGATACCTGGTGACTGGAAACTAGCCAAAGTGATTCCTTTACGGAAACACAATGGCGGTGGCTATACTTTGGAAAATATCAGACCAATATCTTTAACATCAAACTTGGTAAAATTAATTGAAAGGGTCGTACTCAAACGTGTTACCGAGTTTGTCGAACAAAAACATATTCTTAGTCCCTGTCAAATCGGATTTCGAGCAAAATTTTCAATATGGAATGCACATACCGACCTTGAGAGTCGAATTCTTCTTGCGCGGCGCAAAAAAATGCATGCTGCATTGGTGACTCTAGATATAGAGAAGGCTTATGATAGTGTAGAGCCCCGAATTTTATTGCACAGATTAGAATCGCTATGCTTTCCACAATACTTAATTGATTGGATATCTACATTCCTACAAAACAGACAATTTTACTGTTCATTGAATGGAGTTCATTCTAGCAAATATCAACAAACCAGAGGTGTCCCTCAAGGGGCAGTTCTCTCGCCCGTGCTCTTTAACATTTTAATGAGTTCAATTCCCACTCATCAGGAGATCCGCACGTATGTCTATGCGGATGACATCGCATTCTTTACGGCTGCACCTGACATTCAATCCCTCAACAGGCGCCTGCAATCGTACCTAAGCTTCCTTCAAAATTGGTTAGATGACTTAAAATTTAAATTAAATGTTAAAAAGTGCGCGTTCCTTGTTTTCCAAATTCAGGATCCGGTAACTCTTGCTCTAACATTTAAGCAGGAAATGATTCCTCAAGTTAAGTCTTTGAAATATCTAGGGGTGATTTACGATGACCATCTGGCATGGAGGGATCACATTGAACATGTTGCAGCGAAGGGGGCACGTGCTGTGGGTATGTTGCGCAGGTTAAGCAGTCCAAGGTCTGGGATGCGGCGAGACGCACTATTAATGATTTATGTTATGTATGTCCGCCCAATTATAGAATTTGGATCTGTGTTATTTTCTGGTTCACCTGCTTACAAAATTCGTCCGCTTGTTCTTTTAGAGCGGGAAGCGCTTAGATTATGCCTTGGGCTCCCCAAATTCGTGGCTAATAATGTACTATACCTTGAAGCCCGAATACCACCGTTAATAACTAGATTACAATTCTTGACTGTCCAGACGTATCTGAAAATATATGAATCACAATTCCACCGCTCCATATCAATTTTTTGTTGCGAGCCAGACTCCTTTTTTGGAGTCGTATGGCCTCGGTTTCATACCCCGCAGGTAATTCTAGTGCAAAATCTGTTACAACCTTTGCACGTAGTCCTTTCTAACATCTTTCCAACAAAAGTAAGTGCTTCGTCGGTTCAAATTATCTTTGATGACATTTTCCCAAATAATGCGAAACACTTAGCACCTCACATTTTAAATGGATTATTAGAAGATCATTTACAAAGTCTTCCAGTTAGCATAACAATAGCAACGGATGCTTCTCAATTTAATGAAAAAGCCGGCGTTGGAATATACTGTCCGCTTTTAGACTGGGCTTTTTCAGTCCGTCTTCCGGATTTTACTCCAATTTTCCAGGCGGAGTTGCTGGCGGTGGTGCTTGCTCTGCGCAAACTAGACACAACATACTCAACAGTGGCTGTAATTACAGACTCTTATTCTTTGTGCTTGTCGCTTTCTTCGAATATGGATTCGCAAATTTTAAACACCTTTCTTTCATTGCTCCCCTCACATTTGAGGCTCATACATATAGTGTGGGTACCAGGACACAGCAATGTGACAGCCAATGAGATTGCAGACAGACTAGCCAAAGATTCTCTGCACGGCCCTGTATTGCCCATCCTCCCGGCAACAGCGTACATAACAGCAGCAAGATTTCGGCGGCGTGCCTTATTAAGCACGCAGTCTGGATCTATTTTATCCTCGGATGACTACCTGCACCTCAAGTATTCGTGGAATAGGAAATCATGTCAATCAAGGCAGACTGAGGTCTCTCTAACAAGGCTACGCTGTCGTATTCCGCCCCTAAATTTCTATATGCACAGGTCTGGTTTGGCGCTTTCTCCTGTCTGCGCATTCTGCGGGGAACCGGAAACAATAGACCATTTCTTGATATTTTGCCGCCGTTTTACCATGATGAGAAAACGGTACTTAGAGAAGCCGTTACAACAGCTGGGTCTTAATTTGAGCAGCCAAATTTTATTATCGTTCGGTGCCACCATGCTTGGGTACAGCCACAGGTATGTTTTCAACGCCATTCAAAACTTCTTAATAGAAACAAAACGTCTACCTGACTAATATGCTTTGAAGTTTTATTCTGTACATATAAATCTTACTATTCTCTTACTGCGTGCGTTAGTATTTACTATTATATATTTTGGTTTATCATATCTACATTTCCTTTTCTATTCCCTAGCATTTATTATTATTTTTTTTTTCCGATGTAGTTATACATCTCAAAATCTAATATCTCTGCACCCCAATTCTTGGCCGATCCCCCTATGTGGGTATGTGCCATCACATTAGAGGAGAACAACAACAACAACTACTAGTGGATGGCCGGTGCGATGAGATATGCGAGCTGGCGGTGTGATGTAGGGTGGTTGGCCGATGGAGCTGTAAAAAAACTTATGGAACACATTAAGAGAAGCAATGCGACGACGATGGGCAAGAGTTGATACACCTGACTGCTGTTTGAGGGACGTTACACTGATGTCATACGAATAGGAAGAGTGAATAAACCTCATGGCGCGATTTTGGACAAATTCTAGTGAACTGATGACATATGCTTGTTGCGGGCTCCAGATAGCAGACGCGTATTCTAGTTTGGGTTGGATGAGCGATTGGTAGGCGAGAAGCCTAATACTTTGAGGGGCGTGCCGTAAATGGATTTTCAAAAAACCCAATGATCGGTTGGTTAGCTGATGCGACGATGTTCGTTACATGTGGGCGCCAGGAGAGATTATTTGATTATATCTTGATTATTTTATTGTATTCAGTTTAGTCGTTCAGTCGTGTCACGCCACGCTTTCCGGTCTCTCACTATCTTCCTAACATCACATAACTTCATCTGCAGTGCCTCGAGGATGCCATCTAACCAACGCGTTCGCTGCCTACCCCTTCTCCGGCGACTCTCAACCTTTCCCAACATCAAATCTTTCTCCAGCGACTCCTCTCTTCTCATCAGATGACCAAAGTAGCAGAGCTTTAACTTTAGAATTTGACCCTCCAATGAGCAGTCAGGGTTTATGGTCGACAATATCGACTGATTTGATCTTATGGCAGTCCAAGGAACTCTCAAGAGTCTTCGCCAGCACCACAATTCAAACGCGTCAATTCTGCGGCGGTCAGCCTTTTTCACAGTCCAACTCTCGCATCCATACATCACAACTGGAAAGACCATAGCACGAGTTATACGGATCTTGGTTGGCAGACTAATGTCTCTGCTCTTTACTAGGCGGTCAAGGCTAACCATTGCTATCTTTCCCAGAAGCAGGCGTCTCCTAATTTCATGGCTGCAGTCTCCTTCCGAGGTAATCTTGGAGCCCAAGAACAGAAAATCTGTTACAGCTTCCACTTCTTGTCCATTGATGCTCCAGGACTTGATAGGGCAAGACGCCATGATCTTTGTCTTTTTAATGTTCAGTTTAAGCCCAAACTTCTCACTCTCTTCTTGTACGCGGATCAGAAGTCTCTTGAGTTCCACTTCACTTTCTGCCATTAAAGTGGTATCATCCGCATATCTAAGGTTGTTGATACGTTTTCCAGCAATCTTCACTCCAGCTGAAGACTCGTCCAGACCGGCCTTCCTCATGATGCACTCTGCATATAGGTTAAATAGGCAGGGTGACATTATGCAGCCTTGCCTCACTCCTTTCTCGATCGGAAACCAATCAGTAAGACCATGCCCAGTTCTGACTGTGGCCTCTTGCCCTTCATACAGGTTCCTGAGGAGACAGATGAGGTGAATTGGAACTCCCATCTCTTGAAGAGCTTGCCACAATCTGCTGTGATCTACGCAGTCAAACGCTTTCGCATAATCAATAAAGCAGAAGTAGATGGGTTTCTGGAACTCTCTTGCTTTTTCCATGATCCAGCGAAGGTTAGCAATTTGGTCTCTAGTTCCTCTGCCCTTGCGAAACCCAGCTTGCACGTCCGGAAGCTCCCGATCCACATACTGCTGCAGCCTACCTTGGAGGATTTTCAACATCACCTTGCTAGCATGCGAAATAAGCGCGATCGTGCGGTAGTTGGAACAATCTTTGGCACTGCCTTTCTTTGGAACGGGGATGTAAACTGACCTCCTCCAATCCTGTGGCCACTGCAGGGTTGTTCAAATCTTCTGACATAATGTATGCAGAATGTTAACAGCGTCATGGTTGAGGTTTTGAAGCAACTCAGCTGGAATGCCATCAATTCCGCTAGCTTTGTTCTTAGCAAGGCTGGCTAAGGCCCATTCAACTTCACTCTTCAGGATGCCCGGCTCGAGATCAATAATCACAACCGTCTTATGTTGGGTTTGCACATTCGGGTCCTTCTTGTACAGTTCTTCTGTGTATTCCTGCCACCTCTTCTTTATCTCTGAGGCTTCAGTGAGGTCCTTGCCTTGTTTGTCCTTTATCACGCCCAGCTTAGCACAGAAGCTTCCTTTGATATCTTTGATTGTCTTATACAGAGCTCCAGTGTTCCTTAATTGGCTGTTGTCCTCAACTGCTTGGCACTGTATGTTCAGGAAGGCATTCTTAACTCTCCTTGCTATTTTGTGAAAATCCGCATTGAGAACCTTGTATCTTTCTTTCCCCCATAACTTTTGCCATCCTCCTTTCCTCAGCTATTTGCAAAGCCTCTTCAGATAACCAGTTTGCTTTCTTGCATTTCTTTTGCTTTGAACTACCTTAGTAGCAACTTCTTGTATTATATGACGAACATCAGTCCACATCTCTTCGGGCTCTCTGTCTTCCAGATCTAATTCTTGAAATCGATTCCTCACTTCCACAGCATATTCTAATGGAATTTGATCCAGATCATACCTGAAAGTCCTTCGAGTTTTCTGCGTTTTCCTTAATCGAAGCTTAATTTTGGCAACAAGAAGCTGATGATCGGTGCCACAATCGGCCCCAGGCCTTGTTTTCACTGCTTGTATAGCGCATCTCGACCTCTGCCGGTAAAGAATATAATCGATCTGATTCCTGTACAGACCGTCCGGTGAAGTCCATGTGTACAGACGCCTCTTGGGCTGTTGAAAATGAGTATTCGCTATGGTCAGGTTGTTTTCTTGACAAAACTCTACTAGCCTCTGCCCAGCTTCATTTGGCTCGCCAAGACCGAACTTGCCTATAATTCCGGCTATTTCTTCACTCCCGACCTTAGCATTCCAGTCTCCTATGAGAAAAACGACGTCTGATGATGGGGTGCGGTCTAAAAGGCATTGTAGGTCCGCATAAAATCTCTCAACGTCAGCTTCTTCAGCAGCAGTGGTCGGTGCATAGACTTGGATAACTGTTATGTTGAAAGCCTGACCTTGGATCCGAAGTGAAATCATTCGGTCGTTTTTGGGGTTGTACCCTAGCACTGCTTTGCCCATTCTTCTGTTTACTATGAGAGCGACCCCATTCCTTCTCTTGGATTCGTGCCCACAAAAAAAGACATAATGGTCGCCGGAGTTAAATTCTCCCATTCCGGTCCACTTGAGCTCGCTGATACCCAAGATATCAATGTTCAATCTGTCCATTTCTCGCTTGACGACATCCAGTTTACCTTGCGTCATAGATCTTACATTCCATGTTGCTATGTGATATATCTCCTTGCAACATCGGACTTTCCGGTCGCTTCCCGGCACATCCACAACTGAGCGTCCTTTTGGCTTTAGCCCAGCCGCTTCATTCGTCCTGGAGCTACTAGTAATCGCCCTTTGTTCATCCCCAGTAACATGTGGGACGCCTTCCAACCTGGGGGGCTCATCTTCCGGCGCCATATCATGAATGGTATTGTGACTGGCCATAGGGTTTTCTTGGCAGGAAATACTGGAGTGGGTTGCCATTACCTTCTCTAGTGAATCACATTTTGTCAGAACTCTCTACCGTGACCTGTCTATCTTGGGTGGCCCTACACAGCAGAGCTCACGACTTCATCGAGTTTCACAAGCCCCTCCGCCACGACAAGGCAGTGATCCATGAAGGGGATTTTATTGTATTAGTTATCTTTATTTTCCTGCTTTAAATTTTACAATGTTTATATACTCTGCACAAATTAGGCAATGATGGCTTATTATGTGGCTATTGTTCGATTGGCTATGGATCTGTCTCATTTAGCACATTCCTGCGGACGCCATTCTTGATGCAAGAAACGCTTTCGCATTAATATGTGCAATTGCGTCTGTAACGATGAAAAATGTCTAGAAATAAATGCTCACGAAGTGCTCACCAAGAGGGTGCTCCTCCATGAGGATGTTAATGCCTAAAACTGCGTTGTAAGTAGCTGAACTGTTCTTAACCCACAAAAGCACGGAAATCTCATTAACTAATCTGCTACCTAAGCATACTGAACAGTAAGCGTGACTAAACCCTCGAAATTATGGTCTCTTCCCTATGCACGGATTGTCGCAAGTAGTTGTGTTCGTTGGGGGCAAGAAAGAACACCACGTGACAAACCTTTGGCGACAAGAAAGAAAAGCACATGACAAAACACAATACGTCCAAAATTCTAGAGTGCACTTTGGACCACTTTGGAGCCGAAAACCATTATAGCGCGGAGGATCGTAGTCCTTCACTACGGAACCTCTATATCCCTCCCTTCTTTCACTTCGAACTTCCTCCCTTCCTTTACGGCGTGGTACATGTGTCCGCGGAGAATTGTGGCAGATACTACGCCTTTTCTCTCCTGTATATCAATTTCAAACGGCGCTGACGCCTGCTGTACTAACGCATCGTAGACATCTAGGTCTGCTTCCATTTGCTGCGTGATGTGGTGTTCGAGGAAGCGGCAAATCAAAGGCGCCGCACGGACGCCTAGATTGGAAGCCCGGCGAGGTCAGCTTCGTATATGCATTAATCGCCTGGTGACGTCTTGACCTGTCGTGACGACACATCGCGCGCCCCTTGTCGAACACAACCAGCATTCCATTGAAGGCATCAAAGTTGACCGGGGTTCTAAATTTCGTTCACAGGAAAGGAAAGACGCAGTACCTACCACATGGTGTGGGTCTGCCAGAAAACCCCATCTTTGCCCCCTATCCCAAACTCCACCCGAGAGAACTGGGAGGCGACCCTGTCCGGCTGAACAGGCGCAAAAGGTCTCAGCGCAGCGCGCCCGCGCTGCGGCAAACGCCAATGGAGGGCCTGTCTAGGCATCCCACTTATTGTATATACCTCTGTACATATTATAAATGTTTTCACCACCACCGCCCACTCGCGGAATCCCGCTATCATCCTCACGTAGACAAGGGAAATTATGAAGAGCGTTTCACGATCCCGTTCATGGCGCAGTCGGTAAAGCGCTGGGCGGAGGTGCAAGGGATGGAGGTTCGATTCCCGGTGGAGGCCAAGTTTATTTAATTATTAAGGCTAAAGCCTTTAATGGCTCATGCTGGCCAAAAACGCCCAGTCGAAAAAAACAACAGAAAATTTCTGATGGTCTGTAGTCTTGTCGTATTTTTGACCTGTTGTCTGACGTTCGTTGTTTGTAGTTTTGTATTGTGACGTTCATTGTCTGTAGTTCTGTATTGTGACGTTCACTGTCTGTAGTTCTATATTGTGACGTTCATTGTTTGTAGTTCTATATTGTGACGTTCATTGTCTGTAGTTCTGTATTTTGACGTTTTGTAGTCTGTTGTTCTATACTGTGATGGCATGCATTCTGATGTCCCGCAATCTGACATTCCGTACTTTGATGTTCTGTAGTCCGAGGGCGCATGTTCATCACATACTGTTGTGACTTTCTTCTCTCCTATTGTGAGAATATTCACACGTGCAAAATGCAACCACAGCCAATTGGGAAAAATTAGTCTCATGGGATCATAGTCATTAACTAGGCTATTTTGCAGGCATAGACCTAGCAGCTGTGCACAAAAAAAGTGTGCAAGCATGCCGAAGACATGCGAAACAACACCTGTGAGAAGCCGCCTTTATTTGTAATCCATAAAGCTGTATTTCCAAAAGGCGCTTGAACGGGAACACCTGAATGACAAAAAGATGCAGATTTCAATTAAACACCCATTTAAAATGCATTTTTAAACAAAAAAAGTGGTTTCGGTGAAGAAAAATTGATGCTGGTTATTTTGAAGGTAACTGAAAAATTAAAGAATTATTTTGTGGTTTTCCATAGACATTGGCAATGGAGAATGTTGTAGTGACAGGCACAAGAATATTTTAAACCTCATTGTGCTCATTATGTGGACCGGAAATGGACAGCACAAGGCCATTTTTGTATTACCATTTTATCAAATCATAGCCCGTCTCTCCTACATAAAGCCCACAACTCTAACGTAAGTGGTAGAATGCCAAAGTAGTAAGCCTTCATATCGAGCAATAAATAAATGTTTAAAGAGTTTAACAACGCTCATTGAAAATGACTGAAAGATTATACGTGTTTAGTCTAACGATTACTGCACACAGATATCCTCAGGACAGCCAGTATGTAATGCCCTTATAACTGCGGCCCATGCAAATCTTTCTCTGCTAGAAAAATCTCATGAAATTGCAATAGCTTTTATTACCTACTATAAGCCTATAAGCTTTTATGTTAGAGAACTGAGCAACCTGTGACACCCGCTGATTAGCTACACCTTGAAAGCAAGCATAACTCCGCTGAAAAAAAAAAAAAAAATCCTGTGCATACATTACTCTGTCACCCACCGGAAGGAATACACTATAAATCTTACCCTAGAGAAAAAGGCGCAGACATTTCTGTGCCAGGTAGTGCGGCATCATCTTGTAGCGCTTGACCACATCTTCTTCACTGCAGCTCACCTCCTTCAGCAATAGCCAGGTGTCTGCACAAATAAAATCATTGATTATTTTCTATTCAATCATTCATTTGATTTTGCAAAAACGACAAAATCACAATTCGGATGAAAACTTCACATATTTTCCAGAAAATTATTGCTCAGCTGGAAGCATTGATTTACTACTGAAATACTGTTTAGCATAAAATAGAACATTGCTAGGGTTAGCATGCTGAAATACAACTACTGCTCTGACCATGATCAAGCAACTGCTGTATACATTTCCAAACGAGCAACACATGTTGTTTAGTGTTGTTAAATTTTGCAGCAAATATGGCTTTTTTTTTCGTGCTGGCCCAGTTCAGCTATGAAAGTGACTCAAAAATGCTAGCATAATTGTTGGTGCCTAACAACCAACACGCACATTGAGCCAGTCATCCATTGATAATGATAAAACCGTTTTGTGTGATCTCATCAGCCTTCCCCTGCACTGTATTTCAAACAGCAGCCATGCTCCTTAAGCAGCATGGTTTGTAGCTTGTTGATAGCCACAGTTAAACCAACACCAGCTTCAGTTTCTGAAATACCAAAAACAATACAATTCCAATTATATTGTATACAGCCACCACAAAACCAAATGAAATCTCTTCTGCAGTTCATGGAAAGATGTTTTCGTTTACCTGACAACTGATGCCACTCCAAAAGGGTAAGGTGGAGGGAACACTCTTGAGATGGCTCTGCTACGAAGGCTTCCTGTCACGCTCCTTGTACTTCAGTCCCCCCGAGGTAAACGGACATCAGCTTGAAGAAGTCGGAATCCGATCGGAGACTTAATTGGTTCATACAATTTCCATGGCCAAGGTGGACCTGTAAAAACACGAAGGTAAATGTAATTGATGTGGCTGATTCTTTAAATAAATAAGACTATGCATCATTCAAAAGAAGCACACATTTTGTTATAGTTGTTGAAGAGACAAAAGCACTTGACTGGATAAAGTTTGAAGCAACCAAGTGCAGGTTATTTATAATATACTTTAATCGTGAATCAACGGAAACGCGAAACGGCGACGACGCTCTGTGTTACTGGTATAGTACACCGCAAACTATTTGCATATGTAAGTCACAATTGCAAGAATTGAAGTGTTTTGCGATAGCATGCCATAAAATGAATTTACACTTGCGCTATAAGAGTATACTAACTTGACCTTTTATTTATTTTTTTTTTTGTTGCGATTATACATTCGTAGAATCCTTGCCCATTCACCATTATTCGTACAAAGCGAGAAATTTACGCGGAAATGCACAATCACGATGCAACACTGCAAAAAAAAAAAAAAAATGAGGGAGAGAGAGAGCGCGTGCGAATAGAACGGCAGTAACGTATGCTTTGCGTTCATGCTGTTAGCTGATTGTGCATGCGATTGCGAGGAAGGAGCAAAATTTTCTATTTTGGCAGGTCGGAGTGACGAGCCAATCGACACATGCATTTCTGTTCGCGCGAAGGCTTCGCGCGATGTGTGTCGTCGTCGCGTTCGCGTGAGTTTTCGCGTACATGTAGCTCAGTCAAAGAAGCGCGTTTCGCCATTAGCATGAACAAAAATACAGAATCGATCCGTGCTCTACAAGGCGTTATCATTGAAGATCTGAAAGGTTGGCGACAATATTTTGCGACACACAGCACAGCTCGAGTTCTCCAGGCAAGACTAATAACGCCCGTACTTGGCTACTGCTCGCGAACTGTAGTCTGGCGCCTTTGTGCTTTTCATGCTAGGAGGCTAGAGGCAGTGCTCAAGATCAAGGTGGTTGCTTAGGGTAAGAGTGAGGGTTTAGAAACTTCATCCGTCATCGTAGCTACTAAAAGTAGAAAAGAAAGACAAACATCACATTACGTACCTTCTTCCGCGCATCACGCTCGTCATGGCGTTTCCGGTTCAGCCTGCTAAGCTCTCTGCTCCATCCCTCCATTTCTTCGTCTGCGGTTAAGTGCAGCGTTACGATTCATTTCACGCTTCAGAATACAATTCAAAACACATCGTAGCAAAGAGACGCTTACCTGTAAAATCAAAATATATGTGCAATGTGGTGGGCGCCGCGCGGATTTTCTTCGCCTTCCCAAAATCTTCAACATCGTTCTGTCGAAGTTTCCAATGTCCCGCGGTGAGGACTTTCGCACAGTGTCTTCTCAGATGATATAGCACTTGTGCTCGTTCTCGTGTTAAATGAGTACGAACAGAAACGTCGCAGATCAGCATAAAGTCACCGAAGGAGAAAGACGACTGCACGGGCAGCACTGACGTGATCCGCGGGACGCGGCATCTTGCTAACTTGAGTGGACGAGGAGGAAGCGGAGAAAGAAACAAAAAAGGGAGGGAGGGGGGGGGGGGGGGTCTGTGGACTGCCGGCGGAAACGACACCGACACTGTAAGCGTGCGGATAGTGGGAGAAGGAAGAGGGGAGGAGAAAGAAGAGAATGCAGATGGTCGCTCGCGTCCCGCTGCCGCCAACGCGGCATCCATCTTGGCCAACTGGTTTTTCGTGGAGAGGGAGAGAGAGCTATGAAGGGTGGAGGGGAAATGGCCGCCTTGCATTCCCAGCAACAGAAGAAGACAGGGAAGCCTCCTCCGGGCTTGTGACAATGGGAGCCGGGCACGGGCACAACAGGCTCTCTCATGGTCGGATTCGAGAGCGGCGGCGGCGGCTCTACTGGCGGCCCATACACACTTCGCTAGCGCTGGTGAACTGTGACACATTCGAGAATATTTCCTTCCGGAGTGAATGGAGTTAAAATTGTTTTACTTTAATTGTCGTAAGGAGCACGAAAGAATTGTGAAAAAGGCCAAGCTTCGCTTCTGAATACGCAATTCACTTTTATCGGGGTCTTTAAATATCACATCGTGAATGAGCTCTATTTGGAAGGTCTTAATTGTGCTTCTTTTTACTATTGCAATCATGATGCATCGCCAAGTAAACAAGTCAACATATTTTAGGCAGTTGGAAATAGTTAGGCAAGCAAAATGAGAAAGTAAAAATTGATGTTTGTCGGTAACATACACCTGTGTTGCCTTAAATCATTGAGCCGTGCATGCTCAGCCATCCTTTCATAAAGCACAAATTCCTGCGGTAATTTCGCTTGACTCGCTCGATACCTTTATTTAATCACGTGATTTTTCTGACTACTGTCAATTTTGCTGCGCGTGCATTTCAGGGAATTCTGCCTTTTTCCAGACGAGGGTTCATTTTTGTTCGAGTAATATCCACATACACACAGCCGCTGAAGAGCAGGGGCATAATGCAATTGTAAAGACCAAATTCGATGCAGCGTCCTTATGTACGCGAAGCAGCACAGGTAACTACATGCTGCACTGTCACGTTTTTTCTCGTGTTTAGCAGCGGCCTCCGTCACACGATTATGAGGCCAGTTTCACTTTTTAGGCAGCACGTATTTACTATCAGGAGCTTGTAAATTCTGCCGATGGTATTGCGGTGGGGGCGTCACTAAACCTTCGGAATGACAGGTGCACAGCTCAGATATAAATAAAAATCAGCCACGCCTTTGCAGCACTTGTACGCAAACGTTATGTTATCGCCTGTGGTGCTAGCGCACACTCGTCTTCAACATTTTTCTCACTGTTCGTGATGTACACTTTCTACTCATAACTGCCGAAAGCTGCTAATCACCATTCTAGTGGAACCTTACTTCCAACATACCGACGCTTCAATCGATATTTTTATGCGGGAAGTTTCCTCAATTTAACATTTTGGTAAAAGGAGCCGGGTCGTTCTCTTTGACAAAGATTTTGAGGTAAAACTTCGTAGTGTGCTTTTTTAACAATATCAAACACTTCGAATTCAGCGTACAACATCGTGATGTAGAGGCAAACGAATTTGACAAGAGAGCAAGATGAACTGTAGAAAACACCCGCTTATGATTCAAGGTGGTTGGAACCTACATTCACGGGAGCTCAGAACGATTCCCAAAAGGAGTCCCAGCAGAATTCAACATGCGGGAAAAATAAAGGAAAAACCCTGCTCACCGAAACTCATCGCAGTGCACAAGAAGGTCATTCAACAACATGGACGAAATTATGTCTACACAACGCCGCGATGAAAACAGCCTCAACGGTTACAAATATCGATCTTTGCATCATTTACCTATGGTCTACAGTGAGGGAATTAGCCTAGGGGAGTGTGCATAGAAGAGAAGGCGTATGCATCGGCTTCTGTACCGATCAAGTCCGCAATGATTTAGTGCTGACCTTTAACGACAGGAGGTCACTGACCACCACAGCCTGCCAGGACTCTTAGTGATTTCCGGCGTAATGATTTTTACTTGCTAATCTTAAGGAAGCGAATCGTTTCGTCTGTAAATTCAAGAAAATCGAATTTTTACCGCCTACTTTATCCTGCCTCCGCAGTACCTACAAGATGCTGGTATGCAATATTATAAGCTTTATACCTCATTGAAATCAAAAAGGAAGAGGCTTTTTATTTTTCTTTCTTTCTTTCTTTCTTTCTTTCTTTCTTTCTTTCTTTCTCTCTTTCTTTCTCTTTCTTTCTTTCTTTCTTTCTTTCTTTCTTTCTTTCTTTCTTTCTGCTAACTCTTAAATTGTCAAAAAGGGTCTCAGTATTGCTGTGCTTAGGAGGTCCCCCTGCAGGTCATGCTGCAATTAAATCCACCGAAGTTTAAATTGACGACTGGGAATGTGGAAAACAAATGCTATCGCGTTATTATTTCTAGTGACTGAGACCGAAAAGAAATTCGTTAAGACTATGAGTTAGCGTCCGTCTTATTTAATTTCGGCGCTAGTTCCCGCCTAGTAGCAGCCATCCTTTTATCACGCGCATCGGTTATCTCGATATTAGATCACGATAGCGACGTTCGTCTGAGGCCATCCGCCAGCCGTGAGCATGTGCGCGTCCAGAGGAATCGGACTCCCTCCCTCTGTACCCGGCGCCGTTTAGGTTTTTTTTTTCTTCTTCTTTTTTTTTTTTTTTTAGCGTGTGGTGTTTTTGAACGTTCGCGCGTAGCGTCTGCAGTGGCGATAGTGTGACCTTAATAACTAGTTGAAAGTGTGCACTGCGCCAGCGAAGTGCTGTGAAACTGCGATCCTTTCGAGTGAAGTGCGTCAAGAAAGAGTTTGTATTTTGTATTTTGTAATTTACTTTTTTGTTAAAAAGTTCATAATTCTTTTACAGTCTGTTTTTTCCGCCGTCATGTATATTCTTTAAAACCCTCTTTTTTGCAACAATCGATTCTGCAGTACTTCGGAAGCCGCACCATTCTTACTTTTGTGGGCTATGCCAATGACTCAATCAAACAACAAACCGGAGTGATAATTCTCTTCCTGGGGCAGGACTGTCACAAAGGTCTTTACAGGAACTCGACACATCAGAGCCCTTTGACTGACTGTGGCCTGAATGTGATCAACAGCATAACTGTAAGCTATGGCAATCTTATAATGGGGGAGCTGTATTAGGAGGCACGTGAACGATCTATTTCGCCTAAGGGTACCCGAGAAAAGCAATAAGTTAAGTTATTGCCTGAGGCTGAATTTTCAACACACGTTGCCTTGACCTTGTTGGGCGATCGTTTGTTCAACAACATTTATTTTCGCATGGGCTACGCGTATCTAAAGATTCATTCTCAGGGCGACCATGATGAAGGCACAGCAGAACTTCGACATAGTGTAGCGACCATTTCATCAACCTTGCTCACAGCGATTTTATATATCTGGAAATTTGATTTCTTCCATGCCTTAGTTATAACTCCCCTTTTCTCTTCTTCCATCTTTATTTCGCTTTTTTTTAATCTTCAGCCTAGTTCGCTCGAGCTCCGGCCAGTTTTTCTACTGCCCACTTTACCAGTAACGCTTCATGTCGTTTAACCCCACTCACCTTTGTGGGGGTGCCCAGGTAAAGAAAATACACAGCAGAAAACAGCTTTGTCTGCCGCCCCGCAACTATCCTTTTCCTTTCCTTTCTGGGGCCATCAGTCCCTTTCCATGTCCCTACCTCGTTTGTCACGTTCCCCAGCCTTCACTCGGCCGGCAGCGTCTTTTGCTTAGTGCCGCCGTCGACGCTCGTTTTGAGCAGGCCCGGAGTGTCGGGTCGGCGGGTATCTTGTGCCATTGATCACCGTGTCTGTACAGGTTTTTGGCCATTTGGCTCATTTTAAAGTTTTTCTCCTTTTTTGCTCTTTTCAGCCACCTTTTATCCTTCAAATTTTGCTCTATGCGGAATAAGCGATCAGGTTTTAGTCGGCGCATTTAAGGTCTTCTCCTGATTGCTTCGTTTGAACAAGCGGACTTTTTTTCTTTTTTTACTTTGATGCACCGCTTAAAAGGTCCTTATTTTCTTCAGAGTGCCGCGCAGACGAGCGTGTCGCCTTGCTGTCTTGCAGTCCTGTCTCGTACCTCCCTGCCAGCAGTAAACGTGGCTTGGAATGCCGGTGGCTATTTTTTTTTCCTATTTGAGCTGCCTCTTCTAAGCAAATATTGTAAACGCGCGAGGGGTACAGCGATGGGTGCGCACACAGCCACCGCGTCACGTGTACTGCATGCAGTTGTGGTCCTTGAGATTTGATGGTTCATGGATCCATTGAGCTGTGCCGCCGAACGGTTTCTGACACAAGAGGCTAAACGCGCGCTTCTATGAGTTCGCCTAGCATTGTTCGCAAATGTCGCAAATGGCCTTTGGACGTGAGCGCGTATGAGAGTTAGGGATGACTCGCAGATAGAGATAAAGCGATTAAGACACCCTCCCTCCTCTATTGAGTGTTTCATTTTCACGCCGTGTGGGCAAGGGTGAATGCATCGCGTACGTGCACTTAACGCTAATTTAATACGAATCCATAGTGTAGTTTGTGCTTCGTGCTGTTTAGGGATGTAATTTCGTTACGAGATATGTGGTGCTAGGCGCTGCCTCTGGGTGGTCTATCTTCCTTGCGTGCTTTCTTGTCTCTTGCATGCTGGTTGTTTCTCGTAGCGAGTAGTTTAATTTTTTCTTTCAGAATGCCGAGGTCTGCTGCCTCAACCGGCAGCGTCTCGTTGCGTGACGGATGATGATGTTAGTCAAATTTAGTGCCGTTTCTGCTGCCCTATCGATCATGGTTCGCATTCGCCGAGTGCTAAAATCTTCGACGATTATGCATTACACCTTAATCCCAATTGACTTCTTCATATCAATACATCGTTTTATTATTTGGCCATAAAGAAAGTGTCCGACAGCGCAGTCGCGAAGTCCAATCAAATCTGAGGCTCTGAACCGATATAAAGATGCAATATCGAATCATTTTAAGTCACAACAGACAGAGAAGGGTCCAGACAGTAAATTCGACCGAAAATGTCATAATTGTAACATCAGCGTGGTTCGACGAACACGGTAAGGTGAAGGAGCAAGCGGTTCAACGTTTCCACAGCTCCGCATGTAACCATCACACGCACTGCCTGTCGCGAGGCCGTAGTTAACTATTAAATAGTACAAAAACAAATCGACTTTTGCCAGCCACGGTATCTGCCATCAAGTGCAGCGGCGCCCGAGCTGCGGTAAGGAATAGAAAGGACAACGAGAAGACAGGGATCGGAAATAAAAGAAGGGACATACGAAAGAAAGGACAGGGCAGGTTATAATGGTATAAAATCAGTCAGTCACGTGGAAAGTGTACAATAGCATGATGCCCGCCGCCCATTGTCTCAACTTATGAAAGCTTGCCAATACGGATAGGTATCAAATGGCGGCACAGCACCGCCACAAACGCCACACAGGCTGCCGCATACAAGGAAGACTCAGCCGGAGCGAAGACCCACCCTCTCTCCTAGCAGCGAAGAGACCTATCCAGCCACCTGGTCGGAAGGGGAAGTGGGGGGAGGCGTGCGCGGGAGAGGGGCGGAAACCGGTTGCTGGCCAGTTCCCGAATCCGATCCTCCAGAGAAGCGGTTTGCCTGCAAGCACTCCCAAACGTAGTTTGCAAAACTTGTCTCTTCGTCCCGTTGTCCACCGCGGAGGAATGGGTGCCTTGTAGCGAGCTAATGCGTGTAGGTGGGCAGGCTACAGTGGAAAATCAATTCCCTTCAAACGCCGTACCATTATCGTACTGAAATTAGCGTGTCCTTCTACCGCACTAAAATATACAGAAAGCCCCATTTTCCCCTGAGACTGCCCGTGCATCTGCCATGTCTGTAGCGTCGGTCCCGCCGAGCTGGGCGCGAACAAGCAATGACTGCGCGCGAGTGCTGGAGACGTGCGGGGAAGTTACTTGTGCAAGCATATGCCGTCCTCGTTTTTGGCCAAGAACGTGTGATATCAGGTTGCTCCACGAGAGTCATATCTTTTGTTGTGCATAAAGGATGGAATTTATCATCGACGTGAGAACAAGGATAGATCATTTGAAGAGATCGCTACAAATTTGGAAGCAGATTTCACAGGTGAGAAAGATTTATTCATCCGGTTGTCTTAAGGATTGAGATAAAACAGAAGTAGCTTTGCGATTGTTCCTGTGAAACTTATTCGCACTCATCGAGAAGCTAATCCCTGCATGGAACGAAACATGAGTATTGCGGTCGTGACTGCGCCGGCAATCGCCCGTGATGCTACTTGATGTGCGCGTGAATGGCGCAATTAGCGGTATGCATGCACGGCAGCAGATAGACACTCAAGGCGCGCTCTGTTTTGGCACAATGAGTTGATTTTAAGGTTGTTCGAAGGCGGCTGAGGGCAGAGAGGTAGTCGCGCAGAAAAAAAATACGGCTGGTAAAAAATTAGCCTCTACATGGAACTGTCTGTAACACTGTTCTGTGTCTTAGTACGAATTTTGTATTTTGAACTGAAATAAACATGTTGATACGCAACAAAGAAAAACCTAATGTTTTATTTGGGACAAGAAAAATATGGGCGGTTCTACATGCGCGAAAAAAAAATTGCTTGCCACTGCAGAACACATTATAGAATTTTTCTTGTAACCTCGCTACCTGACCCCGCTATTACCTACATACCTTGGGTTGTCGCGACAATTACGTCAGAAGGTTGTGTTACGTTAGAACATTTTGTTGTTGCGGCAGAACGTTGTGATGGTACGTCAAAACACTGTGTTGTCTGCGGCGACATCACAAAGTTTTGTTGTCGCAACAGACAGAACGTTGTGTCGTTACGTCAAAACTTTCCGTTGTCTGTTGCGACAACACAAAGTTTTGACGTAACAACGCAACGTTCTGTCGCAACAACAAAACGCTCTGACGTAACAACACAACGTTCTGTTGTTACAACACAATGTTTTGTCGTAACGACACAAAGTTCTGACGTAACAACAAAAGTTCTGTTGTCGCGACAGAAATATCTGTAGTAACATCAAACATTTCTGTAGCGCGATAGAAATTTCTGTAGTACTACAGAAATTTCTGTCGTCTTTTTCGACTGGGCGTGTCCCGCTTTTGCGGCGTTCCGATTTTGCGCCAATGAAGACCACGCGACAGGAGCGGTCGTGTACCGGCCAAAGCCACACTTGCCAGTACTGGTCAACACCTCGACCAGAAAATTCAATAAACTGGGCATAAACAAAACAGTGGAAGAGCACATCGAGGCCCACCTTCTCGCGCAGAAAATAAGACTCATGCAGACGCATACGGGAAGGAACACGCTAAATATACTGGGCATGAGAGATGCTTGCAGAGAAATAAACAGCACGGGCAGCATACCGAAAGAAATAAGAGAGATCATTAAGGCCAACCCGATTCCGAAAAACATGCATCCGAAAATACACAAGGCCAGAAGAGGGGCAAGATCCGAGGCACACGAAAGACGCCTCGCAGGGAAAAAAAAAGCATATTGTACGTCGACGCGACCGCATACAAAGAACAACGCGGAGCGGTAGCCAGTGTGGTTGATCACCAGCTTAAAAAAGTCAACTGCGCCTCGATCAAAAGCAACAACATTCTCGAGGCTGAGGAAATGGCAATCCCTCTCGCTGTCACCCACCAGGGTGAGGAGGCTACCACAAAAATAATTACTGACTCGCAAGAAGCATGCAGAAGGTATAGCAGCGGACGCATATCCACTGTGGCCATCCGCATACTCAAGGCAAGAAAAATCAGCTTTTCGAGATGCTTCATACGTGGACACCAGGCCATGAGACTGTCAAAGGTAACCAACGTGCCGACGCCAATGCCCGAGCATGCGCCAACCGGGGGGCGCACAACGACGGGGAACCGGACGCAGTCACTAGACGCTATGGAGCCATCCTTGAACATCAAAGAGCCTTAAGGAGGATCTATCCACCTCCCCACGAAGACCTCAATAGAGAGCAGTCGGTTGCCTGGAGACAGCTACAGACTATCACATACCCCAATCTGAGTCTACTCAGTAAACTCCACCCCACTACATATGAAAATAAATGTCCACTATGCGGAGAACCCCCCACACTCTACCATGTTACATGGGCCTGTCAAGAAACACAGGTAGCACCAATAAACACCACACCAACCCCGGAGCAGTGGGAGGCTGCGCTGTCCTGCTCGATGCCTGACGACCAGCTCAAGCTGACTGACAGAGCGCGCAAGACGGCAAAGGCCACTGTGGCCCTGGACTGAGGGCCCCACCAACGCCGGGAAAATTCCCTTTGTGTAAATAAAGTTTTTCATTCATTCATTCACAGTTGCCAGAGAAAGTGAGATATATATACCGCGCCTTTCCTTTCCTGTAAACCAATTATATGCACTGCAACGAATGCAGACAAGAAGCTAATGATGGAAGGCAAATTATAAAATAGGAAGGGTAGGCTTTCGCTATTCTCCTCTTAAGAGACATCTACATGATGGTAAGACATCTTTCCTGATGGGGCTGGGACAAGTAGGTCACCGTCGCTTGCGGCGAGGGCTATAGCCTGCCACCATATTTTTAATCTGTTGTAGGCCGTCATTGTACCCGCCACCGCTTCGGCGGTGGACGACGGCTGTTGTTGCGGCGCGCGTCTTTCTTTCCCTCTTTCTTTTCTTTCTTCTCTATTTTCTCTTCTTTCTGCACCAGGCAGCGGAGGTGGCTCTGCTACAGAGCCAGTAGCAGGCCCGTGCATTTTCTTTTCATTCTTCCTACAGCCACAACAACAACAACAAAAACCTAAGAGACATCTAAGAGACCCTTTATTTGTATTAACTCTCGCTCTCGAAAGCGTGACACCTCTTCTGACAACCTACAGTCGACAACGATGAGACATTATGAAGGCCTTCGCCTTAATACAGTACATAAACATAACCAATTAAAAATGAAGTATGCTATTTTTTACAGCACCTGTAAAAAACAGCAGGCGTTGAAACCGCGCACGGCATAAAACTTAAAACAGCGCAGAAAAAAAAACCCACAGAAGAACCAACACCGCTACATATTGCACGGAACACACAGCAAGACTACAGAAAACCACAGCGCATGCAGTTGGATGCAGAACTGGGGAGCGGTGATTATGGTAATAATAACCACAATTGGTAGAGGACAACGCATACCGCAGCGGAGTTGGGAGTTAGAGATTGCTATTTTCATCGATTAATTAAAGGAACGGGGTTATAGCCTAAGCTAAAGCAGAACGCTTACAAGAATTACAATACAAAGTATGTAACAGAAGTAAATTTATATAATTTGTGAGGGTTCCTGAATCATATATGGTTTGTTGGATACTTAAAGATAGGAATTGTATATCAGCCAATCCATCACCTCGAATATGTATAGCTAAAAATTTACTTCCCCAAAATCCTGCTATTTCTATAGAAACGGTATCATCTTCATATTGAACAATTATTGACGCTAGTTTCAAAACTGCCAGAATAATAATAATAATTGGTTGACAGGAAGGGAAAGGCGCAGTATCTGTCACTCTTGCTCTGTGGACATCTGAACCGCACCATGTGGGAAGGGATGAAGGTGGGAGTGAAATTGGAAAGAGAGAAGGGGGAGCCGTAGTGGAGGCTACGGAGTAATTTCGACCACCTGGGGATCTTTAAAGTGCGCTGACATCGCACAGCACACGGACGCCACTTCGTTTCGCCTCCATCGAAACGCAGCCACCGTCGTCGGGTTCGAACCCGGGAACTTCGGCACAGTAGTCGGGTGTCTTGCCACTGCACCACCTCGGCGGGGCAAAACTGCCAGAAGAGACATAAATTTTGACTACCAATGCTAATGGTACACTTTCTTAAGTGACGCAGTACTTAACGAGTTCAAGTTCGCTGCATTCATGTATTCATTCCTAATAATAAGGCACTGTGCTATACCCGGTTTCCACAACACGCTCAATACGTACCCAAACAAAGCTGGGAAACTGTTTGTTATAAAACGAAAGGTAGCTTTGGCACGGACAACACCTGACAACTACTCAAAAAGGTATCTCTACGTCCTAAAGGAAGAAAGCTGGCCACAGCTAATAATGAGAGAAACGAGAGTACGAGGAGGATCTCCTAACGACCCCAAACAGCGGTACTGCTGGTAAATATTCAAATATGTATTTGTTAATTTTTGACAGCCACTGGCACGTGTCCTTACTGCTGTGATTGTAGCGCATGTATATATTCGGTACTCTCTTCATTCTCGTGGCGGCGAGACGCATCTTTGTCATTTTCTTTGTCGCGCTAGTTGCGCCGCGATGTATCTCGAAAGATTACAGCAACTTGGGCGTGTTTCTACAATATTTCATGTAATTCTAGTCACAGTTATCGGCTTTATCTAGATGTTTCTTAGCGGCCTTTAAATCGTGCGCTGATGGATGCGACGGGCATTAGTAATTCGACGACCAGCAGTCACATTTGGTTTTTTGCCGCCGCCGAGTTCAGTTATTTTGTAGGCACAAGGGAGTCCAATGTAGAGTTAATTTCAGTGCTGCTATGCCTGTGTTTTGTGTGATATGTGATATTTTACTTTTTTGCCTTTCCTGCTGCGGTTATCAGATGAGTACGGTATAGTGGTGCGGTAGTTTTTCTTGTATGTATCGTCCGCCATCGTTTCTCTTACCCGTGCATTTTGCGGTTAATATAATCTGGTTCAGTGACAGACGTCTTTCGCATCAGACTAGATTTAGGTTTTTTTTTCTCTCCTAATGTTTTGTCTAGGTTTGGCAATTCTTTGTCATCCCCTCCCTCATGTCTGTGGTGTCGGCACTACCTCATTTTTTTTTTGTTTTATTCTTCTACCCCTAAAATCAGTATTTTTTCTCTTTGTGAATTTGTGGACCAAAGATTACAATGCCGTAGGAGACTGCAATTCTCTATTGTTCACTTGACTTTTATTTCTTTGTTGGGGACTCTCCTGTTTACTATTCTACCTCAGTCTCCCTTTTTTATGCTTCGGGTTTTGTACGTCTGCTTCTCTCTCCGTATTGTTATTCGCCACTTTGTATGACGGTGGTTTTGCTGCTGTTCCCTTCTTTTCTGGTTCTGGTTCCTGTTTTGTTTCATTAGCATGTCTGCATGCTACCTTCTGAGGTCCCTCCTACCTTCCTGAGCCAGCGTGGACCACCTTGTGACATGGATGTCTGTATTTTTAAATACCTTCTATTGTTTTTTAAAAAGTGTTTTTTTTTTTTTATCTTGAGCTTTCGCTCTCTTTAATTTATTTTATTTGGTTTTAAGCCTGGCAAAGCTTTTGCTGGTCCGGGCTCCTCTCCTTTTTTTATGTTTTTTTTTCTCAGTTCAAGAGGACGAATAAAATGGCATTGTCCCCTCCACGTGGAATCTGGTGGAGTTGCCGCATCCCTGTCAACATGACCATGACACTGAAGGCGGAACCAACTGGGCAGACACAGTCTCTCGTTTTTGTCCAGCCCCATGAGCCCCACAGCTTCCAAGGAAGACCAGACGAAGCCACGGAAGACTAGCTTGACACTTTCAAGCGTGTGGCATCATTCAACGCTTGCGACGGCTACGCCAAGTTGAGGCAAGTGTATTTCGCCCTTCAGGGATCTGCGCGAATCTGGTTTGAAAACCGTGAAGCTTCGTTAGATGATTAAGGCACTTTTAGGATGGAGCTTCTAAAGTCATTCGCAAGCGTCGTTAGAAACCAAAGAGCACAGCGCCCCCTTGAATCCAGGATTCAACGTCGAAGTGAACTCGGCCTTGCTTACGTTGAAGAGATAAAACGTCTCTTCCGTAGCGCCGTTCCAGCCATAACCAAGGAGAATAAGGTCAAACTCCTGACTCACGGTGTAAAAGAGGCACTTGTTGCCACTCTTGTAAGTCAGCAGCAATAGAGAATGACGGATTTCTGTCAGGAAGCAGCGAGTAAAGAAAAGGCCTTGGAAAGAAGGACCTGTCAGTACAAACGGCTACTTCAAGGCTCCCCAGCAAGCCACTATGGCACCTTACTAACATCAGGAGGTAACCTACAGGAACATACGCACGATATTGTCCGCGAAAAATTACGACGGATATGCCATCCTTCTAACAGCCTCAAATAACGAAGCTTGTGGATGCCGTCCAAGGAGAAGTTCAGCATGCGCTTGGCTCTCTATTATCCTCTATTATCGTCAAGTGCAGTACGCCGTCCTGAACCCAGTTGCTGCCCTCAAAGCCCCGCTGGGACGCAACCTCTTCGCCCCTCCCCCCGCCCATCAAAAAATCAAGCCCACGAACGACCCTCAAGCTCCAGGAAGTGCGACGCCAGGAGGACTCCGAGCAACCGACCTCTATGCTTTCATGGCTCTGATGCCAGCCACATTTTATCTCACTGCCCATAGAGGCGCATCGGCCTCGCCGGCTTCGCCATCGACGCTTCATGACCCCGTCCTGACGAATGAGCGCATGAAATTGATGCCTACCAGCGCAGAGCAGAGTACGCGTCGTCAAGCCACTTATCCCGCTCTCCATCGCCGTTTAGCGCAGGCTTGCCCACAGTTACTTGGGAGGAAGGTCCCCTATCTCCTGTAGGTAAAACTGAAGAGAGCAATCCTTTGAGGTGAGGTTGCTTCACGCCAAAATAAAGATCTGCCGACGATGACGAAAGACGACTCCGCTGCCGTTAAGCTAACGCTCCTTAGAAAGATACTCTCGACGACCGCACCCGCTGATTTCAATCTGACACCGCCACCCAGCGACATAAGAATAGCGTGCCCCAGCCGCGACATCAGTACACTACTTACACTGCACAACATGGTCACGAACAAGTGACGTTTAAATTAATGTCGAGGTCACGCAGTCTCCGCCCTAGGACATCGAGCCGTCTATTAGGTAATCATTGGAGCGTTCGCCGCCCAGCGCAATAAAATTGACGCCCACTTCGTATGGCCCGCTTTACCGCGGGTGGCAATCTTCTTACACTGTCGGTGCGATGCACCGCAAGAGTGAGAGTAAATGAAAGTACTTATCTTATCAGCTGCGTGGTCATAGAGAACTGCTGCCGGTGATGAACATAAAGCGGTCATCATCAGCCTCCGATCTAAGCTCAAAAAGCTCTCCACGGACCTTTTCATCTACTACGTCGACTTCGCGCATCACGTTGCTCTATACATCTTCAACGGAGAATGGACAGTGCTTACCCGTTTAAGCATCGCACCTGCGCGTTTTAGCGCCAGACACCGAAACCACCGAAGGCACCGTCAAAGGAAACATGCAGTTGCCTTGGAACGAGGGCTCGGTGTCACAAGAGACATCGCCCATATCCCAGGCGGACAAGCTCAATTGCTAGTTGCAAACTTCACCGAAGAATGCCGGCATCTTAGCATGGACGCGATGACCGCTTCTCTTGACGTGCTATCAGACGCCCGAGAAGATGGCGCCCTCCCCAGCCCTCCCCGCGCAGACGCTTCACCCACCCGAGTTGATCAGCTCACGTTCAGCATCAACCCAGCCCAACCATGGAGGAGACAACACCAGATTAGCACTCTCCTTGAAAGCTATAACAAGTGCTTTCTGTCAGTGTCGTCGAAGGTGCGACAAACTCCAATGGAAAAGTACCGCCTTCTTCCGTGGCAATACGCTCGGCCTCATTGTCGGCCGCTATAAAGCCAGGCCAACCACAAGAAAGTTGATGAACTGCTTCGTGACGACGTCGGCCAGCCATCCAACAGCCCATGGGCGGCCCCCCTTATTTTAGTGACAAGAAAGAAAGCAATCCGTTCCTGCACTGACTACCGCCGATTGAGAGCGTAACGAAGAACATGTGCACTCGCTTTTCCGCTTCACGCCACACTGGATTGGCTTTGCAACACTCAGTAATTTTTATATATGAACCTCGAGAGGGTGTACTGGCATATAGAGGTCGACGAAAGAGACCGCTAGAATGCCACGTCCTTCACGCCAGACGGCCTCCTCGAGTTCAAAGTTGTGCCTTTTGGCCTCTGCACTGCACCATTGACGTTACAGGGAGTAACGGATACCGTGATGACTGGCTTGAGGTGGCAAATATATCTCGTATGTGTAACGACGTGTTTTTCCAAATTTGAAGATCGCGTGAGAAGGTTTAGAAGAGTGCTCCACGCTATCAAGTAGTCAGGGTTTACGTTGAAAGCAGAGAAGTGTCATTCTGCCTACGAAGGGCTCTGTTTCTGGGTCATATAAGCCAGAAACCGGAAGCGAATAGCCCAGTTTTTCAGCCTGGTGACCAAAACGCTGTGCGCCGATTCTGTGGACTGTGCGCGTACTTTCGGCGATATGTCGAGAAACCCTTGCGTATACCAAACCATTGAAGCACCTTCGATGTCTCGGGAAGGAACAGCAGTTTACATTAGGTAGCGAAGTACTGGAAGTAGTCGACGATTATGTCTACTTAGGACAGGTATTAACCGCAGATCCGGACCATGAAAAGGTAATAACAAGAAGAATAAGATTGGGATAGAGCGCATTCGGCCAGCACTCGCAGATTATGACTAGCAGCTTACCGGTATTGCTCAATAGGAAAGTATACAGCAGTTGCATCTTACCTGTACTCACCTATGGGGCTGAAACGTGGAGGCTAACCAAGGGAGTTCTACTTCAGTTGAGGACAACCCAGAGAGCTATGGAGCGAAAAATGGTTGGGGTAACATTAAGAGATAGGAAGCGTGCAGAGTGGGTCAGAGAAATAACTCAGGTTACCGACATTCTAGTGGAAATTAGGAAAACGAAATGGGCATGGGCAGGACATGTAGTGCGAAGAGAAGATAACCGGTGATCGCTTAGGGTAACAAATTGGATTCCAAGGGAAGGAAAGCGTAGCAGGGGGCGGCAGAGAGTTAGGTGGGTGGATGAGGTTAAGAAGTTCGCGCGGTTCAGGTGGATGCAGCTAGCAAAGAACCGGGTTAAGTGGAAAAATATGGGAAAAGCCTTCGCCCTGCAGTGGGTATAGTCAGGCTGATGATGATGATGATGGACAATGACTGATTACCTTTACATGGGAAGCGCCGCAACACGAACCCTTCGACGAACTTCAGCGCCTTCTACAGTACCCTCCTGTCCTAGGCAAGTTTCAGGAAAACGACAAAACTGAAATTCCCACGGACACAAGCAGTGCGGGCCTATAGGCGCCTTTTTTGTTCATAAGAGTACCAGAGAAGACAAAGTTGTCAAGTACGCTATCATGTCCATCTCTAAAGCCGAAGCCAGTTACACGAAGGCTGAGAAGGAGTGCCTCGCGATCATCTGGGTCATTTCTGTGCTCCGCCCGAGTCTATACGGTAGACCAATAAAGGTGGTAAGCGATCACCACTCGTACTGCTGGCTCGCAAATTTGATAAGCACCTCCGGCCGCCTTGCATGGTGGAGTTAATATCTTCAGGAATATGACGTAATGGTTGCATACAAGTCTCGTGGCAAGCGTTCGGATGCAGACGGCTTATCCGGAGCCCCCTTCGATGCTCCCCCGTAAGACGACAAAGACGGAGCCTTCTCTGGACCGGTAAGTTCCAGCAATTTGCGCAGCAGCAGCGCTAGAACATGCGTTGAGAGACTCAGTGGATTACCTAGAAGGCAGGACAACTTTTCTATTGTTTTCAGGTGCCATTTGTCCTTCCCGTTGCGCAACGATCTACTCGTGAAAAACATCGCACCCAAGTGGAAAATATACAATCGTGTGCCGAAGAGACTCCCAAAGAAGATATGAAGACTTACTACGCTGAGCCGACAGCAGGACATCTGGGAATGGAATGCGCGTTGCATAGAGTCCAAAAGAACCGAAGTTGCACATTATGTGAAAACGTGTATCTTGTCAGCGACGCAAGATGTCTCCGATTTGACGTGCTCTCCAACTTCATCTATGAGCAACAAGTGGATAATCGTGGTAAAACAAGCTACGCTGAAGCAAAAGCCCGGCCTAATGGTACGACAGAAGTACGTTTTTGTCGAGCGCACTCTCCTGCGATCTATCTCCGCCGAAGCGCTCATCACAAATTGGGGAATAACATTTACAGCACCGGTCACTCAAGCCATCTTGAAGCAGTACAGAGAAGCGACCGGAGAACGACCGCCTACCTCCAGCCGGCAGAGTAACAGAGGGTCTGAATAAAACTATCACGGACATACTTGCTAATGTACGTCGGCGTCGATCACTAGGCCTCGGAGATCATCCTGACCTACATCCTCTTCGCATTTAGTACCGCCGTTCAAGAGACAACCCAATCGACTTCGTTCAAACATGTGTACTGCAGGGAGCTCATGACGATAGACGATCACGTAACAGACGATCATAAATATGAGTTCATAGTTTACCTTCAGTGTCTAGTGAATGCGCGATTAGAGGCCCGATTGCCAATTAAAGACCAGCAATGCACCGACGCCTGATGGTGCAACTTGCGACGTAGCAGCGTTGTGTACCAGCCAGGAGACCAAGTTTGTGTTTGAGCGCCCATACGCCATTGCGAACGGAGTAAAAAGCTCTTGCGGCGGTACTTCGGCCCACATAATGTCCATCGGCGTATCGGAAACCTTGACTATGAAATCATCCCCGAGAGCATGACGAAATACCAGCGGTGGCGGGTGGACCCATAAATCGTCCATGTCGAGCACCTGAAGCCTTATTACCCGCTCTAAAGGCCCTTGTTCTAACTATTGATTTTGTTTATATTTCTGTATATATATTGTAATCATCGAGCGATACATTAATAATTTTTATTAACAAACCGCGCTGCACGATTTTGAACATGTTCAAGAAAAAATGAGAGTAATGCCGCGAACTATTAAATCTGTTTTTTTTTGACAGCCGCCAGCATGTGTCCTTAACACTGCGATTGTAGCACAGGGATCAGTTTTGTAACTTTTGGTGTTCAAACTAGTTCTCATGAGAGGGAGCAATATCATTTTCTTTATCACGCAAGGTGCGCTGAGATGTAATCTCGAATGATTTCAACTAGTTGCGTGGGTGTCTAAAATATTCCAGGTTATGCTAGTCTCCCATTTGCGACTTTATCTAGATATTTCTTCACCGCCTTTAAATTGAGTCTTGATGGGTAGGACGGGCACTAGTAATTCGACGACCAACCAGTACGCTTGCTGCTGTCAGTCCCGCCCAGTTCAGTTATTTTGATGGCGCATGTCAGCCCATTAATGAGTTAATTTCAGTGTTGTTATGCATAAGCGTCCTTTTGTGCTCACGGCATTGTCATCGCCACGCGACATTATCTTGGTGTGCTACAAAGACAATTCCTAGCAAATGATCGGGGCATAAAAGCACCGGCTATAAATAGCCCAATAGTGCTTGCCGCAAGCAGGCTGAATAATAACAAGCCGAAGGAAACATAGGCCACAGGAGTTTGAAATGAATGTAACAAGATGCTCAGGTATTTAAATTAAAGTTCAATAGCTCTCCTGACTACCTCATGCAGAAATTCTGAAATGTGGTCTCAGTTCTAGAAGAATAATAAAAGAAGACAGCGCAAATTGATTAATTATAAAGCCAAGAAAAAAAGGTCCATCTGGAAAACGCATCCCCCCCCCTCCCACCCTTCTTGCTGACATTATGTGTGGCGAAGATATGAAACACATTGTGCAAAAAGGCTTAAACATGCTTGTACTCGGACACCTGGATTGTACTCCGGCCCCATCTACCTACGCTGGATGTAACGGTGCAGTTACGACATCAGCTGATCGAGGTCAAAACAAAAGGTGTGAATGTGATCCTTTTGATAGACGTTACCAAAGCCTTCGACGACCTCAAAGACACAGATCCTAAACAACTTGCAAAGACCCGAACGTAGAGATTATGACTTAAGAATTGACCGGAAATATTCTAACTGGTCGCTCCAGAATCATCGGCTCTGGGCTCAGGATTCTCGAAGGGATCAGCTAAGGCAGCAAAGGAACACCGCAAGGGTCTTTCATATTACCGAATCTGTTTAAAACCGAGATATTAGGACTTCCTCAACGCATACCGAAAGTATAAAATCCTAACCGCAGCATCTATACAAATGACACCTTTTTGATAGCGAGGTGAAGCGACGGACAAATTGGAGACCCGCTGCAAGAGGCTGTGAGCAAGATGGAGGTAAAGTGCTTGTAATGCTCAAGAAAAATCAGAGCCCTTGTTAGAAGCCAGCAAGAAACACAAAAACGTGCAAGCAGATGGGGATAGACTAAAGCAAATATACAAAAGTCGAACTTTGTACTTGTGGCGGCAAGATAACGCAAGGAACAACGAATCAATCCGCAGGATGGCGTGGAGCCTGCAGCAGACAAGAAGGATGATTCAGAGGACTGTGAAGCGAAAATAGGGCGCCTGCTCAACTGATTCAAACCGTCGTCTTCAGCAAGGTCATGTGTTGTACCCCGTAACTGCGCGTTACTTAATTCCAGAAAGAAAATTTGAACGACATCTACAGAAAGAGTTCCCAAGTGACGCTCGGTGTCCACGCCGGTTTTTTCCATGGAGAGGTTATTAAGACTGGGAATCTAATACATATTGGAATAGATTACTGGAGCCACGAAGACGTAGTATGTAAAGCTAATGACGATACGAAAACTCAATCAACCCGTATACGGGGCGGCGCCTCTCACACTCCATTGCCTTGTCAGATGGAAAGAAAGATGCACTAGGTGCGATACTCCTGTGAGGGTATAGATCCCAACTTGCGACCATCATCCTACGGCTACCCCAGGCAAGGCCTCCCGCACCATAAGGCTTGGGGGGATTTTTGTTTCGGGTAGCGGGCTTTTCCCAGCCAAGGGGCTCATACAATCCGGCCTGTTCTCACAGGGACGGGGTCGCAGTGCATATGCACCACATCCGCACCACCCCAGTGGGTTGAATCCTGACGCGAGCAAGTCTTCTAATATCTTACTTTTAGTTTCTTGTTCTCTTTGAAAATCACCATGGTGTGTCTCCATTCTTCAAAAAACTTCTTTCCCCCAAGTGGCATCTCTCTCTCTCTCTAGGTGGAGTCATCGTTCTTTTCTGATTTTGGCCTTCACTTCATGGAGGCTCGGAGCCTTGTTCGAGTAGGCCGCTTTGCAGCGGGCCAACCAAATCTGATAGTTAACATCTGCCAGTGTCAAGGCAAACTGCTTGCACCCTTCCTTTGGAAGCGGGTTCAAGTAGCGCACGGTGGGGTATGGGATTGCGGGGAGGCCGATCATATCTCTCAGACGCTCTAGGAATGCTGCGAAATTAGGCAGTCCAGAAAGATGTGCTCCGCTGTCTCTCGGGTCAATCAGAACGGACACAGGTCAATATTTCCCGACGCCGCAGGGATGAAGGCGCGCCGTCTGATTGGTAAGATGCCTCTTGCGAGCCTCCACATCAGGGAGGCTCGGCGTGCAACAAGGAAGTGGGCGGTTATGTACTCCATTCCCACGGTCACTGCAGGTATTTTCACCGAGGTGCCGGGAAAACTTTGATGGAGCGCTTTCGGGGCCTACTCGCATGACGAGCGATATAGCACAAAGATAAACACGGGCGAGGATCGCGCTCGTATGCAGACTTTATTGTTATTAATTTTACATGAATCTATACCATGGACTCACTCTCTATCACTATTGTCTTTTACCCCGCCGGGGAGGTGCAGTGGTTACGGCGCTCGACTACTGTTCCCAAGGACGCGGGATCGAATCCCGGCCTCGGCGGCAGCTTTTCGATGGAGGCAAAAAGCAAGGCGCCCGTGTGCTGTGCGATGTCAGTGCACGTTAAAGAACCCCAGGTGGTCGAAATTTCCGGAGTCCTCCACTACGGCGTCTCTCATAGCCTAAGTTGCTTTGGGACGTTAAACCCCACAAACCAAACCAAACCAAACTCTTGTCTTTTATTTCCTCTTGCTGTCAAGTCGCTCATTGTTTCTGCGCTGATCTCGTGCTTTCAGGCCGCGGTTCGCACAATAATTGCCTTCCCCTTTGCCTTATATTTAATTATTTGGCCTCTTGCTGCTACTACTTTCCCGCGAGAAACACATTGCTCAGCCACCTGTTCCACCAAAAAAAGTTCCAAACACTCGTTTACTATGTGCGTTCGTGTGTCGTTGTCTGTTGGTTCATGGTGGAATACTAAGGAAGCTCGGAGATAACAACAGAACAAAACAGTGATAAAATAATAATTCCGATGCAGGCTCTTTGATACACTAGAATGTCGTACACTGCACGCCTGCTGGACTCGTGGTTTCCGTGGCAGACTCTGGCCGAGCCTTCCAATGCAAAGACGACATACCTGCATTTCAGTGTCGTCCCAGACGTTGACTGCAGCAAAGCATAATGTAAGATGGAGTCCAAAGACAGACTCCTCCCGCACCACTAATGTATAGCGGTTACTGCAGCAAATCAATCGAATTGCTTGAACCATTTACCCATTTTTTTTGGCTCCTCGGCTTGGGAACCGCTTAACATGGGCAGCGATCGGAGCTGCTGCAGAATATTACCGGCTGACGTTGTAGTCTTGTTGTGCATTGACCCTGATGTGGTACATTGCACTCTGGTGCTGTCCGGTAGGAGTCCGTGCTCTGGCGGTAGCTCCTGGAGACGGGGCTACTTCGCAGGTCACTCGTCGTGGATGCGGCCACGGTGGTGCTCCCAGATGGAGAGGTCAGCAGGGTATCCGTCACCCTCATCAGATGTCATGTAGCGGTGAAAAGGTCGTAGAAAATAGTGAGGCTGGTATTGTACTGCAATAAACTGTTATTTGAGCTGACTTGAGCCCGCAAAAGAAATACCCAATTCGGTATCGGTGATAGCAGGAAGCGCGCTCGTCACTCTTGGAAATACGAATTCCTGGCGCACTTGTCAGGGCTCAACTGAAATTCGTTAAACATTTAGATAAAGATGCCAAATCTGACTGGCACAACGAAGAACATTGTAAGAACAGACGTCCGTGGCTCGACTATTCGTGCTCCAGCTTGGCTCATCTTGTGCGATAAAGAAAATGATTGCACCGCATCTCGCGATAACGAGCTTCAACAAACAAAGAGTTGATAAGGCAACTTTCTATGTGATAAGGCCACCTTCTAGTGACTGTTGAAAAGGTGCAAATAATGTTTTGAATGGTTCGTGGCATTATGTTTATTGTACCTTGAGTTACCGCCTTAGGATGGCTTGCACTGTTTTTCGCGGGGACGTGTTTTTATAGCCCTGATCAAAATCTGGACCGGAGAGCCGCAAGTGCGGATAGAGCTCGCGGCATTTGCACTTAGGTCAGCCTTCCCTGGAGACATTTTAGAAAATATTACAACACAGACACAGGGGTAGTCCAATTTTGCAGGCCACTCCGACAGCTAGGGAGAAGATTCTCTCCGCTATTGCGGCGCTGCTATCAGATAGGCTTCCCGCCACCCGCCGGTGTCTGAAACAGAGTCCGGCCCCTTTGTTTTGGCCCTCCTCCATGACAGAGCATCGAAAAAAAATATTGTGGCGCGCTCTTTCATGATTCATTTAGATTCCGCTGCGCTGCAGCCCTTGCACCGTGGATGCGCGGACGACTATTTGCCAGAGGGACGTATGATGACGGCGTCAGTATTTAGGTGAACTGTAAATATGTGCACTTCTCCGTACGTTTAGCCTTCTTGGGGTACGATAACATGCGTTTACATTGACATCAGCGCTTTCAAGGATCGCTGGGCCATCACTGTGCGTTTTCTAATCAGTTTACTTGCTGGCACTTTACTGCACACGAATAGGCATACAGCACGCATTTGCTGTGCTTCTGAACTATTCTCGCTGGTGCGTTACTTCCATTTCTGCCTATAGAACATTGTATTATTGACCGTGTTTAGTGTCTTCACGCACGTTAAGGCCCGCGTACGTTGGGGCTTCAACACGTGTTACTGACACTTCTGCCAAGTAATTCACACTATTTATCGCACTATGATTTGTCAGAGTTGCGTTTTCAGTGCCTGCGCTCAGCTTTCTGCTCCCACGAAAATGATAGCAGTATTTTCTTTATTGTCAGACAAGAAACGAACAACAAATGTTCATGGCTACGCTGTTATATTTCAATGAAAGACCTGCCATAAAAAAGTTTTGAAATGTTCAAATCAGTGCACACGTGTACCTTACAAAAGAAACAGGGAACTAAAAGCCATGGCACACATGTTGAGCATGAGCATTTAAGAACTGTTCGCTGGTAGCCCACTGTCTGCCTTACAAGATTTCGAGATTACGAGGAGCCTTTTTCAAGACTATGATTTTCATTGTACTAGGAATTCCTGCTCTAAAATAAAATGACAAAGAAGTAAAAGCACTTTGCCTTTTATGGTAATGTGTTAGGAATGCGTATGGCTGCGTAAGCGCGAAATGAGGCGCTCAAATCACTAACTCTACGCAGCATGCTTGAACGTGAATATGTCGACAGTCCAAAGGCAAAATCAACCAGAAACACATCTCAGGAAATACAGCTAATCACAGGTATCGACTAAATGCCTCTGCGGCGGTGGCGAATATATCGGTCCACTCGCCGCACAATCTGCAATCGACGGACGGATTAAAGAGCTGTTGCCTATTATCAAACAAAATTTACTGCGACCGCGTGTAGTGAAACGCCTTCGTTATCCACTTCGTTTATGATATTAGGGGAAATTACTCTCTTCATTCTTCTGAGAGCAGAAAGACGTGCGCAAGCTCTGAAAACACAACCCTGACAGTTCATACTGCGTGCAACACCATGAAATGCTTTCGCGGAAATGTCAGCATTACATGCTGACTCCCAACACCACGAACATTTGCGTGGTTTACCTGCGTACCTTGGTGAGACAGCACCCACTAATTAACAGAATGCCTGAGAAGACTAAGTGGCGATAACGCACCAACACAAACCAAGAAACAGAAGCAAACAATGCGTGTGCAAGGTGTTGCCAGCAATCAAAACGATTAGAGAAGGCACAGTATAGTCCGCTAGCCACGTCAGGGAGAAGCTTGATATCATACGCCAAGGCGAAAAATACCTAGACGCACACAAATGTCAACTATATATTATCTCAGGATGAAGCTTGATATCGTACGCCAAGGCTAAAAATACCGAGACGCACACAAATTTCAACTATATATGGGCTCCAGCGTCAAGTTTCACTCCTGATAATGACCGTCTGCCGCGCCAAGGGCTGCAGAAACACTGGAATCCGAAGCTCGAAACGTGAAAGCGCGCCGAACTATCATTTTCACTGCTTTGTCATCGAGGAGAGCGAGACTGAATGGGCCGTAACCCCTCTCAGCGCACACCCTCGCCACCGGTGCGCGAAGGGGCGCATCTCATAGCAGTGCCGCGATAGGGGCTAGCAGCCGAAACCCCGGCTATTCGGAGCGGCCTGGGAACATTTTACTAGCCCTGTACCATTATGAAGGTGTTATACTTCAGTATCACTTCAATATTTAATGTCATTTAAAGCGAGTGGCATTCGATGTTTCCAGTGTCGTTTTCTTGCTTTCGATGCTGCATGGCAACATATAATGTCGTTCGCATATGATGGGGAGTATGGAAAAAAAAACAAAGGATAAAAAAGCATTTTAAAGCATTGTGTAGCATATTAAAGCTGAATAAAAGTTTTCTGTGCGGTAATACAGGCATCAATTATTATTTCCGGCCACACTGCAGTACTTATCCATGAAAATCTAAGCCAAGTACAAAGCCATCCACAGATCCTATAAATATAAACAAACAATATGGCTGACACGGTGGTGCACGGATACACAGCGCGGAGGTGGAACTCACCTTCTGTTTGCTTTGCCGCTCAGAACCCTTTTATAGTGTCGCATTGCCCCATTTGGCTCACAAGGTACTATTGTTCCTTGCCACCTTGAAGTGTTGAATTCAACTGGTGAAATTTTGATATTGGCAGGGAGCCTTCAATGCAGGCTCTGCGTCGCACCTGCCTCTGATGGGCTTTTGCAGAGAGCTCTTCTCGGACCGGAATAAACAGGTGTTTAATGTAGTCTGTGGATTTGTCAGTCGTTGGATGAGGCAATGGTATATGGGCCTTCCTCTAGACGGCAGGACCTTCAAGTTAAAAAAATAGACACTCCTCTGCAGTACCTAAGTATGCAAACGAAACACTGTCTATCTTGAAGATTTCTGACTCGCTTTCCCCACGTGTCGCACGCCTCCATGGTCGCAGCTTCGGAGTGGATGGGCGGGAGTGTGTTGTCGCGTACGTGTTTGGGAGCGTGAGTGTGTTTCGAAAGTTGCGAAACTTCTTGATATGATAAAAAATTTTCCTTTTACTTTATGCAAGTTTGTATTTGTTTTAAAAAATGAATTTCTCAAAGTATTATTTTCTTGATATTTGGGTTAATTTTCGCGTTGCTGCGTGTTAGGTTAGACGGAAATAAGGAAAGTCATCTCTTCGTTTCCTCTGGAAAAGGGAATATATTGTGCGTGGAACTTTAAGCTTTTCTTTTCTTGGATTGGCTTTTTACTTATTTGTGAACATTTTTATATGTTGATTCAGTGTTTCACGTCATCTCTAGTGGAAAATTCGAGTGCACGTTCAACAAATTATGTCATTTTTCAGCCCATTCACTCCCGTTATATTGAATTTCAGCTGTTCGCTTACCGCTGCTTCGGCTGCTATAGCAAGCCCCGCTCACTGTACATGATGCCAAGGATCACATTTTCATTCTCGGTGACAGTTCTCAATTCAGTTTACAATGAAACAAAATTCCTTTTAAGAGCATTAGCTCTCACTACTTATATTTTCCGCATTACCGTTCCTTTCCCCGTCGCTTTCAGGTTCAAGATGGAGGCCAAGTCACATGCTCATAGATACAGTGTTGCAAATACTTTCTGAGCTACCGCGTGCCCACGTATGCAATAGAATTCACCACCCGGTCCGTTGTGTACGACGTCATAAATCCCCAAAGCCACGTTATAATTTTTTTTAATTAAAATTTGAACTCCTATGTAATCATAGGTAAACCGTTTCGCAGAATAAAGCCCCACGCGGCGTGCGGAAGGAACGTTATAATGTTACATCATCAACATGGCGACGCTGCCTTTCATGAAAAAAAAATGACCCAAGAACCAAAAGAACAGCTCGCGAAGCAATCTTCAGCGGCATCCTAAGATGCTAAGCAGGATAAATGTAAAGGAATAAAAAACATTTGTTCCCTCGCATCAAAAGCGAGGTTTCACGACAGCTGTCTTGCTGTGAGGTGTACAAAGGATTTTAATTTAGATAACATTATTATTTTAAAAGCTAGCGTAATACTGGTGTAATATGCCTACTGCCTATTATATAGACAAACACTCGAATTTCGCAGAATTTTTAATCAATGTGGGATTTTTCCCAATAAAACGTTATTAAGTGAGCTCATTTTCTGTGAAAGCCTGAGACAATAGGGTGAATAACATCCACGCTGTTCAACGTTTATCCATGCAATATTCCTTTTATGATTTAACGTTTTATAACAAAGCTATGAATATGCTTGCAAACACACGCGTCTTAGGCCTGGATACCCCACAGCAGGTAACGCCAAACCTTTTCTCCCAAAAAACCTCTTCCGGTAACATATAGTCGTTACAGGTCTAGAGGTGTCACAACAATGCAAAAAATATTTTTCTCGAATTCAGGATGAATCATTTAAAGTAAAAGGCTTCAATACATTTAGATTTTGCCTTTGTAGCAAGAAATACTGAGCTCAGATTGGGAAGGTGCTGAGGGTGTCGATGTAAGATTTTTCCAGGCTTTGCGAATACTAGAAGACCATAAACGAAATTTGCAGGGATATTGTACGCACATACGTGGAATAGCCTTTAATGTCCAACCACGAACTATATCCTCTTCGCTCGAATAGCACTATCAAGAGAAAAATACTGCAATCTTGTAGGTTCATTGAACTACTAATGCTGTCTGGGTAGCATCAGACAGACAAATCAGCTGCTCACACAAATTCACCATTAAAACGGGCATACTGGTATTGCTAAGACAAAAAACGTGGATGTTTCAATAAAAAATGCTAGCTCCTACTTCATTTATTTCATTTTGTTAAATTTGGACAGCGATGAGCTGGGAAACTGCTTCATCGTACCATGAACCAGCTTCTTAAATAGGAGCCATTTGGAAGAGTGAAAAGTTTAATTTATCATAAGCGCTCCTACATGTGCATTAGACAGCTGCAACTCGAGACAGAGACAAAAAAAAGCAATCTGCGTCTACTAAGAGCCACAATCTGCCTTCCTCTACAAGAAAGAGAGTCACGAAGGCCACTGGTGTTCCCTTGTCGCCACCATGGGCCGGAATGCAGCGCATCAGAGGATGGCTTCCTTTGTCCTTTTCACTTTTTTAATTCTGAGAAAGGGCGCATTTGCATTCCAAAAAGTGGATTTGTGTTCAACGCGCCTCAGTAAGTAATAATCTCATCTGCTACCTTTGCAGAAAGTAAGTTAGCTTACAATAATGCGGAAGGGCGCAATCCTCGAAATAGTGCGCAGATAAAACAACATGCTTGCACTCAGAATCGATGCTATATGGTCTTGTTCGCAGCTTTCTAGCCTAGGCAATGAAGTAAGCTTTCGTGGACTTTATTTGCTCATATTGTTTGATGTTCGCTTTCCTTGGCTTCAAGCACAAGGAGGACATAAACTAAATGATATATAGGTGCGCGTTCTGCTCACAACATTACAGAATGAACTTGAAAGACCAACGTGAATGCATCTTTACGTCACGCAGATACCTAAGCACTGATGTCATATTTATTTGGATCCTGTTTTCCCGGAATATTACCTGCCTAAAAGACGAGTCCAGCGTAACTAAATGCAAAAAAAATAATATTTAAAAATCCAGCTATGAATAAAGTCAAAATTTTCATTACGGCGCGCAGAGAAGTCCAAATTAGGCAATGTTTCGGTGGACAAATGCATCAGCGCGACCACTGTCAGATAAAAATATTGCTGTGCAATACCAGACATTTAGTTTTAAAAGATAGCTTAATGGCCCATCGTGGATAAAAAAAAATTACCGTCTAGACATACATACATATGCATAAAAATCACATCATGGCTGTGTTGGTTGAAACTGACTAATTGAATTTCCATTTCGGACACGCCACACAGTGTTTTCTACACAGCCATTCATACAAACAAAAATAGTAAGCTACGTCGACTCAGAAACTTCGCACTGTAACGTAGAAAATCATGTGAATACAGCGTAATGCACAAATCAGTTAGATTTGCTAACTGCGTCCCTCAACTACCTTTCACACAATAGTGCAGAAAAACATCTTTTTAAGGAACTAAGGATTTGTTTTTCCTTACTGTCGAAATTGGTGCGGCATATATACCATCACCATTATCAGCCGGACTTTACCCACCGCAGGGCGAAGGCCTCTCCTATGTTCCTCCAATTAGCCCGGGCCTGTGTTGCTGCTTCCACTTGACCCCCGAATTCTTCTGCCCAACTTCTACCACCCCCTTACACCTTCTTTCCCTTGGCACCCAACTTGTTGCCTAAAGCGATTATCCATTATTTCCTCTTCGCATATGTCCTGTGTATTCGAATGTATTCTTGAGTTTAAATAGAATGTCAAACACTCGGGTTATTTTGCTCACTCTGCACGCTTCCTATCTCTCAACGCCCACCCACCATTTTTCGTTACATAGCATTCTGCTTTGTCCTCAACTTAAGTACAACCCTTTTCTTTAGCCTCCTGTTTCAGCCCCCTGGGTAAGTACAGGTAAGATGTAACTGTTGTAGACTTTTCTCTTGAGCGATACCGGTAAGCTAGTAGTTATATTCTGCAAATATTTGCCAAATGCGCTCCATCTCAATCTTACTCTCCTAGTCATTTCCCTCTCATAACATGGATCTGCGGTTACTACCACTCCTAAGTACACATATTTGCTTACCACTTTCAATGCTTCGCTGCCTGTTATGAACTGCTGTTGCTTCCCGAGGCTGTTGAACATTATCTTAGTCTTCTGCATATTTGTTTTCAAGCCTATCTTCTCCTGTCTAGATAATCAAACATTCCTTGCAGGTCATCCCCCGAGTTACTTCACAAGGCAATGCAATCAACGAAGCGAATTTCAGGTCACTTAGGTATTTTTTATCAACCCTTATCCCTAACTGCTCCCAATCCACGTCTCCGAGTACTTCCTCTAAGCAAGCTGTAAATAGCACTGGGGGGATAGTATCTTTTTGCCTAACACCTTCGTTTATGGGAACTTTGTTTCTTTATGTAAAACTATGGCTGCTGTGCAGCCACTAATATTATAGCATTAAATAATAATATTGTTACGGGAAATGCTCCAGTGTTGTTCACCGTCCTCCAAGAATGCCCCCACGACGTTATCCTTGGCATTGACTTTTTAACAGCCCACTCTGCCCTCATTGACTGCTCTACCGGCCTACTTCGCTTGGACCTTCCGCTCTGCTCTGAAGACCCCTCCTGCTCACCCCGCCTTCGATCAGCACAGTTCTGCCGCCTTCCCCCTGAAGCTGCCGTCTACATCCCTATGTCACCATTCCCACCCGTCCCAGACGGCGACTATCTCGCGTGTCCCATTACTGATGTCATCTTGCAGCGGCACGTCACCCTTCCTCATCTGATTGTGCATATCTCCCAGAACCGTACCACCCTCCCGGTCCTTAACTTCAGCTTATCAACTCAGGTTCTGCCCGAGGGAATTTCACTAGCAGAGCTGTCGCCGATGACCGATTGTGCCATTTCAGCTCTGACTACCGATAATACAAATGCCGTCCCTGCAACACCTCCCTCGTCCTCTACATCGCGCCCTGATCCTGTTAAAAGCATGATTGCAGCTGATCTCCAGCCTGAATTCGCCGCAGAGTTAAAACAGCTTTTGCTCACCTACAGTGACCTTTTTGACTTCGGTACCCGCCCATTGGGTCAAACCACAGTTGTCAGTCACCGCATTGACACCGGTGACGCCAGTCCTATTCACAGGCGGCCCTATCGTGTTTCGCTTGCCGAGCGACGCGTCATCCAAACAGAGGTCGACAAAATGTTGGCGAACGACATAATTGAGCCTTCCAGCAGCCCCTGGGCATCCCCTGTTGTGTGTGGTCAAAAAGAAAGATAACAGTTGGAGATTCTGCGTTGACTATCGTCATCTAAATAAGATAACCAGAAAAGATGTGTATCCTCTTCCGCGTATAGACGACGCGCTTGATACTTTGCACGGAGCCAGCTACTTTTCGTCCATCGACCTTCGTTCCGGCTACTGGCAGATCTCTGTCGACGAGAGAGACCGTGAAAAAACAGCGTTCATCACCCCTGACGGCCTTTATCAATTCAAAGTCATGCCTTTTGGCCTTTGCAATGCCCCAGCAACCTTCGAACGTATGATGGACTCTTTGCTCCGAGGCTTCAAGTGGACCACTTGTTTGTGTTATCTTGACGATGTAATAGTTTTCTCGTCTACATTTCAAAGCCATATTCGTCGCCTTTCTACAATCCTAGCGCTTTTCCGCCGCGCGGGACTGCAACTAAACTCCAAAAAGTGCAGCTTTGGTCACCGACAAATCAAAGTCCTTGGTCACTTGGTTAATGCTGCCGGCGTTCAGCCTGACCCCGACAAGATTCGTGCCGTCAGAGAGTTTCCCACTCCACGTTCATCCAGCGATGTTCGAAGCTTTATTGGCCTATGTTCTTATTTCCGACGATTCGTCCCGAATTTCGCAGCGCTGGCTCGTCCTCTCACCAATCTCCTAAAGAAAGACGTTTCATTCTCCTGGGGGCCTGAACAAGTTGCAGCTTTCTCGGAACTTATTGCTGCTCTCACAACTCCACCCGTCTTGGCCCATTTCAACCCATCTGCCAATACTGAACTCCGCACCGACGCAAGTGGCCACGGCATTGGAGCTATACTTACCCAGCACCTCCACCAAGAGATGTTACGGGAAATATTCACAGTAAGGCAGTTGTCCACACCACTGAGGATGATCACAGCACAGCACTTGCACACCACAGCACTCGTCTGCGTCTTCTTCTTCTTGGAGTCTGTCGCACTTCTTTTTCGTCAGCACGGCCAGCGAATACCGCTCAGTAACAATATATTTATATATCAGCCATTATATATTAATACATGTTATGTATTAATATATCATCATCATCATCATCATCATCATCATCATCATCATCATCATCATCATCATCAGCCTGACTATACCCACTGAAGGGCGAAGGCCTCTCCCATATTCCTCCAATTAACCGGTTCTGTGCTAGCTGCATCCACTTGACCTCTGCGAACTTCGTAAACTCACCCGCCCACCTAAATTTCTGCCGCCCCTGCTACGCTTTCCTTCCCTTGGAATCCAGTTTGTTACCCTAAGCGACCAAACGCAAGTTGTCTTAACAGATATATACATATATATATATTTATATATATATATATATATATATATATATATATATATATATATATATATATATATATATATATATATTCCCCCCCGGCGAAAGGACGAGCCATCCTGGCGGCTCACGGCGATGACACCATAGACGGGCCATACATAGTATGGTTTGAGGCGGCCCACATGGAGAGATTCGCGGTTACGTCGGCGGAGATCAGAGGGTGGCTTCACGAGTTCCACGATATAGTTGACTGGGAAAGTGCGGTCAAAGATCCGATAGGGTCCATGATATTTCGGTTGAAGTTTGGAGGAGAGACCGGGAGTTGTAGGTGGCACTCGAAGCCAGAAGAGAGAGCTGGGTTGGAAGATGTCAGGAGTGTTAGCAGAGTCGAAGCGGGACTTTTAAATTAATTAAGCGGAGTTAAATTCTCCCATTCCGGTCCACTTGAGCTCGCTGATACCCAAGATATCAATGTTCAATCTGTCCATTTCTCGCTTGACGACATCCAGTTTACCTTGCGTCATAGATCTTACATTCCATGTTGCTATGTGATATATCTCCTTGCAACATCGGACTTTCCGGTCGCTTCCCGGCACATCCACAACTGAGCGTCCTTTTGGCTTTAGCCCAGCCGCTTCATTCGTCCTGGAGCTACTAGTAATCGCCCTTTGTTCATCCCCAGTAACATGTGGGACGCCTTCCAACCTGGGGGGCTCATCTTCCGGCGCCATATCATGAATGGTATTGTGACTGGCCATAGGGTTTTCTTGGCAGGAAATACTGGAGTGGGTTGCCATTACCTTCTCTAGTGAATCACATTTTGTCAGAACTCTCTACCGTGACCTGTCTATCTTGGGTGGCCCTACACAGCAGAGCTCACGACTTCATCGAGTTTCACAAGCCCCTCCGCCACGACAAGGCAGTGATCCATGAAGGGGATTTTATTGTATTAGTTATCTTTATTTTCCTGCTTTAAATTTTACAATGTTTATATACTCTGCACAAATTAGGCAATGATGGCTTATTATGTGGCTATTGTTCGATTGGCTATGGATCTGTCTCATTTAGCACATTCCTGCGGACGCCATTCTTGATGCAAGAAACGCTTTCGCATTAATATGTGCAATTGCGTCTGTAACGATGAAAAATGTCTAGAAATAAATGCTCACGAAGTGCTCACCAAGAGGGTGCTCCTCCATGAGGATGTTAATGCCTAAAACTGCGTTGTAAGTAGCTGAACTGTTCTTAACCCACAAAAGCACGGAAATCTCATTAACTAATCTGCTACCTAAGCATACTGAACAGTAAGCGTGACTAAACCCTCGAAATTATGGTCTCTTCCCTATGCACGGATTGTCGCAAGTAGTTGTGTTCGTTGGGGGCAAGAAAGAACACCACGTGACAAACCTTTGGCGACAAGAAAGAAAAGCACATGACAAAACACAATACGTCCAAAATTCTAGAGTGCACTTTGGACCACTTTGGAGCCGAAAACCATTATAGCGCGGAGGATCGTAGTCCTTCACTACGGAACCTCTATATCCCTCCCTTCTTTCACTTCGAACTTCCTCCCTTCCTTTACGGCGTGGTACATGTGTCCGCGGAGAATTGTGGCAGATACTACGCCTTTTCTCTCCTGTATATCAATTTCAAACGGCGCTGACGCCTGCTGTACTAACGCATCGTAGACATCTAGGTCTGCTTCCATTTGCTGCGTGATGTGGTGTTCGAGGAAGCGGCAAATCAAAGGCGCCGCACGGACGCCTAGATTGGAAGCCCGGCGAGGTCAGCTTCGTATATGCATTAATCGCCTGGTGACGTCTTGACCTGTCGTGACGACACATCGCGCGCCCCTTGTCGAACACAACCAGCATTCCATTGAAGGCATCAAAGTTGACCGGGGTTCTAAATTTCGTTCACAGGAAAGGAAAGACGCAGTACCTACCACATGGTGTGGGTCTGCCAGAAAACCCCATCTTTGCCCCCTATCCCAAACTCCACCCGAGAGAACTGGGAGGCGACCCTGTCCGGCTGAACAGGCGCAAAAGGTCTCAGCGCAGCGCGCCCGCGCTGCGGCAAACGCCAATGGAGGGCCTGTCTAGGCATCCCACTTATTGTATATACCTCTGTACATATTATAAATGTTTTCACCACCACCGCCCACTCGCGGAATCCCGCTATCATCCTCACGTAGACAAGGGAAATTATGAAGAGCGTTTCACGATCCCGTTCATGGCGCAGTCGGTAAAGCGCTGGGCGGAGGTGCAAGGGATGGAGGTTCGATTCCCGGTGGAGGCCAAGTTTATTTAATTATTAAGGCTAAAGCCTTTAATGGCTCATGCTGGCCAAAAACGCCCAGTCGAAAAAAACAACAGAAAATTTCTGATGGTCTGTAGTCTTGTCGTATTTTTGACCTGTTGTCTGACGTTCGTTGTTTGTAGTTTTGTATTGTGACGTTCATTGTCTGTAGTTCTGTATTGTGACGTTCACTGTCTGTAGTTCTATATTGTGACGTTCATTGTTTGTAGTTCTATATTGTGACGTTCATTGTCTGTAGTTCTGTATTTTGACGTTTTGTAGTCTGTTGTTCTATACTGTGATGGCATGCATTCTGATGTCCCGCAATCTGACATTCCGTACTTTGATGTTCTGTAGTCCGAGGGCGCATGTTCATCACATACTGTTGTGACTTTCTTCTCTCCTATTGTGAGAATATTCACACGTGCAAAATGCAACCACAGCCAATTGGGAAAAATTAGTCTCATGGGATCATAGTCATTAACTAGGCTATTTTGCAGGCATAGACCTAGCAGCTGTGCACAAAAAAAGTGTGCAAGCATGCCGAAGACATGCGAAACAACACCTGTGAGAAGCCGCCTTTATTTGTAATCCATAAAGCTGTATTTCCAAAAGGCGCTTGAACGGGAACACCTGAATGACAAAAAGATGCAGATTTCAATTAAACACCCATTTAAAATGCATTTTTAAACAAAAAAAGTGGTTTCGGTGAAGAAAAATTGATGCTGGTTATTTTGAAGGTAACTGAAAAATTAAAGAATTATTTTGTGGTTTTCCATAGACATTGGCAATGGAGAATGTTGTAGTGACAGGCACAAGAATATTTTAAACCTCATTGTGCTCATTATGTGGACCGGAAATGGACAGCACAAGGCCATTTTTGTATTACCATTTTATCAAATCATAGCCCGTCTCTCCTACATAAAGCCCACAACTCTAACGTAAGTGGTAGAATGCCAAAGTAGTAAGCCTTCATATCGAGCAATAAATAAATGTTTAAAGAGTTTAACAACGCTCATTGAAAATGACTGAAAGATTATACGTGTTTAGTCTAACGATTACTGCACACAGATATCCTCAGGACAGCCAGTATGTAATGCCCTTATAACTGCGGCCCATGCAAATCTTTCTCTGCTAGAAAAATCTCATGAAATTGCAATAGCTTTTATTACCTACTATAAGCCTATAAGCTTTTATGTTAGAGAACTGAGCAACCTGTGACACCCGCTGATTAGCTACACCTTGAAAGCAAGCATAACTCCGCTGAAAAAAAAAAAAAAATCCTGTGCATACATTACTCTGTCACCCACCGGAAGGAATACACTATAAATCTTACCCTAGAGAAAAAGGCGCAGACATTTCTGTGCCAGGTAGTGCGGCATCATCTTGTAGCGCTTGACCACATCTTCTTCACTGCAGCTCACCTCCTTCAGCAATAGCCAGGTGTCTGCACAAATAAAATCATTGATTATTTTCTATTCAATCATTCATTTGATTTTGCAAAAACGACAAAATCACAATTCGGATGAAAACTTTACATATTTTCCAGAAAATTATTGCTCAGCTGGAAGCATTGATTTACTACTGAAATACTGTTTAGCATAAAATAGAACATTGCTAGGGTTAGCATGCTGAAATACAACTACTGCTCTGACCATGATCAAGCAACTGCTGTATACATTTCCAAACGAGCAACACATGTTGTTTAGTGTTGTTAAATTTTGCAGCAAATATGGCTTTTTTTTTCGTGCTGGCCCAGTTCAGCTATGAAAGTGACTCAAAAATGCTAGCATAATTGTTGGTGCCTAACAACCAACACGCACATTGAGCCAGTCATCCATTGATAATGATAAAACCGTTTTGTGTGATCTCATCAGCCTTCCCCTGCACTGTATTTCAAACAGCAGCCATGCTCCTTAAGCAGCATGGTTTGTAGCTTGTTGATAGCCACAGTTAAACCAACACCAGCTTCAGTTTCTGAAATACCAAAAACAATACAATTCCAATTATATTGTATACAGCCACCACAAAACCAAATGAAATCTCTTCTGCAGTTCATGGAAAGATGTTTTCGTTTACCTGACAACTGATGCCACTCCAAAAGGGTAAGGTGGAGGGAACACTCTTGAGATGGCTCTGCTACGAAGGCTTCCTGTCACGCTCCTTGTACTTCAGTCCCCCCGAGGTAAACGGACATCAGCTTGAAGAAGTCGGAATCCGATCGGAGACTTAATTGGTTCATACAATTTCCATGGCCAAGGTGGACCTGTAAAAACACGAAGGTAAATGTAATTGATGTGGCTGATTCTTTAAATAAATAAGACTATGCATCATTCAAAAGAAGCACACATTTTGTTATAGTTGTTGAAGAGACAAAAGCACTTGACTGGATAAAGTTTGAAGCAACCAAGTGCAGGTTATTTATAATATACTTTAATCGTGAATCAACGGAAACGCGAAACGGCGACGACGCTCTGTGTTACTGGTATAGTACACCGCAAACTATTTGCATATGTAAGTCACAATTGCAAGAATTGAAGTGTTTTGCGATAGCATGCCATAAAATGAATTTACACTTGCGCTATAAGAGTATACTAACTTGACCTTTTATTTATTTTTTTTTTTGTTGCGATTATACATTCGTAGAATCCTTGCCCATTCACCATTATTCGTACAAAGCGAGAAATTTACGCGGAAATGCACAATCACGATGCAACACTGCAAAAAAAAAAAAAAAATGAGGGAGAGAGAGAGCGCGTGCGAATAGAACGGCAGTAACGTATGCTTTGCGTTCATGCTGTTAGCTGATTGTGCATGCGATTGCGAGGAAGGAGCAAAATTTTCTATTTTGGCAGGTCGGAGTGACGAGCCAATCGACACATGCATTTCTGTTCGCGCGAAGGCTTCGCGCGATGTGTGTCGTCGTCGCGTTCGCGTGAGTTTTCGCGTACATGTAGCTCAGTCAAAGAAGCGCGTTTCGCCATTAGCATGAACAAAAATACAGAATCGATCCGTGCTCTACAAGGCGTTATCATTGAAGATCTGAAAGGTTGGCGACAATATTTTGCGACACACAGCACAGCTCGAGTTCTCCAGGCAAGACTAATAACGCCCGTACTTGGCTACTGCTCGCGAACTGTAGTCTGGCGCCTTTGTGCTTTTCATGCTAGGAGGCTAGAGGCAGTGCTCAAGATCAAGGTGGTTGCTTAGGGTAAGAGTGAGGGTTTAGAAACTTCATCCGTCATCGTAGCTACTAAAAGTAGAAAAGAAAGACAAACATCACATTACGTACCTTCTTCCGCGCATCACGCTCGTCATGGCGTTTCCGGTTCAGCCTGCTAAGCTCTCTGCTCCATCCCTCCATTTCTTCGTCTGCGGTTAAGTGCAGCGTTACGATTCATTTCACGCTTCAGAATACAATTCAAAACACATCGTAGCAAAGAGACGCTTACCTGTAAAATCAAAATATATGTGCAATGTGGTGGGCGCCGCGCGGATTTTCTTCGCCTTCCCAAAATCTTCAACATCGTTCTGTCGAAGTTTCCAATGTCCCGCGGTGAGGACTTTCGCACAGTGTCTTCTCAGATGATATAGCACTTGTGCTCGTTCTCGTGTTAAATGAGTACGAACAGAAACGTCGCAGATCAGCATAAAGTCACCGAAGGAGAAAGACGACTGCACGGGCAGCACTGACGTGATCCGCGGGACGCGGCATCTTGCTAACTTGAGTGGACGAGGAGGAAGCGGAGAAAGAAACAAAAAAGGGAGGGAGGGGGGGGGGGGGGGTCTGTGGACTGCCGGCGGAAACGACACCGACACTGTAAGCGTGCGGATAGTGGGAGAAGGAAGAGGGGAGGAGAAAGAAGAGAATGCAGATGGTCGCTCGCGTCCCGCTGCCGCCAACGCGGCATCCATCTTGGCCAACTGGTTTTTCGTGGAGAGGGAGAGAGAGCTATGAAGGGTGGAGGGGAAATGGCCGCCTTGCATTCCCAGCAACAGAAGAAGACAGGGAAGCCTCCTCCGGGCTTGTGACAATGGGAGCCGGGCACGGGCACAACAGGCTCTCTCATGGTCGGATTCGAGAGCGGCGGCGGCGGCTCTACTGGCGGCCCATACACACTTCGCTAGCGCTGGTGAACTGTGACACATTCGAGAATATTTCCTTCCGGAGTGAATGGAGTTAAAATTGTTTTACTTTAATTGTCGTAAGGAGCACGAAAGAATTGTGAAAAAGGCCAAGCTTCGCTTCTGAATACGCAATTCACTTTTATCGGGGTCTTTAAATATCACATCGTGAATGAGCTCTATTTGGAAGGTCTTAATTGTGCTTCTTTTTACTATTGCAATCATGATGCATCGCCAAGTAAACAAGTCAACATATTTTAGGCAGTTGGAAATAGTTAGGCAAGCAAAATGAGAAAGTAAAAATTGATGTTTGTCGGTAACATACACCTGTGTTGCCTTAAATCATTGAGCCGTGCATGCTCAGCCATCCTTTCATAAAGCACAAATTCCTGCGGTAATTTCGCTTGACTCGCTCGATACCTTTATTTAATCACGTGATTTTTCTGACTACTGTCAATTTTGCTGCGCGTGCATTTCAGGGAATTCTGCCTTTTTCCAGACGAGGGTTCATTTTTGTTCGAGTAATATCCACATACACACAGCCGCTGAAGAGCAGGGGCATAATGCAATTGTAAAGACCAAATTCGATGCAGCGTCCTTATGTACGCGAAGCAGCACAGGTAACTACATGCTGCACTGTCACGTTTTTTCTCGTGTTTAGCAGCGGCCTCCGTCACACGATTATGAGGCCAGTTTCACTTTTTAGGCAGCACGTATTTACTATCAGGAGCTTGTAAATTCTGCCGATGGTATTGCGGTGGGGGCGTCACTAAACCTTCGGAATGACAGGTGCACAGCTCAGATATAAATAAAAATCAGCCACGCCTTTGCAGCACTTGTACGCAAACGTTATGTTATCGCCTGTGGTGCTAGCGCACACTCGTCTTCAACATTTTTCTCACTGTTCGTGATGTACACTTTCTACTCATAACTGCCGAAAGCTGCTAATCACCATTCTAGTGGAACCTTACTTCCAACATACCGACGCTTCAATCGATATTTTTATGCGGGAAGTTTCCTCAATTTAACATTTTGGTAAAAGGAGCCGGGTCGTTCTCTTTGACAAAGATTTTGAGGTAAAACTTCGTAGTGTGCTTTTTTAACAATATCAAACACTTCGAATTCAGCGTACAACATCGTGATGTAGAGGCAAACGAATTTGACAAGAGAGCAAGATGAACTGTAGAAAACACCCGCTTATGATTCAAGGTGGTTGGAACCTACATTCACGGGAGCTCAGAACGATTCCCAAAAGGAGTCCCAGCAGAATTCAACATGCGGGAAAAATAAAGGAAAAACCCTGCTCACCGAAACTCATCGCAGTGCACAAGAAGGTCATTCAACAACATGGACGAAATTATGTCTACACAACGCCGCGATGAAAACAGCCTCAACGGTTACAAATATCGATCTTTGCATCATTTACCTATGGTCTACAGTGAGGGAATTAGCCTAGGGGAGTGTGCATAGAAGAGAAGGCGTATGCATCGGCTTCTGTACCGATCAAGTCCGCAATGATTTAGTGCTGACCTTTAACGACAGGAGGTCACTGACCACCACAGCCTGCCAGGACTCTTAGTGATTTCCGGCGTAATGATTTTTACTTGCTAATCTTAAGGAAGCGAATCGTTTCGTCTGTAAATTCAAGAAAATCGAATTTTTACCGCCTACTTTATCCTGCCTCCGCAGTACCTACAAGATGCTGGTATGCAATATTATAAGCTTTATACCTCATTGAAATCAAAAAGGAAGAGGCTTTTTATTTTTCTTTCTTTCTTTCTTTCTTTCTTTCTTTCTTTCTTTCTTTCTCTCTTTCTTTCTCTTTCTTTCTTTCTTTCTTTCTTTCTTTCTTTCTTTCTTTCTTTCTGCTAACTCTTAAATTGTCAAAAAGGGTCTCAGTATTGCTGTGCTTAGGAGGTCCCCCTGCAGGTCATGCTGCAATTAAATCCACCGAAGTTTAAATTGACGACTGGGAATGTGGAAAACAAATGCTATCGCGTTATTATTTCTAGTGACTGAGACCGAAAAGAAATTCGTTAAGACTATGAGTTAGCGTCCGTCTTATTTAATTTCGGCGCTAGTTCCCGCCTAGTAGCAGCCATCCTTTTATCACGCGCATCGGTTATCTCGATATTAGATCACGATAGCGACGTTCGTCTGAGGCCATCCGCCAGCCGTGAGCATGTGCGCGTCCAGAGGAATCGGACTCCCTCCCTCTGTACCCGGCGCCGTTTAGGTTTTTTTTTTCTTCTTCTTTTTTTTTTTTTTTTAGCGTGTGGTGTTTTTGAACGTTCGCGCGTAGCGTCTGCAGTGGCGATAGTGTGACCTTAATAACTAGTTGAAAGTGTGCACTGCGCCAGCGAAGTGCTGTGAAACTGCGATCCTTTCGAGTGAAGTGCGTCAAGAAAGAGTTTGTATTTTGTATTTTGTAATTTACTTTTTTGTTAAAAAGTTCATAATTCTTTTACAGTCTGTTTTTTCCGCCGTCATGTATATTCTTTAAAACCCTCTTTTTTGCAACAATCGATTCTGCAGTACTTCGGAAGCCGCACCATTCTTACTTTTGTGGGCTATGCCAATGACTCAATCAAACAACAAACCGGAGTGATAATTCTCTTCCTGGGGCAGGACTGTCACAAAGGTCTTTACAGGAACTCGACACATCAGAGCCCTTTGACTGACTGTGGCCTGAATGTGATCAACAGCATAACTGTAAGCTATGGCAATCTTATAATGGGGGAGCTGTATTAGGAGGCACGTGAACGATCTATTTCGCCTAAGGGTACCCGAGAAAAGCAATAAGTTAAGTTATTGCCTGAGGCTGAATTTTCAACACACGTTGCCTTGACCTTGTTGGGCGATCGTTTGTTCAACAACATTTATTTTCGCATGGGCTACGCGTATCTAAAGATTCATTCTCAGGGCGACCATGATGAAGGCACAGCAGAACTTCGACATAGTGTAGCGACCATTTCATCAACCTTGCTCACAGCGATTTTATATATCTGGAAATTTGATTTCTTCCATGCCTTAGTTATAACTCCCCTTTTCTCTTCTTCCATCTTTATTTCGCTTTTTTTTAATCTTCAGCCTAGTTCGCTCGAGCTCCGGCCAGTTTTTCTACTGCCCACTTTACCAGTAACGCTTCATGTCGTTTAACCCCACTCACCTTTGTGGGGGTGCCCAGGTAAAGAAAATACACAGCAGAAAACAGCTTTGTCTGCCGCCCCGCAACTATCCTTTTCCTTTCCTTTCTGGGGCCATCAGTCCCTTTCCATGTCCCTACCTCGTTTGTCACGTTCCCCAGCCTTCACTCGGCCGGCAGCGTCTTTTGCTTAGTGCCGCCGTCGACGCTCGTTTTGAGCAGGCCCGGAGTGTCGGGTCGGCGGGTATCTTGTGCCATTGATCACCGTGTCTGTACAGGTTTTTGGCCATTTGGCTCATTTTAAAGTTTTTCTCCTTTTTTGCTCTTTTCAGCCACCTTTTATCCTTCAAATTTTGCTCTATGCGGAATAAGCGATCAGGTTTTAGTCGGCGCATTTAAGGTCTTCTCCTGATTGCTTCGTTTGAACAAGCGGACTTTTTTTCTTTTTTTACTTTGATGCACCGCTTAAAAGGTCCTTATTTTCTTCAGAGTGCCGCGCAGACGAGCGTGTCGCCTTGCTGTCTTGCAGTCCTGTCTCGTACCTCCCTGCCAGCAGTAAACGTGGCTTGGAATGCCGGTGGCTATTTTTTTTTCCTATTTGAGCTGCCTCTTCTAAGCAAATATTGTAAACGCGCGAGGGGTACAGCGATGGGTGCGCACACAGCCACCGCGTCACGTGTACTGCATGCAGTTGTGGTCCTTGAGATTTGATGGTTCATGGATCCATTGAGCTGTGCCGCCGAACGGTTTCTGACACAAGAGGCTAAACGCGCGCTTCTATGAGTTCGCCTAGCATTGTTCGCAAATGTCGCAAATGGCCTTTGGACGTGAGCGCGTATGAGAGTTAGGGATGACTCGCAGATAGAGATAAAGCGATTAAGACACCCTCCCTCCTCTATTGAGTGTTTCATTTTCACGCCGTGTGGGCAAGGGTGAATGCATCGCGTACGTGCACTTAACGCTAATTTAATACGAATCCATAGTGTAGTTTGTGCTTCGTGCTGTTTAGGGATGTAATTTCGTTACGAGATATGTGGTGCTAGGCGCTGCCTCTGGGTGGTCTATCTTCCTTGCGTGCTTTCTTGTCTCTTGCATGCTGGTTGTTTCTCGTAGCGAGTAGTTTAATTTTTTCTTTCAGAATGCCGAGGTCTGCTGCCTCAACCGGCAGCGTCTCGTTGCGTGACGGATGATGATGTTAGTCAAATTTAGTGCCGTTTCTGCTGCCCTATCGATCATGGTTCGCATTCGCCGAGTGCTAAAATCTTCGACGATTATGCATTACACCTTAATCCCAATTGACTTCTTCATATCAATACATCGTTTTATTATTTGGCCATAAAGAAAGTGTCCGACAGCGCAGTCGCGAAGTCCAATCAAATCTGAGGCTCTGAACCGATATAAAGATGCAATATCGAATCATTTTAAGTCACAACAGACAGAGAAGGGTCCAGACAGTAAATTCGACCGAAAATGTCATAATTGTAACATCAGCGTGGTTCGACGAACACGGTAAGGTGAAGGAGCAAGCGGTTCAACGTTTCCACAGCTCCGCATGTAACCATCACACGCACTGCCTGTCGCGAGGCCGTAGTTAACTATTAAATAGTACAAAAACAAATCGACTTTTGCCAGCCACGGTATCTGCCATCAAGTGCAGCGGCGCCCGAGCTGCGGTAAGGAATAGAAAGGACAACGAGAAGACAGGGATCGGAAATAAAAGAAGGGACATACGAAAGAAAGGACAGGGCAGGTTATAATGGTATAAAATCAGTCAGTCACGTGGAAAGTGTACAATAGCATGATGCCCGCCGCCCATTGTCTCAACTTATGAAAGCTTGCCAATACGGATAGGTATCAAATGGCGGCACAGCACCGCCACAAACGCCACACAGGCTGCCGCATACAAGGAAGACTCAGCCGGAGCGAAGACCCACCCTCTCTCCTAGCAGCGAAGAGACCTATCCAGCCACCTGGTCGGAAGGGGAAGTGGGGGGAGGCGTGCGCGGGAGAGGGGCGGAAACCGGTTGCTGGCCAGTTCCCGAATCCGATCCTCCAGAGAAGCGGTTTGCCTGCAAGCACTCCCAAACGTAGTTTGCAAAACTTGTCTCTTCGTCCCGTTGTCCACCGCGGAGGAATGGGTGCCTTGTAGCGAGCTAATGCGTGTAGGTGGGCAGGCTACAGTGGAAAATCAATTCCCTTCAAACGCCGTACCATTATCGTACTGAAATTAGCGTGTCCTTCTACCGCACTAAAATATACAGAAAGCCCCATTTTCCCCTGAGACTGCCCGTGCATCTGCCATGTCTGTAGCGTCGGTCCCGCCGAGCTGGGCGCGAACAAGCAATGACTGCGCGCGAGTGCTGGAGACGTGCGGGGAAGTTACTTGTGCAAGCATATGCCGTCCTCGTTTTTGGCCAAGAACGTGTGATATCAGGTTGCTCCACGAGAGTCATATCTTTTGTTGTGCATAAAGGATGGAATTTATCATCGACGTGAGAACAAGGATAGATCATTTGAAGAGATCGCTACAAATTTGGAAGCAGATTTCACAGGTGAGAAAGATTTATTCATCCGGTTGTCTTAAGGATTGAGATAAAACAGAAGTAGCTTTGCGATTGTTCCTGTGAAACTTATTCGCACTCATCGAGAAGCTAATCCCTGCATGGAACGAAACATGAGTATTGCGGTCGTGACTGCGCCGGCAATCGCCCGTGATGCTACTTGATGTGCGCGTGAATGGCGCAATTAGCGGTATGCATGCACGGCAGCAGATAGACACTCAAGGCGCGCTCTGTTTTGGCACAATGAGTTGATTTTAAGGTTGTTCGAAGGCGGCTGAGGGCAGAGAGGTAGTCGCGCAGAAAAAAAATACGGCTGGTAAAAAATTAGCCTCTACATGGAACTGTCTGTAACACTGTTCTGTGTCTTAGTACGAATTTTGTATTTTGAACTGAAATAAACATGTTGATACGCAACAAAGAAAAACCTAATGTTTTATTTGGGACAAGAAAAATATGGGCGGTTCTACATGCGCGAAAAAAAAATTGCTTGCCACTGCAGAACACATTATAGAATTTTTCTTGTAACCTCGCTACCTGACCCCGCTATTACCTACATACCTTGGGTTGTCGCGACAATTACGTCAGAAGGTTGTGTTACGTTAGAACATTTTGTTGTTGCGGCAGAACGTTGTGATGGTACGTCAAAACACTGTGTTGTCTGCGGCGACATCACAAAGTTTTGTTGTCGCAACAGACAGAACGTTGTGTCGTTACGTCAAAACTTTCCGTTGTCTGTTGCGACAACACAAAGTTTTGACGTAACAACGCAACGTTCTGTCGCAACAACAAAACGCTCTGACGTAACAACACAACGTTCTGTTGTTACAACACAATGTTTTGTCGTAACGACACAAAGTTCTGACGTAACAACAAAAGTTCTGTTGTCGCGACAGAAATATCTGTAGTAACATCAAACATTTCTGTAGCGCGATAGAAATTTCTGTAGTACTACAGAAATTTCTGTCGTCTTTTTCGACTGGGCGTGTCCCGCTTTTGCGGCGTTCCGATTTTGCGCCAATGAAGACCACGCGACAGGAGCGGTCGTGTACCGGCCAAAGCCACACTTGCCAGTACTGGTCAACACCTCGACCAGAAAATTCAATAAACTGGGCATAAACAAAACAGTGGAAGAGCACATCGAGGCCCACCTTCTCGCGCAGAAAATAAGACTCATGCAGACGCATACGGGAAGGAACACGCTAAATATACTGGGCATGAGAGATGCTTGCAGAGAAATAAACAGCACGGGCAGCATACCGAAAGAAATAAGAGAGATCATTAAGGCCAACCCGATTCCGAAAAACATGCATCCGAAAATACACAAGGCCAGAAGAGGGGCAAGATCCGAGGCACACGAAAGACGCCTCGCAGGGAAAAAAAAAGCATATTGTACGTCGACGCGACCGCATACAAAGAACAACGCGGAGCGGTAGCCAGTGTGGTTGATCACCAGCTTAAAAAAGTCAACTGCGCCTCGATCAAAAGCAACAACATTCTCGAGGCTGAGGAAATGGCAATCCCTCTCGCTGTCACCCACCAGGGTGAGGAGGCTACCACAAAAATAATTACTGACTCGCAAGAAGCATGCAGAAGGTATAGCAGCGGACGCATATCCACTGTGGCCATCCGCATACTCAAGGCAAGAAAAATCAGCTTTTCGAGATGCTTCATACGTGGACACCAGGCCATGAGACTGTCAAAGGTAACCAACGTGCCGACGCCAATGCCCGAGCATGCGCCAACCGGGGGGCGCACAACGACGGGGAACCGGACGCAGTCACTAGACGCTATGGAGCCATCCTTGAACATCAAAGAGCCTTAAGGAGGATCTATCCACCTCCCCACGAAGACCTCAATAGAGAGCAGTCGGTTGCCTGGAGACAGCTACAGACTATCACATACCCCAATCTGAGTCTACTCAGTAAACTCCACCCCACTACATATGAAAATAAATGTCCACTATGCGGAGAACCCCCCACACTCTACCATGTTACATGGGCCTGTCAAGAAACACAGGTAGCACCAATAAACACCACACCAACCCCGGAGCAGTGGGAGGCTGCGCTGTCCTGCTCGATGCCTGACGACCAGCTCAAGCTGACTGACAGAGCGCGCAAGACGGCAAAGGCCACTGTGGCCCTGGACTGAGGGCCCCACCAACGCCGGGAAAATTCCCTTTGTGTAAATAAAGTTTTTCATTCATTCATTCACAGTTGCCAGAGAAAGTGAGATATATATACCGCGCCTTTCCTTTCCTGTAAACCAATTATATGCACTGCAACGAATGCAGACAAGAAGCTAATGATGGAAGGCAAATTATAAAATAGGAAGGGTAGGCTTTCGCTATTCTCCTCTTAAGAGACATCTACATGATGGTAAGACATCTTTCCTGATGGGGCTGGGACAAGTAGGTCACCGTCGCTTGCGGCGAGGGCTATAGCCTGCCACCATATTTTTAATCTGTTGTAGGCCGTCATTGTACCCGCCACCGCTTCGGCGGTGGACGACGGCTGTTGTTGCGGCGCGCGTCTTTCTTTCCCTCTTTCTTTTCTTTCTTCTCTATTTTCTCTTCTTTCTGCACCAGGCAGCGGAGGTGGCTCTGCTACAGAGCCAGTAGCAGGCCCGTGCATTTTCTTTTCATTCTTCCTACAGCCACAACAACAACAACAAAAACCTAAGAGACATCTAAGAGACCCTTTATTTGTATTAACTCTCGCTCTCGAAAGCGTGACACCTCTTCTGACAACCTACAGTCGACAACGATGAGACATTATGAAGGCCTTCGCCTTAATACAGTACATAAACATAACCAATTAAAAATGAAGTATGCTATTTTTTACAGCACCTGTAAAAAACAGCAGGCGTTGAAACCGCGCACGGCATAAAACTTAAAACAGCGCAGAAAAAAAAACCCACAGAAGAACCAACACCGCTACATATTGCACGGAACACACAGCAAGACTACAGAAAACCACAGCGCATGCAGTTGGATGCAGAACTGGGGAGCGGTGATTATGGTAATAATAACCACAATTGGTAGAGGACAACGCATACCGCAGCGGAGTTGGGAGTTAGAGATTGCTATTTTCATCGATTAATTAAAGGAACGGGGTTATAGCCTAAGCTAAAGCAGAACGCTTACAAGAATTACAATACAAAGTATGTAACAGAAGTAAATTTATATAATTTGTGAGGGTTCCTGAATCATATATGGTTTGTTGGATACTTAAAGATAGGAATTGTATATCAGCCAATCCATCACCTCGAATATGTATAGCTAAAAATTTACTTCCCCAAAATCCTGCTATTTCTATAGAAACGGTATCATCTTCATATTGAACAATTATTGACGCTAGTTTCAAAACTGCCAGAATAATAATAATAATTGGTTGACAGGAAGGGAAAGGCGCAGTATCTGTCACTCTTGCTCTGTGGACATCTGAACCGCACCATGTGGGAAGGGATGAAGGTGGGAGTGAAATTGGAAAGAGAGAAGGGGGAGCCGTAGTGGAGGCTACGGAGTAATTTCGACCACCTGGGGATCTTTAAAGTGCGCTGACATCGCACAGCACACGGACGCCACTTCGTTTCGCCTCCATCGAAACGCAGCCACCGTCGTCGGGTTCGAACCCGGGAACTTCGGCACAGTAGTCGGGTGTCTTGCCACTGCACCACCTCGGCGGGGCAAAACTGCCAGAAGAGACATAAATTTTGACTACCAATGCTAATGGTACACTTTCTTAAGTGACGCAGTACTTAACGAGTTCAAGTTCGCTGCATTCATGTATTCATTCCTAATAATAAGGCACTGTGCTATACCCGGTTTCCACAACACGCTCAATACGTACCCAAACAAAGCTGGGAAACTGTTTGTTATAAAACGAAAGGTAGCTTTGGCACGGACAACACCTGACAACTACTCAAAAAGGTATCTCTACGTCCTAAAGGAAGAAAGCTGGCCACAGCTAATAATGAGAGAAACGAGAGTACGAGGAGGATCTCCTAACGACCCCAAACAGCGGTACTGCTGGTAAATATTCAAATATGTATTTGTTAATTTTTGACAGCCACTGGCACGTGTCCTTACTGCTGTGATTGTAGCGCATGTATATATTCGGTACTCTCTTCATTCTCGTGGCGGCGAGACGCATCTTTGTCATTTTCTTTGTCGCGCTAGTTGCGCCGCGATGTATCTCGAAAGATTACAGCAACTTGGGCGTGTTTCTACAATATTTCATGTAATTCTAGTCACAGTTATCGGCTTTATCTAGATGTTTCTTAGCGGCCTTTAAATCGTGCGCTGATGGATGCGACGGGCATTAGTAATTCGACGACCAGCAGTCACATTTGGTTTTTTGCCGCCGCCGAGTTCAGTTATTTTGTAGGCACAAGGGAGTCCAATGTAGAGTTAATTTCAGTGCTGCTATGCCTGTGTTTTGTGTGATATGTGATATTTTACTTTTTTGCCTTTCCTGCTGCGGTTATCAGATGAGTACGGTATAGTGGTGCGGTAGTTTTTCTTGTATGTATCGTCCGCCATCGTTTCTCTTACCCGTGCATTTTGCGGTTAATATAATCTGGTTCAGTGACAGACGTCTTTCGCATCAGACTAGATTTAGGTTTTTTTTTCTCTCCTAATGTTTTGTCTAGGTTTGGCAATTCTTTGTCATCCCCTCCCTCATGTCTGTGGTGTCGGCACTACCTCATTTTTTTTTTGTTTTATTCTTCTACCCCTAAAATCAGTATTTTTTCTCTTTGTGAATTTGTGGACCAAAGATTACAATGCCGTAGGAGACTGCAATTCTCTATTGTTCACTTGACTTTTATTTCTTTGTTGGGGACTCTCCTGTTTACTATTCTACCTCAGTCTCCCTTTTTTATGCTTCGGGTTTTGTACGTCTGCTTCTCTCTCCGTATTGTTATTCGCCACTTTGTATGACGGTGGTTTTGCTGCTGTTCCCTTCTTTTCTGGTTCTGGTTCCTGTTTTGTTTCATTAGCATGTCTGCATGCTACCTTCTGAGGTCCCTCCTACCTTCCTGAGCCAGCGTGGACCACCTTGTGACATGGATGTCTGTATTTTTAAATACCTTCTATTGTTTTTTAAAAAGTGTTTTTTTTTTTTTATCTTGAGCTTTCGCTCTCTTTAATTTATTTTATTTGGTTTTAAGCCTGGCAAAGCTTTTGCTGGTCCGGGCTCCTCTCCTTTTTTTATGTTTTTTTTTCTCAGTTCAAGAGGACGAATAAAATGGCATTGTCCCCTCCACGTGGAATCTGGTGGAGTTGCCGCATCCCTGTCAACATGACCATGACACTGAAGGCGGAACCAACTGGGCAGACACAGTCTCTCGTTTTTGTCCAGCCCCATGAGCCCCACAGCTTCCAAGGAAGACCAGACGAAGCCACGGAAGACTAGCTTGACACTTTCAAGCGTGTGGCATCATTCAACGCTTGCGACGGCTACGCCAAGTTGAGGCAAGTGTATTTCGCCCTTCAGGGATCTGCGCGAATCTGGTTTGAAAACCGTGAAGCTTCGTTAGATGATTAAGGCACTTTTAGGATGGAGCTTCTAAAGTCATTCGCAAGCGTCGTTAGAAACCAAAGAGCACAGCGCCCCCTTGAATCCAGGATTCAACGTCGAAGTGAACTCGGCCTTGCTTACGTTGAAGAGATAAAACGTCTCTTCCGTAGCGCCGTTCCAGCCATAACCAAGGAGAATAAGGTCAAACTCCTGACTCACGGTGTAAAAGAGGCACTTGTTGCCACTCTTGTAAGTCAGCAGCAATAGAGAATGACGGATTTCTGTCAGGAAGCAGCGAGTAAAGAAAAGGCCTTGGAAAGAAGGACCTGTCAGTACAAACGGCTACTTCAAGGCTCCCCAGCAAGCCACTATGGCACCTTACTAACATCAGGAGGTAACCTACAGGAACATACGCACGATATTGTCCGCGAAAAATTACGACGGATATGCCATCCTTCTAACAGCCTCAAATAACGAAGCTTGTGGATGCCGTCCAAGGAGAAGTTCAGCATGCGCTTGGCTCTCTATTATCCTCTATTATCGTCAAGTGCAGTACGCCGTCCTGAACCCAGTTGCTGCCCTCAAAGCCCCGCTGGGACGCAACCTCTTCGCCCCTCCCCCCGCCCATCAAAAAATCAAGCCCACGAACGACCCTCAAGCTCCAGGAAGTGCGACGCCAGGAGGACTCCGAGCAACCGACCTCTATGCTTTCATGGCTCTGATGCCAGCCACATTTTATCTCACTGCCCATAGAGGCGCATCGGCCTCGCCGGCTTCGCCATCGACGCTTCATGACCCCGTCCTGACGAATGAGCGCATGAAATTGATGCCTACCAGCGCAGAGCAGAGTACGCGTCGTCAAGCCACTTATCCCGCTCTCCATCGCCGTTTAGCGCAGGCTTGCCCACAGTTACTTGGGAGGAAGGTCCCCTATCTCCTGTAGGTAAAACTGAAGAGAGCAATCCTTTGAGGTGAGGTTGCTTCACGCCAAAATAAAGATCTGCCGACGATGACGAAAGACGACTCCGCTGCCGTTAAGCTAACGCTCCTTAGAAAGATACTCTCGACGACCGCACCCGCTGATTTCAATCTGACACCGCCACCCAGCGACATAAGAATAGCGTGCCCCAGCCGCGACATCAGTACACTACTTACACTGCACAACATGGTCACGAACAAGTGACGTTTAAATTAATGTCGAGGTCACGCAGTCTCCGCCCTAGGACATCGAGCCGTCTATTAGGTAATCATTGGAGCGTTCGCCGCCCAGCGCAATAAAATTGACGCCCACTTCGTATGGCCCGCTTTACCGCGGGTGGCAATCTTCTTACACTGTCGGTGCGATGCACCGCAAGAGTGAGAGTAAATGAAAGTACTTATCTTATCAGCTGCGTGGTCATAGAGAACTGCTGCCGGTGATGAACATAAAGCGGTCATCATCAGCCTCCGATCTAAGCTCAAAAAGCTCTCCACGGACCTTTTCATCTACTACGTCGACTTCGCGCATCACGTTGCTCTATACATCTTCAACGGAGAATGGACAGTGCTTACCCGTTTAAGCATCGCACCTGCGCGTTTTAGCGCCAGACACCGAAACCACCGAAGGCACCGTCAAAGGAAACATGCAGTTGCCTTGGAACGAGGGCTCGGTGTCACAAGAGACATCGCCCATATCCCAGGCGGACAAGCTCAATTGCTAGTTGCAAACTTCACCGAAGAATGCCGGCATCTTAGCATGGACGCGATGACCGCTTCTCTTGACGTGCTATCAGACGCCCGAGAAGATGGCGCCCTCCCCAGCCCTCCCCGCGCAGACGCTTCACCCACCCGAGTTGATCAGCTCACGTTCAGCATCAACCCAGCCCAACCATGGAGGAGACAACACCAGATTAGCACTCTCCTTGAAAGCTATAACAAGTGCTTTCTGTCAGTGTCGTCGAAGGTGCGACAAACTCCAATGGAAAAGTACCGCCTTCTTCCGTGGCAATACGCTCGGCCTCATTGTCGGCCGCTATAAAGCCAGGCCAACCACAAGAAAGTTGATGAACTGCTTCGTGACGACGTCGGCCAGCCATCCAACAGCCCATGGGCGGCCCCCCTTATTTTAGTGACAAGAAAGAAAGCAATCCGTTCCTGCACTGACTACCGCCGATTGAGAGCGTAACGAAGAACATGTGCACTCGCTTTTCCGCTTCACGCCACACTGGATTGGCTTTGCAACACTCAGTAATTTTTATATATGAACCTCGAGAGGGTGTACTGGCATATAGAGGTCGACGAAAGAGACCGCTAGAATGCCACGTCCTTCACGCCAGACGGCCTCCTCGAGTTCAAAGTTGTGCCTTTTGGCCTCTGCACTGCACCATTGACGTTACAGGGAGTAACGGATACCGTGATGACTGGCTTGAGGTGGCAAATATATCTCGTATGTGTAACGACGTGTTTTTCCAAATTTGAAGATCGCGTGAGAAGGTTTAGAAGAGTGCTCCACGCTATCAAGTAGTCAGGGTTTACGTTGAAAGCAGAGAAGTGTCATTCTGCCTACGAAGGGCTCTGTTTCTGGGTCATATAAGCCAGAAACCGGAAGCGAATAGCCCAGTTTTTCAGCCTGGTGACCAAAACGCTGTGCGCCGATTCTGTGGACTGTGCGCGTACTTTCGGCGATATGTCGAGAAACCCTTGCGTATACCAAACCATTGAAGCACCTTCGATGTCTCGGGAAGGAACAGCAGTTTACATTAGGTAGCGAAGTACTGGAAGTAGTCGACGATTATGTCTACTTAGGACAGGTATTAACCGCAGATCCGGACCATGAAAAGGTAATAACAAGAAGAATAAGATTGGGATAGAGCGCATTCGGCCAGCACTCGCAGATTATGACTAGCAGCTTACCGGTATTGCTCAATAGGAAAGTATACAGCAGTTGCATCTTACCTGTACTCACCTATGGGGCTGAAACGTGGAGGCTAACCAAGGGAGTTCTACTTCAGTTGAGGACAACCCAGAGAGCTATGGAGCGAAAAATGGTTGGGGTAACATTAAGAGATAGGAAGCGTGCAGAGTGGGTCAGAGAAATAACTCAGGTTACCGACATTCTAGTGGAAATTAAGAAAACGAAATGGGCATGGGCAGGACATGTAGTGCGAAGAGAAGATAACCGGTGATCGCTTAGGGTAACAAATTGGATTCCAAGGGAAGGAAAGCGTAGCAGGGGGCGGCAGAGAGTTAGGTGGGTGGATGAGGTTAAGAAGTTCGCGCGGTTCAGGTGGATGCAGCTAGCAAAGAACCGGGTTAAGTGGAAAAATATGGGAAAAGCCTTCGCCCTGCAGTGGGTATAGTCAGGCTGATGATGATGATGATGGACAATGACTGATTACCTTTACATGGGAAGCGCCGCAACACGAACCCTTCGACGAACTTCAGCGCCTTCTACAGTACCCTCCTGTCCTAGGCAAGTTTCAGGAAAACGACAAAACTGAAATTCCCACGGACACAAGCAGTGCGGGCCTATAGGCGCCTTTTTTGTTCATAAGAGTACCAGAGAAGACAAAGTTGTCAAGTACGCTATCATGTCCATCTCTAAAGCCGAAGCCAGTTACACGAAGGCTGAGAAGGAGTGCCTCGCGATCATCTGGGTCATTTCTGTGCTCCGCCCGAGTCTATACGGTAGACCAATAAAGGTGGTAAGCGATCACCACTCGTACTGCTGGCTCGCAAATTTGATAAGCACCTCCGGCCGCCTTGCATGGTGGAGTTAATATCTTCAGGAATATGACGTAATGGTTGCATACAAGTCTCGTGGCAAGCGTTCGGATGCAGACGGCTTATCCGGAGCCCCCTTCGATGCTCCCCCGTAAGACGACAAAGACGGAGCCTTCTCTGGACCGGTAAGTTCCAGCAATTTGCGCAGCAGCAGCGCTAGAACATGCGTTGAGAGACTCAGTGGATTACCTAGAAGGCAGGACAACTTTTCTATTGTTTTCAGGTGCCATTTGTCCTTCCCGTTGCGCAACGATCTACTCGTGAAAAACATCGCACCCAAGTGGAAAATATACAATCGTGTGCCGAAGAGACTCCCAAAGAAGATATGAAGACTTACTACGCTGAGCCGACAGCAGGACATCTGGGAATGGAATGCGCGTTGCATAGAGTCCAAAAGAACCGAAGTTGCACATTATGTGAAAACGTGTATCTTGTCAGCGACGCAAGATGTCTCCGATTTGACGTGCTCTCCAACTTCATCTATGAGCAACAAGTGGATAATCGTGGTAAAACAAGCTACGCTGAAGCAAAAGCCCGGCCTAATGGTACGACAGAAGTACGTTTTTGTCGAGCGCACTCTCCTGCGATCTATCTCCGCCGAAGCGCTCATCACAAATTGGGGAATAACATTTACAGCACCGGTCACTCAAGCCATCTTGAAGCAGTACAGAGAAGCGACCGGAGAACGACCGCCTACCTCCAGCCGGCAGAGTAACAGAGGGTCTGAATAAAACTATCACGGACATACTTGCTAATGTACGTCGGCGTCGATCACTAGGCCTCGGAGATCATCCTGACCTACATCCTCTTCGCATTTAGTACCGCCGTTCAAGAGACAACCCAATCGACTTCGTTCAAACATGTGTACTGCAGGGAGCTCATGACGATAGACGATCACGTAACAGACGATCATAAATATGAGTTCATAGTTTACCTTCAGTGTCTAGTGAATGCGCGATTAGAGGCCCGATTGCCAATTAAAGACCAGCAATGCACCGACGCCTGATGGTGCAACTTGCGACGTAGCAGCGTTGTGTACCAGCCAGGAGACCAAGTTTGTGTTTGAGCGCCCATACGCCATTGCGAACGGAGTAAAAAGCTCTTGCGGCGGTACTTCGGCCCACATAATGTCCATCGGCGTATCGGAAACCTTGACTATGAAATCATCCCCGAGAGCATGACGAAATACCAGCGGTGGCGGGTGGACCCATAAATCGTCCATGTCGAGCACCTGAAGCCTTATTACCCGCTCTAAAGGCCCTTGTTCTAACTATTGATTTTGTTTATATTTCTGTATATATATTGTAATCATCGAGCGATACATTAATAATTTTTATTAACAAACCGCGCTGCACGATTTTGAACATGTTCAAGAAAAAATGAGAGTAATGCCGCGAACTATTAAATCTGTTTTTTTTTGACAGCCGCCAGCATGTGTCCTTAACACTGCGATTGTAGCACAGGGATCAGTTTTGTAACTTTTGGTGTTCAAACTAGTTCTCATGAGAGGGAGCAATATCATTTTCTTTATCACGCAAGGTGCGCTGAGATGTAATCTCGAATGATTTCAACTAGTTGCGTGGGTGTCTAAAATATTCCAGGTTATGCTAGTCTCCCATTTGCGACTTTATCTAGATATTTCTTCACCGCCTTTAAATTGAGTCTTGATGGGTAGGACGGGCACTAGTAATTCGACGACCAACCAGTACGCTTGCTGCTGTCAGTCCCGCCCAGTTCAGTTATTTTGATGGCGCATGTCAGCCCATTAATGAGTTAATTTCAGTGTTGTTATGCATAAGCGTCCTTTTGTGCTCACGGCATTGTCATCGCCACGCGACATTATCTTGGTGTGCTACAAAGACAATTCCTAGCAAATGATCGGGGCATAAAAGCACCGGCTATAAATAGCCCAATAGTGCTTGCCGCAAGCAGGCTGAATAATAACAAGCCGAAGGAAACATAGGCCACAGGAGTTTGAAATGAATGTAACAAGATGCTCAGGTATTTAAATTAAAGTTCAATAGCTCTCCTGACTACCTCATGCAGAAATTCTGAAATGTGGTCTCAGTTCTAGAAGAATAATAAAAGAAGACAGCGCAAATTGATTAATTATAAAGCCAAGAAAAAAAGGTCCATCTGGAAAACGCATCCCCCCCCCTCCCACCCTTCTTGCTGACATTATGTGTGGCGAAGATATGAAACACATTGTGCAAAAAGGCTTAAACATGCTTGTACTCGGACACCTGGATTGTACTCCGGCCCCATCTACCTACGCTGGATGTAACGGTGCAGTTACGACATCAGCTGATCGAGGTCAAAACAAAAGGTGTGAATGTGATCCTTTTGATAGACGTTACCAAAGCCTTCGACGACCTCAAAGACACAGATCCTAAACAACTTGCAAAGACCCGAACGTAGAGATTATGACTTAAGAATTGACCGGAAATATTCTAACTGGTCGCTCCAGAATCATCGGCTCTGGGCTCAGGATTCTCGAAGGGATCAGCTAAGGCAGCAAAGGAACACCGCAAGGGTCTTTCATATTACCGAATCTGTTTAAAACCGAGATATTAGGACTTCCTCAACGCATACCGAAAGTATAAAATCCTAACCGCAGCATCTATACAAATGACACCTTTTTGATAGCGAGGTGAAGCGACGGACAAATTGGAGACCCGCTGCAAGAGGCTGTGAGCAAGATGGAGGTAAAGTGCTTGTAATGCTCAAGAAAAATCAGAGCCCTTGTTAGAAGCCAGCAAGAAACACAAAAACGTGCAAGCAGATGGGGATAGACTAAAGCAAATATACAAAAGTCGAACTTTGTACTTGTGGCGGCAAGATAACGCAAGGAACAACGAATCAATCCGCAGGATGGCGTGGAGCCTGCAGCAGACAAGAAGGATGATTCAGAGGACTGTGAAGCGAAAATAGGGCGCCTGCTCAACTGATTCAAACCGTCGTCTTCAGCAAGGTCATGTGTTGTACCCCGTAACTGCGCGTTACTTAATTCCAGAAAGAAAATTTGAACGACATCTACAGAAAGAGTTCCCAAGTGACGCTCGGTGTCCACGCCGGTTTTTTCCATGGAGAGGTTATTAAGACTGGGAATCTAATACATATTGGAATAGATTACTGGAGCCACGAAGACGTAGTATGTAAAGCTAATGACGATACGAAAACTCAATCAACCCGTATACGGGGCGGCGCCTCTCACACTCCATTGCCTTGTCAGATGGAAAGAAAGATGCACTAGGTGCGATACTCCTGTGAGGGTATAGATCCCAACTTGCGACCATCATCCTACGGCTACCCCAGGCAAGGCCTCCCGCACCATAAGGCTTGGGGGGATTTTTGTTTCGGGTAGCGGGCTTTTCCCAGCCAAGGGGCTCATACAATCCGGCCTGTTCTCACAGGGACGGGGTCGCAGTGCATATGCACCACATCCGCACCACCCCAGTGGGTTGAATCCTGACGCGAGCAAGTCTTCTAATATCTTACTTTTAGTTTCTTGTTCTCTTTGAAAATCACCATGGTGTGTCTCCATTCTTCAAAAAACTTCTTTCCCCCAAGTGGCATCTCTCTCTCTCTCTAGGTGGAGTCATCGTTCTTTTCTGATTTTGGCCTTCACTTCATGGAGGCTCGGAGCCTTGTTCGAGTAGGCCGCTTTGCAGCGGGCCAACCAAATCTGATAGTTAACATCTGCCAGTGTCAAGGCAAACTGCTTGCACCCTTCCTTTGGAAGCGGGTTCAAGTAGCGCACGGTGGGGTATGGGATTGCGGGGAGGCCGATCATATCTCTCAGACGCTCTAGGAATGCTGCGAAATTAGGCAGTCCAGAAAGATGTGCTCCGCTGTCTCTCGGGTCAATCAGAACGGACACAGGTCAATATTTCCCGACGCCGCAGGGATGAAGGCGCGCCGTCTGATTGGTAAGATGCCTCTTGCGAGCCTCCACATCAGGGAGGCTCGGCGTGCAACAAGGAAGTGGGCGGTTATGTACTCCATTCCCACGGTCACTGCAGGTATTTTCACCGAGGTGCCGGGAAAACTTTGATGGAGCGCTTTCGGGGCCTACTCGCATGACGAGCGATATAGCACAAAGATAAACACGGGCGAGGATCGCGCTCGTATGCAGACTTTATTGTTATTAATTTTACATGAATCTATACCATGGACTCACTCTCTATCACTATTGTCTTTTACCCCGCCGGGGAGGTGCAGTGGTTACGGCGCTCGACTACTGTTCCCAAGGACGCGGGATCGAATCCCGGCCTCGGCGGCAGCTTTTCGATGGAGGCAAAAAGCAAGGCGCCCGTGTGCTGTGCGATGTCAGTGCACGTTAAAGAACCCCAGGTGGTCGAAATTTCCGGAGTCCTCCACTACGGCGTCTCTCATAGCCTAAGTTGCTTTGGGACGTTAAACCCCACAAACCAAACCAAACCAAACTCTTGTCTTTTATTTCCTCTTGCTGTCAAGTCGCTCATTGTTTCTGCGCTGATCTCGTGCTTTCAGGCCGCGGTTCGCACAATAATTGCCTTCCCCTTTGCCTTATATTTAATTATTTGGCCTCTTGCTGCTACTACTTTCCCGCGAGAAACACATTGCTCAGCCACCTGTTCCACCAAAAAAAGTTCCAAACACTCGTTTACTATGTGCGTTCGTGTGTCGTTGTCTGTTGGTTCATGGTGGAATACTAAGGAAGCTCGGAGATAACAACAGAACAAAACAGTGATAAAATAATAATTCCGATGCAGGCTCTTTGATACACTAGAATGTCGTACACTGCACGCCTGCTGGACTCGTGGTTTCCGTGGCAGACTCTGGCCGAGCCTTCCAATGCAAAGACGACATACCTGCATTTCAGTGTCGTCCCAGACGTTGACTGCAGCAAAGCATAATGTAAGATGGAGTCCAAAGACAGACTCCTCCCGCACCACTAATGTATAGCGGTTACTGCAGCAAATCAATCGAATTGCTTGAACCATTTACCCATTTTTTTTGGCTCCTCGGCTTGGGAACCGCTTAACATGGGCAGCGATCGGAGCTGCTGCAGAATATTACCGGCTGACGTTGTAGTCTTGTTGTGCATTGACCCTGATGTGGTACATTGCACTCTGGTGCTGTCCGGTAGGAGTCCGTGCTCTGGCGGTAGCTCCTGGAGACGGGGCTACTTCGCAGGTCACTCGTCGTGGATGCGGCCACGGTGGTGCTCCCAGATGGAGAGGTCAGCAGGGTATCCGTCACCCTCATCAGATGTCATGTAGCGGTGAAAAGGTCGTAGAAAATAGTGAGGCTGGTATTGTACTGCAATAAACTGTTATTTGAGCTGACTTGAGCCCGCAAAAGAAATACCCAATTCGGTATCGGTGATAGCAGGAAGCGCGCTCGTCACTCTTGGAAATACGAATTCCTGGCGCACTTGTCAGGGCTCAACTGAAATTCGTTAAACATTTAGATAAAGATGCCAAATCTGACTGGCACAACGAAGAACATTGTAAGAACAGACGTCCGTGGCTCGACTATTCGTGCTCCAGCTTGGCTCATCTTGTGCGATAAAGAAAATGATTGCACCGCATCTCGCGATAACGAGCTTCAACAAACAAAGAGTTGATAAGGCAACTTTCTATGTGATAAGGCCACCTTCTAGTGACTGTTGAAAAGGTGCAAATAATGTTTTGAATGGTTCGTGGCATTATGTTTATTGTACCTTGAGTTACCGCCTTAGGATGGCTTGCACTGTTTTTCGCGGGGACGTGTTTTTATAGCCCTGATCAAAATCTGGACCGGAGAGCCGCAAGTGCGGATAGAGCTCGCGGCATTTGCACTTAGGTCAGCCTTCCCTGGAGACATTTTAGAAAATATTACAACACAGACACAGGGGTAGTCCAATTTTGCAGGCCACTCCGACAGCTAGGGAGAAGATTCTCTCCGCTATTGCGGCGCTGCTATCAGATAGGCTTCCCGCCACCCGCCGGTGTCTGAAACAGAGTCCGGCCCCTTTGTTTTGGCCCTCCTCCATGACAGAGCATCGAAAAAAAATATTGTGGCGCGCTCTTTCATGATTCATTTAGATTCCGCTGCGCTGCAGCCCTTGCACCGTGGATGCGCGGACGACTATTTGCCAGAGGGACGTATGATGACGGCGTCAGTATTTAGGTGAACTGTAAATATGTGCACTTCTCCGTACGTTTAGCCTTCTTGGGGTACGATAACATGCGTTTACATTGACATCAGCGCTTTCAAGGATCGCTGGGCCATCACTGTGCGTTTTCTAATCAGTTTACTTGCTGGCACTTTACTGCACACGAATAGGCATACAGCACGCATTTGCTGTGCTTCTGAACTATTCTCGCTGGTGCGTTACTTCCGTTTCTGCCTATAGAACATTGTATTATTGACCGTGTTTAGTGTCTTCACGCACGTTAAGGCCCGCGTACGTTGGGGCTTCAACACGTGTTACTGACACTTCTGCCAAGTAATTCACACTATTTATCGCACTATGATTTGTCAGAGTTGCGTTTTCAGTGCCTGCGCTCAGCTTTCTGCTCCCACGAAAATGATAGCAGTATTTTCTTTATTGTCAGACAAGAAACGAACAACAAATGTTCATGGCTACGCTGTTATATTTCAATGAAAGACCTGCCATAAAAAAGTTTTGAAATGTTCAAATCAGTGCACACGTGTACCTTACAAAAGAAACAGGGAACTAAAAGCCATGGCACACATGTTGAGCATGAGCATTTAAGAACTGTTCGCTGGTAGCCCACTGTCTGCCTTACAAGATTTCGAGATTACGAGGAGCCTTTTTCAAGACTATGATTTTCATTGTACTAGGAATTCCTGCTCTAAAATAAAATGACAAAGAAGTAAAAGCACTTTGCCTTTTATGGTAATGTGTTAGGAATGCGTATGGCTGCGTAAGCGCGAAATGAGGCGCTCAAATCACTAACTCTACGCAGCATGCTTGAACGTGAATATGTCGACAGTCCAAAGGCAAAATCAACCAGAAACACATCTCAGGAAATACAGCTAATCACAGGTATCGACTAAATGCCTCTGCGGCGGTGGCGAATATATCGGTCCACTCGCCGCACAATCTGCAATCGACGGACGGATTAAAGAGCTGTTGCCTATTATCAAACAAAATTTACTGCGACCGCGTGTAGTGAAACGCCTTCGTTATCCACTTCGTTTATGATATTAGGGGAAATTACTCTCTTCATTCTTCTGAGAGCAGAAAGACGTGCGCAAGCTCTGAAAACACAACCCTGACAGTTCATACTGCGTGCAACACCATGAAATGCTTTCGCGGAAATGTCAGCATTACATGCTGACTCCCAACACCACGAACATTTGCGTGGTTTACCTGCGTACCTTGGTGAGACAGCACCCACTAATTAACAGAATGCCTGAGAAGACTAAGTGGCGATAACGCACCAACACAAACCAAGAAACAGAAGCAAACAATGCGTGTGCAAGGTGTTGCCAGCAATCAAAACGATTAGAGAAGGCACAGTATAGTCCGCTAGCCACGTCAGGGAGAAGCTTGATATCATACGCCAAGGCGAAAAATACCTAGACGCACACAAATGTCAACTATATATTATCTCAGGATGAAGCTTGATATCGTACGCCAAGGCTAAAAATACCGAGACGCACACAAATTTCAACTATATATGGGCTCCAGCGTCAAGTTTCACTCCTGATAATGACCGTCTGCCGCGCCAAGGGCTGCAGAAACACTGGAATCCGAAGCTCGAAACGTGAAAGCGCGCCGAACTATCATTTTCACTGCTTTGTCATCGAGGAGAGCGAGACTGAATGGGCCGTAACCCCTCTCAGCGCACACCCTCGCCACCGGTGCGCGAAGGGGCGCATCTCATAGCAGTGCCGCGATAGGGGCTAGCAGCCGAAACCCCGGCTATTCGGAGCGGCCTGGGAACATTTTACTAGCCCTGTACCATTATGAAGGTGTTATACTTCAGTATCACTTCAATATTTAATGTCATTTAAAGCGAGTGGCATTCGATGTTTCCAGTGTCGTTTTCTTGCTTTCGATGCTGCATGGCAACATATAATGTCGTTCGCATATGATGGGGAGTATGGAAAAAAAAACAAAGGATAAAAAAGCATTTTAAAGCATTGTGTAGCATATTAAAGCTGAATAAAAGTTTTCTGTGCGGTAATACAGGCATCAATTATTATTTCCGGCCACACTGCAGTACTTATCCATGAAAATCTAAGCCAAGTACAAAGCCATCCACAGATCCTATAAATATAAACAAACAATATGGCTGACACGGTGGTGCACGGATACACAGCGCGGAGGTGGAACTCACCTTCTGTTTGCTTTGCCGCTCAGAACCCTTTTATAGTGTCGCATTGCCCCATTTGGCTCACAAGGTACTATTGTTCCTTGCCACCTTGAAGTGTTGAATTCAACTGGTGAAATTTTGATATTGGCAGGGAGCCTTCAATGCAGGCTCTGCGTCGCACCTGCCTCTGATGGGCTTTTGCAGAGAGCTCTTCTCGGACCGGAATAAACAGGTGTTTAATGTAGTCTGTGGATTTGTCAGTCGTTGGATGAGGCAATGGTATATGGGCCTTCCTCTAGACGGCAGGACCTTCAAGTTAAAAAAATAGACACTCCTCTGCAGTACCTAAGTATGCAAACGAAACACTGTCTATCTTGAAGATTTCTGACTCGCTTTCCCCACGTGTCGCACGCCTCCATGGTCGCAGCTTCGGAGTGGATGGGCGGGAGTGTGTTGTCGCGTACGTGTTTGGGAGCGTGAGTGTGTTTCGAAAGTTGCGAAACTTCTTGATATGATAAAAAATTTTCCTTTTACTTTATGCAAGTTTGTATTTGTTTTAAAAAATGAATTTCTCAAAGTATTATTTTCTTGATATTTGGGTTAATTTTCGCGTTGCTGCGTGTTAGGTTAGACGGAAATAAGGAAAGTCATCTCTTCGTTTCCTCTGGAAAAGGGAATATATTGTGCGTGGAACTTTAAGCTTTTCTTTTCTTGGATTGGCTTTTTACTTATTTGTGAACATTTTTATATGTTGATTCAGTGTTTCACGTCATCTCTAGTGGAAAATTCGAGTGCACGTTCAACAAATTATGTCATTTTTCAGCCCATTCACTCCCGTTATATTGAATTTCAGCTGTTCGCTTACCGCTGCTTCGGCTGCTATAGCAAGCCCCGCTCACTGTACATGATGCCAAGGATCACATTTTCATTCTCGGTGACAGTTCTCAATTCAGTTTACAATGAAACAAAATTCCTTTTAAGAGCATTAGCTCTCACTACTTATATTTTCCGCATTACCGTTCCTTTCCCCGTCGCTTTCAGGTTCAAGATGGAGGCCAAGTCACATGCTCATAGATACAGTGTTGCAAATACTTTCTGAGCTACCGCGTGCCCACGTATGCAATAGAATTCACCACCCGGTCCGTTGTGTACGACGTCATAAATCCCCAAAGCCACGTTATAATTTTTTTTAATTAAAATTTGAACTCCTATGTAATCATAGGTAAACCGTTTCGCAGAATAAAGCCCCACGCGGCGTGCGGAAGGAACGTTATAATGTTACATCATCAACATGGCGACGCTGCCTTTCATGAAAAAAAAATGACCCAAGAACCAAAAGAACAGCTCGCGAAGCAATCTTCAGCGGCATCCTAAGATGCTAAGCAGGATAAATGTAAAGGAATAAAAAACATTTGTTCCCTCGCATCAAAAGCGAGGTTTCACGACAGCTGTCTTGCTGTGAGGTGTACAAAGGATTTTAATTTAGATAACATTATTATTTTAAAAGCTAGCGTAATACTGGTGTAATATGCCTACTGCCTATTATATAGACAAACACTCGAATTTCGCAGAATTTTTAATCAATGTGGGATTTTTCCCAATAAAACGTTATTAAGTGAGCTCATTTTCTGTGAAAGCCTGAGACAATAGGGTGAATAACATCCACGCTGTTCAACGTTTATCCATGCAATATTCCTTTTATGATTTAACGTTTTATAACAAAGCTATGAATATGCTTGCAAACACACGCGTCTTAGGCCTGGATACCCCACAGCAGGTAACGCCAAACCTTTTCTCCCAAAAAACCTCTTCCGGTAACATATAGTCGTTACAGGTCTAGAGGTGTCACAACAATGCAAAAAATATTTTTCTCGAATTCAGGATGAATCATTTAAAGTAAAAGGCTTCAATACATTTAGATTTTGCCTTTGTAGCAAGAAATACTGAGCTCAGATTGGGAAGGTGCTGAGGGTGTCGATGTAAGATTTTTCCAGGCTTTGCGAATACTAGAAGACCATAAACGAAATTTGCAGGGATATTGTACGCACATACGTGGAATAGCCTTTAATGTCCAACCACGAACTATATCCTCTTCGCTCGAATAGCACTATCAAGAGAAAAATACTGCAATCTTGTAGGTTCATTGAACTACTAATGCTGTCTGGGTAGCATCAGACAGACAAATCAGCTGCTCACACAAATTCACCATTAAAACGGGCATACTGGTATTGCTAAGACAAAAAACGTGGATGTTTCAATAAAAAATGCTAGCTCCTACTTCATTTATTTCATTTTGTTAAATTTGGACAGCGATGAGCTGGGAAACTGCTTCATCGTACCATGAACCAGCTTCTTAAATAGGAGCCATTTGGAAGAGTGAAAAGTTTAATTTATCATAAGCGCTCCTACATGTGCATTAGACAGCTGCAACTCGAGACAGAGACAAAAAAAAGCAATCTGCGTCTACTAAGAGCCACAATCTGCCTTCCTCTACAAGAAAGAGAGTCACGAAGGCCACTGGTGTTCCCTTGTCGCCACCATGGGCCGGAATGCAGCGCATCAGAGGATGGCTTCCTTTGTCCTTTTCACTTTTTTAATTCTGAGAAAGGGCGCATTTGCATTCCAAAAAGTGGATTTGTGTTCAACGCGCCTCAGTAAGTAATAATCTCATCTGCTACCTTTGCAGAAAGTAAGTTAGCTTACAATAATGCGGAAGGGCGCAATCCTCGAAATAGTGCGCAGATAAAACAACATGCTTGCACTCAGAATCGATGCTATATGGTCTTGTTCGCAGCTTTCTAGCCTAGGCAATGAAGTAAGCTTTCGTGGACTTTATTTGCTCATATTGTTTGATGTTCGCTTTCCTTGGCTTCAAGCACAAGGAGGACATAAACTAAATGATATATAGGTGCGCGTTCTGCTCACAACATTACAGAATGAACTTGAAAGACCAACGTGAATGCATCTTTACGTCACGCAGATACCTAAGCACTGATGTCATATTTATTTGGATCCTGTTTTCCCGGAATATTACCTGCCTAAAAGACGAGTCCAGCGTAACTAAATGCAAAAAAAATAATATTTAAAAATCCAGCTATGAATAAAGTCAAAATTTTCATTACGGCGCGCAGAGAAGTCCAAATTAGGCAATGTTTCGGTGGACAAATGCATCAGCGCGACCACTGTCAGATAAAAATATTGCTGTGCAATACCAGACATTTAGTTTTAAAAGATAGCTTAATGGCCCATCGTGGATAAAAAAAAATTACCGTCTAGACATACATACATATGCATAAAAATCACATCATGGCTGTGTTGGTTGAAACTGACTAATTGAATTTCCATTTCGGACACGCCACACAGTGTTTTCTACACAGCCATTCATACAAACAAAAATAGTAAGCTACGTCGACTCAGAAACTTCGCACTGTAACGTAGAAAATCATGTGAATACAGCGTAATGCACAAATCAGTTAGATTTGCTAACTGCGTCCCTCAACTACCTTTCACACAATAGTGCAGAAAAACATCTTTTTAAGGAACTAAGGATTTGTTTTTCCTTACTGTCGAAATTGGTGCGGCATATATACCATCACCATTATCAGCCGGACTTTACCCACCGCAGGGCGAAGGCCTCTCCTATGTTCCTCCAATTAGCCCGGGCCTGTGTTGCTGCTTCCACTTGACCCCCGAATTCTTCTGCCCAACTTCTACCACCCCCTTACACCTTCTTTCCCTTGGCACCCAACTTGTTGCCTAAAGCGATTATCCATTATTTCCTCTTCGCATATGTCCTGTGTATTCGAATGTATTCTTGAGTTTAAATAGAATGTCAAACACTCGGGTTATTTTGCTCACTCTGCACGCTTCCTATCTCTCAACGCCCACCCACCATTTTTCGTTACATAGCATTCTGCTTTGTCCTCAACTTAAGTACAACCCTTTTCTTTAGCCTCCTGTTTCAGCCCCCTGGGTAAGTACAGGTAAGATGTAACTGTTGTAGACTTTTCTCTTGAGCGATACCGGTAAGCTAGTAGTTATATTCTGCAAATATTTGCCAAATGCGCTCCATCTCAATCTTACTCTCCTAGTCATTTCCCTCTCATAACATGGATCTGCGGTTACTACCACTCCTAAGTACACATATTTGCTTACCACTTTCAATGCTTCGCTGCCTGTTATGAACTGCTGTTGCTTCCCGAGGCTGTTGAACATTATCTTAGTCTTCTGCATATTTGTTTTCAAGCCTATCTTCTCCTGTCTAGATAATCAAACATTCCTTGCAGGTCATCCCCCGAGTTACTTCACAAGGCAATGCAATCAACGAAGCGAATTTCAGGTCACTTAGGTATTTTTTATCAACCCTTATCCCTAACTGCTCCCAATCCACGTCTCCGAGTACTTCCTCTAAGCAAGCTGTAAATAGCACTGGGGGGATAGTATCTTTTTGCCTAACACCTTCGTTTATGGGAACTTTGTTTCTTTATGTAAAACTATGGCTGCTGTGCAGCCACTAATATTATAGCATTAAATAATAATATTGTTACGGGAAATGCTCCAGTGTTGTTCACCGTCCTCCAAGAATGCCCCCACGACGTTATCCTTGGCATTGACTTTTTAACAGCCCACTCTGCCCTCATTGACTGCTCTACCGGCCTACTTCGCTTGGACCTTCCGCTCTGCTCTGAAGACCCCTCCTGCTCACCCCGCCTTCGATCAGCACAGTTCTGCCGCCTTCCCCCTGAAGCTGCCGTCTACATCCCTATGTCACCATTCCCACCCGTCCCAGACGGCGACTATCTCGCGTGTCCCATTACTGATGTCATCTTGCAGCGGCACGTCACCCTTCCTCATCTGATTGTGCATATCTCCCAGAACCGTACCACCCTCCCGGTCCTTAACTTCAGCTTATCAACTCAGGTTCTGCCCGAGGGAATTTCACTAGCAGAGCTGTCGCCGATGACCGATTGTGCCATTTCAGCTCTGACTACCGATAATACAAATGCCGTCCCTGCAACACCTCCCTCGTCCTCTACATCGCGCCCTGATCCTGTTAAAAGCATGATTGCAGCTGATCTCCAGCCTGAATTCGCCGCAGAGTTAAAACAGCTTTTGCTCACCTACAGTGACCTTTTTGACTTCGGTACCCGCCCATTGGGTCAAACCACAGTTGTCAGTCACCGCATTGACACCGGTGACGCCAGTCCTATTCACAGGCGGCCCTATCGTGTTTCGCTTGCCGAGCGACGCGTCATCCAAACAGAGGTCGACAAAATGTTGGCGAACGACATAATTGAGCCTTCCAGCAGCCCCTGGGCATCCCCTGTTGTGTGTGGTCAAAAAGAAAGATAACAGTTGGAGATTCTGCGTTGACTATCGTCATCTAAATAAGATAACCAGAAAAGATGTGTATCCTCTTCCGCGTATAGACGACGCGCTTGATACTTTGCACGGAGCCAGCTACTTTTCGTCCATCGACCTTCGTTCCGGCTACTGGCAGATCTCTGTCGACGAGAGAGACCGTGAAAAAACAGCGTTCATCACCCCTGACGGCCTTTATCAATTCAAAGTCATGCCTTTTGGCCTTTGCAATGCCCCAGCAACCTTCGAACGTATGATGGACTCTTTGCTCCGAGGCTTCAAGTGGACCACTTGTTTGTGTTATCTTGACGATGTAATAGTTTTCTCGTCTACATTTCAAAGCCATATTCGTCGCCTTTCTACAATCCTAGCGCTTTTCCGCCGCGCGGGACTGCAACTAAACTCCAAAAAGTGCAGCTTTGGTCACCGACAAATCAAAGTCCTTGGTCACTTGGTTAATGCTGCCGGCGTTCAGCCTGACCCCGACAAGATTCGTGCCGTCAGAGAGTTTCCCACTCCACGTTCATCCAGCGATGTTCGAAGCTTTATTGGCCTATGTTCTTATTTCCGACGATTCGTCCCGAATTTCGCAGCGCTGGCTCGTCCTCTCACCAATCTCCTAAAGAAAGACGTTTCATTCTCCTGGGGGCCTGAACAAGTTGCAGCTTTCTCGGAACTTATTGCTGCTCTCACAACTCCACCCGTCTTGGCCCATTTCAACCCATCTGCCAATACTGAACTCCGCACCGACGCAAGTGGCCACGGCATTGGAGCTATACTTACCCAGCACCTCCACCAAGAGATGTTACGGGAAATATTCACAGTAAGGCAGTTGTCCACACCACTGAGGATGATCACAGCACAGCACTTGCACACCACAGCACTCGTCTGCGTCTTCTTCTTCTTGGAGTCTGTCGCACTTCTTTTTCGTCAGCACGGCCAGCGAATACCGCTCAGTAACAATATATTTATATATCAGCCATTATATATTAATACATGTTATGTATTAATATATCATCATCATCATCATCATCATCATCATCATCATCATCATCATCATCATCATCATCAGCCTGACTATACCCACTGAAGGGCGAAGGCCTCTCCCATATTCCTCCAATTAACCGGTTCTGTGCTAGCTGCATCCACTTGACCTCTGCGAACTTCGTAAACTCACCCGCCCACCTAAATTTCTGCCGCCCCTGCTACGCTTTCCTTCCCTTGGAATCCAGTTTGTTACCCTAAGCGACCAAACGCAAGTTGTCTTAACAGATATATACATATATATATATTTATATATATATATATATATATATATATATATATATATATATATATATATATATATATATATATATATATATATATATATATATATTCCCCCCCGGCGAAAGGACGAGCCATCCTGGCGGCTCACGGCGATGACACCATAGACGGGCCATACATAGTATGGTTTGAGGCGGCCCACATGGAGAGATTCGCGGTTACGTCGGCGGAGATCAGAGGGTGGCTTCACGAGTTCCACGATATAGTTGACTGGGAAAGTGCGGTCAAAGATCCGATAGGGTCCATGATATTTCGGTTGAAGTTTGGAGGAGAGACCGGGAGTTGTAGGTGGCACTCGAAGCCAGAAGAGAGAGCTGGGTTGGAAGATGTCAGGAGTGTTAGCAGAGTCGAAGCGGGACTTTTGGCATCCCTGCTCTCCTGATGTCTAAGACTGAGCGAGCCGACAGCATTCTTCAGCGTGTTTGTAAGTTTCAGAGAGAGTGGTATATTCAGATTCCTATGGCCGATAAGGCAGGATCGTGTCCAACAGAGATGAAGGTTCACGCCCGTAAAGGAGAAAAAACGGTGAGAAGCCAGTTGTATTCTGTGTGGCGGTGTTATAAGCATATGTTACGAATGGTACGAGCCGGTCCTAGTCGGAATGGCCTGGTGCGACGTACATGGAGAGCATATCCCCCAAGGTGCGGTTAAACCTTTCCGTCAAAACATTTGTTTGTGGATGGTATGCCGTAGTAGTGCGCTGAGTGATGTTGCATTTTTGCAATAAGGATTCCACTACCGCCGAAAGGAAGACACGTCCTCTGTCACTCAAGAGTTCGCGGGGCGCACCATGGCGCAGAATGCAATGGTGCAAGATGAAGGATGCAACATGGGATGCCGCAGCCACAGGAAGAGCCGCGGTTTCAGCGTAACGAGTCAGGTGGTCAACGGTTACGATAACCTTACAATTGCCGGCAGCTGTGTATGGAAGCGGTCCATAAAGGTCGATCCCGATGCGGTCGAAAGGTCGCGAGGGGCAAGGAAGAGGCTGCATCGGGCCCATTGAGGTTTGAGGGCCAGACTTGCGACGTTCGCAGTGGGCTCACGAGCGGACGTAGTTGCGGACGTAAGTAAACATAGCACGCCAATGATAGCGAAGATGAAGCCGTGAGTATGTTTTAAAGGCACCGGCATGAGCGTGCTGTGGGTCATCGTGAAAACGTAAGCAGATTTCAGACCTCAAGTGAGCAGGGATGACAAGTAGCCACTTCCTTCCGTCAGATGTGTAGTTATGGCGGCACAGGAGGCCGTCGCGAATGGCGAAGTGAGCAGCCTGGCGGCGGATAGCCCGCGGTACTGGTGAAGCCGATGGATCGGATCCGAAAGGAAGCTAATAAGGCGAGCTATCCAAGCATCCTGTTGTTAGTCACATGTCATGCTGCGCAATGGATGCGTCAACGAAGAGCACTCGACGCGGGAACGGCAGGCGCTGGGAGGCTGTAGGGGAGAGCGGGATATGGCGTCGGCGTGATTGTGCTTCCGGCCGGAGCGATACATTACACTGACATCGTACTCTTGGAGACGGAGGCCCCATCGGGCTAGCCGGACAATAGGGTCTTTCAAGGAGGACAACCAACACAAGGAATGGTGGTCAACGACGATGTCGAAAGGGTGGCCGTACACGTAAGGGCGAGACTTGGAGGTCGCTCAAATGATGGCTAGACATTCATTTTCTGGGAGGGAGTAATTATATTCCGCTTTCGTCAACGAACGGCTCGCGCAGGCGACGACGTATTCTTCAAAACCGGGTTTTCGTTGCGCAAGAACAGCGCCGAGGCCAACGCCACTGGCATCGGTATGAAGTTCAGTGAGAGCAGTTGGATCAAAGTGCCGTAAAATGGAAGGTGAGACGAGGAGACGGCGCAGTGTTATGAAAGTGGTGTCACAGGAGTTTGACCAACCGGTCAGGTCGTTGTCGCCGCGCAGGAGGTTCGTCAGAGGCGCGATAATAGTAGCGAAATTTCGGACAAAACGTCGGAAATTAGAGCAAAGGCCGATAAAGTTGCGGAGCTCCTTCATAGTGGAAGGCTTCGGGTACTCAGCAACGGCGCGAAGCTTGGCAGGATCAGGAAGTACGCCGCCTTTGGAAACTACGTGGCCTAAAATTGTGAGTTCACGAGCGCCAAAGCGACACTTTTTCAGGTTAAGTTGGAGCCCAGCCTGGGTCAAACATTTCAACACGCACTCCAAACGGAGAATGTGGTTCTCGAAATCAGAAGAGAAGACTACAATGTCATCTAAATAGCACAGACAAGTTTTCTACTTTAGGCCATGGAGTATAAAATCCATCATGCGCTCAAAGGTGGCCGGCGCGTTACAAAGTCTGAAGGGCATAACGTTGAATTCGTATAGGCCATCAGGTGTTACGAAAGCGGTCTTGGCACGTACGACATCTACTAGAGGTACTTGCCAATATCCTGATCGCAGGTCTAACGACGAAAAGAATTTAGCTCCTTGTAAAGGCGTCATCAATTCGAGGCAGCGGATAGACGTCTTTGCATGTGACGCTGTTAAGGCGCCGATAATAGACGCAGAACCGTATAGTGCCATCCTTTGTCTTGACAAGGACGACAGGTGAGGCCCACGGACTACTGGACGGCTGAATGACACCCAGCTGAAGCATGTCGTCGACTTGGTCTTCAATAATTTGTTGTTCAGCTGCCGAGACATGGTATGGGCGCTGGCGCAGCAGCTGTGGGTTACCGGTATCAATCTCGTGGGTGACGGTAGCCGTGCGGCCGAGGTGGCTTTTTGAAATATTGAATGAAGAGCGATACTTCTCCACTAAGTGAAGAAGTTGGGAGCGCTGTTGTGGGGCGAGGCTAGCGTCAACAGAACCAACAAAGACTTCGGCTGCATAGAAAGAAATAGTCTCAGGCAAAGCAAGTGAGACGACAGGAAGAGAGGAATCAGTGCAATTGTCCGGGATGATCACGCCATCGATGAGCTGTACAATAGCAAGGCACTCACCACGTAGGAAAGAGCAGGGGTTCAGCAAAGGGTTGGAAACCTGAATTAGCCTGCAGCCGTCTTGGAAAGTGAGCACAGCGTAGGGTAGAAGCAGGGCGTGGCGAGATGCGAAGCTTTCGGACGGGGAAAATATGACGACGCCGTCAGGTGCGGAGAGGCAGGAAACAGGAATGGTAATAGATGAGCGCGGAGGGACCTCGATGTCGGCAGCCAGAGTCAGCTTGCTGGGCGCAGGCAACAAATCGATATCCGAAGGGGCGTTGGACGGGAGAAGTTCGATTTCGGCGCGAGCGCAGTTGATAATGGCGTGATGGTCGTGGAGAAAGTCCCACCCTAAAATAAGGTCACGTGAGCACGACGATAGAACGACAAATTATATGGTATATAGGAAGCTTTGAATGAAAACCCTGGCTGTGCAAGCCGCCAAAGGCAAGACACGTTGCGTATTAGCGGTGTGAAGCGAAAGGTCAGGTAATGGCATCGCCACTTTGCGTAGCCTGGGGCACAGTTTTCGGCTCATCACAGACACAGCAGCGCCAGTATCCACAAGGGCTAAGACAGTCACACCCTCCGCAACAACTTCAATCACATTCGCAGGGACGAAACGAGGCCTTATGTTGTTCGACGCACTCGCAGTTCTTGCCTCGGGAACTGCGCTAATTAGTTTTCCCGAGGCTCGTTGGCGTAGCGACGCATCGGTGAAATCGAGCGCCTCGGTGATGGAGAGCGGCGGCGGGCAGGTGGCCGATCGGCAGCGGAATCAAAGTCGGCAGAAGAGGGACGCGGCGTATGTTCAGCAGGCCCGTAAGCGTAGTGTCGAGAATAATCTGTAGGCGGCCCGACGCGACGACGACCGTAACGCATAATGTGCCCAGCAGCACCACACGCGTAACAAATTGGTAGATTGTCCCGTGTACGCCTAGGGTTCGAACAAACCGAGGTAGGCCGAAGAGGATTGAAAGGGGCTGGCGGCGGTTGAGCGTACACGAGAGGGGGAGGGGGAACGAGATATGCGGTTCAGTGGTGGGGCGTCTGAAGATATCGGCCTACGTAGCGGCCGCTGCGACTGGAACCTGCTGAGGAGTGATTGGCAATGCCTCAGCCATTTGATCCCGAATCACAGCTTGAAGGCTTGGGGCTAGGTTAGAAGGAGGGCCCTGAACGCTTTGAAGAAGGGACAATTGTCGGGCGACCTATTCGCGCACAAAGTCCTTGATCTGGTCGAGCAGCGAGCTGGTGGTCGCCTACACAGCCAATCTTGACAGTGAATCAGGCTGTATAGATGGTGGTGGGGCTGAAATGCGCTGTTTGCGTAGCTTACCGTATTTCTGACAAAGCGTGAAGACTTCGGCAACGGTGTTGGGGTTGCGAGCGACAAGCATCTGAAAGGCGTCTGCTTCGATACCGTTTAAAATATGCCCGATACGAGCAGTTCCGGCATGGACGGGTCGATACGTGTGCACAGACTCATGACGTCATCTATATAGCTGATGTAGGATTCACCGTGTTGCTGGCATTTAGATTTCAGGCGCTGTTCGGCGCGCAGCTTTCGGACAGCAGGGCGGCCGATGATATCGGACAAGGCCCGCTTGAAGGCTGACCTGGTGGTTAACTCTGCTTCATGGTTGTGGTACCAAAGACTGGCAACGTCCGTCAGGTAGAATACGCCGTTGTTGAGCTTCAGAGCTTCGTCCCAACGATTGTGGCCGCTTACCCGCTCGTAAGAGGTAAGCCAATCCTCCGCATCGTGATCACAGTTCCACTGAATATGGCCGGGCCCCGCTGCCGGAGCGCTCCTGGGCACACGACGAGGGTTGGCGAAGAAGCAGAGGGCTGACTCACATCGGTTGTCAGTGTTGGTGCAATGGTGCGGCTGCGTAGATCCAGGATGGTAGAAGGAGGGTCGAATCAGCACACTCCACCAAGTTGTAACAAGGCTTTTTTAGCCTGGGGATCCGAGAGAGAGATCTCGCTTAAGCGTCAGTCCGAGGCTTCTTCTTCTACAACACGATCTCTCGCCGTGCGCTCGCGGTGCGCATGCCTCCAAACCTCATCTTCCTCGTTACAATATATACAATTGTTACGTCAATTACGCTCGCCGCGTGGTGTAGCGCATGCGCAAGAAAAGGACAAAGTGGTCGGTTGCGTTTGTGAAAAAGGAGAACGAAGTGGTGGCGCGTAGACTCCTTCGGGGACAAGCTTTACTGAGACTGTGCTTGAGACTGTACGTAGCTCTCATGCATTCCCCGAATATCCTGTAAATATTAAACCCATTTCCCCCGTAACAACTTGGTGGAGGTGCTGGGTGATCCCGAAACCTTTTCAACATGACCAACGAAGCAGACGCTTGGCCGGGCTTCCTCCTCACTTCACAGCCATTGCAAGCCACGACCACGACCGAGAAGGTCACTCTTCCCGCTCAACTGAAGCTGCTTCTAATTTATGCCGGTAGCACCAAGTACCGTCCAGCCCGTGGCCGCATCAGCGGGAGCCCAGAACATTTTCTGGCCTGGCCGATGAGAATGTCGAGGACTGGCTGACGCACTACAAATGTGCCAGCAAATACAATCTCTGGGACTTGGCCATGCAACTCGCGAACGTGGTATTCCTTATGGCCGGCACGGCGCTGCCGTGGTTTAAGAACCACGATGACAACCTTTCTACCTGGGGCAAGTTTGTGGAAGAGATAACCGACTGGTTTGGAGACTCCACATCAAAGAGACGTAAGGCTGAGAAACCCTTTCCCAGCGAGCACAGTTACCTGGAGAGACTTGCACGACATACACAGAGGAAGTCCTGAAGCTCTGCCGCATTGCTAATAGACGCATGTCCGAAGAAGACAAGCGTGGTCATCTCTTGAAAGGATTGGTCTTAGATGATTATAATTTCTTTATCAGAAAAGAAATCCCAGCCAGTACTTCGGACGTTATCCAGTACTGCCGTACATTTGAATCTTTAAAAATGCGGTGTATTGTGCCCAAATTTGGACACCTCTCCAACGTCCCAACAGTTGCCAGCGTTTACTACAATGTCTACGACGATCTCGCCTCCCTGGTGCGCATAGTTTTGAGTGAAGAGCTGGCAAGCACCTGCAAGGCGCCGACGCACGACCTGTGTAGTGCAGTTCAGCCACAGCAGGCTGAACATCCAGCCGCGTGGGCGTGTCATCCAGAACTTCCGCGCTACTCCTACGACAATGAGCGCGCCTATTCGCCTCGGACGAGTCGCTTTCCTTGACATTCAAACTTGCGTGATGCAGCTCCCATCGTCTCTCAGCCACCGTCGAATTCCTCCGGATCCAGTGCCTACGCTTTTTATGAGTCGCTTGTTTGTTACAACTGCGGCCGCCGCTGGCACATAGCGCGGTTTTGTACACGCCGGCGACAGCAGTCCTCACGTTCTTGGACCCACCCTTGGGCAGGTTTTAGTGATCACGACAACATTTAGTGGCGTTAACCTCGTCCCCTACAGCCTCGCCCGGCCGTCTTTCGCAGTGCCTCTCCTGCTTCTGACCGCAGCTTCACACCACCACCCCCGCGCCGAGTACGGTCTCGGGCCGTCCCCACGCCGACGCTCGCTTACGCCACCATCGGGAAACTAGCATGAGCGGCCGATGAAGGTGAGGTCGCGAAACGGTCATCTTCGCCAATTCCTCTGCCTACTGTGATGTTGAAGAACAAAGAGCATATTTTGTAAATGGTGTAAATACGTTAGCTTTAGTGGATAGTGGTGCCACAATTTCCGAGATGAGTCTCAGTTTTAAAAATCGCCTTGGATAGACATTAACGATCGCTTGGGACCGAAGTGTCACCTTCGCGGTATTAGGGGAGAACATTTGTGTTTAGTGGGTCTCTGCTGCGTGTCAGTGGTCATTGCTAGGGAAACGTTTCGAGTTGAATTTGTAGTTTTAGCAAGAGCCACACATAACATTATTCTCGGAATTGATTTTCTGTGCTATGGTGGAGCAACGGTCGATTGCGCAGCCGGCGAAATTTCTCTGCGCCGCAATATTCGGTCTGCTTTTGTAGAGGAGACACCTAGCTCTAGTGACGGCGCAATTTATGTCTCCCACCTTTCGTGGCTGGAATGTTTGTGCCGGTTCACAGCTCTGCCGATCGAATAGGCACCCACTCTGTGTTTGTTAGAGCTGACATGAACAATGCCATGAAGAAAAATTTACTGGTGCCCCGTGCCGTCGTCGACGTCGTAGATCGGTGTGCCCTCTTGTGGACTGTAAACATGATGTCAGAACCCGTTTGTTTATCATCCGGCCTCAGGTTGGCTACATTTGACGGCTATGAGGTCCTTTCTATTCGGTATGTGTCTCCTCATCCGCACCATCGTGTGGATCCTGATTACAGCGCGAATATAACCCGGATGATAAACAAATGGTTTTCGTCATCCGACCAGCAAGAGTTATGTGAAGTTCTGGCACCTTACGCCTCTGTGTTTGACTTTACTCAAGTAGGCAATTTTTCTGTTCCGCCAAATTCACGTATGTCCCACAAGATCAACACTGGTGATGCGATCCCTATCAGACAGAAGCCCAACCGAGTATTACCAATTGAGCGCAGAACAATTAACGAACACGTCCAGGACATGTTTAAGAAAGGTGTCATACGGGAGTCTTCCACTCCTTGGGTAGCCCCTTCATCTTGGTGAAGGGCAACTCATGGAGATTTTGTGTGGGCTATCGTCGGTTAAACTCAGTTACAAAACAGGACGTTTATCCTCCTTCACGTATTGACGATCCCTCGGATTGTCTTCAATCTGCATCCTATTTTTCATCAGTAGATATCCGATCTGGCTATTGGCAGATCCCGATGCGATGCATCTGTCGGACTAAGAAAAGACAGCGTTTGTAACGTCTGACGGACTTTATGAATTTAACGTGATGTCCTTCGAACTGTGCAATGCACAAGCGACATTCGAATGATTTATGGACACAATTCTTCGTGGTTTAAAATGGAAGGTATGCATGTCCTACCTAGATTACGTCATAACCTACGGAAGGACTTAGTCTTGTGCTGGACTGTATCTGAAACGCCAGACTAGTTTCGAACTCTAAAAAGTGTCACTTCGGTGAACGGCAGACCTTGGTGCTTGGACTTTTAGTGGATCAGGAAGGTATTCGGCCCGACCCCCAAAAGATTGCTGGTGTGCGAGACTTTGCCCCAGAAAGCTTCGCAAATGCTTCACGTTTTGAGGCTTTGTAATGTTCATATTTCCACCGTTTCATTCAAGGATTCGCCCAAATTGCCCATCCACTCACTTCTCTCCCGCAAAAAGATGCTCCGTAACAATATATATATATATATATATATATATATATATATAATGCGAGAACATGACGTGAAACATGAAAGAAACATTTTTATGTGGCTCGTTGTGTCGTCCTGGGGACTGATCTTTTTAGACTTTATTTTAATGAAGTATTTCTTTTATTGACGCGTACACTTTGATATATATATATATATATATATATATATATATATATATATATATATATATATATATATATATATATATATATATATTGTAAAACAGGTATTGGGCTCTGATATGTTCAGCGCCTGTTGCTGAAGAGAACGACGACAAGCATGTTCAACGCGCGTGACGGGCAGGAAAGAAAACGACAACGAAGCTCGCTTCGACGCTCGTACGTGTGCTGACACGTCTCACGACTGATCGCAGATCGTTCCATTGACTGTTGACGACGTATCGCCCTGTTTAAGGTCTTCTACAACAAGTGGTGGAGGTGCCAGCAATCCCCTAAACCTGGAGCTTCGCAGCCGAGCTTTGCCTACCACTTCCGCGGTGCCTGAGACCGCCAGCCAACCGCCAACCGCCAACCCCATCGCCTGTCATCTGTCCCGGTGCAGCGCGTCAGAGCGACCCAGCCATCTTCAGCGGCGCCGATGACACGGATGTAGAAGACTGGTTGGCGTCGTATGAACGCGTAAGTGCGTACAAGTGGCACGAGAACGTGAAGCTCACAAACGTAATTTTTATTTGAGCGACGTGGCGAATCTATGGTTTCGCAACCATGAGAGTGACATCCCTACCTGGGCGGCTCTCAAAACCAGCCTGACCGAAGTTTTTGGCCGTCCCGCTATACGTAAGCTTCGCGCCGAGCAACGCTTGCAAAGTCGGGCACAACAAACCGGCGAGAACTTCACCAGTTTCATAGAAGATGTCGTCGACCTCTGCAAGCGCGTAAACCCTACCATGAGCGACGCCGAGAAGATCGGGCACATTATGCAAGGCATTGACGATTACGCCTTTCACATGGTCGTCGCCGAAAATCCCCAAACTGTGTCCCACGTTATCAGCTTCTGCCAAAGCGTCGATAAGCTGCGCAAAATGCGGCTTTCCACACGACGTGCTGGCCTTCAGCAGGCCACCCTTTCCAGCTTGGCTCTCTCCGGGGGACGGTGCCCAGGACCAGCAGTCTCTAATTCAGCACATTCCACAGTTTGTTCGTGAGGAAGTCGCACGCCAGCTTTCCTTGTCGACCTTCAGTTGCCCGCCAGCACCTGCGCCTGCGCCGCCGCTCACTCCCACTCTTCAGCGTGTCATACAAGAGCAGGTCGCTGAGGTTCTGCCTTCACCTCCTCAGCAGCCGTTGGTTGCGGCTCCTCTCACGTCCGCTGATGTTTTGGGGCGGCCGCCATCCCCTGTCGCCCCAGTGTACAGCCGGCCTCCCCTCCTATACGAGCCTCAGGGACGTCAGCAAACTGAGCAGCCTACAATCCCCCCTTATCGTCCGGTTCTCCGGCGTCGACCAATGCCACACCCTTCCAACCCCTAGCGCACACAAGACAACCGACCTATTTGCTACGCCTGTGGAGTCGCCGGCCATGTGGCTTGTTTGTGCCGCAATCGTGGCCCTCGTCCCTACGACTATACACGTGAGCCGATGTACAATCTTCCTCTGTCCCCCTCGCCTGTTTTCCCTGAGCCTCCTCCGCAGTCCTCTTCAAGTTACGATCGCCGCTCCCACCGCTCGCCTTCTCCTGGCCGTCGTTCCCGTTCTCCGATGCTCTGCCACCAATCAGCCGTAAACACGGAAAACTAACGGCCGCAGTTCCGGAGGCAAGAACTGTGCCATCAAGGACCAACTTAAGACCTGTTCACGTACCAGCAAACATTATTACCATATTCATCGAGGGGGTTCCTGTCGAAGCATTGTAGACACTGGCGCAGCCGTTTCTGTTCTTAATTGCGCCCTCTGTCGCAAATTCAAAATAGTGATGACCCCGCTTCCTGCAATTTCTCTTCGCACAGCCAGCGCTCAGGACATTCGACCATTAACCGCCTGCGCCGCCCGCCTTGTCATCGACGACGTTCAATACACACTAGAATTCCTCGTCCTCGCCCGCTCATCACACGACGTTATCCTTGGTTGGGACTTCCTCTCCAATCATAACGCTATTATAGACTGCACCCGTGCTCAACTCGAGTTATCACCCCTCAGTGACACTTTTTTCGACACACCCGCTGCTGCTGCCACTACCGTGCACGTCGCAGAGGACACCGACGTTCCGCCTTTCTCATCAGTGCTTGTGCCTCTTTATTGTGCTGCTCTTTCCGACGCCACTGTTATCTACACACCTTCGTTACAATGCGCTGACCAAAAATCCGTGTTGCTGCCCCATGCTGTGCTGACAATTTTTCGAAACTCAAGTGCTATTTTTGTTTGTAACCCGTGCCCCTGCCCTACCACTTTACTTCGTGGCCAGTCACTGGGTAGGGTTGCTTTGCTCGATTGCACACCCACCTATCCCTTCGGCGATACCATCGCCGGCCATCACAACAGCGCCGTAACACCTATTCCTGTCGCCACTCCATCATTCCTCGAAGTTTTCCACCGGTCCATCGACGCTTTCCTGACGCCCTTACAACGAGCCCAGCTTGTCGCCATCCTACAACGTTTCGCGGCCTCGTTCGACTCCCAGCAACATTCGTTGGGGCGCACAACTACCGTTACTCACCGTATTGATGCCGGCACCCATTCCCCTTTGCGCCAGCGTCCGTACCGTGTTTCAGCCGCCTAGCGCCGCATTATTGACGAACAGGTGACCGACATGCTCCAGCGCAACGTGATACAACCGTCGCACAGCCCTTGGGCGCCTCCGGTCGTCCTGGTCAAGAAAAAAGACGGTTCCATCAGATTCTGTATAGATTACCGCCGACTGAACAAGATCACGCGCAAGGACGTTTATCGTCTCCCTCGTATCGATGACGTCCTTGACTGCCTGCAGGTAGCTGAGCTCTTTTCTTCAAGAGACCTGCGTTCCGGCTACTGGCAGATGCCGATGGCAGAGGCCGATCGCCCAAAAACCGCTTTCGTCACACCCGAGGGGCTCTATGAGTTTAATGTCATGCCATTCGGACTGTGCAATGCTCCTGCCACATTCGAACGCATGATGGACAATCTACTCAGAGGGCTCAAATGGCACACTTGCCTTTGTTACCTTGACGACGTTGTCATCTTTCACCCAGATTTTCCACCTCAACTCCAGCGCCTTGAGACAGTTCTGCGATGCCTGACCGAGGCTGGCCTCCAATTAAATTTAAAGAAGTGCCGTTTCAGAGCACGGCAGCTAACCATACTCGGATATGTCGTCTCCAAGGATGGCGTTCTTCCGGATCCGGCAAAATTATCCGTTCTTCGGGATCCGGCTGTGGCTGAATTTCCCAAGCCAACCAATGTGAAAGAACTCCGCAGCTTCGTCGGCCTCTGCTCGTACTTCCGCCGCTTCGTCCGCAATTTCGCCACAATTATCAACCCTCTCACCAAGCTTCTGTCCAGCCACAATCTTTCAGCCTGGTCTCCGCACTGTGATGATGCCTTCGCGGTACTCCGCCACCTTCTGACGACTCCGCCAATCCTGCGTCATTTCGACCCTTCTCCCACGGAAATCCAAACTGATGCCAGCGGCGTCGGCCTCGGCGCAGTACTCGCTCAGCGGAAGTCTGGCTTTCATGAGTACGTTGTCGCTTACGCAAGTCGGACCCTAACAAAAGCTGAATCAAACTATTCCGTCACCGAGAAAGAGTGTCTCGCTATTCTCTGGGCGATAGCAAAATTTCGCCCCTACTTGTATGGCCGTTCTTTTGATGTCGTTACCCATCATCACTCCCTCTGCTGGCTGTCTTCTTTGAAAGATCCTTCTGATCGACTGGCCCGTCGGGCTCTGAGGCTCCAAGAATACGACATTAACGTCATCTATCGCTCTGGCCGTAAACATGCCGATGCTGACGCTCTCTCACGTTCTCCCTTGTCGTCTGAAGCCACTCCTGCTATATCCGTTCTACATCCCACCGATATGACTTCCGAGCAACGCAAAGACGCATGGATCGCTTCATTCCTGGATTTTTTTATCTGGTCGCGCTTCACGACCTCCTTGCCGCGGTCTCCGTCGCCAGTCTCACAATTTCGCCATCAGAGACGAGCTCCTGTACCGTAGGAATTACCTTCCGGATGGTAGAAAGTGGCTGCTGTAATTCCGACTCATCTACGCTCCGTGATTTGCTCCCATTACCACGACGATCCCCAGTGTGGCCACGCCGGCTTACTGAAACCTTCACTCGCCTGCGACAACGGTACTACTGGCGTGGGATGTATCGTTGGTTGGTTGTTTGGTTGGTTCATGGGAAGGGAAAGGCGCAGTATCTGTCACACTTGCTCTGTGGACGCCTGAACCGCGCCGTAAGGGAAGGGATGAAGGTGGGGGTGAAAGTGGATTGTTCGTCGATTCGTCCAGTCCTGCCAATATTCTCAGCGCCGAAAACACCCACCTCGCCAACCCGCCGCTCCTCTGCAGCCGCTGACCTGCCCAGCTCAGCCCTTTGAGCGTGTTGGAATAGACCTATACGGCACGCTTCCTAGCACATCAACAGGCAATCGCTGGATTATCGTTGCAATCGATCATCTCACACGCTACGCCGAAACGGCGCCTTTAACATCTGCTACAGCCCAAGACATTGCCTCCTTCATCCTCCATCACATAATTCTTCGCCACGGGGCTTCCAAAGAATTGCTGAGTGACAGAGGTCCTCCTTTCCTTTCTGAAGTTGTCGAAGCTGTTCTTAGAGAATGCAAAATCGTTCACCGCGCCACCTCCGCATACCATCGGCAAACAAATGGAATGGTTGAGCGTTTTAACCGCACCATGGGCGACATGCTAGCAATGTATGTCGATTCCGACAACTCCAACTGGGACCGCGTTCTTCCATTCGTCACATTCGCTTATAACTCTGCCACACAAGCAACCACCGGTTTCTTGCCATACTTCCTCCTGTACGGTCGTGAGCACTCTTGTGCCATGGACACCATTCTCCCTTACCGACCGGATTCTTCCGAATTCACGACTGTTTCACAAGCTGCAACTGATGCCGAAGAATGCCGCAGCTTGCCCGGTCCTTCTCTTCTCACGCCTAGCAACAGCAGAAAACCACCCGAGATCAATCTGCACTTCTTCCTACTTACCGTACAGACTCTTTGGTCTGGCTATGTGTGCCTTCCTCCAGTCCCGGCCTTTCATCGAAACTTCTGAGCAAGTATCAGGGCCCCTACTGTATTGTCAAGCAAACATCCCCCGTCAACTACCTCATCGAATCCCTGACGCCATCCACCGACCACCGTCGCCGAAATCGTGAAATAGTACACAGTAACCGCCTGAAACCTTACTACGATCCGGCCATCGTCACATCGCCACAAGCGGCCAGGATGGCCTCTTTTCGCATGGGGGAAGTTGTAAAACAGGTATTGGGCTCTGATATGTTCAGCGCCTGTTGCTGAAGAGAACGACGACAAGCATGTTCCACGCGCGTGACGGGCAGGAAAGAAAACGACAACGAAGCTCGCTTCGACGCTCCTACGTGTGCTGACACGTCTCACGAGTGATCGCAGAACGTTTCTTTGACTGTTGACGACGTATCGCCCTGTTTGGGGTCTTCTACAACAATATATATATATATATATATATATATAGAGAGAGAGAGAGAGGAAATGAGGGTGCTCGTTATAATACATGAATGAAAGAAGCCAATAGCCGGCGAGGCCAAGGAAAGCACTGGAGATTGTACTTTGTCTTATTTTTTTTTTAATTTTTACTTCGATAATCACATAAATTAGTAATGTATTCTCTTCAGGGGAAAGATAATTAAACACAAAGTAGAAGAAAAACAACGTGCCGATGGTGGGATCCGAACCCACGACCTCCGAATATCGCGTCCGGTGCTCTTCCAACTGAGCTACATCGGCCGCTGTCCCCCCTGCTACTTTCTTGGGTATAAAGGCGGGGACACATGTCCGAAAATCGAGTGCGATCTGCTCCGGCGCGCCGCGTCCGGACGAGTCCGATCCGACAAACCAGCGCTCGCCGCCCGCGTCCAACCGGGCAGATGTCTCCGGCAGTCCGCATGCGAAGCCTGGCGAAGCGACGCTCCGGCGAGCGGTTGCAGCCAATGCGAGCGCGAACAGCGGCGACGTCATGGTGACGTAGGGGGGCTGTGCGGTGGAGCGCCTCTCGGCTTCACCGTCGAGGTACTACCGAGCAGGCGCCGCGGACGCGCCGGCATCTGAAAAACCCTTCAGTATTGTTTCTTCGTGTGCATAAAAAGTCACTACATACAGGACTGTCAACTACAAGTAAATTGTGAAGATCGCCAGCCAATACTGAAGAGCTGCTAAAAGTGATAACTGCGACACAAGCGAGTTTGTTCGCCCAACCACTGCTGCTGCCCGGTCGATCGCCAAACGTCTGCTCGCTCCGCTGCCGAATGCGCCGCTCAAATCGAGCTTATGTTCATTCTATTATAAGATGTCCTTCTCAGTACCCTGGTGATTAAACTCGAACCTTTATTACAGCGTTGGCCCGTTCCGAAGCGCGGTCCGCTGCCTCTTCGGTACGACACCGTCTAGGCCTAGCGACGACTAGGGCAAGCACGAATCGGTGAAGTTCGTCCCCCAGCGCGTCCGTGGGTGGCATCGTTGCCGAAAGCTTCGTACGTGTGCAGGCTTGCTGTTGTTGCACGAGTACAGCAGACAATCCTTCTCATAACATCGCTGTCTTGTCATTTCTTGTACGAGCGTGAATTCATGTGAAGTTTATCAAGCCAAGCAGCCTTCCGTCTCCGCTGCGCAGTGGCACCGGCTGTGGGCGGAGCTTGAGGGAGCTCGCTCGCCGGACGCGCGGTGCTCCAGGTGCTCCATGTGTCCCGGCTGGCACTGCGGCGGCAGTTTGCATGCGGCGTTCGCTGCGGCACGCCGGTCAAACTTTCGCACATGTGTCTCCTGCTTAATTGTTGTCTGTATACGAATCTTGAGAGTGTTCAAGATTCGTATGGTTGGATGGAGTGAAACAACTTTAATAAAAAAAAAGTCTTCCATGATGGTCCCCTACTAGTCCAGGAGACCACGTTCTTTTGCTTCACATAGAGCGCGATCTACCAGCCATTTCTGACCGGCGGGTTGAGCTGTCCGCAAAGCAGCCTCCCAGGAAGAAACGGTGGGATGGGGGATGGGGGGCTCTGCCTGGGGGGAAGGACATTCCCACAGGTAGTGGAAAAGTGATGATTTTGGCTCGCCAGAGGTGTCGCAGTGAGGGGGCAAGCCAGGGTGAAGGCATGAGAGACGGCAGGGGGAAATGAAACAATCCGTCTGCAATTGTCGCCATGTAGCACTGGATAAGGGTGACAAGGTGATGTGGGGTGGTGGCAGTGTCATGCGCTTGTGTTTGTAGAATGTGGTGATTTGGTGGTATGTAGAAAGGACCGATGCGGCCTCCTGCGCGGAGTTGGGTGCCTGATCATCTTGGGCTCGGGTAGACAGTTCTCGAGCCAGCGCATAAACGCGCTCATTACCGGGGATCGAGGCATGCCCTGGGATCCACGTTAGATTAACCATTCGGTCGAGAGAGGTGGCGGTGGTAAGTATATGATGCGCGGCCGGTGTCGCCAAGCCGTTTAGGTAGTGGCGGTATGCCGCCTGAGAATCTGAACAAATTTCGGTAATGTCTCTGTCAATGGCTGAATGGGCAAGCGCGAGTGCGATGGCGGCTCCTTCCGCTTCTGCAGGCGATTTAGTTCGGATAGTGGCGGCGGCCCCCACTCTGCCATCTTCGTAGGCAGCGACTGCAGTGAAAAATCCTACTTTAGAATTCCCTGCCGCGTCGACATAGAGGATATACAGAGCGGTTGCGGTATCGTTTGGTGTAATAGCTGGCTCTAACTTTCCGCCTTCCCTGATAAGGGCAAGCGCCCATGTTGCGTGGTAGGGGCTTCTGGTATATGTGATCCTGCGTGCCCGGAGAGATCATGAAAGGTGTAGCACTTGCTGCGGTGGCGATGGGTGGATTGAGACGCAGTTGTCGCAGTAGGCATTGTCCTGTTTCCGTGCGACTCAGGTGGACTAATTGGTTGGTGCGTTGAGCTTCTATAAATTCGTTCATGGTATTGTGAGTACCAGTGGCCAGCAGACGTTCTGTGCTAACCGTCCGTGGAAGACGTAGGGCGAAGGTTACGGCCATGCGTATTGGAATGTCCACCTGCTCTGTTTGGCGCTGAGTAAGTATATGATATGGGAGGAGGTATGTGATTCGGCTAATGATTAATGCATTGGTCATACTTAGGGTTTCGCGTTCCGACAGCCCATGGTTGCGCGCAGCTACACGCCTGATTAGTCCAGCAACCTGCTTGGTCTGTGGCGGTTTCATCAAGTGCGTTGTTAATGAGAAGGGCGCGAATCTTCATCTGAGACACAATGGGCACTGGGTTTCCGTCATGTGAAGTTCAATGGGGGGATCTGAGGGTGGCACTGGTGAACACTCTCAAGGTTCGTATACAGACAACATAAATTCCCAAGAAAGTAGCAGGGGGGGGGGGGGGGGACAGCGGCCGATGTAGCTCAGTTGGAAGAGCACCGGACGCGATATTCGGAGGTCGTGGGTTCGGATCCCATCATCGGCATGTTGTTTTTTTTTCTACTCTGTGTTTAATTATCTTCCTCCCTAACAGATTAGATTACTAATTTATGTGATTATCGAAGTAAAAATAAAAAAAAATAAGACAAAGTACAATCCCCAATGCTTTCCTTGGCCTCGCCGACTGTTGGCTTCTTTCATTCATGTATATATATATATATATATATATATATATATATATATATATATATATATATATATATATATATATATATATATATATAGGTTACTGTAGGCCGTCTGTAGGTTACCTACAGACGGCCAAAGTATATACAAAATTACGTAGTTCCCACTGAAGTAAAAAAACCACCTCCCGCATGTTGCGTACCTTGTGGCAAAAGTCGATGCCAGTTGTGCAAACACATGCCGACAACAAACCAGGCTAACCGCACACATTCAGCTTTCAAACATGACATCAAAGAAAACCTTAACTGCGACTCGGGCAACGTTGTATGCCTACTGGAATGTGAGCACTACCAGATGCAATACATAGGTCAAACCCAGACTCCCTTCAGAATAAGATTCAATAACCACCGCGTACACACCAGGTCACTACCTAACCTTCCCCTATCGAAGCACACTAATAAAACAAGTCATGAATTCAATAAAGTAAATATTGCTCTACTACAAAGTAACTTCAGAACTAATCGTGAGTGAGTAACGTGAGTCGTATTTTATTCTAAATTTCATACAGTGGATTGCGGCATAAATGAACATCCGGGAATCCTTTCAGCCCTTCGGGGTCACTAACCTATCGAAGCATTCCTAGTAACAGATTCCCTGTGAAGATAAAATTAGCCCTGTGCACCTGCATTTTGTTAACCGCCTTCACGAAGAGACACAGCTGGCGCCGTCTTCTGAGACCATACCGAAAGTGTTTTGTCCATTTTTTCCCCATTCCACCCCCCCCCCCCCTCCCTCTTGCTTTTCGTATCCCGTGCCATCTCCTTTTTTTGCTACTCTGCTTGCCCCCGCTTTTCCGGCATTTGGAATGTTCACGCTCTCCGAATTTTCTTGGTTTGGCCGCCCGCCTGTACTCATGTTTCGTCCTCTCCCTCTTTCCTAGCATTCAACAGATCCCCCATGGCCGTCTTCTTTTTTTAGCGGTCCTTCTGTCCTGCGTCTTCACAATTTTCAGACTTTTAAAACTCAAGCACAAGCAACGTAACCACAGTCTTGAAAAAGACCGGACCACGGTCGAAACGTCGACGAAGAATTAATGAAGTGTTAATGATCTTCGCTATTTATTTCTTCTGCAGCCAAGAACGTCTTTTTTGCAAGAATATATATATATATATATATATATATATATATATATATATATATATATATATATATATATATATATATATATATATATATATATATATATATATATATGTGTGTGTGTGTGTGTGTGTGTGTGTGTGTGTGTGAAGGCCCGGCTTTCCTTGACGAAGGCTGGGCCCCGGCCGAAACGTCGGAAATAAACCGTTGTTTTCGTTTGTGCGCTCTTACCTCATCTTATATATATATATATATATATATATGCGCTGCACCGTGCCGTTGCCCTGTGGACCGAGGTCTCTGCGGCCATCGTGTCCCTGTGTCAGGACGTGACATTGGTGGAGGCGCTGGGTAAGGAATCTCATGCAGCGCACCCCAACACGACATTCGAGCCCAGTATTAAGTCCTGGCCGGTGAATTTTCTTGGAGTCCGCAGCCGCACTTCAGATCCGCGCTAGCTGTAGTCAGCAAGGCAAAGTGTGGAATTTGGACTCCTAGCCGAGCGGAACATGTCTCGGGCTAACGTCACCATGGCCTTCCAGTCGCAACAGCCTGACAATGCTATTGCGGCACGGATAGTCTACGTGCCTGTAACACCAAGGACTGTCTCCCCTTTCCGTGGCGATGGCGTGGATGATATTGAAGACTGCGTACAGCATTATGAACGGGTTGCTCGCCACAACGGGTGGACACCGGATCGATGCCTGCAGAACATTTACTTCTCGCTGGAGGCACCGGCGAAGTACTGGTTCGAGAACCACGAAGCTTCATTGACATCTTTTGAGACGTGCAAGAGCGAACTGGTGCACACGTTCGCGAACCAATACCGACGACAGCATGCAGAAGAGCTGCTGCAAAATCGTATTCAGAGACCAGCGGAGAGCGTGAGAAGTTTCGTCGAGGACGTTCTCCGCTTATGTTCTCGCGCCAACCCTAGGGCTACAGAGGAGAAAAAGGTACACGCGCTGATGCGAGCAATACGAAATGAGATTTTTGGTGGACTTATACGAAATCCACCGACTACAGTAGCGAGGTTTGCCACCGAAGCTACCAATATCGAGCGGGCGTTGGTTACAAGAAACACCCACTATCAATGATTGGGCAACAACTTCCCGAACGTATCGAGGCATACCTCGCCAGGTCAAGGAGGTTTTGCCATCGCTGATATTCGAGATATTATCCGCGAAGCCGTGCGAGACGAGCTCATGAGGGATTTTCCTACTTCAGGGCAATGTTCCCCAGCTACTATTTCTACAGCCGTTCGGGAAGAAGTGCAACACGCACTTCCTTCAGAAGGAGTACCCGTTGTTTCTCTAGACACACAACCGACAGCGCGCTATACCGCTATTGCCAGTCGGCCGCCTCCCGCCCCTCGCGAGCATACCGAGGCTGAGGATCTCGGCCCTCGGCGCCGCGAATATGTGCCGCAGTATGAAGCACCCACGGAGCCGCGAGGGCGAAGGAAGTCCAGCATCTGGAGGACCACTGACAAGCGGCCGTCGTGTTTTAACTGCGGTGAGCCGGGCTACAAGTATCGTCGTCACCCTTATCGACAACTCGGCCTTCAGTGATTCTTCCATGGTTCCGGTACCGTCGATGACACCAGGCACTGCGTATACAGAGTGGCCAATTTTTCTAGCACGATATCCCCCCCATCCTTCAGCAAATCTGTAGTTATCTGATCCTCTCCAGCTGATTTCCCCCTTTTCATAGTTTCTAGTGCTTTCTTGACCTCGTCCTTCGTCACTGGTGGAACGTCTGACTGTTTTTCCCTACCGCCAATCTCATTACGGTCCTGACTACTTTGGCTACTGTAGAGATCTGTATAGAACTCCTCGGATACTTTGACTATCTTTTCCATATTAGTGATGACGTTGCCCACCTTGTCCCTTATCGCATACATCTGGTTTTTGCCTATGCCCAATTTCTTTTTTACCACTTTAAGGCTTCCCCCGTTCTTTACAGCATGCTCAATTTTCTCCATGTTATACTTCCTTATATCGGCCACCTTGCGCTTATTGATTAGCTTTGATATCTCGGCCAATTCGATCTGGTCTGTTGGATTGGAAGCTTTCATACTCTGGCGTTTCTTAATCAAATCTTTCGTCTCCTTAGACAGCTTGCCGGTATCCTCTCTAACTCTCCTACCGCCTACTTCTAACGCGCACTCAGTAATGATATCTCTGAAATTATTGTTCCTTCCCTCTATGGTAATGTCGCCATCCTCAGAGCTGAAAACCTATTCTGTAGCGAGATTCTGAACTCTTCGGAATATCTTCGGAATATCTTCAGCACTACTCTTTTCTGCAGATAAATGTGTCATTAAAAATATAATCTGCATTTCACCTGAATTGTGATGTTTTTGTGATTCCTTTAGATTCATGGGAGACCGGAAAAGCTATGCAGGCAGCCACAAAAATGGTTCTGTCTTGCACTGACGGATTTATTGCTTTCAATTTTAAAGCAGACAGTGTGTTAAAGGTAAAGTTGAAATTACTCTCAATGCTTTCTAAAGAATTTGATCCTTCTAATACAGCTTCTAATACACTGGTGTCAACATTCAGCTCATGAAATGTACAACAAACAATCCGCGTGAGACTTTCAGAGCAGGGCGATAGTCAGCAAATACTACGCACGTGTAACGATAATGAGGTAGCATGTACTTATCGTTATATTTGGCTTTGAGGGATCCATATAGGTATCGTGTTAGATACAAGCAAATATTCCTGACATCTTATAGTTATTAGGCGGTAAATATTGTTTTCGAATGTGTGGATAGCCATTAAAATTAATGCAGACTCAAGCAGATATTTCCGACAGGAGAACAAACACTATGTGCTTTTACTTTATACAGAAGTTTACGCATTCATCATCTTAACTACTCGAGTCGGCTATTCAATTTTTTGTTTGAGAAAGGAACACTCTTCGCTCTTAATCTTCCGTCCTGAAACGTAGTCACTAGGCGGTGAAACTGCAGCTAAAACTGGCACCGTAATTAAAGCCTAATAAAGCCAAGTTAAATACCACTTTCCTTTCGAAAGAGATTTCGCACGCCTGACACAAATATATTATGAGCTCCATTCGAACCATTGCCAGAGCCATACTATTGTACGGTCAATAGGCGCCATAGACCACTCAGCCACCTCTCAAATGGTACATAAACTTAGAGCTTACAGGATGTTCATATTCACTTCGCATACACCATTTGCCTGCGTGAGTTTATTGACACGCTTGACAGCAGATTATACGGAAAAGTATATAAAAAGAAAAAATGCGGATAACAAATATATACACATGAACAGAACAAGGTATGTGCATGCACTGTGTAGGCTTGCACACGGTTGGGCGCGTCGAGCCCTGCTGTGTATATACGATCGTTTTCAGACTCTTCTGTGCAAGACTGTCGAAACGAAAGAGGACGTGGGCGCCAGAACATGTGAGGGAAAGCCTGAACTGAGGGTTTTTGTAGTGCAACAGGTGTGGCAGTTTGATATCGCTTCTTGAGAGGAATGTGCCTATCTTGTTTCACTATACAGGCCACACTTTCAGACTTTGGATCACCGGTGCTGGCGCCCGCTTCTTCTTGCGTTTGGACTGGCTCCTGGAAAAAAAAAACTAATGAATAATATATAAAACAGCGTTCGACAGTGGCAGTTTATTACATGCAGAGGTTGATATTTTTGACGGCGTATCGTTTACAAAATGTGACAGCTTACGACTGTATGATAATGAGAATGTGTTCAGTATAGGAGGTAGAAATTAAGGGCATAATATTTTAGTGAATGGAAGAGTGCATACGTGCTAACGGGAAACCGAAAAAGAAATTGCGTATCGCTTTGCTGACGCTGTCACATCGAAACTTCAAAGGTGGATCGTAAGTGCACCCTGAGTACTCACGCTTTTAGTGCTTCTGAAATTTTAAACACGCTCTCCTTGCAATATAATAAATAGAACACAATCTGAATGCGCCTCTATTTCACTGTTACAGACGAATTGTTAGGACCTTCTTTAAATTTATTCTTGCACTGTCACCTGTCATCAATACTTATGGTTAAGGAAGTTTGCGATTCGCTACTAATTTAAATTTTACTGTCTGGTACATGAACAGACATTGTCCTAAAAAGTTTTATTGGTTGTATATCATGCTCTTCTAATGTCATAGCATCTGTGCGATTTGCATGCTCATTTCTACAGATAATATTATTGCATCAATCGCAAAAGAGTGTTCAAAGCTCATATATTTAGGTACTTCTCATTGCATTGACATTTGTTATAATATTTGCGTCTGAATATTTTCCTGGCAATTTTGACCGAAAGCACCTGTCTTTATATTGTATAGCATAATGTGTGTTTGATTTGTATTTTTGGTGCCTTTTTTAATTTCGTCCATACTGTTGGAAGTTATGAATTACCTTCCTTCGTGTATACATAAGTCATTGCACAAAGAAGACGGTGTGGCCGCTTGTGGTCAGTACATTCTTTCCTTTTCTTGTCCAAAAAGCAGGCGGTGAATATTCGGTCAGATATTTTTCCAAAATACTTCCAAAGCTCTAACAAAACGGACACGAATACAATAATACAGCAACTACTAAGAAAAGGCATTATTATACAATCAATAAAAATAATAGGGGGAAATCAAGCTCCCTCGTCTAGGCACGGCTACCTTCACAAAGCTGCAAATGGCTTCCTTCTTCGGTTGCGTCAAGGTTAATCATAAACCCTTCAATTCGGACCTCGATTGCCTTAACACACACTCATTTGCATACAGTCGCAAGGAAACACGTTATGTGACCGACCAAAAAGTATGGACATGAAGCCCCGCTCTCACCAAGCTGTAAGAATACACTTGCGCGCCCCAGGTGCCGCGTCTATAAAGTGGGGTCGAATGATGCCGGCTAGCATTACCATATCATCCTCCATATGGAAGAGCTAGCCGAATTGGAAAGAGGCCTGCCAAGTTCTTTCATGAAGTAACAAAACCCGGAAACTGATCAATCCCGGCCATGTCAGCTGCTAACTACATATTGCAGACTCATCGCTGCCATGCACAAAGATAATTACCATGCCAAGACGAAGGAAGGAATATTAAAAAATTTCGAGTCGAAAAGAAAGATCTCTAGGAGACTCTAGAATGTAAGCAAGCAGATGACATTTTCCAAGAGGTGGGCAAGGAAGCATTAAAAAAGGAAATTAAAGGATACAGAAGCTGACCCTCACACCATTCTTTGCCGTCAAGACACACAAGGAGGGAAACCTTTTCTGAGCCATCGTGGATGACCGTTGCACATGGCAGCACTGCACAGCTTCATTTCTTCAGAAGTACATGAATTGTCTCCCAATAGAAGACCCCTTGTTGTTGATAAATTCAGATGAGCTGATTGGATTTCTTCAACAGGCCTATCAAGTGTTTCTCTGTGGACGCAAAAGATCTGTATTACAACATTCCACAGCATTTGGCCATCCTCGCTGTTGAAGAAGCAATAGATGTCTACGGTGCAGTGAAGTTTCAGAATGAAAGTGGAATGAGCACTGACCGGGTTTTAGGTCTGTTGAAGCTCTACCTCCGATCCTTGTATGTTGAGTTTGAGGGAAGTGTTTTGGAGCAAAAAAAAAAAAAAAGAAATTTGCACAGGTTCTTCAAGTGCCCCTATATTGAGTGACCTATTCCTTGCTAATGGTGATAGGACACTTTTTATTCACATGAATGAAGCTGGAGTTGCTAAGGCATTTCGATATGTCGATGATGTTTTGGTTTGCCTGCCGTATGAAGATTACACAGAGAGTAAGGTTGAGAACATTGTGGCACTATTCCCTAAATCACCTCCGGGGCTTGAGTTCACCTTTGAGCAACCAGAAAATGCACAGATCCAGTACCTGGATATCAGACTTGTGCTGCACGAAGACCACACATGTTGGTTTTATAGAACACGAGGGGCAAAACGCCTTCTTCTATACGACTCCGGTCATACTAAGTTGATTAGGCGGGGCTGGCTGTGTCTTGTTTACGGCATGCACTGATCAAATTCTGCTCGCACTTTATGGGCGACAGTGTCAACAAACAGACTGAGAGGTCTAAACGAAGCGGATATCCGAGGAGCATGCTGATATCTGCGGCTGAAAGCTATTTGAAGAAGATGCGAACCCGAACAAAGGAACGTAAAGAGACAGAAAAGAGAAGACATGTTGTTTTCCTGCCATACGTACATGGCATATCACACAGTTGTAAGAAGATAGCCAGCCGATTCGAAATTAGGGTCGTGCGGTCCGCACCAAGCAAGTTAAAAAGTATGTGCAGGAAGGTGAATGAAACGAGGGAGACTAAGGAAGGATGCGGAATACTGCACAGGGAACGGTTTGTCAAATTCCGCACGGGGGTCGTGTACAAGATCCCCCTAACATGTGGGAAGGCCCATGTGGGGCAAACAGGCCGATGCATCAATGAAAGGCTAAGAGAACACAGAAATGTGTGGGCTGCTTTGTCTGCTCCAGGAAACCTGGCGACCCATTGCTCCCGTTGTAAAACGGATGACGATCAACAGAACTTGAGGGGCACCCATTGTGTACCAAGGTTCACCGAAAACAAAGTGCTGGTAGGCGCAAAAGACAGTTTTAAAAGAGAGATTATTAAAGCCTTCAAGGTGATTTCGGGAGAAGAAGGAGAATGCGTGAGTGTTCAGGCGGTGGCGCTCAACAGCAACGAGGTGATGCTTCTCCGTTTGGCCAATGTGACAAGACGTTAGACATAATTTGTCATTATTTTCGTTTTATTTTCCTTTATTTTTTCTGGATCTTTGTAAGCTTCTTCTTCATATTGTAACCCCACGTTTTGTTTGAAGCTTTCTTCTTCTTCGTACCATGGAAACTGGCAGTTGGTAGCGAGTGCATCATCTGTGTTAACGTCCTGGTTTAATTCTCTTGTGTGTATATTGTTTTTTGTGTATAACCATGCAGCGCCGGATGTCGTCGGAGGCACGGTAATGGATTGTCGTTAAGATTGCTGACGAGGAAAGCGTTATAAATGCAAGATTTTCTTGAGACTGGAGATTAAACTCAGCGTATGAAGACTATTAGACAGATATCTGTGTAATGAGGACCTATGTAACGAAGAGCACGTATTTAACAAAACATGGAGCCGAATCAAAATTTGTTAAATCTTCTAAGTATTTTTTTGCTGCTCCGTAAATATCGCAGTGTGTAAAAAACAATAGGACACTATGATACTGTTAAAAGCCGTCAATTGTGCTACATGACAGCTTTATCAACCTTGCAATGAAATATTTTGGCTCTCGCTGGCTTCTTTCGCAAACAATTTTATGTCTCAGGTGCTTGAAACAATATAACACTTGCCATGGCAAAGACACAAGACAAATCGTGTGCCACCAGTGCTCGCCTCTAGTTCTTTCAAACTTTATTTCATTCTTGTGGCAACGACAAATATTTTTGAGGCGTGCGTCGAGTAAAGTTGTAGGCACAACAGTAGCATAGATTGAAATCCAGTGTATAGTGATTGATGACTACTCCCTCCTTTATGACAGTTTTCTACAAAACGTTTGCCTATGGAAACGCTTCGAAAAGTTGGGTAGTAAACTATTTTTTCAAATAAATTTGAAACCTTTTGTGCCATATGTTTCTGGGTACTTATGCTTATTAGGACTAATATACTATACAGGAGTAGAATTTACCGCGATATGACAAGGACCATAGGGAAGGGTACATGTACGAGCGCAGAACTCGTGGATCGAAGACAACCATGCCGTTACTTCATCTCTACTAGCTGTTTAACATCGCCTTGCTAAAGAAAGAAAGGTTGCCCACGCGGAGAATACTTGGAAAACCGCCTCCACTATTTCGGACACTGGATCGCGGTCTAATTTATGACCCTCTGGTCCCGTCGAAGAGGACTCCGCTCGACCACCTGGGCCGCGCCAACCGCTCCAGATTCCTGACAAGATTCGCTCAACGCCAGAGCCTTGATTATGGGAAGAAGGAAGCTAGCTGTCTGCGGGGTGGATAGGAGAAGCGGCAGGAGACTAAAGAAGGTGCCAGTGGAACGCAATCTCTACACGAACTTTGTTTGAACCATACATGTTTGAAAGTGCTCCGTTTTTGTAAGTAAATGCAGTTACTGTTTTGCTCATTGGGTTGATTTTCGTCCTTAACGACAACGTATTCGTGAAAAGGTTAGATATTAGAGAGATTTAGCTTGGGGGCGGAGACGTACTGGCGTAGACGTATACTAGTTTGCCGTACATCTCCCACTCAGGCGCAATAGGCAACATGCAATGGAGTTAGCTGAGACCTGTGGCGCCACCTGGTGGCTGACGGGGGCTAATACTGAGGCGGCGCAGAAGCTGACGTGTATGTTGCGGCCGCTATGTTCCTTCTGCGTTCGCGTTTTGTTATCCCAGTGAGTGTAATTTACTCATTTAGTGACTTCAATGGTCCCGTGCGATGCTTCGACTACCACGGATGTGAACAAGAATAAAAATAAGCGTAGGGGCGGCGAGAAAGACTGCCACAATCGCGAAGGAAACCTAAGCGTATCGCTTGTTGGGAGAACCTGGGGAGAATGATGAGAGAAGTGGAAAGTGGCTGCGAGAGAGTAATGTAACTGGAATTCGTTTTGTTATGGATGGACAATGACGTGCAGGCGCCAAGGAGCTAAAATAAGACAATTGCCCGTTGAGTGGAGGAAATGGCAAGTCGCACGCCGGTTGAGGCCTTCTCCTCAGTACGTGCTCCGCGCTGTAAAATATGGAGTGTACTGGTATATGTTGTTCAAGATCGAGAGGCATCGTCCTTTTAAAGGGTGCAACGTTCAAGAAAGCAACAACGTCGCGCAGCCGCAACATCGAATTCCAGCCGCGTTTCTTCAGAGGCGAAATAAATAAAAAATGCTCGTGGATCTGTGAACCGGATTTCAAATGCGGTGTCTATTCCGAACCACAGAACCAAAATATGTTCAAAACTTCAAATTACAGATTTTAATAAGCATATTTACATGTAAATTAGTTCTTAAGGTGCTGAAAAAGTCGAAGTGGTGGAGTTTGGCGGCCCGTGATACTGTGTACGCGGAGCATGGAATTTCGTTATATCGATCCGCGCCAGACATTTCTTACACTGACTGCTCAAGCTGCTCAAGAGTTTCTTGTCCCAGACGATAGACTATTCCATCATTAGTAGCAAGAGTAAAAAATCCTAACTCTAATGACCTCATTTACGGAAGCTTTGCCATTGAGTGCCAGCATTTCTCGCCGGCTTTCCCCAAGCTTGAGGTACGGAGGTACAAAATGCATGCCAGTTGTTGTTGTTGTTAAGAGCTTTAGTTTTCCAACGATGTAGGAGGCCCCCTACTCCCCGCCCCCGGCACGCAGGCCTATGGGATGGAGGCCTGGACCTCCGCGACTAAATGCCAGGTTTCGTCGATGACGCACGCTACAACCGCACAGTGCTTGCAATTGGCACGACATCCGTAGAGTGTACCGCACCATGCCTCATGTAACCTCCGCAGCACTGTCGAAAGGTGCACCACGAACAAACGTGTTTGTCATGGTATTAAACTGTAAATCGAAACCGCGAGAAAATTATGCCGCTGTAATCAAACAGCAAGAACCAAAAAAGAAGTAACGGCGATCAATCTCTTCTCAGGTTCTCTCCGCACTTTCAATTTTTGGGTATGAGGTCTGAACGCAACAGCTAAATGAAAAGCTACGTTTACAACATTTTCTATTCATTAATGATTTCTTAAATCATTATCACATGTCCTATTGATGCACTGAGACAATGAATTTCATTAGAAAAAATTCAAAGTTGTGCGCGCAGGTGTCCCGTCTCGAGCGGCGCGCACTTCGCGGTGACGTCGACACCGTTCACGTTCTAAACATGATCGACCATTCTCGAACAGGTGGTGTCCTTTCACCAGTATTGGTAGTCGGAAGTAGCTCTGAAGACATTCGGTTGCCTTAAAACCGCAGAAAATGAGAGCCGAGATGCTTCCCGCTGTACAACGCGAACGCAACCCGACCGCGCCGGCCGCCTCAGATTACCCGAAGCCGCCGTTGGCGGCACTGAACGCTGCACTTTACTAGCGCCGCCTGGCCACTGCAGGTTGCCTATGGCCGCGACTGCACTCACCCATGTCAATGAGCGTGCGCAGGAGGGCCGGGTACGGCAAACCGGTATATACGTCCACGTTAGTACGTCTCTGGCAAGCTAAATCTCTCTACTGCTTCTTCAGTGAAGCACACCCAATCACATCTACTCATGTTATCCAGCGCGGCCGCTTGCTACCAGTATTCTCAGGTGATGTTGGCGGCCTTTATTTTCTGTAGTTACCGATATGCAACCCATCCCGGCGTCGGCGGCAGCTTTTCGATGGAGGCGAAAAGCAAGGCGCCTGTGCGCTGTGCGATGTCAGTGCACGTTAAAGAACCTCAGGTGGACGAAATTTCCGGAGTCCTCCACTACGGCGTCCCTCATAGCCTGAGTTTCTTTGGGACGTTAAACTCCGAAACCAACCAACCCAACCGAAACGGCTGTGGGATAACATGGGGCGCGTTTTCAAGTTAAGCACAGACTCAATGTGGCAATCGTCCGCCGTGGAGATGCAAGATTTAGGGCGCTTCACTGCTTTGTCGTCCAAGGATGCGAAATCGAATCCCAGCCGCGGTTGAAGTATTTCAATGGAGGTGGAAAACAAGGCGCCCGTGCGTTGTGCGATGGCATGCACGTTTTTTTTTTTTTTTTTTTTTTGTACGCAAACTTGCCATAAGACATATTATATAAACTCATGTAAATGGTTTTCCGTGAGGAACCGGAGCAGGCTCCCGCTCTTAGCGTTGTCGGTGAGCCATTTAGAAAAGTCATCTTCCCTTGTTGTGGTTAGACCCACTTCGCGCAGAATCTTTGTCCTTGATTCCCTTGTCCCTGCACAAGTCCATAGCAGGTGACGAACATCCACTTCTGCAGCTGGTGTGGAACACTTTGGGCATGTTGTTGGTCCGATTTCAGCTTGATTCCCATCGGCATTTTACCGACGGGGTAAGGGCCGCCCCAGCTCTTATCCTTCTAAGGGAAACCTCCTCCAATCTCGTTAAGTTACGAGGGAGTGGGAATGTACACGGGGGAATGAGGGCACGTGTACTTTTCATTAAAGAGGATGCTAAAATGGAAACAGCGGAGCGGGCATCGAAAGGGAGCCTGGTGGGGGGCGCATTAGTGTGTGGAACTTCGTGTGTGAGGTGGTCAACTTTTCTCTGCTCAGCGTTCTCAGCATTGTCTTGTGTCCAATGTATCTGGATGCTTATCTTTGTTTTTTTATTGAGTGCGTGGATTTCCTGGGTAACAAATAGCGTCTTCGTCACTTTCTTTAGTTGTTTTATGGCGGCTAAGGAGTCTGTATAGATGTGGGCTTCTGTTATCGAATCTATTTTATTTATGGCCTCCATAGCATCGCGGATTGCATAGAGTTCCATCACAAGCGGGTCCGGGTATTCTAAAAGATATTCTTTATGTACCTTTAGTTCGCTGTGTGTTGGACTAGTAGCTGCTGTTCTACCGCCATTTTCTATAATTGATGCGTCCGTATATGCAATTAAGGTACCTGGAAGTGCATCAACCAGAGGTCGAGATGCCAGCTTTTCTTTGCGACGAAGCCGAGTGGTCTTGTTTGTCGTGATAGTAGTGAATTCCCAAGGAGGGGGGTCAGCCATTGGTGGTGTTCGAACTGCCACTTCGTTGTACAAGGATGCTATGGGCGTAACGTACTTTCGCTTCATATCCCTTGTTGCCTCTCGTTGCTCAATTAATTCTGTCAACGTATTTATCTGTGCAAACTCTTGGAGAATAGGGATAGGGGTAAGTTTTGGTGAAGCCGTGATAGTGCGCATTGCGTTTCTATTTATTGTTTCCAATTTTGCCCATTGCCGCCTCGTGAGTCTTTGGAATTGGGCCTGGTATAGTATCCTCGGCTGTAACACTGATTGTACAAGACGTCTTGCCATGTCCGCTCGAGCTCCTCCTCCCCTAGACGAAATGCGTTTTATCAAGTTTAAGGAAGTCGCAGCTACTTTTTTCACTTTATGAAGCCATTGTGTTCCTTTGCCGGATTTGTGAATTTCTAGGCCAAGAACTCTCAACTCGTCCACCTCTTCCAGTGCCTGATTTCCAATCTTTAGGGAGACTGTTTGCGTTGCCAATTGTTTTCTTCCATTCTTGTTGGCAACATGAATGTAACTGGACTTTTGAGGTGATAATTCCAGGCCTGCACTTTGCACGTACTCATCTATGGTATTTAAAGCCTCTTGCAGATGCCGAATCTGTCTGTCAATTTGTTTATCAACAGACCAAATCGTGACATCATCTGCGTATATCATGAACCCCACTTCTGGTATTTTAGCTAATTTCCACGCCAATGGGATCAGTTCGATATTAAATAATAAAGGTGCTAACACTGACCCTTGTGGCACGCCTCTGTTCGAGGTGTAATTGCCAATTTGTTTTCCGTTTATCCGGATAGAAAACGTCCTGTCCTTAAGCAGATTATGTACTGCTTTTATGACCTGCAAGGGAATGCCCATACATTCCATGTTGCTAAGAATCTTGGCATGTAACACGTTGTCGTATGCCTTCGCCATGTCGGTAGCCACTACAGTGCGCACTATGTGGCTATAAGGCGACACGTGTATGACCTCTTCAGCGAGCACAGCCAGTCCATTTTCTGTCCCAAGGTTTGTTCGGAACCCAATTTGTCGAGCATGGTATTTTTTATTACTTTCCAACCACCATGACAGGCGGGTGGCTATCATCTTTTCATAGATTTTGCAAATTGTGGGTGTTAGCGAGATAGGCCGCAAAGATTCTAGACTTGTGGGAGGTTTCCCAGCCTTTGGTATTGTTACCACCACCGAGTGTTTCCAGCCGAGTGGAATGTCTCCTCCTTGCCATACCTCATTTACCACATCCAACAAGCCGTCAACTGCGGCTCCTTCTAAATTCTTGAATACTTCATAAGGAATATTGTCATGTCCAGGCGCAGTTTTACCATTCGCTTCTTCTATAGCAGCCAATAACTCCAATTTTGTAAATGGTAATGTTATTCCTGTTTTATCAACCGCATCCACTGTCGGTGAAGGCGCCGGATAATGTGCGTGGTTCGGGAAGAAAAGGGCAGCAGCCTGATCTGCAAACTCTTCGGGTGTAAGCTGTAATGCGAGTCTAATACTTTCTGCATGATCTTTAACCTGCCGCCTCTTTTCCATGCCATGGAAAGTCCTCCAGAGGGCCTTGTTATTCGTTCCTGAGCCCAAACGACTGCACCACTGATCCCATCTCCTATGAGCCAGCTGTTTTTCATATCGGCGTGCCTGTGCCGTCACTCTGTTTACCTCAATTCTTCTTTGCACGTCTTCAGGATGGCGACCAGCCTGTATCTCGGCCCGCTTTCGGCGTGCCCAAAGTTTTAGTAGGTGCAGGTCGGGAGTTGGCTGATCTTCGTTCACTGTAGTTGTAATGGTGTGATCCTTGAGTACCTTTTGAAGGGTAGTAACGAGAGTATTCGGGCTAACTGAATGCGTTCGAGTATCCTGCCGTACACCATCCCAATGTGTAACAGACGCTTTCTTTCGAATTTTCTTCATATGTCCCAAATTAAGACCAATACCAATGGGGACATGATCACTACCCCACGCATCTAATTCCGCCTGCCATAGTGGTGCACCAGGGCCCTTCCATCACGTCAAGTCGGGTGAGCGTGTTTGTGTTGCAGGTAGTGTTGCGACTCCTGGATGATTTAGCAGTGTAAATTCCATTTCTGTGAAGGCAGTATGAACTTGATCACCCCTTTTAGAATCATAATCATATCCCCATACGGTGTGCGGAGCGTTAAAATCTCCACCGATTAGTATCGCAATTCCAGGGTATGAATGAAGAATATGCTTAACCCATCCAAGATTAAGCACTGTGTTTCTTGGCCGAGCGTACATGGACACTAATATAAGGGGCGTTTTGTTCGGACGCGTGAGTACAGCAACTACTTCCTGCTGAGTGTTGCACCACTTGCTCAAGTCAAGTGGCGTTTGGGGAATGTTGGCCCTAATGTAAACGGCAGCTTTTCCTGGTGTTTCGGCCTCTGCTCTTGCTCGTTTATCAGGGATAGAAGGACAATGGTACCCTATATATCCTGTTATTGAATATAACCTATTGTGCTCCTGTATCAAGAACGCCCATGATTGTAGCTTACAGTACAATAATTTTGTATTTATTTCCCCAACTTTATTACAGAGCCCTCTGCAGTTCCATTGTGTAATCTGTTGCCACTTGTTTCGGCTACTTCTATCCATGATGTAAGCTGCTCTGAATGAGGTGTGTCAGTTGCGTAAGCGTGTCCAGTACTGCCTTCCAAATAGGTATGTTATCGGCAGGTTTACAATTCGGAGCATCCACTAACCTTGCTGTCGTACTGCCTGCAAGCGTTTCTTTCTGTTTTTCTGAGCTCTCCTTTCGTCGTTGCGCTATGTGTGCTTTCTTTTGTCGCAGCTGTGCAATTTGTGCTGAAAGCATCGCAATTTCTTTTTCTATTGCATCCTGCTGGCTTGTGCAGTCTTTAAGGTCCGGAAAATCATCAGTAGTGAATGCCACTGTGCTTCGTTTTGTGCGTCGTCCATGTTTTAGCGTAGAAGCAAAAGATGCACTGTTCTGTGCAACCACCTCAACAGGCTCTTCTTCTTCTAGCGGGTCATCAAACAGCTCTTCGGCCAGAATTGCAAATCTGTTTTTAACCATTAACGGTGCATATTGTTTATGTCGTCCAGCCCTTGCTAACTCGAGCTTTCGCTTTTTTGTCGGACACTGAGATGAAGTGATATCGTGATCATCAGATTTGCATAGGCCGCATTTGAATTTCGCTTCTCCAGATTCAGTTATGTATTCGGGGTTAACTCCATATGGACAAAATTTCTGCATATGACCTTCTCTGTAGCACCTGTAACAGTGAACCGGTCTAGGTTTGTACGTTTTGGGTCGCACTATGCGGCCACGTTGAAGCGCCCCGGCCGATCGAACTCGCAGTCCTCCACTACGAAGTCGCTCATTGATTCAGTCGCTTTGGAAAGGTAAGCCCTATAAACCGAACCAATGAATGCGACAACCCGTAAAATAAATGTTACTGTTTGTACCAGAAGAATGTTTGCGAATAAAATATATATATATGTACTACGTGCAGGTTATACCCAAGTTTTGTGCTATTGCCAGACTCGCCTACAGCATGACAGAAGATAACAAAAGTGTAAGTACACGTGGTTTTCTTTTCTCACGATGTCCTGAGCAAATATGTAATGATAAAAATGGATTAAAGACTCCTTGTTGAAGCTCTTGCGGGAAAATTATGAACCCAGCATTCATGTTGTCGCATGTAATATGGACATCGCAAAGCACACCAGATGCGCGCTACACATCGCAGTGCAGCGCGACAAAAGCCTGACCCCCCTTCGCGGGTTTTATGGCCTCCGGTCGCTCCCACTCGTGCGACGGGACAGCGGGAGGCCGCGCTAATGAGGGCCGTAGCCGAGGCAAAAGGAGCGGTTCTCCCGTCTCCAATAGCACAGGGAAATTAAACTCAGAGGGAGTCCGATAGAAGAGCTCGCATTTTAGAGCTAATGCTATCCTTCTAGGAACCAAAACGCGACGCGCTGTTCAACACTTGGACACCCAGCTGAGAAATGCTCCAAAAACACAAGTACACACATACATCAACACATGCATGAATGTCCGGTACAGAAACTCGCCCAGACAATTCAACAAACTTTGAGGCCGAACAGAGCACGGGCCTTACACGTCCCCCTAAGAGGATAATTGAGTTTCCAAATCGCTCAATTAGACTAAAAAAATAGGAAAAAAACACCGCAATAGACTCTCTCTGTGAGGCTCGCTTTTATACGACAGCAACCGCCTCCGACCGCGGTGACACAAAAGTACTATTCTGCCTAAATAGGACCCAGTACACAAAACAAAACCATGCCAAAGTAGAAATAAAGATGCGAAAACATATTTGCTTATGCGCGTTACAGTCATACAGGCGCTTGCAGAACACAGTTCGCAGACATGTGGCTCAGTCACACACACTACGAAAAGATGAAATCTGGCAACGGAAATCAGTTCATCTTGTTGGTCAGTTCTCTGCATGTTCAGGGCCCACACACAGCTTCGATGTGCCCTTCCCCCCCTCTCGCACATTGCCCGTACACATGCTCGAGCCAGAGCACGGGATACACTTCTACAAATAGACGAAGTCGAAGTGTGCACAGAGAGCGACCAGTTAGTCAGTCATTAGCCTCCCGGATCGAACACCTGCGCTGCCTTCTCCAGGCGGCCCCACGCTGGCCACATTGTATGATTGGGCTCCGATCTCTCCAATGTAGAGCCGGCTCAAACTCTGGTCAACGCAATGCCTGCCCTTAGTCTCGCGCGCTCACGAATATTACCGTCAAGGTGCGTTTCCGAACCCGGCGTCGGCAGCCCTTTGTTCGTATTGGGATCGCCCGCTGGCATTCCTGGCCGCTCATTACTCCTTCGCGCGGCCATATCCTGGCGCTCGAGGTTTTCTACCTTCTGCGGTAGTGGGCCTGCGTCGCTCACTTTACGCGGAAAGGAGACGTTGTCACCACGTATCGGCGGCAACTCATGCAGCAAGGTAATAGACGACGCACTGCTCGCGTTACCGTAAGCTTCGTGCAAACTGTCTGCTTTCCGCGGCGCTCGCAGTGGCTGCTCAACTTCCCCTTAGTTAGGCGTCGCGCCTGCTGCAGTCACAATGCGGATTTCACCTCCGTCGCTTTCGTCGCGGCGGCTCTCAATCCGAACGACATCGGGGCCTTTTTCAGGGCTCACTAGCTCTGATACCGCTACAACCGGAAGACAAATTTTCTTTGTGTCCGCTGGCTCTGCCTGGCCATCATCGGGCACATTTGTCTCATCCTTTGGATCCTCTGCGACGGGTAGTAGCGAGACCTGTGTGTCTGCGACGTCGGCAGCGCCTGCCTCCGCAAACGCTACATCTAACTTTGTGGGGTTAGCTAAGACTGGGAACGGCACTGCGAGCATAGCATTTGCATTCACCTCTGTCAAACCCAGAATGTGGGTCTTGGCTTTGTTTATCTCATCACAACCGGCCTCATCGTTCTCTGAGCCATCTTGTGTGCTCGTATGTTCGTCTTTCTCCTCTCAGGCTGGCTTCTCTGTATCCGCTAAACCTTCTAGGGATACGGTAGCGACATCCGCGTTCTCAACAGATGCTGCAAAGGTCTGCAATGCTACATGCAAAACGTCGGTGTCGCAAGCTACTGGGACAGTTTCTTCGGACGTTTGTGCTAACTCCTCTAGAGTTGCCTTTACCTGCAATGTCCGAAGGGTATTCATCGCTTTCTGTCTGCGGAGGCACAGCTGCCGTCTTAACTGCGCTATTCTCACCTTCGTAGATTTCTCTGAGCTGGCTACGTTTATGGCGGTCTCTTTCTAATAAAAGCTCCTGTCGCATCTGCCGTAGCTCGGAAAGCTCTTTATGCATTTCTTTCAGCCTCATTGCTCGAATTTCTGGACCGCAGTCCGTCCCGAAATGCCACAGCCACATGTCAAACTCCATAGCTATTTGTCTAGGCTTTTAGCTCGAGGACGGCAGAGGCAAGCAAGCAAGAATGGGGAAAATCACTCACAAGTGACGCTGCAGTACTGGTTGCAGTGATGGAGCGTCTTTGGCGTCATCGCTGTGATAATCCGCATCGTCAGTGCACACACACACACGCAGTCTGCAGTCGGCGTTTCCCCGGTCTTTTGGAATCGTCGATAGCCGACCTCACCCTAGCTACGTTGGGGCTGCTAACGGTCTTCTGCGTCTCCACAACCGATGCAATTAATTCTTAGGATTGTAGAAGAAGTGTAACAATATCTGAGACGAACAAGCCAATCCTCGATCTCCCGCGTACCTAACACTTATGCCGGTCGATGCCTGAAGCTTTTGTTCAATGTTCGAGTCACTAACCTGGTCGACCCATATGGCAATGTCGTCTGCGTAGAGACAGAATTTTATCTTCCCGAAGTGTTCCAACTGCTCAGTGTCAGTGTTCTCTTAGCTTCTCTAGAGACGCAGAAAGCTCTCTGGGAAGGGGACACCAGCTAATGATGTATGGCAGTACACTACGACACCAAATTAGAAAACTATGAGGTTGTTTCTACTTGACGCACTCATGTTTGCTTGGTCACTGTTTACTATATAAAATACCAATCAATGCAAGCCAAATTGTCATTGATTCTAACAGTGATGGATTGAAGACAAGTGCGTGGCATGATGTTCCAACAGCCAGTTAGAATTGAGCGCTCTAGCCGTTTCCCTCGAGCTTCTTGCGTGCCTAATAAACTCGGTTTCTATTTTGTAAAGAAAACTAAAATCGCTGGATTTTCTAGCTATTAGGGCTTGCAAAGAATTGGTTGCCGTTTAGCTTCGGTAAACCTAGCGGGAAACGAAAGCTGAAGCGGCCATATGTGCTGCTCATCGCTCACGCCTTGCAGCATCGTCGCGGCGATTTTTTGCAAGACGCTTCGGACGTTGTTCCGAAGTTTCCGCCGCTTTTTGCTTTAGCCCCTTCCCTTCTACGCCGAAAATTTTTAGCTAGCAGCGGAATGTTCTCCGGATCGTAGGGTGAAGCCAAATGATGATCATAACGAGCCCAGCTGTTCAGTGCTCTTCCTCCGAGACCATGGAGCAGCTCAGGCCTTGTTTAGTGCCTTCAATAATTTTGGCTTCTATAAATTTTACGAATTCAATGCTCGGCCTAATCAGTGGAAGGGTTGCTAAATAGCGCCTGGGGACCCTTGTTGGGTTCTCATTTTGTCAACAGCAATATATGTAATAACAGGATGTTCCCGGGCGACAAAAACAGCGGCTGCTGTTCAGGCACATTTATCGATTATAAAGCATACGTATAGGTAGAGCTTGCAGACTTTGAAAAGTTCCGAACTTCGTTTTCCTAATGTTACTAAATGTGCCGAAGGTGTATCGTATGTATTCCAGAAACATTGGCTGGTACAGTTGAAGCATCGAGTAGACTGGTGCACTAAGGAAGTTTCCCCTGAGAAAGGAGAGAACTTGAACAAGTCTGCTTCTCAATTCTCTGGGATGGGGACTCGACATAAGATTTCTATAAATGGCAACTACAAGCAAGAGATCACTTCTTCCATAGGGAATGGGTTTGCCATTATGCGTATCAGGTAACGTGACGTTGTTTTATGGGTGAATCCCACAAGGGAACACTGCTCGGTCGAAATATTGAGGCCTCGCCGACAAAGGTAAGGGGTCAATATCGCTGACGCCTTTTAATGCATCGCACGAGCTTAGGGACGAGTCACACTGGAGGACTAGATACATGTATGACCTGTATAGATGGTGATTTGAAAAGATTTTGGCAATAAGTCTGCGAGGCCGAAGAAAGACTGCAGAGAATTGGGCTTAGCACTTCACCCTGTAGAACTCCTGAAGATGGTTCCGTAGATAGTTCGCCTTTAGTCTGGACGAAAAGGAGTCTCTATCACAGGTAACTGTGTATCCAGCTGAACATGCGGCCTCCCATGTAAGCAGCTACCAGGGCGTCCAAAATGGCTTGATGGGTTAAGTTTCGTAGAGATCCTTGATGTCCAAAAATGTGACTGCCAATATTTTCAAAACCATTTGTGTTGTACAGCCGTTACGACGTCAACCACATTGTCGACAAAAAAAGCGGCCACAGTGAAACCCGTGCATAAAATATGGATACATTTGGTATCGTTCCAGCTACCATTCGGCGCGTCTTAGTAACATTCTTTCAATGACTGCCGGTGCAGCTGGCAAGTACGGTTGCACGGCATGGCGCAAGGTCGAGTGGCGATTTTCCCGGTTTCCGAAGTGGGACCAGACGACTGGTCTTCCATTCTTTAGGAACTCGGCCATCACAAATGGCTGGTTGTAATTATTCAAAAGATGCTGGCGAGCCTCTTGGAGACGGTTAGAAAGTGCAGAGTATGTCACACAATTGGACCCTGGTGATGATGAATTTCTACAGTATGCCAGCGCAGCATCAAGTTTTTCCATGGAGAAAGGGAAATCCCTCCGTTAATCCCGCGAAGGTGGAACATCGGAGCGATACAGCATTGTGGATGGGTTTTGCGTGACTGTTATTCTTGCCCAGAAATCTTCGGCAACTTTACCTCGCTGCGTCTGTGGTGGAGCGCGAGAGATCTGAACAGGAGACGCTGTTGAAGGGATGCGCGAAGGACACGAATAGCACTTGAAATGCGTGACTGACATGCGTGGATCTTGTTTTTCACAAAACCCCTCTAGCGTTGGGACTTCAGGAGTTGAATTCTAGGCTGAATCTTCTGCGTGCGCTTTGCATCTCTGGCTCTAGGCACGACTTTGTGCGTCTGTATCTAGGCTCTGGCCTGTGTTGAAGTGATCGCAGTCGTTCGAACATGATGTCGAAATCGGTGCAGATTGCAACTAGGTTAAATGCGCAGGTTACGTTTCTCATGGTCACCTTTATTCTTTCTTCAAAGCATGTGGAGAACCATTTTATGCATATAGCCTCCATTAGGGTTTTAAAAATCGTGTAATCATTGTGCCACATACGTTTCGCTAAGGAGGATGTTGCATGAGCCCCAATGACCAGTTAGGTTGATATACGCTTGCAGCCTGAAAACCACCTGAAACCCTCTGTACGCTGCTGATAAAGCATTCTGAAACAAATGTTAAGTCCAAGCAGCTGCCATAGGTCACTTCACAAATATAAGTTAAAGTTACGTCGTAACGGCACTGAAGGTCAGAGGCGAAGAATACGAGCTTTCTTCACCAGATTCCTACTAACACTTCAAAGCATGGTGTGGTGAGCACTGAAATTACCTGTAACTATTCACGGTCCTGATGAAAAACACATTTGGTTGAGTAACAGTGAATGAATCACTCAACGTTTCGGCGTCAAAACGGTTGGATGTCGCAAATACACACCCACAGGCGTAAATATGATGTCTAAGCTCTTTACTGTCAAGAAAACGCACTGCTTCTAGTTAGGGGGAACGGAATGAAGCCGATATGTAAGATCGTATTGAATTTAAATGATGACCTTGTTGGCTCTGTTGCATGTTGGCAAGGTAAATGCCTCATAACCCGAAATTTATGTTTCGTTCGGCTCATAAATATTCTAAATGGGCCAGTGATATTAGTAAACATATTGCCGAATATCTCAAATTCGGGACCGGAGTCCACAGCCATCCCTCTGAAAAATAACACCTTGCTTGACTTTCTTTTGAAATGATATATCTGATTGAGCCATGTTGTCTTTTGTTGCAGAGCCGCGAACGTTCAATGCAGTGCGTCCAGTACATGCAGTGCACTGAGTCCTGATGGTGTGCACAGGACAGAAAGCAGAGCACGCGTACCATTCGTCAATTACATGAGCAGTGCGATTACTTAGGGATCGTAGGGATGGTCCAGAGCATGCATTTCGGCTGCATCAGTGGTAGGCGTTAGACAATTGTAGTGCGGGGTCGTTCCTGAATCGCTGGGCATACAAGGCTTCGGTCGAGAGGACCACGTTTTTCTGGTAGAGGAGGTAAATAATCACCCACATCGGGTTCCCTTCGTTTAGTGCGGTTGTAGATGGAGTCAGAGCAGTTGCAGTTGCGCTTTTGGAGTTTCGCTTCAAAGGTTATCCGCTTATTCGACGACCTTCGGCGGCGCGAAATAAGTCATCCTACACTTCTAGCAGCGGTTTCTTTGTGCGTAGAATGGTCCCAAACCATTTCCTTCAGTACCGTCTCCTCGGTCTTCAGACAGGGGCAATCTTTAGATGAAGACTCGTTAGGGCCAAGGCAGTTGGCGTACTTCAACGCAGTCTCGCGGCAGATGTCACCGCTTTGTAGATCGGAGCATCTCGGTCACGCGATCGAGTTGTCGCACCCAGCATTCACGTGCACGATCATTATTTACTTCCTGCACAGTAAAGGCTTAAGGACACTACCAGCAACATATAATAGTATACAGTCACAATTTAAATTCAGCTTGATGTATGTACATTTTACTAAGCGCTGAACTCGGGTTATTGAGATGCCAGCTTCATTAACATGGCAAATCGGTGTCACGGATGGCTATTTCAGCGTTGTAGATTACGCCAGCCGTAGTTCTGTTCTCTTTATTAATGCGAAAGCATTGCTTTGCTATGTCCACAGATTTCTGTCCGCAGACCGCGTCCGCACGGCATATCCGTACGCCGCGTCCGCAGACCGCGTCCGCACGCCACGTCCACAGACCACAAACCGCGGCAGCAAAATCGTGCCCGCGGCCGGTGTGAATAATTGAGAAGCTGTAAGGGTAATGAGTGGTGTCAATCGATAGCGAATAACATAATGTTGTTGCCAAAAAAATAGTTAGTCTAAAAGGTAATTAAGGAATTATTTGCAGGCAAAAATGCAAGCGTTTTCCGCAGCAGTTGTAATTGACAGGTGATAGAGGCTAATGAGTGGTGTCAATCGATAGGGGTGACGTAATCTACTCTCCGAAAAAATAATAGACCAGTAAGGTATACCTAGGTACTTAAGCAAAAAATGTAGAAGTGAAGGCGACTGCCTCACTAGCCAATGGCTTGGCGTCCCAATGTAAAGTACATAATTAAAGCAGTCAGTTAGGGTGACGTCAAGGATGTGACAACACCCAAGCGGAAGTACAGTCAAAAAGGGCATAGGAAGGGATTGGCGCTAAATTTGAAAGCACCCAAGACCAAAATGGTAAACAAGAAGTGAATTAATGGGACGTAGATAATGTGACGTCAGGCAACCGGAAGTAGAGCCAAAAAATTTCATAGGAAGAGATTGGCGCGCGATTTGAAAGCACCAAAGCCTAAACTGGATAAAGAAGAAATTAAGCTACTAGAAGCAACCAGAAGCAACCAACAGCAGCATCCGTGCTTTCGCATTACTCCAATGGAGATTCTGCAGTGGTCTTAATTTTTTTATTTATAGGTTTATTTAAAATACCTTCAAGGACATACGGCCTTACTGAGGGGAGTGGTTATAAAATATAATAAAAAGAAAACAACAATATGAGCATAGGTTTAAAAATGTTGCTATATATAGATTTTTAGCTAAGGCATTCTGAAATAAATGGTGATCATTAGTTAGTGCCAGTGATGCGGGAAGGTGATGCCACTCGTTGGATGTACCGGGTAAAAATAAATGAAAGTAGGTTTTTGTTGTGCAAAATGGTACTCCAAGTTTGTGGGCGTGATCCCTCCGGGATGACACGTACTGTGGAGGTGGAATAAGTTGTTCGCGTAAGTTAGACTGACGAAAAATGTAATGAAAAAGACGAAGGTGAAGGGTTTTGCGACGAGACGCGCGGGATGACAGACCGAGGCTGGCTTTCATGCTGGATAATAAATTTCAAAACACCATCAAGGTCAATTGTAAAAGAATATAGTGGCATATAACCGAGTGACTGTACTTATAAGAGAAGGATTAGTGGAAATAGAAAAATTGGATCTTAAAACATCGTTTAACACATATGCCTGCAGTTCGGGGGGAATGCCAGTATATGGATGCTAGCAGTTCGTAGGGGATGCTAGTATAAGAGTATATGGCCGAGTTCAGTGATGCCTGTCAAACTGTTTAGTATGCTTCGCTCCTTGACTTCAATGGCCATGACATTATTAGAGGTGTTCGCCCTCAAACCCTTATTCCTGCCCTGTACTAGGCTTTCCAAGTATATTGAAACGGCTTGCCTTTTCACAGGGTTCATATTGTTGGTCCGTTGCTGTGGCAAGAACAAAGCTGTATGTACCGCGACACATCGCGCTGTGATGGCCTTGACGAGAACGACTCCGCTTGTCTGCGCATTACGCGCTTGGCCTTTTTACTGCCGATTGTTAAGAACCCGCCATCAGTCGCGGAGTCATTACTTGGCGCCGAGTACACATCAGTGTCCTGGCTGCTTAAGTCCCTCGGGTGGTAGAGGCACTTTCTGTGAGTGGCCTTGCATTTAAACAATACTACTGTAATGCTGATGCCATAACCGTGAAAATATTCATCGCTGCAGAAGAGCAAGGCAAAGTAAATAAAGGTAAATGGTTTACTAGCACTCTTTCACAGGTTTCATTTGCCCACCAAGTCATGTCCAACATCAGAAAGCTAGGCCACGCTGTGTGCACAATGGACCCGGTAAGTGCTATTTTTCTGTTCTTACAAAATAGGTACGCGCCTCCTTCTGTGGTTGTGTCCACTTCGCTTTCAAGTAATCCAAAACAGTCTGTTGCTTGACAATAACATTTTAAACTTCTGCTTCAAACGTGCTTCAAGAAATTTAATGCTGCCTTGAGTAGGTGCTAGGTTCTTCATACTTCGTTGCCCTAGAGCTTTACTCTCAAAAATACAATTTAAACATTATAGTGGCGCTCAGTATAAGCATCACGCAGTTCTGATCACATCCTGGTCGTTGAAACCACGGTCCATGGTTAATGAAATATTGCCTCATCCTCTCCACGACGGCTCCTCTTTCTCTCTCTCCACTTTAACTCTCACCTTCCTCCTTTCCCTTACGGCGCGGTTTAGGTGTCCACAGACACAAGTTTGACAAATACTGCACCTTTCCCTTCCTGTGAACCAATTATTATTATTATTATTATTGCCTCATCCTCCAAGCAGCTAGAAGTTTGATGGCACCAGATTAAACCTTTAGGGTGAGTGAGGAGAAGTATCGCAGTTTTGCATGCTTGTCTAGGGTGGCATATCTTACTGCTCTAGGATACAAGTTCAAAATAAAAACAGCAGATGCGAACTATAGGCAGTGGTTCGCGGCAAGTGAATTAGTCCGCTGAACAGCAAACAGCCTCAGTTATTGAAATTTGTTTATTCCAGATAAGCCGCAAGCATTGAAATTCTTGACTATATAATTTGTCTTGTATTTCTCTTTTCTTTTAGTAACTAAAATGTTTTAATTAGCGGACTACTTTCTGTAACGCAGGTACTGTGTGTGGCAGTTACGGCAGGGTTGTGTCATATCCGACAATAATGTGCACTCAAGGGTACTTAGCGTTACGATGTGGATCTGTCCGAGACGGCTTCCTTAAGACTGAGGGCAAAGTCTGAATATTATAGCCTTAAATAAAGCGTTCGAAAAAACCTTGTTGCATCCTACGTATAGTAAACAAAAACCCCGATGGGTCGCGCCATATCTTCGGGTCTAGAGAGGCTACATCACAGCGACAATCTGCCCAGGCCAGTTACGTAGCCTTGTGATGTCGGTAAGCTGTAAACTAATAATGTATTTTCATTATAATACATCTATAAAAGGATAAAAATTTATTTCAATACAAACTATTATTACCCCCTAATATCGAATACTCTTCCGCACTTAGCACATATTAGGATCAGTGTTCGGTTTTGTCGGTAAAATACATGAGTTTTCATAGAATACTTTCCCGCGTCGTGAAAAAAGATTGCACAGAAAATCAACGTTAAAGTTTGAATGTCAGTATCATTAAAATTGTCCCGCATGTGTAAGGCCACATGCCCAGATGACATTATTTGGGATTCTCGATATACACAAAATAGGAACCCATTCATGACAAGTATACTGACAATGTGGTTTACAAGGTACCACTTTTTGTGGCAAGTTGTATATTAGGTAGAGAGGGCGCTGCTTAAATAAGAGACAGTGAACAGCGAGGAGATGTTAGAGATGAGGATTCGGGCAATCTGGCTCATTACTCCTACCACTCGAGTGCTCGCCCAAGTTTAAAGAATGCTCGATGATAGGCGAACATCGCAGCCGCGGCTTTGAAAAAGAGGGGTTGGGAATGTGAGTCAGTAATCCATCTGTTTCATTATAAAAACCGACAGTCATTTTGGATTCAGAGCAGCAGGTCGTAGTGCGAAAAGTGCTCCCTGGTAGGCTGTTTTTTGCCGTAATTTTGTTATTCATACGTACTGACACATGTGGGACACATCTGATTGGCAAATAATCTTGCTTATTTATTTATGAAACCCTCAGCGCTAAACAAAATTTCGTGGAAGTTTGTCTCTTTTTTGTTGTGGGCTCTGCAACCTCATGCACTCAACACATGCAAAAATTTGCTAAACGTCAAATATTCTTAATTTGCACTTTTAATTTTTCGTTGGGTAATAAGAAACTGCTTCTCGTTATATCTCATGAACGTCCTTTCCTCGGTCGCTGGCTGCCCAAGCTCTGGAAAATTTTCCCAACAGACCGAGCTGCTGTCAATGCCACAAACAACTTCGGTGATACTAAGGCTTTTTAAGCGCTGATGAGGTAACATTGCCGCATGAACTATATGCATTAATGCTATGTGATGATGTTAACTGGGAGCGCCTATGAGCAAGTATATTTTGTAGTGTTTATCAATGGCGCTGTCTCGATAGGCTTGCTTGCAGTGCTGATTGTTGGCTATAATTTTGGCTAACCGTCTGTTCTGCAATGCCTAATGGCCGTTTGCTCTGAGCAACAAGGTGCTCGCTGAAAAACTCTAATTCACTATACTGACGTCATAGTCATTGGTGGACTGCGTCTGGCTTGCTATCGAAAAAACAGAGGTTCGATTCACATTCGACTGCTTTTTCTTTGCACATTTTTTTCTTTCTTGACGCAATAGGCTATATGGTGTAATGCCTTCAAGATCTGCTACTTCATTATGTTGAGGAATATTGAGATCCTGTTCTGCTATCCAGGTTTAGGCGAATTCGTACTCTGAGGCTATCGAATTAAATATACAACGCACTGCCCTTGCACATTTTCAAACTCTTCTCAACTTGCCCTTAGGCAAAATGGCGGCAAAGCGTGCAATCTTTGGGGGAGTTGGGGGCAGCCACTAGCGTACGCGTAGCCTTTGATATCGGCTACGTGAACTGCTCCCCGAAAAAATGCCCCAACAAAGCAGAGTCCACGACTCTCACAGATATGCGAAAACCTTTGCAACTTTAACAAAGAGACAGCACCTAGCTGACCCATCAGCTGTCCCCATGCTCCGACTGCGCGAACGATAAAAGCCTTTTCACTAATGCAGACACTGTGTCCCAGCCGACAGCACCACCAGGTTGACCTTACTGGCATAGATCGGCAACTTTCTATTCTTGTTCTTCCCTCCGCTTTTCAATTTACTTTCAACGTTCCTATAAAATTCCTTCTTCTTCCTTTTCTTTTATTCTTTTTTTATAATCAGACCCCCCCCCCCCAATCCACGAATTTTGGGATACTGGTCAACCAATCAGACTTAGGCATTCGAGGCCAATTGCTTAATGTTTTGAAAAGCTTCAGTCCCTTGCTTTGGCTTCAGATACACCCTGTTAACTCTTCGAAAACTACTCAGAAACCTCCATATCGGAAATGTGCTTTCAAACCACACCTCTCTTTCTGGTACTAAATTATTCTATTGTGAACTAATCTTGCAATCATATATATATTCGGTGTAATTACGTAGAAAATACTAGAAAGCCTTTACATTCATTGAAGCAGGAATCAGTGAGAAACAATTGCCACTAATAATAAAATAAACTGCCATCGTGGTCAGACAAAGACGGATATTATTATTCCAAATACAGAACAGGGGTGCTCTAGTTCTTGATTACACGAGTCCATCAGACTGACCGTGCTTCATAACTGCATTGACCAAATTTTCTGCAAACAATAGACTGAAATGTGTAGGCACAATTTATTAAAGGAGACGCGCGTTCTTGCGTGCTATAAACACTAAAAAAGGAATCGCTCACTTTATCCCTCTATGTACTCATGTTCTTCGGAAGAAAAGACATGCTGATTAATGTGACATGCATATACATGGTTATCGCTCAGTTTTAAGGTCTCGCTTAAAAACTGTTGTTGTAAAGTTGATGCCTGCGCAAGACCCTCTTATTTGAACCGACTAGACTCAGTTTGTTACTGTTCTGAACTTCTCTTAGAAAGCGAATAAATGGTATTTTATATATGTATAACATTATGCAGTTATGAATGCAGGAGAGTCATGCTTGCATGTTGATATGATGTAGAAATACTGTCTCTACCGAAAAGTCTATGTTACCTTATAGATACAACGTGCACATCAAAAGAAACTCTTTCAAAATAAACTCCGCTAAAACCGTTGTTCCTCCCATTCGAGAAAATAAATCGATTCAGGAATAATCGATAGCCCTTCTGAGACTGTCACAAAATGCGACCTCTTGCCAGCTTAGTTCAATTTTTCTTCTATACAAAAGCGCAACACCACACAAACACATAGTTTAGCTGCTTTGCTGCTAAATGACAATACACTCAGCAATATATACCGGTTGATCTATGACAGCCTTTTGGGCAGGTAGTGCGGAGGTATGGGATAATTTAATAATCGAGTAATGTCACTTAGGTGCGCATTATTTTTAACACCTTAAATCTTAATATTTTGTCATTTCCGTGGTTGTGAAAAATAAGTCCGTATATGTCAAACTGCTCGGGATGTTCGACAATTGATAGTGATTATATGCCAAACTGCTCGGGATGTTCAACAATTGATAGTAAATTATGCAATTCATACAGATGATAGCATTAAATGCCAGCCTTCGGGCGATACAGAAGTAAACAACAACACGTACTGAAGACGGCCATTTAAATTATCTAGCTGCCAGGAGCAGGTCACAGAAGTAATTTTTTTGTCACCTTCATAATGGACGTGTTCACCTATTCGACAAATTCACTTTGGTGAAATAACATAAACCCACATGTGAAAGATGTGGAAAGGAACACGCAAATTTCATATTTTACTTAATGTGCGATGCTCGAGAATGTAAGGAGGATTTTTCATGCAGTTTATGAAGTAATGCCTTTTGGTACTCCACCTTGATCTTAAAAGTTAACTGCCAAAAGTTCCTGCATTTTTAATTTTCTATTATTATTCCCTCCTCCAAAAGCTATTTTCCGAGTGATCGCTTTGTTTCTTGTGTACATATGTGAGAGACACAACACACCAAAAGGTGGTGGCAGGTAAAAAAAAAAGATATGCGCGAAAATACCACAGGTGTAGAGGAAGCTTGAGCATTGAGGAGAGAGACGGTACATTAAAAGGAGAAAAGAAGCAGGATTTAGAGGTTTTATTAGATATCACAAGTAGCTCATCGTCAGGCCTGGCTAACGCGAAGCGTAAAACATGGCCGAAATAGGTAAAATGCGGCTGTAGACATGTATGTGGGTAATACTCGATGTGACGGTTGCGTAGACGAATTCAAACCGCACAATATCAGTGCTGAGCGCGTTGCCTGCAATTACGTGCAACCATAACACTTCATAAAGTTGGAATTCGGTGTACCACATTTTGGGCCAGTAACGTTCACTTTGATGCCACTCTCGGATGCGATAGTCGCGGGGCTGAAGCTGATCTGGAGTAGCGTAGCGGCGACGCAAGTTCTCGAGGGTGTGACTGTCGCTCAGGTTCGTGGATAGATGCTTGACGTCACGCTCCTTACCACAGAAAGAACGTCGCATGAAAGCGGAAGTATGCTGCTGTCCTTGGCAGTGTGCAGACGTACGCTGGCGGCAAGGCTGGGTTCATGGCGCAAACTCGGCGCTCTCAGGAGTGTCCGATGGGTTCTTTGCCCTGGCCGACTGAAGTGAATGTACCAAAGAACGCGCCGCAGAGCTCTCATGAAAGGTTTTTTGTAACATCGTGCTTCTCATGTAAACAGCCTTCCTTGTTACTAGACAAAGCCAGGTGAGTTAGAGCGCCCACCGTTTCAGACCTTGAAGCGGTACCAGGGGTGTGGAACCTTCATCGCAAAGGTCGTCTGAGCGTTTGCTGGCAAGATGCGCATCAACTGCCAAACGCAGTAGTTTATTGTCCCATATTAAATATATCTTCTAGTATTTTTATGTGTAATTCTACGCGATAACGCGACCATCTGACCGAAAAGTACGTAATATCCGTCCGTCTTCCCTTAAACTTTCACGTGCACGAAGATAGATGCGGTTTGGTTGGAAATAACTTTATTTAAAGCCCTGCTGAGCTTTCGCCGATGGGGCCTTAGGTCTCCCACGTGGGTACGTCGAGGTGTTGCCTCGTCGTCGCCTCGCGGGCCTCCTCGACGGCCCAGAGTTAGTCATCTAGGCTGGGGCTGCGCAAGGTAGCGGCGAACGGCGTCGGGTATTGCGGAAATTTAAAAAGGTATCGTTATGGCCACTACGTTTCCTAGGGAGTGCTTCGCTGCTTTAATCTTTTGAGATTTCAAAAGTAAGCCATCTCGCATTACTAATAACGCAAGAAAATTCAATACATCGATGATGGCGGCCCTATAATGTCCATGTAAAAGGAGCGAAAAATGAATTAAGCACCGGAAAGCTACAAAAACATGCATTTCCTTATAATCTCTTTTTTTATTCTTCATTCGCTTGTTCAATGTAAATATAAAAGAGATACAGAGTGTTACCGGTTTGACAACGCTTTAGAACATCCGTGAATTGGAAGGCAATAGAGCGGAAGCTTAAAAGATCAACGCCCGAGTAATGCAGATCAATAATCTTTTCTGAAACAGCTTTTGCTTTTCTCTCGAGTCACGACTAGATATAATGAGAAAACAGGACGAAATGTTGAATAAAGTTGCAAATGGGAGTAGTGCCTTGGTTTGCTTAGAAATTCGCGAAAGTTCCTGATTAGGCGAGTATCTTTGGTGCACTTGCTGTGGTCACATTTAAGGTCCATCTACGCTTCAATACAAGCAGATCCTGTTTTACTCAGTACCTCCTCCGAAACAATCTTGTACAATTATAACTATTAGACGCACGCCTGAAGTACCAGGTATTCTGCAAGGCAATCGTTAATAGAATAAAAGCAACCTTACACTTCGATCAAATAAATTAGGAGCTGGGATATGGCAGAGGTACTTAAAGATAGATTATATTCGAACAACAATTAGGTGACAGAGAAATATGCAACATATTTGCAGCTCCTATATGCAGCTTCCACTAGTAGAAGGAAGCATTCGACTTATTCGAAACCTAAGTTGACTTGCAGACATAATTGTTTTGGTTTTCCACTAGGTTTAGAATCTTTTAGTCATATTAGTGATTGGCTTGCGACCCGCACAAACCCGTGCCTTCAATTCGAAATGCGCGTGAGAGTATTTCTCTTCCATATGTCTTCCTTGATTCCCTCTCGCAATGCTGCCTAGAGATGCACAAAAAGGTTTATGAGTTACGCAATTTTTATTTCTACTTTTTGCATTGCATTGTTCTGTAGAGATTATTCATTTATTAGTCGGTTTAGCATTGACTACATCTACTGCTCACTCTCCTTACCAGAGCCTGGACATTGAACCTCACTGGGATAACCTCATGGACATGACTGAGGTGATTAGACATTTCTCGTTAATTGAAATTATGAGGCAATGTTTTTTATAATATTTGACTTTATTATTTTAATTACCCTTTGATATCGTTACATAAAGGTGAAGTAAAAATAAATATAATGTGCGGCAACACGTTCACAGAATTGAGAGGAACAACTAATGACACCGATGAGGCAAGGAACGTAGTTTTCAAGTCGACTGCTGGTCTCAGAAAGAATGACATGAAAAAGGTGATGATACGGGTGCGAGGTCTTTCGATTTGAAGGAGTTGGTTGATATAGTGGGAAAAGCATGAAGGAGGTGCGCAGATGTAAGGTTTCTTATAAAGTGCAGAGGAGTAAAACTTGTGATGAAAGAAAATGCTTGCAATTCGGCGGAAAATGCAGAGTGCTGTACTTCAGGCTGTTGTTTCAAAGATGAAATGCTGACTTCGCGCGAGTAGCTTCAACCGACGTTAAATGAGTTGTTGTTGAACCCCCTCGTGTGCATTGCAGCAAGATGCAATATATGTGAATGCTAGATTTCAGATTAATATTCAAGATTCGATTCGACACGTGTTGTGTAAGCGAGTTGTCTCACATGGGGAGGCGCACTACGCAGGTAACTGTTTAAAAGGCCGAATGTTTTCTAAGCAGATAGGAAAATGTTCGCTACATGTGTACGTGCCAAACGTTTCACGACAGAGAAACCTAAGCAATATATTCAGTGTTACACGGTCAATCGTAACGCGGAAAATGCAAACGAATGTAAAAGATGTCCTTGCAAGTTGACGAGCCACATTGTTTTAAATATACAAGGGTTAGGATACACTAACCGTTGATGGTATTCTGTTTCAATTGTTTTGAAAACAGGATGTAAAGATTTCTGGCTAAATCATTTGCGGAAGAAATAAAAACAATGCTTGATCGATTGACTTATTTCATAAGCTAGTAGCTAAAATAATGTAGAATAAACGGATATAATATGGCGCTTGCAGGTGTAGGTGGTGGATGCATATTAAGGGCAATAAAAGCCCAAGAAAGAACCTTTGGGGAACGCGTAAAGTTAGAGCAAAGTTATTTAATTGTCATTGTTAACTGAAACGAGCTGAACCGCATTAATAAGAAGTGATTTGATCAATGCAAGTACATCTCGGTGCCAGTTTAAAGAAGAAAGTTTTAAAAATAAACGATCATGCTGACCCTTATTTAATGCTTTCTCAAATCTAAGAACGATGACATCAGTTTGTATGTCGATATTGTTACGTGAAGGCTTAAAGCATTGAAAGTATATTTACAACACAGCCGCCACCAGTATAGTAGCCAGAAGTTCCACGAAGCAGTCCCGCTTCGTCGTCATCTGCCTTTGCCCCTTCTGCGAGGTGACAGAGGAAAACACTTCGTCGTCATCTTCTTTCAATAATATCGAGTTTGGCGTACACGTGATGACGAAGGATGGGTCAGCTCAGCCTCGGTTTACAAGGTTTTTTGAATTCCATGCTGTGATGAATAGAATAAATGGTCTATGGCCAAGAACTGTATGATGAGAGAAAAAACGAGTAGGTATATTCTCTTTCAAGACACTAGTCAAGGAAATGGGCTTGTAATTGGTAAGGGAATTTTCTACCGCATTTGTGTACTGTAACGGCCTTCCTCTTGTATATCTCTGTTCCAGCACTTGTGTTTTTTGCCTCCATGGCAAATTCGAGCTTCTTAGTCCCGTGTAATTAGAGAATGTGAGACATTTCGTCCATGAAGAAGGAAAACGCGGCAAGGTTCTGTTTGCTCCCGCGAAAGCCCGAAAATGAAACCAATGAGCACGACTATGTCTAATCAGTTTCTCTCAAATCTGAGAAGCCATCGTATTGTCTTCACGCTACGCGAGCGCAATATTTTCTCCATTTCGTGTGCTCTTTGTGGCTTGTGCGCATGGCTTCTTACTACTGCTAGCAAAATTGTCTTAGTTAAATTACGGGCCAAATAAAATATTGGAAAATAAAAAGTAAGCTAAAGGACAGAATATCGCAATGAAAATCAATTTGAATAACAAATAAAAGCACTGAGTTAAGGGTACGACACAGCAGCGTTAGGGGCTCCCGGGCACGGTTCTCTTTGCGAATCCTAACTCGACTACATCAACTACCGTAACTGGCTTCGTTTTTTTCACAGTTTGCGTCGTTTTCAGAAGTGTCGTTATCTCCCCAACCTCGAGTCATCAGATTGGTGCAAAGGCCATAAATGGATGTGGAACTGGTATCCGGTTCCGGTGTCTCGACCAATCAAATACATCGTAGTCAGGGAGATAAGGACATTTCTGAAAATGAAGCAAACGCAGAACATAGACCCTGATGAGGTGGCTTGATTTTTGTCTCGCCTTTCTATAAGCCAGCAAAGTTGGCAGCTCGATCAGGCTACGTGTTTTCTTGACATCACACACTCGACAATGGATCAGTGGCCGATCATGTCAAATGCCATTATAGCATATGAGAGGGATTCCCTTGACTTCGAGGGTTTTCTGGAGTAATGGACCTTTAACGCTGCCTCGTTGGAATTCTTACCCATCGGGTCATCGGGTGGCGAGAAATACAGCAGGCGTAACACAAAAAGGAATCCACACAATCATTGAGAGGTCTATAAATTAATTTGCAGAGAATTAAGGCATGAATATTTTGTTATCGTAACGGTTTCCTACGAGGTTTCCTTCTAGAAATTTTGAATCAAATCTCGAAAAACGTTTCCTATAGTTTAGCTCTGGTTAACCCTAGTTCACCTGCGAAATCAACGGCTGCATGACTACGCTTGTGGCCAAATGAAGAGTCGGATGCATAGGTTCGTGCATCGCATACGAGTGTGTAGCGGTGTACCGAGCGTTGCGTCGAACATAACCAGCGTTCCGTTAAACGCAATAAAATTCAAAGGAACTTTAGGTGGTGCTGGTAAAGACGTTTATTGCATCTAAATATGGGGGACACTTAAGTATCGCCTTTAAAGGAATGACGCGATAGCGTAGGCTGCCAGCCCACATTTAAAGCCCCGTTTTAACCCAGCCGTATGAACGCACCATAGTGGCCTATAAGGGTAACGTGAACACTAGGGTCCTGGTAGGCTGATCCTGCCCTAACCGTCCGATGTGAAACAAGAGACTCAAGTTGGCAGCTCCTGCCGTTTGCGGCTACGGCGTACTAGCAAACGCGAAGAGCAGAGCTTGCTGGCGTAGTCGCGTAATTAATGAAAAAGACGGAAGAGTAATTTTATTTTCAAGTCAGCGCATATCAATCATTAGCCTCTGAGAAGCTGCGTCATCAGCGTTGGCTTTGGTGGTTTTACTAAATAACTGTGATTGGTTGGTGATAGCGTCGCCGTCACATGACATTCCGATGGAATGTCAAACACCTTTGGTTTAAACATAACATCAAGAATTCTTAAAATGAACAAAACTACGAATTTGTAGCAAAACGAAGGCCAGCACAACGAATAAATGGATAAAAAAGGTTACTGAAACGTACCTTAGCTGCCTTTTTTATACAGAACAGGTGACATAAAAGTCTAGAATTCTGCGCAATACACTGTTTTGTTCCCACTCTAAGCAAGCGCAATGTTTCTTTTTTTTTTTTCTTAAAGGGGTAGGTAGGGGACTGCTCATGCATTTTCTTTGCAATCAGTGGTGTTCATAATCTCAATAATCTACCTAATCTGTTTGCACGGTTTCGGCCTATACATTCGTCCTACGGCAGCTGTGTTTACACTTTCCAACCTGACAACAAATGATAAGGTTCCCATTCAGTTGACACTATAGATTGCTCCATGCTTACGACGCCGATAGCGCCTAATTTCACCACAAAATAATGTTTTCTTTGTGCTTGCCAGCAGGATTATGTGCACACCTCCTTAGGTGATTGCGACCATGAGGATATTGTGCTTCTTTCCGATTATGTTTTTGCTTTATAGAAAATGCGAACTTCTCCGCCACCGATAAAAAAATACCCTTTCTGTTCATCCCAGCAGTAATTCTCTATACGCTTTTAGATATCGTATAAATGTATGGAATGACGGCTGCCTTTCCTTTTTTTTCTACATGAATTCTATCTGGATTCTGCATAATTGCCACGAAAGTTCTCGAGCAGTCCATTTTCCACCTAGCCGTCAAGTTAAGTCCGATTTATTTACGTCTTCATGATGTTGGCCCTGATGCAAAAGCGAACTTTTGCTTGAGGCAGCCCGAATCCACCATAGGCCATACTAAATTTCAAAGCTTTCAGACTACATGATAAAGATGAATACAAGAAGGCGCAGATGCATAGATCGGAATAGCTCTTAAAATGTTATTATTACGCCAAACACACAATGACTGAAATGCATATGTCACACACGTAATATTTAAGAACAATGAAATATGGAGCTCATCGGGGTGGCGAAAAGGTTTGGGCGCCCGACGACTGTGCCCAGTGACGCGGGATCGAACCTTAGCGTCTGCAGCCGCCATTCGTTGGAGGCGAAAAGCTAGGCGCCCGTGTGCTGTGCCATGTCCGTGCACTTAAAAGAACCCCAGGTGGTGGAAATCTCCGAAGCCCTCCACTGTGGCGTATCTCATAACCTGAGTTGCTTTCGAACGTTAAACCACAAAAACGAACCAAACCAAAATATTCTCATAGAGCCCGTTAGGTGTATGTTTCAACGGAAACATTTTGAGATAGATGTTTCTTTAACAATCTCCTAAATGTATGACGGAACATGTGTCATCAGTGTTCTGAGCGGCAAAAAAAGGATGTCCAATCTTCTTTTCTTTTTGCGAAGGGGATATGGCGCAAAGTATGGCTCTAGGATTGAGGACTGTACGAATATATGGTCACAGAGAGAACAAGATATTTTATATCTGATGTCTAGGAAGCATTCATACATATTATGAATTGGTAGAATTTTGAATCGCTTAAGCAGTTCCTCGGTGCATGCAAGGTAGCCAACATTAGCTACGTAACGTAGTGCCTTTTTTGAAGCATGTATATCTTGTGCAGTTTATTCGAGCGACAGCGCCGCAGACAAGGAAACAGTAGTTCACATGCGACATGAAAAACGTGTTGCAAGTTTTTAATTTAATCAATTCAGATAGATAGTAGTGACAGTTTGCAAGAATTTAGACGCAGACTGATAAATGTCATAAACTGGAGCTAGCGTGCGAGCCTTAGCTGATGTTTTTAAGAAAAACTACAAATGTGTTTAGTTTGTCTGGCATTTAAAGGGGTCATGCGAACGTCATCCAATATATTAGTTTTGTAGTCTGGCAGACAATACCGTTAAAGTACAATTATATTACAATATTATTAATAATATTATATTATTATTACATATTATTATATATTATTATTATTACAATTTTAATACAATTATTATTCTGTTTATGAAATTTGAGCGCCTTAGACGCTTTTTTTATTTCGAAACCAGTTGCTGAAGTTCACCCCGCGATGTTCCTCTCATCGACAGCGATTGCCATTTTGAAATGCTTGGTGACGTCACAGAGCGTCACCCACCACCGCGTCTTCTGCTGCTGTGCCGTGGCCGATAAGCTGCCTATACACTGTACTTGGTTCGCGCTTGCCTTGCTAAATACCGGCACGACTCCCAGTAATTGTACTGAGCAAGTTCCAGAGAACAGAACTCAAACTCTGGTGAAGCACGATTTAGTTCTTGCCCACTACACCCGCTCCGCCGCCATCGGCAGCTGGCAGCACTGCCCCCACCGCCGTAAATTAACACTGCCGCGCCGGCGTGCCTTTCGCGCAAACTGTCCGCACCGGAGATACAACGGATCCCTTGTGCCGATAAAATTTGTTTTTCTCGTAATAATTTGCCCGGAAAAAATCAATATCAGAAATGAATGCTGCTTGTGAAACGCCAACCCATGCGCTGGGAGGTTTCGCTTCGCAGCAGGTGCGGTTCCCGTGTTCTTTTGCTGGGCGTCGCCGAAAATAACAATTTCCGTTGAAGGAGGGTTGAAATCTGGGTCAGTTGGTACATAGTCAGAGAATAAAAACCAGCCAAGGGACGAGGACGAAGAAAGACGATGTACACACGGAAGCTGGAACTAACAACTGTGCTTTATTGAAATAATACCATTTTCCAAGAAACCTTGCAAGGCATGCGCAGCTCGACGTCCAACACACAGCATAAAAGTGACAAACAAAAAGCAACGCTTCGGAGATGGCTAAGATACTAGGGTCTTTGAGATAAATAACTTATTTCTTTCTGCATCAACGATATGGATGCTGTGCTAATACAATTATCTCCTTGCATACTTATGTGATACGCTTCAAGAACTTCGCGCTCTACCTTACCCTTGCCCCTACCAAGAAATGTGACATTTGAAAACAGCAGATAACAACCGCAATCCCTACAATGGCGAGACAAAGTTTTAGCTCCACTGATGTGTGACAAAGAGTTGTGATGCTCTCGCAGCCTATCATTAATACACCGGCCAGTTTGGCCGATGTAAACTTTTTCGCATGTTAGAGGGATCTTATAATAACACGTGTGGCACATGGAATATAACAATCATCATGTTGCGTCGAGCATAAAGGGGCCTTAGATCTGCCATGAGCAACGCGAGAACAAAGACTTGATAGCTTGCAAGGAGCAGAGAAGACAACTTTAACGCCTTGCCTCGCAGCAACTTTTTTGATATTATGGGAAAGTCCATGCACGTACGGCATCACCTCAAGATTCCTCCATTCAGCTTCAGTAAGCTTGGGCACTTTTTCATTGCCCCTCTTAACTCTTTGTAGCAGCGATTCTGCCACAGCATTCAAAAGTGCATTTGGGAATCCTGTGGCCAGCAGCCGGCCAACCTGGTTGTCAAAGCTCCTCTTTATCTGCTGGTGTTTTTTACCGAGAAGCAAGAAAGCGTTGTTACCGTACTCCTCCGCTCACTCTAAAATCGTTAAGAGAGGTATTGTTATGAATTACTTTCGCAGTGCTCTAGAGAAAAGTTGCCACCGCCAACACACATATATATATATATATATATATATATATATATATATATATATATACTGCACATTTATTTGGAGCTTTTGGAACGTGGTTCAGTGTACAACGTGTACGCTGTTCGAGCGAGTCTGCTCGTGCGCCTTTCGTACTCCGGCGCTAACACGCACCTGAATTCCGCCCACAATGCCGCTATTGCATAGGTTAAAATCGCTAAAAGAGATAGATGAAACGCTCATTTTGTGGTAACCTCGGTAAGTGGTATGACTGCTGTTGGACGGGTATTACCGCAGCTTCACGCAACCATGGTGGACGCTGCTCGTGCACAGAATATGTAGCGGACGACGCGACGTCCTCCTATGTCATCACCGGCTGCGCCGATTGCAAGATCAGTAAGCAGTTGAAGAAGAAACGAAAATACTAGTTTTAAATTTATCTGTAGCTCTGTTGCAGATAAAGCTGTGAGGTTTAGTTGCTTAGCACATCAGGAAAAAGATGCAATAAACAGTATAATGTTACGGTGCGCAATATCCCTACCCCGCGTAGCTCAAGTGACGTGCGAACCTTCCTTGGCCTTTGCCCCTACTTCCGCCGCTTCATTCGGAGCTTCGCAGACATCGCTCGTCCGCTTACCTCTCTTCTGAAGAAAAAACGTACCTTTCACATGGGGTTCGGACCAAGCCTATGCCTTCACCACGCTTATTTCCACCCTCAAAACACCACTCGTTCTGGCGCACTTCGATCCTTATGCACCTACCGAACTGCGCACCGACGCTAGCGGCCATGGTATTGGTGCTATCCTTACGCAGTCCCAGCATGGATTCTCCCGCGTCATTGCTTATTCCAGCCGCCTGCTTTCGTCCTCTGAGCGCAATTATTCAATTACAGAGCGGGAATGCATTGGACTTGCTTGGGCGCTGACCAAATTCCGCCCTTATTTGTTTGGGCGGTCCTTCTGTGTAGTGACAGATGATGTTTTGTGTTGGCTGTCCTCACTTAAGAACCCCACTGGCCGTTTAGGTCGCTGGGCCTTGCAAATAGAAGAGTAGGAATTTACAGTGGTATACACGTCCGGCCACTTACACCAAGACGCTGACTGCTTGTCCCGCCATCCCGTAGATCCTCGCGATTTTTCCGACCATACTGCTAACGACCACATTTTGTCCATCTCGGACTTTATAAATATCGCCTCCGAACAGCGGCGTGATCCTGCCCTGCAACCAATTATAGACCAGCTGCGCAGCAACCCCGATTCTTCCGCCAGTATGTTTGTGCTCCATAACAAGACATTATACAGACGCAATATGCGTCCAGATGGCGCGGACCTTTTACTCGTTGTTCCAGCTGATCTGCGCTCTACTGTCCTCGCCCCGCTTCACGACGCCCCTAAAGCAGGACTCTTGGGAGTATCACGCACGTACGAACGTGTGCGACGACGATTTTTCTGGCCTGGTCTCTACCGCTCTGTCGGCCGCTTGTGAGCTATGACAGCGCCGTAAGACACCCTCGCTTCAACCTAGTGGGCCCCTGCAACTAATCTCAGTGCCGACTGAACCGTTTTCTCGTGTGGGCCTCGATTTTCTTGGACCTTTTCCGACGTCGACTTCTGGAAACCAATGGATTGCTGTGGCGACTGATTATACTACCCGATATGCTGCAACCAGGGCCATCCCCACCAGCTACGCCTCCGACGTTGCTGACTTTCTTTTGCATGACGAAATCTTAATCCATGGCTCTCCGCGTCAACTGCTCACAGATTGTGGTCGCTGTTTCCATTCTAAAGTGGTTCATGACCTCCACTCATGCGCTACTCATCAGCAATTCACCATGGCCTACCATTCGCAAACGAACGGTCTTACTGAGCGCCTTAATCGCACGCTGACCGACATGCTATCTATGTATGTGTCCGATCACCATCGTGACTTTGACATCTCCTTACCTTTCGTCAAGTTCGCCTATAACTCCTCACACCATGATACCACCGGATACTCTCCCTTTTACCTACTTTTCGGCCGCGAGCCTTTACTCCCGTTCCACACCTTGCTGCCTCTTGACAACTCTTCCTGTAGTAACGCTTCGGACGCCATCGCCCGCGCTGATGCCGCCCGCCACATTGCTCGAGACCGGCTTGGCGCGTCTCAGTGCTCACAAAAGCGTCGTTATGACCTACATCACCGAGACGTCCACTACTCTCCTGGTTCCCTCGTGCTTATTTGGCTTCCGGCCCGCCGTGTGGGGATGTGCGAGAAACTTCTGCCTCGTTACGTGGGTCCTTACTGCGTCCTGCGACAAGTCACCGATGTGACCTATGAGATCGCCCCTCTACAGCCCAAGTATCCTTCCACAACTCCTCATTCAGAAATCGTGCACGTCGCCCGTCTGAAACCATACCATTCAAGTTCTCTTGTGTAGGCAGCACAGGGACGGTGCTTCTCCCCGCGGGGAATACTGTTACGGTGCGCAATATCTAGATGACGACGACGCACTGGTGTGATGTTGTGAAGGAGACCACGCTCAGGCTGGGTTCGTGCTGGTGGTGTGTGCTTCTGAGAGTTATCTGGCGTTTACCGCTCTGTAAGTTTCCCTTAACAATATATTCCAAACTTGGTGTCATCACCCCTTCAAAAAGTGGACTTGTCGAAAATTAATCTAATATGTTACGCAACGACGATCTGGCGCGTATGAAAAAAGTACGGGTTTTCTTTTTTTGTATTTATTACCAATGTATTTGCTGTGATCCATGACTTCTATTTGCATTTCACACTGTTAATGTGGGAAATGATCAATAGAATGCTACCGCCTTAAGACAAGATACCTGTGTCTGCTGCGTATAGAAGATACTTCGGAAGGTTGCTTAGAAGTTATAACTGGTATGTTGTTCATACACAAAATTAGTGATGCTAAAACACTTTCCTATGGAAATAAGTTGTAATAATTTGAACGGTTGAAGCGTCCCGCCCTGTTTTCACACACTGATATCGATGCATATCAAAATCTGATCTGGATACCCAGCGTATTTATCTCGGTCGACTTGCTGCATAAAATACTTGCGATTATTTCCGGGCAATTGTTTTTCACAGACTTTGAAACGATATCGTCACGTTTCTGAAAACACTAGGATAGAACTGTGGAGTTAGTGGGTGTAAGCGGAACTTGCTTGGGTCCTCCGAAACAATTCTTCAATATAAACCCATCTATGGACATATCTTTATTTCTTCTTTCGTCCACTATTTTGTACAGTGGCCCCAATAATGTAGAAAAGAGAGCCATAAAAAGTATAAGCACTGCAGCTTTATGAGGCAATATGAGAGAGGAAGAGGGCAGGCTAAGGGAGGAAACAAGTGCATGTTAGTGGTATATTAAATAAATCATCAAGCAGAGCGACTAACTGGTCGAGTACAATACTCGTAAACGAAAGTAGGGGTTACATGCTACAGCTATGTATACTCTTGGCGCATATTCACATACTCCATTGTGATGTCGCCATTGTCGCACACGCACTTAATCCTAATTAATCGTATTTAAATTTCTGCCTTGTGTGACAGTGGTAGAGCCGCGTATGTCTTTGTTGTCGCACCACTGTCATATATTAACGCGGTAGCGTTAAGGAGCTCGTGTCGCAGAAAAGCCGGTGTCGTCGGCGGCGTTGGCCGTGAGCGATAAATCCCGGCATGCACTTCATAAATAAAAAGCAACTTCCAAGATGGGCTGGGTGGGAATCGAACCAGGTTCTCCGGAGTGTGAGACGGAGACGCTAACACTCAGCCACGACTTTTTTTTTTCTTTATTTCCTGGCTTTGGTTCATACCATTTCACAAGAACACAACACGAATAACACAAAACAAAGTACATATTGGAAGGTCATCATCAGCCAATGTCAGGCTGGCTTCGTCTCAGTACATTAAAACTCCCGCAACGACAGCAAAGGCTCTAACCTTGAGAGCCATTCGGGAGGGTCAGCAGATACTTTCTGTATGGCAATAAACCAATTCACACTTTCTCGAAAGTATATTCTAGCGGGTCGAGCATCCCTGTCGCAGTGATAGCCCGCCATTCTGGAGCGCCATATAGAGTGGAGGCCCATGAGCATGATTAAATCATACGGAACGCCATCTTCATTATCAATGCTTAAATACCGGATGCCGTGGGAGTCTAGAGGAAATTCTTTCTTTATCGTACGTTGCAAAACATCCCAGAAATAAACCCCTTCCCAACAATGCAAAAAAACATGGTCTATTGTTTCCGGCTGCTTGCAGATTAAACAGTGCGCCCCCCACGGTAAAAAAAAATCCCTTTCCTCCAAAAACTTCTTTACTGATAATGTTCCGGTGTGTAATTTAAAGAAAAATGTCTTAGCTCCTGGCGACACCTGCATTTTCTTTACTCTCTTCAAGACATCTCTGCCCGGACCTCCACTGTATAAGGTTCTGTACAAGGGTTGTGGCAAAACAATGTCACATAAATCGCGATACAGCTTTTTTCGTTTTACAGTGGACAAATATTCATTGGAAAAACGCACTGAAAGAAGTCTTACACTAGCGACGACCTCCCTGTAATAACCAAAAATCCTACCCGTAGCTTCTTCGGTGGAGACAACAAACTCCGGCAGTAGGCGCCGTAGCCTAACTTGGCAGACGGTGCGTAAGAAAGGGTCCGAAGCATCCCGAAAAAACAAAAACCGGTTGACCACCTGCCGTAAAAACAGATGGCCGAGTCCCAAACCGCCGTCTTTTACCCGACGGAACAAATTCGTCCTGCTGCAGCGTTCCCATTTACCTGCCCAAACAAAAACGGCGAAAATCCTGTGTAACTTCTGTACGTTTACGCGCGAACAACTCAAAACTTGCATTGCGTACCAAAGTTTGCTGATAAAAAAAAGATTGCATACAGTAGCTCTGGCAAAAATCGACATGTTTGCGCCTTTCCACTTCTCGGCTCTCTCCCGTAGTTCGGTCATTTGCCCTTTCCAATAATTCTCGCTTTCGCGGTAGGCACCCAGCTCGACGCCCAAGTACTTGGTCGGTGTGTCTGTCCACGTAACATTGGCAAAGCGATCTGGTTTCGACGGCCACTGTCCATGCCAGAGCCCAAGGCACTTGGCCCAGTTCACCCCGCTACCGGTAACTTGAGAGAACTCACGGATACATTTGACAGCCTCGGTGATACTCTCCTGGTCAACCGTAAAAATAACGATGTCGTCTGCATACGCGAGCAGCTTCACTTCGGCTGCTTGTAACCTAAACGCACTAATGTTGACATTATTCATCAGTTTCATGCACAATGTTTCAATATAAATGCAAAACAAAAGAGGACTGAGGGGACAGCCCTGTCGCACCGAACGGTGCAGTCGAATGGGGGCTCCCAGACTCTTATTAATAATCACTCTCGTCGTGCAGTTACGGTACGCCAGGGCCACACCCTTACATATAACTGAACCAACATTCACATGTTCTAAAAGGGAAAACAAAATTTCGTGATCGACACAGTCGAATGCTTTTTCGAGGTCGATCTGAAGCATGGCGACCCGACCATCCCAGTCATCACAACACTCAAGGACACTTCGCGCCTTTTGAATGTTGGTCACTATTGACCTCCCTTTTATCCCACACGTTTGGTGTGGTCCTACTATATCCTTAATAACCGTTTGCAACCTTCGGGCCAAAACCTTCATAAAAATTTTATATTCAACGTTTGTAAGTGCTATGGGTCTGTAAGATGTTACCAGGCGTAATTTGTCTATTTCATCAGTTTTAGGAATGAGTACGGTGTGGGATGACCCATATGACGGAGGCAGGGCATTTAATGTGTAGGCATCGTTATAAATTGCGTTCAAAATAGGTGTGATTTCGTACTTAAATTCTTTGTAAAAACCTGCGCTGAACCCATCCGGTCCCGGCGATTTACCGGCATTTAAACTGTCGATAGCGTGCTCCACTTCTGTTTCAGTTATCTTTAGTTCTAATCTCTCTTTCACTTCATCGTCCAGATGCGGTATCGTCGCCAGAAACTTATTCTTAAAAGTGTTAGCGTCTACCGTGTGGGATGCGAAGAGGGTTTGGTAATGGGCGTTGAACGCTGCTTTGATGTGGTCGTTGTCCGCCGCCAAGATACCGCCCCAATCTATTTGGTCGATGTGTTTCCGTTGAGCGTTTGCTTTTTCTAACCCCAGCGCTCGTTTTGATGGCGCCTCCCCTGCAGCTGTGTCTTCTGCCCTTGCCCTCACTAACGCACCTCGATAACGATCTTCGTCTATCAATTCTAGTTTTTGCTTTGTTTTCCGTATATCTTCAATCCATTTCCCCGGCGCTCGAGCTTCCTGTTTAAGCAACGTACGGAGCAGTGTCCTTAACTCCGTCTCTTTCTGCTTTTCCTCAAACCGTATACAGGTTGCCCTCTCTATTGCTTTAATTTTTATAGTTTCTTTACACAGCTCCCACTGTTGCCAAAGGTGCATATTTTTACTTGGGTTTATTTTTTCAATTTCTTCTTTTACTATGCGGGTAAAATGTTCATCCTGCAAGAGTTTATTATTGAATTTCCACATTTCCCACGAAAAAGAATTCCCTCTCTTTACCCATCCAAAAGAACATTTAACTAAACAATGGTCTGAAAGCGATACCGGCTCTACTTCATAACTATTGCATTCAGGTAAGATGTCGAGGGATGCATAAATGCGGTCCAGCCTTGCATGGCTCGAACCCTGGAAATGCGTGAGCTTTACGGTGCGGGCTCCCTCGAGACACTCTGCCACATCCTCGAGGTTACACTCCTCAACAATTCGCGATAGCACTTCAGTGCTTGCGTCTCAGTATGGCCGCCGGCTTGTCTTGTCTCGCGCACTAAGGACGCAATTAAAATCACCTAGGACGATCAGTTGTCTATCGGTTCAGAGCCGCTGCTGGATGCCTTGGAAAAACTGCGCCCTTTCATCTGCTACATTAGGCGCGTAGAGACAGACAATCCGCCAATCCGTGCTATTCAGCGAAAAATCTAGAAGTGCACACCGGCCCGACTCACAAGAAAAATGACCAAGCACTTCAAGCCCCGGCAACTTCTTCACAAAAAGAACACAGCCAGCCGATGTGCCTACAGCGTGGCTAACCACAGCAAAAAACCTAGGCGTGAAACGTTGCACCATGCTCTCGGTCTCTTCCTCACCGTCAACTTTCGTCTCCTGCACAGCTAATACATCAATATCATGCTCCGTTAAAAGTCGGTACACCTGGCCTTGTTTTCTCTTTCCTGCCAGACCTCTAACATTTAGCGTGGCGACCTTCAACGGTGATGCAGGAGCCATTTTTTAAATAAGAAGAAGAGACCAAAAGCACGGTGCTTACCTCTCGCGCCTAGCACAAGGCTAGACGCCTCCGTCCTCCTCGAGCTTCTGGCCGTGCTCGAGAGGCGCCGTGTCGCCGGCCCGCCGCTCGCTCGCAAGGTTTGAGCGAAGCTTCAACGTGGCCCTCCTTGTTTGAGGCGCCTTTGCTGGTGGTTCCTCGGAAGTGGGCGTTGCCTCCTTGTCTCTGCCGGTGCTGGTGTCGGCATGTGGGCGTTTCCCAGGGGTAGCGGCCGTGGTCGTCCGACCACCGCAGTTGTGCCGGTGAACCTCGCTCACTTCCTTTGCTTCTGCGTCCTTGGGAGCCGGCAGGCTCTCCGCGTCCGCTGAGGTCTCCTCGCTTGGCTGTGGCAAATTCACCGTAGCCGGCGCGAGCTCTGGCTTATCGGCAAGGGGGGCGTCGCCACTCGGAGTCACCGAGGTGCCCTGCGACACGGGAACCTTGTCCAGCACGTCGGCACCCTTTGCTGCTTCCTCAGCCTCGGCGACGTCCATCAGCTCCCTGTTGTCGTCCTTCGCACCGAGCCCGGTCGCTGACGCGTAGGTGCGGACGCAGTCCGCGTCCGCGTGTCCATAGCGCCTGCACTTGGAGCACCTGGGCACCTTGCAGTCACGGCGAACGTGGCCTGTGCCGTGACACCGCAGGCACTGCATCGGCCGCCCGGGAACCACCACGAGAGCCAACTCGCCGGCGACGCGAAGCTGGTGGGGCAGGTCGTCCACCTTCATACCTGGCTTCAACTTGAGCAGCACTGTTCTCGTGGTGGATCCCTTTTCCTTCATTCCAACGACGCGCCAACGCTCCCGCGTCACCTCGGTCACGTTTCCGAACGCCGCGAAAGCAGTCCGGATGTCCTCGTCTTGGACACCGTGTAGCATCCAGTGCAGGCGTAGCTTCACCTGCTGGTCTTCAGGGTCGAATATGAGGCAGCGGCGTCCCTTGACTTCCAGCTCCTTTAAGGCGGCCAGCTTCTTCGCGGCTTCCGTGCTGTTCATGGTTACCGCCCACACATGGTTGATTTGGTACGCCCCCAACGCCACGACGTCGGGGAGCGCACCGACGTTAGCGAGGGCATCCCTGAAGTCCTCGACCCTGTAGGGCCTCATACGCACGTCGCCGTGCAAAAACATCGTGTTTAACACAACACGTCCGGTGGGCAGGGTAGGCAAAACGATATCGTAGTCCTTATCTTCTTCGGCGCTAAACCTGTTTCCGCGGCCAGCAACGGCCGCTATCGCCGCTCCGACGGAGCTCATGATTCCGCGTCCGTACACTGCGGTGGCCGGAAGTAGAATACCCACTCAGCCACGACTTCGATGCTTGAAAGCGGTACAAAAGCGCTTCTAGTGAATGCGGTGTTGCCTTAGAAACGTGCCGTAGAACGTTATACTGCTGTGTATATCGGTCATTATGAGCATGTTACTTACAGAAGTCGCAGTTACACGAGTAGCGAAGTACGTTTTCGTTACATTTCTTCTGCGCTCTGCGCACATGCAGAGCCATCTTGCGGCAAACACAGAAGAACCCCTCCTCGCAATGTGCGGCGCTTCCCCGACACGTGGCGGGCCACTCGCCCCTGACGTTTAGCCGTGCACCCTCACGGGTTGTAGAATCAAGTGTCTTTCCTTTCTATAGATCACTATCTTCGCTCACCCGCTTCTCCCCTTCGGGCCGCGCGGGTACCGGTGCTAGGATGCCCCAATTCCTTTGCGTTTAATAAGTTTTCTCGACGAGGTGAAATAACGCTATCGCGTTCCACTCTTGAAGGCGAAGCTTAAGCGTCCTCCAAATTTTGCTCTATGGGTTGATAGCAAATCAGTCGACGTTTATTTGTCTTCATACGTTGTGCGAACCGTGGGCCAATTTGGCCAGACTTCAGAAAACATAGCTTCTTTATTCCTCTCCTGCAAGCGGGAAAGGAGGAAAGCTATCGCAATTCCCGCAGAGGTTAACCGAGGATAAGGGATGTTTTCTAAAAGAGAGAAACTGCAGGGATCCGCGTGCGAGTATAACAAAAAGACTATAGTGGTAATTCACTGCCGCCCTAAGGAAAGACGTCACTTTGTCTTTTCTGAAGCATTTATGCTATATTTTGTTTTTTGCTCCTTTACTCCTTTTTTTCATATTGTGCCTTTGCAGTTTGTTGGATAGCAAATTATAAAGCAATTTGATGAAAGATCTCAAAACGAGCGTATACGTTGTGATAAATGCTGCCTGTTTGTATTGTCGTGTATGTCTTCTCGCCTCACCCCAGGTATTGCAATATCTTAGACAAAGCTGGTAGGGTCAAGTAACGTATTTGAAAGTTTATATAAAAAAGCAAGCTCACTTGTGCTCAAAATTGCGCCCTAAATTATTGGCTTTATTCTCTTTCGCCCATGCGGAAATATTGCTTCAGTAACATTGTTCGCCTAATCGCATCTGGCTTACGCAAGCTGCGTATGTGCTCCTTTCGACCTCGCAGGAATGCTCCGCCCGTGATCTGCCCAGAGACGTCCGGTACCAACTCAAGGTAATCGAATACGCCAAGGACTTAATGACCGGCTGAAATAAAGGCTGCGCCACATGTGCTCCATTATTGAAAATATATACAATAAAACTGAAAGTCTGCTTCTGTGGTACTATTACATTACTCATCCGATCAGCATACCTCACCGCACTGCACATCCGTTTCAGATTGCCCGGCCCCTCCCTCTTACTGCAACGTTTTCAGGCTCCTTTGTCCCCGCACTGCTGTGGACCGGAATGTTCTCCCCACCAACTTCGCCGCTATCACGTGCCCATCTTCTTTCTTACATGCTGTAACAACTTTTGTCGAGAGGCAATGACATGTATTATTGTTGTATATATTGACCCATCCCTTATGTAATACCCCTGGAAGGGGGTCTGTAAGGCGAATAAAGTGAAGTGAATCAGCGCTCGTAGTAGGCATGATTCTTGTATTTCTTTTTTTCCGTTTCGATTGAATTTCAGGCAGTAAAGACAACTTTTACAGCTTACTGTGAGTTACTGATATCACGGCCCTAATTGTATTTAGGCAATAATTTCATTAACAGCAACAAACAAAAGCTGAAAACCGCCAGCACTTCGCGAGCATATAATTTTGCGAGATATGAATCTTACTTCAGGCTAGCTAAAACATGCATGTTTTGATAAAGGTTAGTAATATCGCAGCGCCCATGCTGTCCTCAATACCCCTCCACTTTATTTCAACCAGGTTTAATGGGGAAACTGACAGTCGGTCTTGTCGACAATAAAATTCGTAAAGCTTACGGAAACATCAGTAAGTCAGCATAGAGTTCTAGGTTAGTTGAAAGATTACAACTGTTGACCTGAAATCATGAGGGACCTCCTTGATTATTTGCGCTCAGCCCTCCCATTGCAGCCTCCCTCTGCTTTACTGGCAACAATTATGTCGATGCCAGAGCAGTTCGTTCCGCCAGCGCTTGTCTACCAGCTCTGTCACTATTGTCGTTCTTGACTGCTGTGTTTCAAATCCATTGCATGCAGCATCTGAGCCAAAGTCGGTGTGCCACTTACGTCTTCGTTCCATCAGCGCTCTTGTACCTGTCGTCATGTCATCACTACTGTAATTATGATATCCTTAGAGTTCATGTGCTCCGTTTGCAATCGGCGCAATGAAGTTTTTTTATTTATGAAAATATTTCACGTGGTCTCGCGTCATCCTTAATCTCACAACAAATCAGCGCAGAGCGATTGCGTGACAGACTTCGCCGTATGATCACTGAGCGATGGGTGTTCGGCGAATTCGGTTATTCAACGAACCACCATCGAATGTCTGAATTGCCAGGTGATATAGCGGAGCATTCTACGGAATCAGCGTCGCTCTTTGTTCGGTTCCTAAAGTATGATACACTTGTGGTTACCCGGAATCGTCATCGAAAGCCGATATATTATAAATTGCGGCAGCTCTCATCATCAGCCGGCCTATACCCACTGCAGTGCGAAGGTCTCTTCAAAATTCCTTCATTGGACCCAGCCTCGTGCTAGATTATATCCGCTTGACCCCTGCACAGTTCTCAACCACCGCCCTTCCCTTGGCATTCTGGGGTTACCCTAAGCCACAATCGGTTAACCTCTCTTCGCAGTAAACGTGCTCCCTAAGCTGAATTCTGTTCGTTTATTTCCGCTAGAATTTTATTGACTCGAGCTATTTGGCTGACCCAAACAAAAAGCCACCTATATCTTCCCGTTACACCTACTATGGCTCCCTGATTGTCCTCAACACAGACCCCTTTCGCCGGCCTCCATGTTTCAGCCAGATTGGTTATTATTGGAAAGGTGCAACAATGCAATATACTTTCCAATTGAGCGATTACGGCAAGCTGTTAATCATAATCTGCGATTATTTGGAAATGCGCTGAATTCTTACCTGAGTGCTGGTGGTGCACTTACATCTGCTCCGCACGGCGACGAGGCCGACGACACACTTAAGGTAGAGACAAGCACAGGCTATGCAGCTTAGGCGGCCCGAAAAACCCAAGAGTCGGGAAAAAGAGGAAGATGTAGTGAGACAGCGAATACAGGCGTAAGTAGTATGTTTGAATTTTTTTTTTGTTCACTGTTGCATTTCAGCTCGTACGTAGCCCTGACAGACAGGAGAAACTTTATCGGGTAGTAGGTTTACCCACAGGATTATATGCACGGCTTACAACAACCTGAACTTATGCAACTTCGTTCGTAATCTCATGACCACTTCTGTACATCCTGTTGTGCTACCTTCGTTTTGATCAGGTCTGCTTCGCGCTCGACGTAGTTAGGAAAGGGTGTTGGCGAGACGCGGGATCGAAATCAGCAAGCGCGCCGCTTTTCACTTTGTGTAATTATTGGTTCATCTGATGAGATGTGCACTCATGCGGCGGCATGCAAGGGCACCTGACAGGCGGCTAATATTGCTGGAAGGCGACTGTGTTTAGGTACGGTTGTGCCCGGCCAAAGCCGCCCAGAAATTCAGCCGGACGCCAAACTTCTCCGGAAAACACCTCCTTCACAAAATCTGCATACTGCTTTGCAAAGCACCAGTGCACTGGAGGCGAGCCGTGCCAAAGGGAGAGAAGCGACGTGTTTCAACATGAGCTGAGCGTCCAGACAACATGGCGCCGTTGCCCTGCCGGTGGACCCCTTTTCGCCCCCCCCCCCCCCCCCCTCCGGCATATTTGAAGCAAAGGTGCAGCAAGCTCTCCCATTTGCCTTGTGAAAGTACTGCCGTCGGATTGGACCATTTGAGCGTCAACGGTTCTCGGTTACGGAGACTCAAGTGTTTCCGTTCGAGACTCCGAGTGTTCGTAACTAGGGTCCATCGGGAGCACTTCGCCCTTGAGAGAGCGGACGCGGCGGAATCTCCTCGGCCCTCGCTGCGCGAGAACTGTCGCGTATGGTTATGTTAGCTTTCGGCCCTAGAGCCGAAGTCGTTGTTTAAATGCCTGTAAATAGTGTATAAAGCTTTTTCTTCATCTCACCAACGCCGACTCGGACTCATCGCTACCGCCCAGGGAGCTGACAGCCCTCGTTTACGAAACGGGTGACGTGCGCTACGCAATCAACTCCTTGGCACAACCCTGTTGACGGCGGGCTACTGTGTGACAACCCCACCGGCACAACAACGGGAAGGGTCTAAAATACGCAGATGGGCATCCCATATATGCCACGCGGTGCAATATGGGAAACTGTAAGGTGCCATAATTTTCTTCTTTTAGATTATTGTTGCCAAACAGAAAATTTAAGAAATTACAAAAACCTTACGAAAAATACGAAAATGTTAGATTTTTGTTATTTCTGTATATTACTATATGTGGATCATTACTCTTCACCCGTTATGCTATCTTAACTTTTGTTTAGATAAAAAAGGCTTCAAATACACTAGACTTGGCAAGACCAGAAAAGGGGACGTTCACCACTAATATTTCGCAGGCAATATTTAAGCGAATATTAAATATTTCAATACTTGTGCTTTGTAAAATTACCATACGTGCCCCAATAGTAACCATCATTACTAAAGATGGCAGTTACAATGGAAATAAAAAAAAAAACTAATATCAACCCGATGTAACGCACACCACAACTGTGGAATACATTGCATCTAGTTTGATGTACTAGACGACAACGAAGTGATCAGTGCAGGAGCGATGGAATAGAAAACGATGCAGAGAGAATAAAGCAGGGCATTCCAAAGAACGACCGTGTTTCGGCTTGTTCTCTTTACAATGCCGCAGTCTGCTAACGTCATGCCAGACCCGGACCTTCCCGACCCGCTCTTCCTGCGAAGCGGCCGGGCAGTGACACGACCGGCTCACTCGGCGCCCGGAACTTCTATCCGACCGAGAACGGCGTCCTCCAATAGGCCACCGGACGGAGCCTAGTGGAGGTTCGAGGCCTCGGGTTGCCATACCACGGCCGCTGAGTCCTGTATCCCCGATGTGCGTAGGTCCAGCACGGCGTCGAACGCTCGTGCCAGTGATGAGCTCCTGTTACAGCATCGGCGAGGAGCTGAAGCTGTATTACACCCTGGTCCGATCACCTGGGACAGCAAGGGGACCAGGACAGGATGCGGTATGCAGGCTTCAGGTCTGGATCCGCGGTTAAGGCCTGGCGGAACACGCTCTGCTCCGAGCTCCATGGACCACCGGTCGGCTCCGCAGCTCGCCTGTTCTCTTCTCGTGCCTCGCGCTCCTCGAGCCAACCTCTACGTTTTCCTCTTTTTCCTTCTTTCTCCAAACGTGGTTTTCCTTCGTCTTTTATCAGTTTCTCTCCCCTCACACACATGTTTTTGACAATTTCTCACTAAGGCAGTACCAGATCAAGGAAAACCATCGGATACCGCGCAAGGAAAGCAAGTCAACAGCAAGTAACTGGCATTGGCGAAACTTTAAGAAGCATGGCTGTCATCAAGGCCTTGGCAGAACGCCCAAGTGGCAACTACCCAAAGCGTCCCGTACGGAGAGCAACGCGCCACTCGCTGAACCAGACAATAAGCAAAGATTATCAATGCTGATATCATCACGGCTCCGCAGGAGGACAGCCCGAAAAAAAAAGCACCATTTGCAGCAATTGCTACGACAGCGATGGGGTGGTGCTTTATCTAAGGGCGAACGCAGTCGTGGCCGAGTGTGATGTACTAGCTGACGACGCAGTGAACAGTGAATGAGCGAAGGAGGAGAAGACGATGCAGACAAAATGAAGCAGGGTGTTCTAGGGAACGGCTGTGTTTTTGCTTGTTTTCCTTTAGACAAGCTAGGTTACAAGGGAGAGCTCTTTTACTCATGAATTCCAGACCATTGCAAGCTACAGTTTTTACATAATACCGTGATTTCAAACGCCACCTCATAAGTGCTGAATTCGTTCATAATGGGCTCAAAAACATTTGTTGCCGTTCAGGTTAGCATATTCCAAGACACTGAAACGCGCTCTCGGAACGCATTGCTTACAGGGCGTCTTATATGTTTTGCGCTCACCTGGCGCATGAGAGCCTCAGTAATCCAGTTATTTGAGAAGCGAAGGCTGGGTTTTTTGTAGCAATATTGTGGCTGTGGTCGAGAAGCTCCTGCACAAATGGAATACTAGGATGTGCTAATGTAGTAGCCGTTCTAAATCAATGAGGCCAGTAGTTGTATCGTATGTCCACACACACATCCTGAAAAATGTGGTGAATCGGTACGGCGTGCTCGCCGGCATTTTTTCTTCCCGTTCAAGTTGGCCTCATTGTGTACACGTATCATGTGCACTCGTTTCATTGGCGCCCTTCTTGAAGCGTCATACCTTTCCATTCATTAGATGTCTGACTGGTGTTATGCACGAAGTGTATTCACCGGTCAGCGCGGTCTACGTTCGATAATGGCTCAAAGAAACGCCAGCTGGCGCTGAAGGTAGGAATTAAGTCGAATTTGCCCCTGCGTTATGGCGCATGCACTGATGCTGCACGCGGTGAGGCATGCCTACATTTGCTGGCAGAATCAAGCATGTGCTTGCTTCTGCCGTGGCCAGACTGCTCCTGAGCTTATCGCGATGTTCTTTATAGACATGAAGGATGAAGATCACTGAAGTCACTAGTCAGTAAAGGTGCACCCGAATGAAAACACTGCAGGTTATTGGACAGCGCATAACCTCTGTTACGACGGCTTGAATGTAAAAAAATGTGTGCCTTTTATCAAATAAAACTCCCGAATCTTCGTCTGCTGTGTAGACGTCTCTTCCTTGTCTCGTGGTGCGCAGCGGCCATTTATGAATTATGCTTTCCCGAGTTACCCAGCAACAGACTCTCTTAAATCACGCGATGACATGAGAGAGGTTGGTGAATAATGTATTTCGTAACAAAGTTCGCACTTTGAAAGCACTGTCACCGCAGGAACACTTCAATTTCCAGTGAAATATCATATTTTAACGCGAGTTTATTATAGGCTCCGAAATGGAGAAACTGTGGCGTCTCCGGAACGAGCCAAGGACCCGGAGATGTCTCTCGCAGCTGGCAACTGAAAAATTTGTATAGCTTAGATTAGGTTGGGCTGTACAACTATAGAAAGTGGTAGTTAATACAATATAATTGCCCAAACTGAATGCAAATCAATATTTAGATATAATACTGGCTGAAACCAAGCTATTAGCGGTAAGATGCTTAGAAAAAGTGCGGTAACGACTACCGGAAAGCGAAGCTGCAAAAGGACGTCATTACCTCTGTTGCGTCATGCTCTTAATGAACGAGCTTCAGAACTTAGGTGCCCTTCAGGTTTTTCCGATGGGGAATTTATTACAATAGCATTACTAGACTAGGAAGAACCCATTTTGCACAGAGGAACTTATAGAAAAATATCGCCATATACCATATGGTTTCAGCCTTACCCTGCTAAATAATGAAAGACTCAGTTGGGCGTCTTATTATAAAAGAGAGCTCATAAATCCAGACGGTCAATCAATCCTTACTGTCCCATAATGCGATCCGCGTAATCAAAGTCAGAACTCGGCTTGAATTTTCGAATAAGGTATACATGTGCATAACCATGCCAGCGATATTTCCAGCCTACGTGACAGAACAAATATTAGAATGGAATATAAAATGCAGGCGCAACCCTAGTACCTGTTTTGAGCTTAGAGCTTCATTATTCACGCTCAGTGCTGCACAATGTATTAATGAATGCAGCTGAGAAGGTACTGAGTGAGCCTAAGCACCGTCAGGAACATTATTGCTTTCATTTAGTCCTCCGTATATAAATATCTTGACGAGGCGACTGAGAAACAACGTTTCTATGAAGAGCACCTGAGCGCCTACATTATAGAACCGCTTCCATTAATTTCAAAGGTAAGAACGTAGTATTTCTAACATTTTGCTTATTTCACAGGCTCTCACTTTGCGCTTCAGCAAAAAAAGGATTAAGACGGTGTAAATAGATCTGTGTATTCAGCAGGCACTTTGTGCTTCGAGCTCAAATAAAGACCAAGGGATTCAAAGTTTAACCTGGTGCGAACATATATGGGCATTATTAATTGTTTTACTACCTCAGATTCAAGCTTCCATAATTGTCATCTGTAGATGATCATTCAATGTAATCTGGGCTTCATGATAGAATGAGCTATTAAGGATAAATCAAAATTGTCAAATTCAAACTGTTATTGCTTGTTTCGTAAAATGATAGACAATGCAAACATTTATACCTATAACAGTGTGGCTGCTAAGGGTCTATTACAAAAATAACCCGAGAACCACGATGAACGCAAAGAAAGAAGAATGAAAATAACTTCAAACACAACCGAGCTAAGACAGCTATGCACTGCAGACTGAAACAAGAAACCAATCGGGAATGATAATGAAAGCCTTGAATGTAAACTTTGTGACAAACAAACTTGCTGTTTTCAAGTCATTACGCAATACATTCCAAATTTTGGTGTTGGACATTTTTACCAGACATTCTCAGTGCATGCTAAACGGGCAGGTTGGATGATAGCGCCATTTTCCGCGTGTCTCATGTTATGTACTCGTAGCAGAAGACTGAACGGTAGATAATTACCTGTACATGTAACGGGTGAAGGCGGGCTAGTTGGTGGTTGACTATAGAATGCATATTGAAACCACGTGAGGCAACAGGGACAGGATTTTGTCTCGTGCTTTCTTCTCTTCGTGCTTGTCGCTCGCGCTTTTGCAATATGCATTCCATAATTACCTGTAATAACAATACAATTAACAGAGGTACATGGTTTATAGTTAGGCATGGACTTCAGAAAGCGCAGTGAAAAATACGTAGATTGCTAAAGTCGCATTAGCTTTTCACAGGGCTCTAACTTTTAGGTTCTGTGTGATAAATGAATACCCTTAACGGGGCCATACATCTCCAGCAAGTGTAAGGTGGATTTTATGACAGCGATAGCCGTTAGAAATAGAAGCTGTGGCTAGGAGGTATCGCAGCTCGTAGTGTGCCGAATAGCCACCTTTGTCGTCTTGGTTTGCTTCTAGCTGCTCAGCTGGACATCTTCGCTACAACAGGTTACATAGGTTTTACCCGAGAGAAAGATCGACACCTGTAGCTAATATGGCAGTTAAAATGCAGAAAGTGCAATAGATGGAATAAGCTTTACACAAAGCGCTGTTTATCTCTAAATAAGTGTTTGGGAACTGAAAGTGTTTTCACACTCCCTTTTGAATTGTGTTCCCGAGTTCAAATGATGGTCGACGACGCCGCTAAGGTATTTGAAAGAAGAAAGGTAGTTAATGCTGCTATTCTTCAACAACAAGCGCATTTCTTTCCTTTTATTGTGTAAAACACCACATATTTGGCAGAGTATTATCTAAAGCCAAGTCGGAACATAAGACACTTTAGATATTTTAAATCTTGTAGCTCTAACTCTAATAGACACTCTGCTGTGAAAAAAGGAGTAAGGTCGTCGCATACAATAGAGCCCTTGAAAACTGACAGGTTTACGGGCGGTTCATTTGGAAGATAAAAAACAAAATCGGACCATGTAAAATCAGCGCAATTCTCATGTCACACCGTTGAACTTGAAATGAACACTATTAAATAAAGCTTTTTGAAATATAGGGGACAGGTAACTCTCAGAGGACTGCAGAAAGTCGTTATTAATGCCACGTTAAAGAGAAGTTTCCATAACATGGAGTATTAAAAGCGCTAGTGTATCTAATGTCCACAAGTATCGCAATTACGAGCTTCAATGGTATGTAAAGAATTGTAGGCCAATAAAGTGATCAAATGGCAGTAGCTACTATTTTCCTGAAACAGAGCCATGTTAATACTTGGATTGCACACAAAAAGTAAATATTTGCTTAACCGTAACACCAATAAGTTTTCGATTATAGAAATCTTTGGGCTAGGCATAGATATCGGCTTATCCCCTTTTGAGTTCAGTGGGCTCTGAAGCTTTGTAGACAGGCACAATTGTTGGAATCTTCCAGCTTATAGTAACCCCGCCTGGCGGAATGTTTTACATCAAAGGGGCAAAGGTAAAGATTGCTTTGTAGTACCTTAGTGGGTTTTGTTGCAGTAAACAAAAGCTTTTTGCCTGACACAGCGTCATTGCAGAGCATCTTTCGGCTTGATTTTCTCCCGGAAAGCGAGCATATTATCGTTTACTGTAGGCATGAAGATTTGCTTCCAACCATTTTGAATAAAAATGTATTAACTGTGAAGAGGAAGGAGTGCACGAGGAACATTCCAGCCAGTTGCATCGTGATCGCTGCGCGTGACTGTGTTCGCTGTCGCCGTGTTCGCCGCTGATCTGCCCAGTCCTGCTGATTTGCTGAATAAACCCCTATCTTACATTTGGTGGAGGTGCGGGGTTAGATCTATCCTCTCGCCCTGGAACTCCGCAGCCGCCCATTACCACCTCCTGCGATGCATGAGGACGTTAACCACCAAGCCGTACAAGTTGGCTCGGCTATCATCTATCCCGGCTCCCTCCGCCAGCGAGACCCCGCCATATTAAGCGGCACTGAAAACGACGTCGAGGACTGGCTTACATCCTATGAGCGAGTGAGCGCCTACAACAAATGGGACGCGGAAACGAAGTTAAGCAACGCAATTTTCTATTTTACCGGCGTTGCAAATCTATGGTTTCGAAAGCACGAAGCGGACATTCCATCATGTCCGCGTTTAAAGCCAGCTTCTCCGAAGTTTTCGGCCGTCCGCCTGTGAGAAAACTCCGCGCTGAACAGCGCTTGCGTGTGCGGTCTCAGCAGGTAGGCGAGAATTTCACGAGTTATATCGAGGACGTCGTCGACTTGTACAAGCGCGTTAACGCACAGATGTCAGAGGCCGACAAGATCAAGCACATTCGGCAAGGCATTGATGACGACGCCTTTCAGATGCTGTCGGCTCGAGATTTCCGCACCGTCGCGGAAGTGGTCACACTGTGTCAAAGTTATGATGAACTGCGGAAACAAAGGGCCATAACTCGCGCAAACACTATGCACTCTGAGTCTCTTGCTGGCCTGACAGATGCAGGCGAACATTCTGCGCTCCTGCCGCAAATTAAGAGCCTCATTCGGGAAGAAGTTGCTCGACAGCTCTCCCTTATGTCCTGCCATCAAGAACCTTCCTCACACCTAGCTCCCAGTTTGCGCCAAATTTTTCAAAAACAGGTAGCTGAATCTCTTCCTCCAGCCCCTCAATCCATGCCTGTCACAGCGCCGTTAACATATGCGGCTGTTGCTGCCCGACCACCACCTACATATGCTCCGCCACCAGCTGCCTACGTTCAGCCGCCTCCTGCGCCTGCGCGAGAAGCTGCGCAGTTTATTCGACCGGCTCCAAGACCACGTAATCCCTGGCGCACGACGGATAACCGGCCAATTTGTTACACTTGCGGGCTTGCTGGACACATTTCTCGTTATCGCCGCAACCGTCTCCCAGTGTCGGCACCACCTACTCATGGTTCTGGGTACTGGTCCCCGACGCCTCAGTATTCCGCGCCTACTGAGCCTCCAGTCCGCCGTCATTTCTCCCCAGACCGCTCAGCCTCGCCGACCGCCGTTCACCGTCGCCGCGACGCCGCTCTATCTCTCCGATGCAACGTCGACAGAACGCATCACATGAGGAAAACTAGAGGCAGCAGTTCCTGAGGCGAGAACTGCGACCCCGTCGAACTTCCCAATTCCTCATGTGTCGCCGGCAAACCTAACTGAAGTTTTCGTCGAGGGTGTTGCTGTCATGGCTCTAATTGACACTGGTGCTGCGATTTCGGTAATGGGCGCAAAACTATGTAGTACTTTAAAGAAAGTGAAGACGCCAATTGCGGGACTTTCGTTGCGAACGGCCAGCGCTCAGCATATCAAGCCTTTAGCAGCGTGCGCCGCTCGAGTAGTTATCCAGAATTGCCTTTATACGATCGAGTTCGTCGTGCTGCCAAGTTGCTCACACGCTGTAATCTTAGGCTGGGGTTTCCTGTCGCGTCACGAAGCTATTACCGATTGTGCTCGAGCTGAAGTGGGGTTCTCGACTGTGCCCGATGCCTTACCAGACGCTGATCAAATTCCTGTGCTAATGCCCTCGTCGCCGAAGATACCGAACTTCCTCTCTGCTCTTCAGTGCTTGTTCGTGTCGCTTGTGCCTCTGTTAGCGATGACACCGTTTTCTTCACACCAGCCCATACTTTCCTGCGCCGCAAGTGCCTTCCATTGCCCTACGCAGTGCTCGCTATTTCCGCTGGCCTTTCCATCTTATGGGTATCTAACCCATTTAACTCCCCTACTGCTTTGCGCCATGGTGAATGCCTCGGAAGTATCTAGCCAATCGCATCTCTTTTGATCTCTGTGGAACCTGACGACGCGCCGCACTCTGCCGTGACTGCGCTCAGCCCCCCTTCACCTGCGCCCGCTCCCCCCTCTACAGACTTGTTCCTCCGTTCCATCGACGCCGATCTTCCTCCAGAGCAGCGCACTCGGCTGTTGAACCTACTACATCACTTTCGCTCCTCCTTCGACTCTCATCAACGTTCTTTGGGTCAAACTTCTACAGTCACTCATCGCATCGACACCAGCACCCACGCACCACTGTGACAGCGCCCCTACGTGTGTCTGCCACCGAACGCCAGGCTATTGAAGAGCAAGTCGACCTAATGATCAAGAATGGCGTGATTCAGCCCTCAAACAGCCCTTGGGCGTCTCCTGTTGTCCTCGTAAAAAAAAATGATGGTTCTATCCGCTTCTGTGTCGATTATCGCCGCTTTTTAAAAGATTACGCGAAAGGATGTCTATCCTCTCCCACGCATCGACAACGCTCTAGATTGATTGCAAGGCGAAGAGCTCATTTCTTCCCTAGATTTACGTTCCGGGTACTGGCAAGTTCCCTTGGAAGCGGCTGATCACCCCAAAACTGCCTTTGTAACTCCCGACGGCTTGTACGAATTTACAGTTATGCGTTTGGCCTTTGTAATGCTCCGACAACATTTGAGCGGATGATGGACACCATTTTGCGTTGCCTAAAGTGGAAGACGTGTCTCTGCTACCTCGACGACATTGTCGTCTTTTCTCTTGACTTTGACACACACCTCTACCGTTTGAAGCACATTTTGACCTGCCTATCTGATGCCGGACTGCAGCTGAATTTGAAAAAAATGGCGTTTTGCCGCCCGCCAGCTCACCATTCTCGGCCACGTTGTTTCCAAAGAAGGTGTATCTCCAGACCCTGCCAAACTTTGTGCCGTAGCAGCCTTTCCCAAACCGACTTCCATCAAAGATCTACGTAACTTCCTCGGGCTGTGCTCTTACTTTCGCAGCTTTATTAGGAATTTTGCTTCCATTGCTGCTCCCTTGACAGAACTTCTGTGCGGCAGTTCCGACCTTTCGTCGTGGTCACCAGCGTGCGACGATGCCTTCAATGCTTTACGCCACATCCTCACGGCACCGCCTGTCGTACTTCGACCCCACAACGCCTACTGAGGTCCACACAGACGCCAGTGGTATTGGTCTCGGCGCTGTGCTCGCTCAACGCAAATCAGGTTATACTGAATACGTGGTCGTCTATGCTAGCCGTACACTCACGAAGGCTGAATCCAATTATTCTGTCACTGAAAAAGAGTGCTTAGCGATTATTTGGGCTCTTACTAAATTCCGCCCTTACCTCTATGGTCGCCCTTTTGACGTAGTGACGGACCACCATGCGCTTTGCTGGCTTTTCTTACTGAAAGACCCGTCCGGAAGACTGGCAAGATGGGCTCTTCGCCTTCAGAAATATGATGTCCGCGTTGTTTACCGCTCCGGTCGCAAGCATCACGACGCCGATGCACTTTCCCACTGCCCCCTTACAGCTGAGGTCGCGAGCCTTTTCTCTTCCGACGATTCCCCGCCATCGCTCCATATCAATGACATGCCGTCAGCGCAGCGACAAGATCCTTGAATAAATTCTATCCTCGATTTTATCTCCAATCCTACAGCTGCTTCTCCATCGCGTGCTCTCCGCCGCCATGCTTCCCACTTCGCCATTCGTGATAACCTCCTCTACCGCCGCAACTACTGCGCAGATGGCCGCAAGTGGTTGCTAGTTATTCCCCGGCAGCTATGTTCGAAAATCTGTGACTATTTCCACGCTGACCCGCAATCCGGCCACGCGGGCGTCTTCAAGACATACAAGTGTCTTCGGCTGCGTTACTACTGGCGGGGCATGTACACCTTCGTACTCAAGTACGTTCGCTCATGCCTCGCCTGTCAACGTCGCAAGCCATCTCCTCAACGTTCTGCTGGAGAGTTGCTGCCGTTACCCAGCCCACCACACCCTTTCGACCGCGTCGGCATTGATTTGTACAGGCCGCTTCCCTACACTACGGCCAGCAACCGCTGGGCTATCGTAGCCGTTGATCATCTGACGAGGTATGCAGAAACCGCCGCACTTCCATCTGCCACAGCGTGAGAAGTAGCTTCCTTCATTTTGCAGCAATTTGTTCTTCGCCATGGCGCACCTCGAGAGCTGCTCAGCGACAGAGGACGCGTTTTCTTGAGCGACGTTGTGAAAGCCTTGCTCACCAAGTGCAACATTATTCATAGAACCACCTCCACCTATCATCCCCAGACTAATGGCCTCACTGAGCGTTTCAATCGTACCCTTGGCGACATGCTCTCTATGTATGTCTCCTCCAACCACTCAAACTGGGACCGCGTCCTTCCGTATGTCACGTACGCATACAATACCGCAACGCAGTCTACTACTGGCTTCTCTCCTTTTTTTCTCCTCTACGGCCGTCACCCCTCCCCTTACAAAAATGCATGTAGGGTTTCTATAGAAATTCGAAAGCGTTGTGTCAATACACGCTGTTGAAAGTCTGTCGATAATCGACAACATCTTGGATGATGCAGTGTTGACCTCTTGTTGAGCGCTTATGAAATAGTGGCCCATGTGTTTCTTAAGAGCGCTTTTGGAATTCGCGCAACTGAAATTCTGTTGATTTCAGGCTCAAATGCTTCAGAAACTCTGCAAGTGACGCTTTTTGATTTTCTGCTACCTTTTCACTCCTGAACTACAGAAAATAGAACACGACCATCGGTTTGCCAGGAGCAGACACGGCGGGATTTTCATTAATGCAAAAGTAGTACAGTACACCCCTTCATGGATCACTGCCTTGTCGTGGCGGAGGGGCTTGCGAAACTCGATGAAGTCGTGAGCTCTGCTGTGTAGGGCCACCCAAGATAGACAGGTCACGGCAGAGAGTTCTGACAAAATGTGATTCACTGGAGAAGGTAATGGCAACCCACTCCAGTATTTCCTGCCAAGAAAACCCTATGGCCAGTCACAATACTAGCGTGGCGTGACATGGTCCATAGGGTCACGAAGAGTCGGACACGACTGAACGCCTGAACTAGTACAGTACATATCCTAGCTGCGATAAGTCATCACATTCTATGTTCTGCCCGACCAATCAACAATCCTGTCTGATCAGTGCTGGTTAATGATAAGCATAGTGAGGCATAAAAGAACAAAACAGATCTTGATCATTTAAGCCCCATTATACTTACTCACTCATTAACCTACACTAAACTGACTAAATTGTTGATTGGTCGAGCAGAACATAGAATGTGTTGACTGACCACAGCAAGGATATGTGCTGTGCTACTTTTGCATTATTGTAAACCACCTCGTGCCTTCTGCTGGCTAACCGTTGATCACGCAACATTTTCTGTTAATCCGCAGCGGAAAGGGTACACAGAATAAAAAATGCGCGTTAAGGAGAAAGAAAAAATATGCATCTTTGGTGAACCCATAACATGAGGTGGGTTGTTTATTTGCTTTATTTCAATTCATGTGCAAGGTATGACGCCAGGCTGTTCTTTGCGTAAAACGCTGATACGTCCGGGAACTCCCCGCATGTGAGGCTGAAATAAACAATATAAATCATAATTAAGTTGCGGTATATACTAACCTAAAAATAGAGCAAAGGCATTTGTGCGCTTCTCCACGTCATAGCTCAGGAAATTTCTTGTCTAAAATGAGTTGTCACTGTCTTTCACTGCTTAGACGGCATCGACCGCCGCCTCCACGGCTCGGCAGCACTACCACATCGTTCATTTCTCCCTGATAAACAATATATGCTGTCGTCAAAGATCCCATTGTGAATATAAATAGCAAAGCGCAGGTCACAAGCATTACTACCCAGAAAACTTGAAGCAAAATTACCAACTATAGGCACTAAAATGAGTGCAAACAAAAACAAACACTGCAAAAATGGCGGCGCTGCACAGATTCAATAATCCACAATGTGTGACAGAGGCATATTATGATCTCGATAATGTGTCCGTCTCAGCGCGAGTAGCGTATCGAAAGAGTACAGCACTGTGCCGAACAATCCGTCAAAAACGGTCACCGGTTAAAAAAAGAAAGAAAATGTCGCCATTCCAGCTGGCGTTCTATCGGCCCCAGCGTCCGCATAGAGACAAGCCTCGTTCTCTCTCTCTTTCTCTCTCTCCCTCCTTTTTTTTCCGACGAGGCTGGTTTGTCTGCTAGAAATATTTACATGCGGGCTTCACCTTGTAGCACACACTGTACAAGACTGGCACAAACACGAATAGGAAAAAGTAAAACACTCACCAAAGTGCAGACGCTCCCTCCGCCCGCGCCGGCTATTCGCCTAGAATCCAAAACGCCTGCGACTGAACTTCTTAAACACGTCCTCCTTGCGCAGAAGCTGCCGTCCAAGAGCGGAGTCCTCCGAAGACTTAAATTCGTACGTTCGCGCTCCAATTTGAACAAAACGATCTTCGTGATAATCACCAGCGAAAAACCTACATACGGTGCTTCGTTCACAGTGCAAGATGCGACCACGGTGGCGGGAAAACGCCAACTGAACTGGCACATCGCCGCACTCAGCGTACCCGCGTCTGCGTGCAAAGAAAACGGGGCGCAGAAGAACAGCTTCGGTGAAAAGGGGAAGACGCCGCCCCCGCTGCGCGGCTCCGGCTATGTTGAAGCGAAGGTCATCTCCGTGAAGACAAACCACGGAGAAGGCAGAGAGCGGGGAGCATCCCTCCCCCCCCCCCTTTTTTTTCCCCCCAGCCGACAGGGAGAGACCCCTCCGGACATGCTGGCGCCGTTCGCGGGGCACGGGGGAAGTGGGTACGGGCAGGAGCAAGGCGGCGGCCGAATGCTTCTTTGAAAAGAAGAGTCGCCGATAAAAGACGCGTGCAATCCTGTTTTTGTTTTTCTTTTTATTTCATACGCGAATGTTTTTGCTATGCGTGTTAACTCTATAGTATGCGTGGGATCAATCCGTGATTATTAGAACCCCTCAACGTTTAAAGTGACTTCATTTTAGCATGGTGTCCACTAAGAAAGGAAGGAAAAGAAAAAAATAACAGTAAAATTCTCCAAAGGCATGCAGCGGTGGAGGATTCCAATACAGACTGCACCTCATTTTGCGGCAAAAAGCTACGGGCAAAAATACCTATGCTTGGGCAAAATGTCAGACCCTGAAGCATATATATAGTGAACTTTGGAACTGGTTTAAAAAAGCTCTGTCCTGCCCTACATGGTAGGTTCAATCTAGGATCCTGTAAGTATGATGACTCACTGAACTTGTTTTATGATAAATATAAAACATGTCCTGCCACTAAAGTTACCTTCTGCGACATACAGAAGCTGATCCATTACGGATTCTGATTGACATTCAACGATATATTTGCATTATTAGTGGAGGCTTTGCCATCATGAAGTTTTTAGGGCATATTTCCACTGTGTTGCGAAACTTGAGCTAAGTGTGCACCGTTAATATGTACTTTTATATAACATGAACGAGCACGCAACTGCATGCTGCTCTTATATTTCCCTTTGCAGAATGTGGCCAATAGTTGATTACAAGTGATACCAAAAATTCATAACAAAATTGTCACATCATGCTCTTATCATTTGTGCCTAAAACTACTTAAAAACATGGGTCAGCATGAACAGTACACGCTAATTGTTCGTGAACGTTGAAACTGACAACAAAAAGCACATAGAAAAAATTGCACAAAAAGTTTATTGGGTAGAACACAATGAAAATTCTGTTGGCCCTGTAAAGATTGCGTTCAGCTGGGGTTGAATGTCTATCGAAATTCAGTAAATTCAAAAGGCGGTCAATAGCTCAACAATAGAGTTTCAAAACTCATTTTTGTAAGGGAGATCTGCTATAATCGACACCATACTCCCGTATCAGCCAGACATATCAGAGTATACTCCTGCGTCTCAAGCAGCCCAGCATGCGGAAGACTGTCGACAAGTTGGCCGCGCATTCTCGGCTAACACCCAGTACCGCCATAAATCCAACCATGACAGCCAATACTTGACACCGCTTCCTTACGAAAATGGTTTTTGTGTTTCTGGTTTGGCCTTAATGTTTTCTTAACGAGTACAAAGGAACTCAACAGATATTCAATACCTTCTGTGTTTTAGCAACAGCCTTAAACCGGAGTTTCAATTGACACTGAACATTATTTTTTCTTGTTTCGAAAATCAAAGGCTTTTTTTTTTGTGAACTGCTAATGTGTAAGCGCAGAATGCGATAAGTGAACGGAAAGTATGATGTGTATTTTCTCGGTCATTGCGACCACCCATTGATAGAATACGGTGTGTTTCAACTTGAAACACAGTGCAAATTATCCACGATCACGACATATGCATTACTATTACTCCTTGATGATTTTGGAGGATGTAAACATAATTAATGACGAAAAACATAACTTTAAAACCATTTAATGAATGCTACATGCCTTTACATTACTACTGTACAGGAAGGTGGCCTGAAATGATTGAATTCAAAACTAAGCATTAAATTGATCATTTGACAGGAATGTGCGTTTACATTTCCTTTCACACATACTATGTTTACAAAGTAATCACTCTAAAGGAGACAAGGAAGAGAGTAGTTTACCGAGTGATGGGCCCATGAGAGAAAATAAAACACTACAGCGCTTGTAATGCATGATATTATGCGTGTTTCTCAAGCTTTTAAGCTCCTTCTCGCTCTGCGTATAATTAGTCGAGCCCTCGGTCATCGCATCGCTTCCCAAAATGTTTACATACAAATAAGATTTAGTTACAAGCAAAATAGTGTCGTCGCTGCTGCACTTGCCGGTATTGAATCTTGGTCGCACTTTTTTCGTTCAAGGTTTGTACTAAAGCTCCGTGTTCAGCGAGAATTACGCCCACGGTGGCAGAACACCACCAAACAGCCGGCGCTGGTAAATTTGCCATGCCAAACTCGACATTTTATAATAATTTCAGTGCACAAAATAGTGCGCATAGCATCCAGAACATTAGTTGCAAGTCGTGGGAGGAGGAAAGAAGCTCCAATGGTGAAGAATTGTAAGTGTTAGAGCCGCAGCAATGGCCTCTACAGTTCAAAACATGAAGTCCAAATCGCATGATTGCGATCATGGCATAACATGCAAAAATGTTTCCGGAGTACTCAGTTTCTGGCCTGGCCGAGTGGTTAGCGCAGAATGCTACGGAAGAAGAGCTACCGAGTTCGAAGCGAGCTATTGCTTTTTTTTCGCCTAGTTTTTATTATTTATTTTTTAGCTTTTTTTAATGTAGTTGAGGTGTTTCGTTCCTTTTTTAGCTTTTATTTTATCCGAGGCGTTTTTTTTTCTCTCCGAGCGACCAGTGCGGCGCGTGACAGTATGCCGCGTCCCAGTACGAACCGACTCCAGCGTCATACTGGGCCCGTAATGAGGTATGGCACTGTGGGGCTGGGACCCAGCGGCAATGGTTTTTGTTGCCACAGCCCGCCAGCTTCGTGCTTAATTATGGTCCTAGACGCAGACTGTACGCTGCCTTTCAAACAAAAAAAAAAAAGTTATCGCCAAACTGCCTTTCGAAACCGAAAGTCTCTCTAGAAAGCGGCTGGCAGTAAAAAAGGAAGCCAGAAAAGCCACCGATCCGATCCGAAGCCGCCAGCGGCAAAAAGTTGCGACGGTGCCATGCTGCCTTTGTTGTCGTGGGGTGTGATTGTGAACGCTATTTCCTTACGCTGTGCTGCTTTTTTGTTTTGTGGTTCCTGGAATGGGCCGAAGAATTGATATGCAACATGTGCACTTTAATAGACGTTCTGAAGTACGTGGTGTAGTGGTAAATAGGTTCTGTACCGTACACCGTTTGCATCGCGCAGTGGCAACGCCGGCATCAACACGGAAGAAGGAAATGGACTGGCGGGATTGTTTGCAAATGTGAGTACTCGTGATTGTTTGCAAATGTGAGTACGCTGCTTGAAATTATTTTTATTTAATATTGCTATTGAATGAAGTACGCGTTGTTAATACTGTTGCGTGTGGTCTCAAAATTCCTTCGTAATACAAGCTACGAACTCGACCCAGCCTGCTTTATTGTGAGGGCGAGCCAGTCACTCTTCGGAACAAGAAGCGTGAACGTTTGGGCCAGTTGGTCAGACATACTTGACATGAACGGCCCGGCAGAAAGATTTGGCGCTTGTCCGTGTGTGTTCTCTCTCTTCGTCTCTTCCTGCCGCGCCGTTCAAGTTAACTCATCAAAAGCCGTCGCTTTCGTATGCATGTTCGACCCTAACGCGAAGCCCTTGTGCTATGTAAGTACAGTGTTTTGCAACTTTATTTGAACCGTCTTGGAAAATTTTGCCGCCTCGACCGGTTCCGATAAAGTTGCAGAACGCTGTATAATGTTATGGTGTATATATCTAGATATAGTTGTAGCTGATGTGTATTAGATGCACGACCGGCTTCATGATTGGATGTAATCAGCACCCCGAACGAGTTTTCAATCTGTTATTTTATGTTAAAAGCGCCTATTTTTCTAACAGTGGGGGCATTAATACGATGAGTACAACCAGCGTGCGAGAAGCAGGTCGTTGCTATGGCGCATATTTCACAGTGGTCGCTGCATTTAGTTTTGGTGCTTGTATGCTTGAACAAAAATAATCTAAATCATGGCTGACGCCGTTAGCCAAGGTACAAACTCATGTAGTACTACTGTATTAGAATGACGATCAGAAATAAATATTTGAGTGACCACACGTAGTAAAATGTGCATGTCAAAAGTAATTGCTTTCATTACTACATAGTCTTTTATATTTTTGACGAATTATACGTATTTTAGTGTTGTTCACAACACAGGCAGAAATGAGCTTTCAGTGGGCAGTTGCATTCTTTGGCACTTTGTGTCATGGCTTTTCATGGGAGCGTTGAAATGGTGCCGTAGTAAACAGTTTCAAACGAGAAATGAAAAAGTCATTTCACCTTCCTTAGTGTCATGTCCGCTATGGTTCAAGCTAATTTGACTTTAAAGTTCTTTATTTGTGTAGAGTTCTTTGGTTGCCTTACACATTGTACACACATTTCTCAATACACCATCAGTGAAATTAGTTTTGTGCTATTGCTAGTATTTCGGAAGAAAAAAGTTTGACCGACATCATGGCATAAGCAGCTCTTCTCTGCATGCACGCTTTTTGCAACTTTGATATCACCTAGGATTGAGATATGCAGGCCGTGATAAATAGTTTGTATGTGCTCAGAGTAAAAAGAAGAAAAAGTGCAGAATGCCAAGCATATTTCTGACTGTGTGAGAAAGTCACGACTTAAAAAAAAAAAATTCAGAGGTGCCACAAATCTGAAAGGAGGCTGTTTTAATAACTTTTTCACTGCTGCTGTAAGGCATACCTGCATAAGAATTGCAGAATAGACAACCATTTGGATGGTAAAATGTTTACAAATATATATTTTTTTCATATATTGAACGCAACACATTAAACACGGTCCCAAATTTGTCTTATTCAGTAATTAAACGAAGAAACACCATTCCTAATTTGTCTTATAATTTAAGGATCAAGTTTCCAGGTGGAGATTAAAATTAATATGACACAATATGTTGCATTGTATTGTTTCCAGGAATGTTATCAAAGCTGAATCTTCTTGTTATTTCTCTCATTGGGAGAACGACCTGAACTGACGGCACAAAAGCAGCAAATAGGCTCCCCGCTCCTCAAAACATTGCCCATAAGCTAACCCTGTGACCTTGGCCATAAAGGAAACGCGTGCCTGATCACGTGATTGTGAGCCAATGCGGATCTGTGATGTACGCAGGGTGTGGCGGCATTACTATATGTGAGTGTGCATAGACGCTCGTAGCACCACCTGAAGAACTCAGTTGGAAATGACAGTTTTCAGTATTTTTTTTCGTAGTGCATCAACGATGACCTTCGCATCCCCAGTTCCTTGCTTTGTCTTTTTGCTGTAGACATACTTGCCTTATTGGTTTTTTGCAATAGGCGTTTATTCATAATATACATGCTGGGATCTTTTTGCCCCTATTAGGTAAATTTACTTGTTTCGTCGTAGCTTTGCTAGAGCCGTCATTTCCACATTATTTATTAGTTTACTGTTCAGTTTTGCAAGTCAGAAGTACTACTAGATAAGGAAATCAGGTTTCATTGCTTGAGAAATTTGAACCGAGCTTAAACAGAATGGGGACGTGTGGAACATCCGACAAGGTCATGTTGGAGTATTCAAAAATATTCGCTTCGAAATTACATCCTACACGTCTTGTTTTTTTTTTTTTTGCTCTAGAATGCACTAGCTATGCTAAATGAAGAAATTTGCCATAGTTGTAGTCTGAAGGCTGGAAATTTCAAAACAGTTGTGTTTACGCATTCATATGAGTGTCACTTTAAGCTGCTGCTTGCTCCCACAAATGGCTTGTACCGCTGCATGCTGCTTATTTAACAATCCGACAATTGCTCATAATAATGTAATTACATATGCTATCTCCCCACCGTACAGGTCTCAGTCTTGACATAAGGATAAAATTTTAGCAAAGGGCATTGTGTTGACTACTTATGCACCTCCATTCAAACACTTGCAAGGATGCTTGAGAAGCTGCATGTTTCATAACATTGCAGGAAATAGAATAACGCAATGTGTTCTCTTGAACTCTTTTTTTTTCCAGCTCCTGCAAAATTTATGGGCTGATGAGGTGATTTTTTTTTAGTTTTGAAGGAATATACTCTGTTCAAACATCCATAATTGGGAACATGTTTCATGTGTTTTCATTTTATGCATAACAGAAACATTCATACACATTTTAAGCACCAATTTTCATATCTATTCTGTACATTTAAACTAGGTGCACCTCACACTCGTGGAGAAAAATAGCCTCTTGTGAATCATGATCTTTTCACCTTTAGGGAAACTAGAAAGGCTCTTCTATACAAACGAGCACACCATGCAGGCTGGTTACTTTTGGCAAACAGTACACTGCATTGAGGCTGAAGTCCAGTACTTTCTTAATCACGCTTTGAGCACTCGTTTTAAAGGTGTTTGCTCGGAATCCTTATAATTACTGAATATATAGCTGTGTCTCTTTTCATTACCAGGAAAGGAGTTGTGTGCTCGGTCTCACTTGTCGATTGTTCGTCTCTCTTTATATAAGCAGTTACCTGAGCACTTCAGACTGGCCGATGCCTGGAGTTTACCTGCTGCTCACCCACAGCACGAACGAGGAACACACTAAATCATCTACCAGCAAGCACACTGCAGTGTACTTCTGCAAGCCATCACCACAGTCTATGACACGTTCAGGGATGCATGATTAAGTACACACCCTAAGCATAGTTGAAAATGGTGGTATGAATAGATAGGTGCCTTGGTTTGGTTGCTTTAGCTCTTTTTTGAAACCTTTGTTTTACTAATGGTGTAGTCAGTGAAAAAAATCATTCTGAAGAAAACTTGTTTGCATTGTTGTGAATTAATAGCAAAACCAAACCTCATACCATGTATGATGTATCTGAAAGTTATAGTTTTGTGTTTTCTCTGTGCACGGTGTAACATGTTTCTCCCACCAACTGCTAACTATGAGGGTTTGAAATATATAGGTGCCAGGAAAACACTGTGGGGCATGCCTCTTGTGTTTGAAATTAGCTCATGAGTTTTGTTCCGCAAAACTTGATTCCACATATGAATGAATGCTTCAATGGCATGTGCTGAAGTATGTGTAAGCTTACCCACGAGTTGGAAATGAAGCTTGAATTATTCTAAGTATTGTGAACAGTAATACAAAGCGATTTCATTTTGTATTTGTTGGGTACACGTGCGACTAATTCACGACAATGCGCTTCACCTCAAAAATGGCCTGTCTTCTATGCTGCGCAGGGAAATAAAGTAAGTTTATTTCCTTGCATAGCATAGAAAACACGCATGCGAATAGCATTTGAGCTGTGCTGCACATTATGAATAAAAAAGGCCATTTTCACAAAAGGCAATCTTTGTTTTTTTTCTGTAACTAAAAATACCGGCACTAACTCAGTTGCATGTAGTGTCGGAAACCAAGATCCCATCAAAAACTAAAGTGAAAGCCGCCAGACGCTCATTGGTCAAAACTCATGAAGAACTCACAAGAAATGCACACATTAAGTACCAGCCAGAAACACGGTGGCCAATTTGTTTTAGACACACAGTAAGAACTCAAGAGAAAATTCATTTGAAACTCAGAAGATACTCTGGTGTCTCTATTGTGAAAGAGCTACATACTCTCATCATACACACATATAAATTTTTATAAGGACGGACTTCTCGTCTGGCGCTCTTGTGTAACTGTGGATACTCTCCAATGCTCCTGGACTGTCTTCAAAATTTCTTGCTAAATACCATGGCCCATACCGAGTTCTGTTGTGCACCTATCCGGTTAATTATGTGGTGGAACCTGTTCCGCCGTCCCATGATCTACGCCGGCGCGGACGCGAGATTGTTCACGTTCAGCGCCTCAAACCATATTACGATCGTGCCGTCTTGCTCACGCCGTAAGTCGCCAGGATGTCTCCTCTTCGTTCCGTGGGTAATTGTGAAGAGGAAGAAGTGCACGAGGAACATCCCAGCCACTGCATCGTGATCGCTGCGCGTGACTGTGTTCGCTGTCGCCGTGTTCGCCGCTGATCTGCCCAGTCCTGCTGATCGAGTCCTGCTGATGGAGTCCTGCTGATCTACCGAATAAACCCTCCATCTTACATAGCACCTTTTTTTCCCACATTAAATAAAATAATTAGCGTCCTCGTAGACTACCTCTTTTTATAACCACCACAATTATGATAACAGGATGTGTCACTACGTTGTGAGTAGCTGCATAATTGCTTTTTGGACCAAAATAGGCTTTATGCACAGCTTGAAAAAAAAAAAAAAACTTCTGAGTAGCATTTCAGCCGAGGTTATTTATCACCTCATTTAGTAGGAAACTTGTTTCCATCTTAGAAAAACATAGTTATCGATATTATCGTAGTTATAACGTATCCTCACTGACAAGACTACCATACTGGTATCATATCACAAGAGACAACTGTCAGATCACATAATTACTAGCACAGGAGAACTGTGGCAGAGGTTCAAAAACGTTGTTATATTGCATCAGTACTTATGGGGCTACCAAGACAAAGAAAATACGTAAACGTAATCCATGAATAACTCGAACCGTAACACATGTCATAAGAAAAGATAGACGATTGAAAAAAGCGCAGATACGCCATCCCCCAGACAAAATACTTCAAAATTAACCCTGGCCATCCCGGATTTAACATCCAAAATGAACACAGCTAAATCATTTTGCATTCAAATTACGCTAATCCATTTTCTTAAAAAATGCTCCCCAAAAGTTCTGCCGTCACCTAAACCCTAAATCATCAAATGAAAAGCAAAATACTCATGAGGGAAACCGAAATATTCAACCACACTGAATAACTATTTTTGTTCTATCTTCACTACAAACAAAGGAAATATGCTTCGTACTAGATTTTGTGCTAGAAACTATTTAGAAGAACGGACTGTAACAGAAGCACGAGTCTTTAACGTTTTACTAAATTTGGACACAAAGAAAAGATCAGGTCCTGATATCACTTCCAACATTTCCGTGCGCAGCTATGACGAATTGATAGAAAATTTTTCAGTAATACTCTTTATCAAGTCCTTGTCATTTTACGCCCTTCCTAAAGAATGGAAAATGGCTAAAGTAACACCGACACACAAAAAAGGAAGCAGACCAGTCCCCTAAAAATTCAGACCGATTTCACTATGGGTCTTAGTACGGAAGCTACTCGAACAGATTGTATTAAAGCACATAACAGTCTATTTAGAAGAAAACCTAGTAACAACATCTTTAAAGCACTGCTTTCTCAGAGGAGCTTCTAGGGACACACAAATAACCTAACTGATACATGAGATATCCTACGCTACTAAACCGCAGAAGTATATTTACCTTCATTTTTAGACTTTTCAAATGCTTTCAACCGCCTATCACACACTAAACTTATTATAAAAATTAAAGCAAGCTTCGGAACTGGCCCCAGTGTAGACTGGATTGTTTACTATTTCACTGAGAGTACACCATACGACGAAATTAACAACGCAAATTCCGCAACAGCCAATGTAACATCCGGTGCACCATAGGAAAGCATTCTAGCCCCAGTATGCGTTAAATTTTCGTAAACGACTTTTTTTAATGTACTTTTCCCAATAATAGACTTTTTGCCAGCGATGTACTTTACCGAGAAATTACCTGCGTCAGTCATCATGTTTTAAATAACGCTTTAGCAGCGGTTACCGAGTGGTGCGAAGGATGGCAGATGACAATAATTGTTAAAGATCAGTTATTTTATCCGTAACCAGAAACAAACACCGAACAAATTTTCAGTATTCATTACACAACATTCTTCTTGCATTGGTCTCTGATTACAAATATTTAGGCATAACACTGAGTTCTGACCTCAGATGGGATTCTCGTGTTAACAGTTTGCCAATCAGCCGCCTTAAAATAGTTACGTCCATTAACATACGCCTCAAACTATATCATTATCTGAAAATAAATTATTTCCGAATAAGATATTTGTCATATCAGTTCTATAATATGCTGGTGTTGTTTTTTCCTTCCACTAAAAAGTTTATTAAGCAATTAGAAATGCAAAGGGAGGTGGTGAGATGCATATTTAATAAACACTGGTTGAAAGACTCACAAACAGAACTACTCAAGCACGCAGGGCTACTAACCCTTCACAACAGAGCAGAATAAGTACACCTTAAGACCATGTACCATCTTATACACCATCAGTTGAAAGTCTACGCTTCAAATTACATACCAAAATCACAAACGCGACACACACGTAATAACCACATAGTCACACTAAGCCAGTTTTCATTTCAAGTTGACTCTGCCAAAAAATCACTATTGCCTCATACTATACTCGAATGGAATACCTTGAACACATCCACTGTTAGTAGTCTATCAGTAAATGATAATAGCAGACGTGTTGAAAATTAGCTACTTTCAACTTAGTTATTATTGGGCTCTTATGTTATTACGAGGTTGTTCCTTCATGTTGTACTTTTTTTGTGATATAACATTTTCCGGCCTACTTCTTGTCACAGGCTCCTCATCCTGGTTAAACTGCTACACTTATTTTCTGATGTATAGTTCTGTGTCATAGTTTAATATGGACTTTGATTATTTGTCATTGCTACATTTCGTGCCTCTGTCCATTTGAACATCCTGCCTGTTACAATCCCTGGCGGGATTTACAGTATCCAATAAATAACTAAGTATTAATTTTGTTCCAATTGTTTTCTTCAAGGGAAACCCTTAAACAGGACGCACATCCGGGTTAGGGCGATCAATGTAGGACATGTCGTCATTCATTATATATCGCAAGAATCAACGGATGCTTTCATGAAGCCAGACCTGCTCTTTCTTGGTGTAATCTTGTCGTCACATGGTTTCTCTTTTCATCCAATTCACATGATTGCATGCAAAATATGTGTAATATTCTTATGTTACACCTATAAATCTAAGATTTTTTTTTATTCGAATATTTTCAATTTTATTATAGACAATTATCTGCACGGTTACCACGGTAAAAGAATGATATTATTCGCAGAAGGTAAATTAAGCTGCGTTCACTTAATATCCGCTATTAACTGACCATTCATAAAGTTTTCATTTCGAGGTATTTTGGTATCACTACCTTGATAATCCCTCCACAAAATTTGCATAGTACATGTGTATATTTATGGTTGTTGCTTTGGGAATGCATAGGCGTCAGTTGCTAATAGCTTGTGCATGGTGCCAGTTCCTGAACTAGCTAACAGTACCTTTGAGAAATTACCGCCTTTTTTGGGTGCATTGTTTATTGCTTCACATAATTTTTTTTTTTTTCAGTGGATACCCTGGTTGTCCCTGAATTGCAGTAGCGAAGACAAGAAGAATGAAATGTCTGGCCCAAAGGTGAATATTATCAATGTCCTTTCGGATGAAGCGAATTTCACGTGCGTTCACTGTTTCGCTCTTTTGTGTTTACTATAGGACACATTTGTCGATGTTGGACCAGTCAATCTTTGGCTGTTGATTACTGTAGTAGAATATGGGAATATCAGCTTTCGAGTTTTCCGGCTGATGGCTTACTGCTCCTTTTGAAGGCTTCTTCAAAGCATTCAAACCTCTGAAAGCACCATGGGAGAACGCTGTCAACATCACGTATCTCAATTGAAAGAAACACAAAGGCTTTATTTTGCAGGAATAATGCTCGAAAAAAAGAGAGCGTTCAGTGCAATTTCTTAGAATCTCCGCATAGGTTCTGGGCATTGGACAGTCTTATTTTTGATTAGCTGAGATCCTAATAACCGGATGCAGGTTTACCCTTTAAAGAAGCCCGCGGCCACAAACAAACTTTTGCGAATGTTTTTTGCCGCTGAAGATAATAACTTTTGAATAGGAGTGTTGAGGGTACTGCATCCTCCATTACTCCATTACAATTCCACAGAAATTACCTAATACGGATACAGTGCAGCATATCTGGTTTTGTTGGTTTAGTTCACGGGGTTTAACTCCTATATCAACAGAAGCTATGGGAGACATTGTAGTGTAAGGCTTCAAACATTTCTACCACCTGGGTTTCTTTAACGCTCACTGATATCGCACAGCACAATGGCGAGCTGCTTTTCGCCTCCATCAAAAAGCAGCCGCCACTGTCAAGATTTCATGCCGCATCCCCGAGCACTGCAGCCAAGCGCTGTAACCACTGCACCACCACGGCGGGGCGGGTAGCGAATCTGTATGCGCTCAAGTTCTAAAACAATACAATAGAATATTTATAACGCAATAAAAAACACACATAATAGACCTGCCGAAGCCTAAGAGGGCTTGGCTGGAGGTGCCTGGCAGTCAGGTTAGAAAACAACGGCAACGGCGCAAAACTATACCGGAAATTGTAAAGGGAAATTTATTTAAAACATTTGAAGCTATGATTGCTAACTTAATCGCTCACCTTGTATTCGCATCTAAGACCGATGCTGGCAGTTCGTTAAACATGACAGAAAAATAATACTGGCCTATTCTCCTTCCTTATTTGGTAGCAGTTTAGAGAATCACGTATGGTTATTTGTCTCTTAAGCAGCTGGCTTGGTTATACTGTAGCTTATAATCGTCGTTCCAGAAGTGCTTTTTTACGATAGCATAGACGATCAAGGAGCTGAAGTTCGGCAAATTCTCCAGCTTGAAAACATCTGTTTCTTATTGTGTACATAGAAGTCATATGCCGTAGTTGACAATAAGGATGTTGAAATTGAATTAATTCTAGATGTCCACTTAGAAGTACAATGGCCATAAACAGTCCACCCATAGGGCAGCGTACTACAAGTTAAAGCATGTAGATTAATATTTCCCATGAAAATTGGCACATGATATAGCACAGTGTACAAAACACAATGAAGCGCCTGCATATTTTTACGTAATTGAGACAATTACGAGTTTCACCGAAGATGACTTTCACAAGTAACTAATGATGCGTATTTAATTGGATGGCAGTTGAATAGCAGTCTGATGTGTGAAGGAACAGTGATTCAATGAAAGAATCGTTTTCATCGAGTTATGAAAACACGACAAACTTGTTTTATTAGTTGATGCGGACTCTTTTAGCAGCGAAATAGCTCACAGCAATATCTTCCTTGTTCTGCAGGTAAATAATTACATCAGAGTAATTACTTGCACAAGATACAACAGTTGTATGATCTGCGTAGTGGATTCGTTACATCTTTTATGTAGATGTTAAAAAGCAAGGGATGAATGTTGAGTCCTGGGGAACTCCGGATGTAATAGGCAAAACTCATTTGATCTATTTCCCATCATCACATGTTGTCGCCTCTCCTGCAGAAAGTTAGTTGATTCAGACAAGGTCAGCGAAATCCTAGACGAGACAGTTTTGCAACAGAATGGCATGCTAAATATTGTCAAATACCTTAGAGATATCTAGAAAGACAGCAGATGCTACCTGATTGTGGTCTAGTGAGGAATTTAACAGACCAGAAACACCTTATAGCACTGTAGCTTTCCTCTACACAAATCCGTTATGGTCTGATTATATTACACTATGATAATCTATGAAATGTGCTATCATAAGGGTCACTTTCGTCTCTGATATTACCTTCAGCTACAATGCCGCTTAAAATAGCTAGCAACACATTCTTAATTACATCGAAGTTTCTTTGCAGTCCCTTAAAAGACATTTTATCAAAACAAGGGGATTTTTTGATCATGCTTCTTTTGTTACATTACTTCTCAGCGACAGGCGCACCATTTAATTAATTCGAGCATATGCCCCGCCGGGGTGGCGCAGTGGTTACGGCGCTCGACTACTGTTCCCAAGGACGCGGGATCGAATCCCGGCCTTGGTGGCCGCTTTTCGATGGAGGCGAAAAGCAAGGCGCCCGTGTGCTATGCGATGTCAGTGCACGTTAAAGAACCCCAGGTGGTCGAAATTTCCGGAGTCCTCCACTACGGCGTCTCTCATAGCCTGAGTCGCTTTGGGACGTTAAACCCCACAAACCAAACCAAACCATTAATTCGAGCAAAGCTGATGAGACAAGGCCGTTCCTCATGATTAGTCCAGTAGCTCTCTAACCACCTAAGTGAAAGCAAAAACAAACTAATTCGGTATATTCAACATACTATACCTTTTGCACTATAGCCTTCAGCTCTCTTTGGGACGGAATGCCTGAACCCGTTATATATCTCATGGTGCCGTCGTTATTGCTACACGTGATGGCTGCTTTCGGACCGAAATGCGGAAAGGCATATTTGATCTTCTACTAAGATTTGTGTACATGCCTACGCAATTTGAAATCAAAAAGTAACATTACCCACTCGTAGTGCAGCACAACCATATGCATTTTTGTGTGCATACATTTTACGACCTGGTGTGCTGTATAGTGTTTAATGTTCCAAGGCGTCTTCGGCTTTGAGGGACTCCGTTGCGGAAAGCTGGGATAGTTCGACGCCTAGTTTTGTTTTTTACATGAGCGATATTTCACAGTCGTACACTCAGTATTCCGTGATAACATATTAGAGCCTTCCATTTATTGAAACAGACTGCAATCACCGGCAATTTAATTAGTTTATTGTTAGGCGAACGGTCCTTTAATGTTTCTTTTGATTCCGTGATTTCAAGCCTTGCCTGTAAATCAAAACCCTCTCGCCACAATCTGCGGCGAACCTTACAAATTACATTGGCACTGAATATAATTAATTTCAGGGAGTCCACAAACTTCTATTTGAAAATAGAACAATCTCGGCTTAATATGTCATAAGATAAACTATGAACTTTGGTTTCAGGTTACGGGTTTCAAAGCGTAATGACCCTTGTGACATCGCTAATAGAAACTAGATATAATAACTTTGTTTCCACAGCAGTATATTTTCTTCTGAAAGCGTCGCAGCTTAGGTTTTTGGATCACAAGTGCCAGCTAAACATTACACTAATCCAGAGACCAATCACCAAGATCCTTCATTGCGCATTAATTGACGGTGCGTTAGCCCTTCCCATGCAGTCAGCTCAGTTGTATAAGCATCCCAAGTAGCACACATTACATGGCCCACCGGGGGCCCGTATGGACAAGTTGGGCTTGGGCAACCACATTAAAACCCACGAGGGCCCGCTGTAGGGATCAAGCGGGCTTGCCCAATTTGGGCTTGCCCCTGCTTTTTTCATTTGGGCATTATATAGGCGTGGAAAGGGCTAACTGAGTACATATTCCCACATCTGGCCCTCAAGGGTCCCGCTTGGGAAATTTCAGGGCCGATGCAAATGAAATTTGGGCTTTGTGTAGGAAACGCATGGGCTGATCTAATTGGGGCTGCCCACTCAAAAGCCGAATAGGTCCCGCATGGGCCGCGGCGGGGCTAAATACGGGTATGCCCGCACATTGCGTACATGGGACCCTTGAGGGGTAATTGAGGGAAGGTCAGACTAAAATCTCGAATTCATGCAGAAAATTCTTGGGCTGCCCCAAATAGGGTTGCCCACCAAAAGCCTAGATAATTTCCGCGTGGGCGGTAGCGGGGCAGGCAATTGCTCCTTCCCACTTCTGCCGCACCGGTCTCTTGTGGGGCAATTTAGGGCAGATGCGATGCAAATGTGGGCCTAAAGCAAATAGAAGACGGGCTAGTCAGATTGGAGCTGCCCACGCAAAAACCGAATAGGTCCCGCATGGTTTGCGGCCGGGCTGAAAAGCGACCTCACCGCCACGCTGCCTACACTGGTATTTCTTGGGGTACTTGCGGGAAAATGCAACATATATTCGTAGTCGATGCGGTAAAATCAAGAGCAGCCCAATTGGGGGCGGCCGATGAAATGACGCAGTGGGCCCCAAATTGGCCGTAGGCGGGCTTACCGCTCTGAAACGTCTCCACCCTATCTTTAAGGCGCCATATTATTTATGTAAATCATGTTATACCGACTACTAATTGCCTCTTCTGGAGGTTTCACATAACTGTATTAAGCATATCTCTGCTATGAATAAAGACTATTTATTTTTACTCTAACTACGTTAATTATGCAGTGTCGACAGAAAATATGCAACAGTAACTGTTTCGCTTTACGAGTATGCACTGAACGACCTCCAAATGTTTCCTGCGGCATTACTATTTAACTAACACCACCGAAATAAATATTCAGACCAACATTTGGGGGTGATGTGGGCCAGCCCACATTGTTGTAGTGTTGGGAGTAAATTTCTCTCATGTTACTGAGTGTCGCATACAAGCAAAAAAATAGCGCTTAACGTATCGCAATTGATGATTATTGGAATTTGGGCAGCCCCGAAAATGCCAGATTCAACCCATCAGGGCAGCACGTGGGTTAGCCCGAAACAGACTGGCTTTCGCAAATCCCGCGCCGGTATAATTCAGGTATTGGAGGGATTAATCGACTTAAAAATTAAAACCTTGATCAAAGGGATGGCATTGCCTGCACAAATGTGGGACCCATTAATGATTCTGGTGGGCTGCCCACATTCGTCTACCTGGGCTGAATGCGGGCAGCCCTATTTGGGCTGCCCACACGGATACAGATTGGGACCGATAGCGGCAGAATTGGGCAGCCCACGCGGGGCCCCTCTGGGTACGTGTTGCAAATCCCGCATGGGGCCCGTATGGGCTGCCCTCACGTGTCCAACGCGGGCCCCCACATCATAGCCCACTTTGTGCTACTTGGGCACAAATAAAGGATTGGGTAAATAGCGGTCACTCCCATAGAGCCCAACAGCCCACTTTACTGTAGCTGACCCATCGGCTGGGGCTATAAAACGTCTGCTCTCGGTCCAAGGCGCGCGATTTGAACTCCGGTTCTCACTGCGCCATGGCGTGCAATTTGAATGCTAGCCAGTGCTGCTGTCCTGCTGCGCCCTGTTTGCGCATTATTTATGCTCTTTGCGATGCGCTGTTGTTTTATATTTATTTTCAGCATTGAAAAATATAACTAGGTTAGAATTACTGCTGCCTGGCCATTGGCGCAACTGCGTCATGGCCTTTGTGAAAGAGCAGTGCTGCAGAAAACGTGCAAGGTGCTTTGTGAAATGAACACTTATTTTCCTTCTTACAAAAACAGACCCGATACGGTTTTTAGCCTTTGTGCTCATAAACGCAAGTTAGAAGATAGACGAGACCGGATAGATCAGCCAACGTGTACATTACAAAAATAAAATGAAAAATATTACACAAAGCAAGAAACAATACATAGGTAGACTAATGCTGCATGACAGATTTACAAAGTATGTCAAATGATGTATAAGAAATACATATAATACATGAGAATGCTCACAATATTATCGCGGCTCCTTCAGAAACAGAACCCTGTACTTTATTTCAAACACACATTTTGAAGAAATAAACTTCAAATCGTCTTGGTCATAATTCCACAGGGTACCGCGTTGATTGAGCTCAACTGCTCACACCGTCCCTACACCATCACGTGCTTTTCGGTACGACATTGAAAGCAAAATTGCAGTAGACGGTACCGTCTCATCCACAGCATTGCTTTCCTCAGAAAGTTTGAAAAGTTTCTGACTGTTGCCTGGACTGCTGGCTGGAAATTTTTGTGGACCAGCAACGGGAAAGTTCTTGCTGGCCGTACGGAAACATCCTCCATAGTGCGGATTGCGTTGTCGAGTAAAGTTGGTTACATGTCTGCAGGTGGCAGTATATCTTGAAATGCTGAATTTGGACATGCATTATTTTTTGACATGCCTTCTTTGGACATTTGGACATGCCTTCTTTTGTATTGGCATGCGATCTAATATCGCATGTTGAAGACAGTTTGAACACTCTCTCTTTAAAATGTTTCCATATCAATGCTCGTTCACTCTGCAATACGTGTGACGATTTTAGGTGGCTTTTAAGAAGCTTTGGTTTTAATTTTATGTATTGATGGCGTCAAAGATGGTTCAATTGTAATTTTGCGTTTACACTCCCGAGTCCCTTGCTTTGAGACCTTTCATCTGAATCGCGAAGGCCGCACAGGCGGTGGAGTATATGTATTTATGAAATATCATCTGCAATGTGCCTCACTAAGTTTACTCTTTTCTCAGCTGATGCTCAATTGTGAACACTTTTAAGTAACTCAACTGTGTTTTCCTCTTTACCGGCCACCAGATAGAAACGTGCATGTGTTTTTTGCATGCCTTCATCATTTCTTGCAAGTCAATTCCCAAAATAAGAACGCTGTGGTTTGAGGCGGGGATTTTAGAATTGATATGTTACCTGCTTCTTCCTAAAGCTGTTGTCTGTTTGCTTTGTAATCAAACGTTTGGCACCGTTTAAGACCAAAAAGATGATGTGCACTTTATTGCATACTGTGTGTTGAGATACATTATAACGGTTTACAGTTTCTGCGCCAAACGTTGAAAAAAAGGATTTGATAGTCTGTTAAAAAAATATTAAAACTGCAGCCTACAATCGCGTCGCATCTTCGGTCAGGGATATTTTTCATGAGCTTGATTTCCCTTCCTTTCAAACTCTGTCTACTTCTACGGTTGAGCTTTGACACTTATGAACCGGTGATTTCAAACACGTGCACGTCAGCCTACGACTGCATCGCAGATAACTGCGTTTTGTTGTTCCCCGTTCCACGACTAGGTATGGAGCAGCAATAAGCTGCATTTATGTCCAAAATGTGTTTAACAATTTGCCAGATGAATATTTTCCTGTTGACTCGCGGTTTGAATTGAAGCGCTTATTACACGAGCTAACACAATTAGTTAATTCCAAGTATCATACGTTTCAAAGTACATTTCAAAGTTCTCGTTGTAACCAGTCCTTGATTTTATACTACATTTATGAGCAACCTATTTTTAAATCATGTTGTCTCTTTTCTTCGCTTGTATTTCAATTTATGCGGGTATATTTTATCCACATTGCTTAGCCGACGATGCCGGGACACGTCACGCAAGCCATTATTGGCTTAGAGGGGCCCATTTTGCGGTGTTGTGGCAACTTTGTGTTCAATAAAGATTATTATTGTTATTATTATTAATATTATTCTGTACAAACTCCTTCATGGCCACATTATGTGCCCTCACCTCTTAAAGTACGTCCTACTGCGCGTTCCGCGAAAGAGCAGGATGGAATTCAGACTATTTCAAGTTTCTCTGTCTCTTCATTCCCATTCCCCTGTGGACAGAATGCAGTAGTTATTTAACTCCTTTTGTCCTCACCTTGACATCTTCCAAACCTCGCTCTGTTCATTTATATTAAATGCTCGTAGCGTTGCATTCTGAATAGTACTTTATCACATATAACTCCCAATTTCTAGCCTAAAATATTGTATTTACTTCATATTTTGCTTTTTCTCCTGTTTAACGCTGTCTGTATCTTGAACTGCTTTTTATCCCTTTCTTATTGATATTTTACTTTAAACTTTATATTCAAGTCTTACTGTCCCACTTTCAATTCTATCCCTTTATTGTATTTTCTTGTATTTCTAGCCTGTGTTTTAAGTACCACGCATTTGTTGCGCCTGAAATGATTGTTTATTTTATGTATATCTTTATATTACATTAATCAATGTATGAAGGAGCACTGAACAAGGGTAAATGGGGTATGCCTCACGTCGCACGTGGAGCTAACGTTTCGACAAGTGGACTTGTCTTCGACTTGGCAAACCGATCCTCACTGGCAGGAGTTTAAATACGCTTTTGCTTCCGAAGAAGAAAGCTGGGGAGGGGAAAGTGGGTGAAAAGAAAGTATGTGTGAAGGAGTGGGGAGGGGAGGATCGGTGAGAAGAAAGCAGGTCATTAAGTGAAGAAAAAGAACTTCAATATTTATTTCTCGGCCTCGAACCAGGGATCCTGTGACCTGCAAGAGAAGTAAAAGCGGCAGTACCAGGAAAAACTACAATACCGGATAGTTGATTAGTCACCCCTTATAGGAGTTTGGTGCAGATATACCTTACAAAGCGACAGGCTTTGCAAAGGGCCCTGATAAGGTATATATCTAAGGGAGACAATTATTAAAAGGTAGGGGGGGGGGGGCGGGGAAGGGAGTGCAAAGTCACAGGATAATAACCGCACAGTGAACGACAACTGACATGGAAAAAAAATAAATAAAAAATTGTTCAGTATGTATTAGCCTGGAACCAGGGGTCCCGTCGCCTGCAAAAGAAATAAATCGGCAGTATCAGGAAAAACTGCATGCGGATGGTGGTTGTTGATTAATACTTGGGAGAGGGCGTCGATACCTTCATCGATAGGAATATTAGTGTGGATTGCCGCGACGTCATGTGTGACAAGTATACAATCATTTGAAAGATTGGTGGTGTTAATAATACGCTCAATAATTAGGAAAAAGTGAGGTGTGTCCTGTATAAACGAAGGAAGCTGGGTCGGGAGGTCTGCTAGGTAGTGATTTAGGAATATTGAGAAGTTTTCTGTGAGCGTATTATTGTTAGAAACAATTGGTCTTCCTGGTATGTCTGTGGTAAACAATGCGTCTGCGGAAATCTTGCGGATCTTGTGCAGTAGTTAAAATCGACCTGCTTGTTTGTTTGACGGCTGCAGAAATTTATTGTCCATCTCTGCTATTAGTTCTCTGTCAAATAGATCTCCTATTTTATTCAGGATCACTTCACTGAACTGTTCTGTCGGATCGGTATTTTAACTTCTCATAGCGGCAAGAGTTGTTAAGCTGTCTATATGCCTCTTTTTTATAATTTTCAACAGGGAGAATCACTATGCTACCATTTTTATCTGCAGGCTTGATAACTAAGTCTGTTCTAAAAGCTAGGTTGTCAAGAGTTGCTCTTTCAGTTATAGAGACGGTTTTGGGTTTTCGAGCTAGCTTTGTTTTTTCAATAATTTCTTTTGAGGTGGATTAAATGTATAGGTCCAGTTCGGGGCTGCGCTCTGCATCAGGAAACCATGTGCTGGGGTCTTTGAGTAGGTTAGAGGCTTCCGGTACATTATTTGAATTTTCAGCGAAGAATTCCTTAATACGCATTCTTCTTGCAAATTTAGTTATATCTCGGTGAAGTTCATATTTATTAAAGCTGTTATTTGTTGGGCAGAAGGTCAGGCCTCACCTTAGAATCTGTTTAACACTATCACTTAGAGATTTAGAAATGTCAATGACGTTGCTCTCAATCTATCGTTTTCTTTTTCGTGACGTGCTCAACAATTCTCTTACTGTGTATATACGACACGCTACTCAATGAATTCTTTCTTTCTGTGACTGTTTTCGTCTCAGTTTCATTTCCTATGTTATTTATTTCTTCTTTTGTGTTCTATCTGTGTGTATAAAACTTGCGTGGGCATTTTCAGTTTTTTTTTATTTGTGCTGCAGCATGAAGACCGCATGGTTGTTCCTGCGTCCATTAAATAAAGATTGATTATTATTACTAATGAACAGACCTCCTTCGTTTACCCTGCAACCAGTGGAGTCCCTCAAGGTTCCGTATTAGGCCCGCTTCTTTTCTCCGTTTTTATTAATGATGTTTCCTCGGCGATGAAGAACTTCTCGTTTCTTCTCTATGCTGATGATATAAAAATGTTCAAGGTAATACATTCTTTTCATGCTTGCTCATTGTTGAAATCGGACATATCTGCTTTATCTTATCGGTGTGCGAAAAATCAACTTACCCTCAATTCTTCTCAAACTAGGGTTGTCTCATTTACTCGTAAAACACACAGCTGTCTCTACCATTATTCTGTGAATTCTATGCTGTTGGAAGGGTTGATTAAAATTAGGACTTTGGAGTACTTTTTGACCGCATCCACAGCTTCTCCTCTCATACTAAACGCATTGCTCAGCGCGCTATGCGCACACTCGAATTCGTTTGCAGACTTTCGAGAGAGTGTTCCGCTCACCACTTCCATTCTTAAAACTGTACCTGTCCATATGCTTGCCGCTCTTGGAGTACGCGTCGGGTGTTTGGAATGGCACTTGCAAATCGAAATTGGACGAGGTTGACTGAATACAAAAAAAATATATTTACGGATATTTTGATATCGCTTTCCTTGCTCAAATTTCTCCTCTCGCTCCACCAGGAGCACCCAACTGAATCTTCCTTATTAAGTGGAGTGTGATGATATTCAAAGGCTCAACTGATCAGGGACTTAAAATAGAAGACCATGAAATACATAAGGTAGCAGAATATAAATATCTCGAGGTATGGGTAAACGAAGGATTGGCATACATTAGAAAGCATGAGCAATCACTTAAAGTCAAAGGGCGAAGAAATGCCGGTATAATGAAGCATAGGGCATTGTGGGGATACAACAGGTATGAGGTTTTGAGGGGTATTTGGAAAAGAATAATGGTGCCCAGGCTTACTTTCGGAAATGCAGTTTTGTGCCTAAAATCAGAGGTACAGTCGACATTATAGAAATATATCAGAGAGCCGACGGACGATTAGCACTAGGTGCCGACGGCATAACCACAAATGAGGCGGTACAGGGAGATATGGGCTGGGCATCTTTCGAAGTACGGAAAGCTCATAGTAAAATATTATATGAGGAACGAATGAGTAAATTGGACAGTAACAGATAGGCAGCTAAAGTATTTAAATATTTACACCTAAAAAGCGTTGACTCACAATGGAGGAAAAGAACTAGAAAACTAACCAGTATATATGTTGGACAAAAGCAAGAAGAAATAAAGAGCGTTAAGCAATAGGTTAAGGAAAACACAGAAGGTAAGAATTGGATAAATTCGATAGAAAAGAGCCCGAGCGTGGAATTATACCGAAAGTGGAAAAGGCAGATCAGAAAGGAAGCTTTCTTTGATAACTCAAGAGGCAGTGCCCTACTTTTTGAAGCCAGATCATGGTTCCTTAGAACACGCAGCTACAAAAAGAAATTTAACAATGAAGATGACGCATGTGCTTTATGTCGTAACTCCAGTGAAACAATTGACCATATTATGGTTGGTTTGGTTGGTTTGTGGGGTTTAACGTCCCAAAGCAACTCAGGCTATGAGAGACGCCGTAGTGGAGGACTCCGGAAATTTCGACCACCTGGGGTTCTTTAACGTGCACTGACATCGCACAGCACACGAATTGACCATATTATACTCGCATGTAATGGTATCCATCCGGAAGTCGATGCTGGCGCAGCCACTCTTCCTGAAGCTCTGGGTTTAGAGATACCAGTGGCCGGGTGAACAAACCGGCGGGGGAAGCTAGCAAAAAACGACTGGAAGTTTGGTGGCTTAAAAGCTGAAAATTGACTTAATGTTAGTAAAGCAGAATCCAAAATTCCATAAATAGAATGATGGTATAGTTAACCAATCTAAAACAATAATTAAGATATAGGGAGAAGAATTAGCATGATAGCTACTGCTAACACCCCGTTTCAAAGGGTACGCTTCTATATTCCATCCATCCATCCATCTTCTCTTCACTGCCATCGTGTAGGAGTTGATATCATTTTTCTGTACAAACTCCTTCATGGCCACATTATGTGCCCTCAGCTCCTAGAGTACATCCTACTGCGCATTCCTCGAAAGAGCATGAGGGAATTCAGACCATTTCAAGTTTCTCCGTCTCTTCCCATTCCTCTCTGGACAAAATGCAGTGCTTAACTCTTTTAGTCCTCACCATGACGTTTTCCAAAACTCGGCCTGTTCATTTATATTGGAAGTTCGTAGCGTTTTATTCTAAACTTTCTTTGGGAGTTACATGTGATAAATATCCAATTGCTCTTAGAACGAGGTGTCGGCATCGCAAGAGGCATCGCGAAATTTCGGAGAGGTCAAGCTCACGTGCTGATATCAAACTTCTCTGAAGAATACCGGCATCTCAACAAGGGCACGACGATCGCTTTTCTCGACGAATTAGTGGACCTCAAAGATGTATTCGCCCTCCACGACCAAACGCTGGAAGACGCACCAAACCTATTCCGTGAGCCCACATTTAACATCAACCCGGCATTGACCCACAACAGGAAAGACCAGATTCTCAGTCTGCTTCGAAGCTACGGGGAGTGCTTCTCATCGTCATCGAAGGTACGACAAACACCACTTGCCAAGCCCCGCATAATAACGGATGAACACGCCTGACCTCTGCGCCAAAGCCATTACCCTGTATCGCCGCGAGAACGCCAGGCCATTCGCGATCAAGTTCAGGAAAAGCTGCGTGATGACGTAATCCAGCCATCGAACAGCCCCTGGGCGGCACCAGTTGTTTTGGTGAAGAAGAAAGACGGCACACTTCGCTTCTGCGTTGATTACCGCCGCTTGAATAGCATTACGAAGAAGGATGTCTACCCGCTTCCCCGCATCGACGACACTCTCGACCGGCTCTGCAATGCAAGGTACTTCTCATCGATGGACCTGAAGAGCGGATATTGGCAAATTGAGGTCGACGAAAGAGGTCGCGAGAAGACCGCATTCATCACACCGGACGGTCTTTTTGAGTTCAAGGTGATGCCATTTGGCCTCTGCTCCGCACCAGCCATATTTCAACGAGTAATGGACACAGTCCTGGCAGGCTTGAAGTGGTAAATTTTTTTGGTATGTTTGGACGACGTTGTTGTCTTCTCGTCAAAGTTTGAAGACCACCTAAAACGACTACAGACAGTGCTGGAAGCCATCAAGTCATCGGGACTACCGCTAAAAGCAGAGAAGTATCACTTCACCTACGAAGAACTCCGGTTCATAGTTCACATCGTTAGCAAGGACGGTATTCGCCCAGACTCTGAGAAAACAGCTGCAATGGCACAATTCCCACCGCCTGCCAACAAGAAAGCTGTGCGCCGATTGCTTGGGCTGTGCGCTTATTATCGACGATTTGCCAGAAACTTTTCGCGGATCGCCGAACCGTTGACGCAGCTTACAAAGGCTGACGTACCTTTTAAATGGGAAGCGCCGCAAGGAGAAGCCTTCAACGAACTTAAGCGCCGCCTGCAATGCCCTCCTGTACTTGGCCACTTTGTTGAAAACGCCGCGACCGAAATTCACACCGACGCGAGCAGCGTGGGTCTAGGAGCCCTTCTCTTCCAGAAGAGTGCCGGACAGGAGAAAGTAATTGCCTACGCTAGCAGGTCCCCCACAAAAGCCGAAGTCAATTACTCGACGACCGAGAAGGAGTGCCTTGCGATCATCTGGACTACTTCTAAGTTTCATCCAAACCTATACGGCCGACCATTCAAGGTTGTTAGCGACCATCATGCGCTCTGCTGGCTGGCTAATTTGAAAGATCCCTCCGGCCGGCTTGCCAGATGGAGCCTACGACTTCAAGAATTTGACTTGACTGTAGTCTATAAGTCGGGCCAGAAGCACTCCGACGCAGACTGCCTAACACGCGCTCCCGTCGACGCTCCCCCGAAGGACGATGACGACGACGCCTTTTTGGGACCGGTAAGCGCCAGCAGTTCCGCAGAACAACAGCGACCAGACCCTGAGCTGAAAGCGCTAGCCGATTACTTAGGAAAGACCACTTCCCCTCCTGGTGTGTTCAGGCGACATTTATCATCGTTCGCGTTAAGCAATGACTTCCTAGTGAAGAAGAACTTTACAACCAACAAGACCGCGCAGCTTCTTGTAGTGCCTAAAAACCTCAGGCAGGAAATTCTGCAGGTGTTGCACGATGAGCCCAAATCAGGCCATCTCAGATTTGCGCGCACGTTGCGTCGAATCCAGGAGAAGTATTACTGACCGCGACTGTCTACCGAAGTTGCCCACTACGTGAAGAAGTGTCGTGAGTGCCAACGACGCAAGACGCACCCGATCAGATCAGCAGGACTACTAAACCCGATTCCGCCCCCAATCCTGCCCTTTCAACAAATTGGGATGGATCTCCTCGGCCCTTTTCCATCTTCGTCTATAGGTAACAAGTGGATCATTGTGGCCACTGACTACCTTACCCGTTACGCCGAAGAAATAGCACTACCAAATGGTACCGCGGCAGAAGTAGCCAAATATTTTGTCGAACAAATTCTCTTCCGACATGGCGCCCCAGAAGTGCTCATCACGGACAGAGGAACGGCGTTTACGGCAGAGCTGACGCAAGCCATCCTGGAATACAGTCATACAAGCCATCGACGAACAACTGCGTACCATCCTCAGACCAATGGCCTTAAGGAGCGCCTGAATAAAACAATCGCGGACATGATCGCTATGTACGTCGACGCTGAACACAAGACCTGGGACGCCATCTTGCCGTACGTGATCTTCGCGTATAACACGGCAGTCCAGGAGACGGCCAGAGCGACCCCGTTTAAGCTTGTGTACGCAGGGAGCCCACGACGACGCTCGATGCAATGCTGCCGCACGTAACCAGCGAGGACTACCTTGACGTCGCCGCCTACCTGCAGCGTGCAGAGGAAGCCCGACGACTCGCACGGCTGCGTATTAAAGACCAATAGCGCACCGAGAGCCGACGGTACAATTTACGACGACGCCACGCAGAGTACAATCCAGGAGACCAAGTGTGGGTTTGGACACCAATTCGTCGTCGCGAATTAGGTGAAAAGTTGTTGCGTCGACAATTTTGGGCCGTACAAAATCATTCGCCGCGTCGGACCACTAGACTATGAAGTCATTCCCGACGGAACGTCAGCACCACACCGGCGACGCGAAAGCCCAGAAATTGTACATGTACGACTGAAGCCATATTACGCGTGGTAAAGAATCTGTGGTGTTTAAACTTAGCAGTGTTTATGTTTAAGTTGCTTTGTTTTGGAACATCGAGGCGATGTTTTTTTTAAGGGGGTAGTAATGACGCGAAACCTTCAAAACTGTATTTGTTGTTTTTTAACAGCCGCCGGCATACAGACTTATTACTGTGATTCTGGACCGTGTATCAGTTCCGTAATCTTTGTTTGTTAATGCTTGATGTCGCGAGTCACACCTTTATCAGTTTCGTTGTAGCGCAAGATGCACCGAGATCTGTCTCGAAGGTTCCGGCAACTGGGGTGTCTTTCCACAATGTTCCAGCCCGTGCTGGTAGCTGTTTGCGACGTTATCTAGATTGTTCTGTGCAGCCTTTAAATTGAGCGTTGACGAGTGTGATCGGCATTCTTTGTTCGACGATCGACCAGCACGTTTGTTGCTATCGCCGCCGCCGAGTTGCTTAGTTCTTTTGCGGGCGCAAGTCAGCCCCAATAAACAGTTATTTCAGCACCATCACGCCTGTGTTTTATTTTGGCGTGTACAGCGTTGTCACAATACCTGACAATAAATGAATAGAATAGAATGAATAGAATAGAATAGGATAGGATAGAATGAAACGAATAGAATAGATAGAAAGAATAGAATAGAATGGAATAGATTAAAATAGACTAGATAGAATAGATTAGAATAAAATAGAATAGGATAGGATACAATAGATAGAATAGAATGAATTGAATAGAATAGAATGAATAGAATGGAATAGAATAGATAGAATAGGTTACAATAGAATAGAATATGATAGGATGGCATTGAATAGGATAGAATAAAATAGAATAGAATAGAATAGATTAGAATAGAATGGATGGAATAGCATAGATAGATAGAAAGAATAGAATAGGATAGAATAGAATTGAATGAATAGAATAGAAAGAATAGAATAGAATAAAATAGGATAGGATAGAATAGATAGATAGAATAGAATAGAAGAGAATAGATAGAATAGGCTAGATAGCATAGAATAAAATAGATTGAATAGAATAGAATAGGATAGAATAGAATAGGATAGGATAGAATTGATTGAATGGAATGGAATAGATGGAATAGAATAATTAGATAGATAGATAGAATGTAATAGATAGAATAGGATAGAAAGAATAGAATAGAAGAGATATAATAGAATATAATGAATTGAATAGAATAGAATTGATAGAATAAAATACGATAAAATAGATTAGAATATAAAAGATAAAATAGAATGAATAGAATAGAATAGGATAGGATAGAAGAAATAGAATGAATAGAATAGTTATAATAGGATAGGATAGATAGAATTGATAGAATAGAATAGATAAAATAGAATAGATTAGATAGATAGATAGAATATAACAGATAGAATAGAATAGAGAGCATAGAATAAATAGATAGAATAGAATATAATTAATACAATAGTATAGAATAGAATACAATAGATAGAAAGAATAGAATAGAATAGACAGAATAGATTACAATATAATAGATAAAATAGAATGAATAGAATAGAATAGCATAGGATAAAATAGAATTAATAGAATTGAATAGAAATTAATAGAATGAATAGAACCGAATAGAATAGGATAGGAGAGAATAGATAGATAGATAGATAGATAGATAGATAGATAGATAGATAGATAGATAGATAGATAGATAGATAGATAGATAGATAGATAGATAGATAGATAGATAGATAGATAGAACATAATAGAGAGAGAGAATAGATAGATAAAGAATAGAATAGATTACATAGATAGATAGAATATAATAGATAGATATAATAGAATAGATAGAATGGAATAGAATAGTATAGAATAGAATAGATAGAATAGAAAAGAATGAATAGAATAGAATAGGATATAATAGAATATAATGAATAGAATAGGATACAATAGAATGAATAGAATAGAATAGATAGAAAGAATGGAATAGATTAGAATAGAATAGAATAGGATAGAATAGAAAAGATTAGAATGAGTAGAATAGAATAGAATGAATAGATTGGAATAGATTAAAATAGAAGAGATTAGATAGAGGATAGAATAAAATAGATAGAATAGAATGAATAGAATGGAATAGATTAGACTAGAATAGGATAGAATAGAATAGATAGAAAGAATAGAATAGATATAATTTAATAGATAGAATAGGATAGAATAGAATGAATAGAATAGATAAAATAGATTAGAACAGAATATGATAGGATAGAATAGATAGATAGATAGAATAGAATAGAATGAATAGAATAAGATAGTATAGATAGAATAGGATAGAATAGAATATATAGAATAGAATGAATACAATAAAATAGAATAGACTGAATAGAATAGAATGAATATAATAGAAAATAGAATAGATAGAATAGATTAGAACAGAATAGGATAGGATAGGATAGAATAGAATAGATTAGATTAGACTAGATAAAATAAAATAGAATAGATTAGACTAAAATAGGATAGAATAGAATGGAATAAATTAGAATAGAATAGAGTAGATAGAATAGAATAGAAAAGGTTGGAATAGAATAGATGAAAAGAATTGAATAGATAGAAAGAATAGAATAGAATGGAATAGATTAGAATAGACTAAATAGAATAGAATAAAAAGATAGAAAGAATAGGATAGAATAGAATAGTATAGAATAGAATGAATAGAATAGAATAGATTGAATAGATGAATAGATTAGAATTGAATAGGAATGGATAGGATAGAATAAAATAGCTAGAATTGAATAGGATAGAATAATATAGATAGAATAGAATAGGATAGAATAGAATAGAATGACTAGAATAGAATACACAAGAATGAATAGAACGGAATAGATTAGAATAGAATAGAATGAATCGAATAGAATAGTGTAAAAGAGGGCACGGTCGAGACGGCGAGGTCATGACGGCAAGGACAGCAAAGCCTCGTCTAGTGTTTTAATCTGATCACGAACCCAGGCGCGCGCCGGAGCCGGCGCCGCGGGACGATGATGATGGTATATACAAATGAAAGAAGAAGATCATGACATGTGCAAATGAAAGAAGGTCCACAGAAGGCTCACACAATCTGCCCGGAGGGTCGGAAGCGGCCAGCATGGCCGCTCCTAACTGATGTACCGCGGCGCAAATACGGTTTCAAGCGAGAAACATGAACAATTTCAGTTCCACGGTGGCGTCGATCGGCTGGGGGATCAATAGGCGTGACTTTAGAGTTAACTGGAGAAGTTTGGCTGATGATCTCGTAGGGACCAAGGTAGCGGTGATGGAATTTGTCACTAAGGCCAGGGGTGCGCAGTGGTGTATAAATCAGTACTTCGTCACCGGAACGATAAGAGACCACGCGATGCGTAGAATCGCAGCGACTCTTGCGGTCTTCCTGGCACGCTGCTGTGTTCAGGCGGGCAAGATGACGGCATCTGGCCACACGAGATAAGAACTGGGTAGGTACTGATGTGGAGTAGTCGGGCGTAGAGAAGAAGGAAGCGTCGAGAATTGTAGTGGGAGGACGGCCATAAACGAGGAAAAATGGAGAATAACCAGTAGTCCGCTGTACTGCTGTGTTATAGGCGAAAGTGACGAATGGTAGAATAGTGCCCCAATTTCGATGATCCGGTGTGATGTACATAGAGATCATATCCAATAAGGTGCGGTGAAATCGCTCAGTCAGCCCGTTAGTCTCGGTATGGTAGCTTGAGGTTGTCTTATAAAGGGTGGATGACGCGTAAAGAACTTCGGCAACGACTGCCGACAAGAAGGCCGTCCCGCGGTCACTTAGGAGCACCCGAGGAGCGCCATGACGCAATACAATTGATCTCAAAAAGAAATTTGCTACTTCTTGAGCGGAACCGGTCGGTACAGGTGCTGTCTCAGCGTAGCGTGTAAGGTGGTCTACAGCTGTTATAATCCAATGGTTACCCCCATCGGAGAGAGGTAGGGGACCATATACGTCGATGCCAGCTACGTGGAAAGGCGTGGCGGCACAAGGAACAGGTTGTAGAAGGCCAGCGGGCGAAGAAGTCGGCCGTTTGCGACGTTGGCACTGAGGGCAGGATGCAACGAATTTGGCAACGCTGGAAGATAGACCAGGCAAAAAGAATCGTTTTTTTACGCAGTGGTAGGTTTTGTCAGCACCAAGGTGACCTGCAGTAGCGTCATCGTGGAGAGCCGCCAGTATACGTGGGCGAAGCACACGCGGCACGACTGCGATCCAGCGAGTTCCATCAGGGCAAAACACGAAGCGGAGTAGGATGCCATCTTCGAGCTTGAAATTGCGAAGTTGTCGGCGAAGCTGAGCATTGGGTGGGTCCGAAGCGCCAATAAGGCGGTCGATGGTGGGACGGCAGTAGGCATCGGCTAATTGCTGTGAGCGGAGAGCGGAGAGCGTGTTTGTTCTCAGAGTCGTCAAATGAAACTGTTGTGATATACGTCGGGGAAAGAGATGGTCGGCTGTGGTGATAGGTGGAAATGCATTGGGAAGAAAAACAGCAAGCCAAATCCGAAAGTGGACAGGATTAATATTCTTTGCGAGAACAGAAAGAGAGACGTCTGGCGAAACACGGTACTGAGGCAGAGGGGCGGTGAGCACCGTCAAGGACAAAGGTTGAACATCCACCATGCAGGGGAGAGAAGTTCCTTTTGGGAGCGCGAGGGGATTCACGTGAAGTGTTAGTCGCCGCTACGGTCGCTGAGCCATTGCGGAACCTTACAAGACTAAACGGGAAGGCGATACCGCGTGCAAGACGACGATAAGATGGTGCGATGAGTACGTCCCTGTGAGTGATATGGTCAGAAACAACGGTAGCAGTTTTTCGCACTGAGGAGGCAAAACAGTATCAGCGGCGGCAACGAGGGGATGATGTCGTTCAGAAACTTGAGATGAAAAATCGCTGTCATATGGATAACACGGTCGCCACAAGAAATATAACGCCGAAGCGGTTTACAAAAAATCCTATCCAAAAATCATCAGATGCGCAGATGGTGAGAGCACAGCAAACTGCACATGATGGCGGACGCCGTCAATAACAACTCGTACGGTGCACTTTGCTAAAGGGCGCAAAGGGACGTCATTGGCTCCACGGAGTTCAGGCCATCATACGGTGTCGTCACTTTTCGCAAACGGTAGCACAAATCAGCGTAAATGACAGAAATTGCAGCCCCTCTATCAATCAATGCTTCGACGGGTAATCCTTCAGCGAAAACAGAAATCACATTATACCGGCTATCTGGAGGATTTTTGGTAAGTTCGCAGAGTGCAGTTTGACCTCCGGAAACTACAACGCTTAGTTTTCTGGATGGCGGACAGGGAGAGTTGTTGCGGGTCGGAGAGGGGAAACTGAGCGGCGGTATGGGGATAGAGACCGACGTCGGGATGCATGGGTTCCACGAGGCTCAGACGAGGATTCTGGATGTGGGGATGATCTACGAGGTGGGTTTGCAATAAACCGGCGTTGATAATATGACGTTGAAGGCATATCACTTTCGAAGGTATCGTAACGACGGCGCTCGTTCTGGAGGCGGCGACGACAGAAGCGGGATATATGTCCTCTAATGCCACAGTAATAGCAAATTGGTCGGGAGGCGTAATAGGGTGGAGCAGGTTGAGCCGTCGCTATTGCATTGACGTGATTGTAGGTTGGTGCCGGTCGGGGCGGGGGAACCAAAGGAGGGGGGATGCTGCTACGTGCACGCAAGTCGGTACTGGGTGGGGTGCCGGAGGGTCAGATGCCATAGGTTGGGTGATTGTTGCCAGCTCTTCTTTGATAATGCTGCGGAGACCGGCGTCATTACAAGTTACCGAAGAATGATCGCAACCGTGTCGACAGACAGGCTTGAAGGCCTGGAGCTCCTCGCGGATAATGGCTCGAATAAGTGCCCGCAGATCGAGATCAGCGTAGATCGGGCCAGTAGCGTTGGCGGGCTGCAATTGGGAGGACTGCAGCTGGTCGATGCGTTGGCAGGTCGTAATAATGGAATCAATAGTTGAAGGATTCTGAGCAACTAGAATGTTATACGCCATAGAACTGATTCCTTTCAAGACGTGGTGTACTCGTTCAGGTTCCGCTATGGTGGGACTAATACGCCGGCACAGTGCAAGTATGGTCTCTATGTAAGACGCATATGACTCATCAGGACCTTGAAGGCGTGAAGCGAGCTTGGTCTTCGCGATCTCAGTCCAAACTGCGGGGTCGGCGAAGTACTGTCGGAACTGCTGTTTGAAGGTGGGCCAAGTAGTTGTGTGGGGCTCGCGGTTGATGAACCAATTCCTGGCGACCTCAATAAGGCAGAAAGAGACGTTGAGAAATTTCAGAGCATCGTCCCACCGGTTGTAGGCACTGCAGCGTTCGTAGGTGTCAAGCCAGCCATCGACGTCTTCATCGCGACGTTCAGCGAACAGCGGCGGGTCGCGCTGTCGTGTGGGCACAGTCGGAGGGGGTGGTGCAGCCGAGGTAGAGGGTCCGACCTGTTCGTGGGTACTGTCGGTAGACATAGCGGTGGTGGCAGTTGCCAAACGGCGACCGTAACGTAGCTCCAGCTAGAGGCGGGGCCCAAGGCAGCAAGGGGATCAAATTTCACCTCCACCACTTGTAAAAGAAGGCAAGGTCGAGACGGCGAGGTCGTGACGGCAAGGACAGCGAAGCCTTGTCTAGCGTATTAAACTGATCACGAACCCAGGCGCGCGCCGGAGCCGGCGCCGCGGGACGATGGTGATGCTATGTACAAATGAAAGAAGAAGATCATGGCATGTACAAATGAAAGTAGGTCCACAGAAGGCTCACAATAAAATTGATAGAATAGGATAGGATAGATAGAATAGAATAGGATAGAATAGAACAGATAGAATAGAAGATAGCATAGAATAGAATAGAATAAATAAAAAGAATGGAATAGAATGGATAGAAAGAATAGAATAGATAGAAAAGAACAGAATGGAATAGATTAGAATAGAATAGAATAGATAGATAGAAAGAATATAATAGATAGAATAGATTAGAATGGAATAGAATAGAATAGGATAGGACAGAATAGAATGAAAAGAATAAAATATGATGAATAGAATGGAATAGATTAGAATAGAATAGAATGAATAGAAAAGCATAGCATAGGATAGAAAAGAATAGAATAAAAAGAATAGAATATATAGAATAGGATAGAATAGAATGAATATAATAGAATATATTGAATAGAATAGAATAGGATAGAATATAATAAATTAGACTAGAATAGGATAGAATAGAATAGATAGAATAGATAAAAAGAATGGAATAGAATGAATAGAATAAAAGAATAGAATCGATAGGATAGAATAGAATAGATAGAGTAGAATAGCATTCATTAGAATAGATAGATAGAATAGGATAGAATAGACAGAATAGATTTAAATAGAATAGGATAGAATAGAATAGATAGAATAGAATGAATAGAATAGAATAGAATGATTAGAATAGAATGAATAGAATGGAATAGGTAGATAAAATAGAGTAGAATAGAATAGAATGGATAGAAAGAATAGATAGGATAGATAGAATGAATAGAATAGAATGACTAGAATAGAATGAATAGAATGGAATAGATAGATAAAATAGAGTAGAATAGAATAGAATGGATAGAAAGAATAGAATAGGATAGGATACAATAGAATGAATAGAATAGAATAAAATGAATAGAGTAGAATAGAAAGAATGGAATAGAATAGATGGGATAGAATAGAATACAATAGACTAGCATAGAAAAAAATAGATAGAATAGAATGAATAGAATAGAATAGATAGAATAGAATAGAATAGAATGAATAGAATAGAATAGAATAGATAGAATAGAATAGAATGAATAGAATAGAATAGGATAGGATAGAATATAATCGATAGAATAGGATAGAATAGGATAGGACAGAATAGAATAGATTAGAATAGAATGGGATAGAATAGAATAGTCTGAATAGATTGGAATAGATTAGAATAGATAGGTAAAATAGAATAGAATAGATTAGAATAGAATAGAATCCAATAGAATAGAATAGGATAGGATAAAATGAATAGAAAGGATAGGGTAGGATACGATAGATAGAATACAATAAAATAGATAGAATAGAATAGAATAGGATAGGACAGAATACAATATAATAGGATAGAATAGAATATAATGAATAAAATAGAATAAAATAGATACAATAGAATAGAACAGATTAGATAGATAGAATAGAATAGATAGATTTTAGTAGATAGATAGAATAGATAGAATAGGTTAGAATAGAATAGGATAGGATAGAATAAAATAGAATAGAATAGGTTAGAGTAGACTAGATAGAATAGAATAGATAGATAGAAAGAATAGAATAGCGTGAAAGAAGGACAGGTCGTGGCGCCAAAGTCGTGACGGCAAGGCAAGGTACGCCGTGTCAGCGTTTTAATCTGATGGTGAACCCAGGCGCGTGCTGGAGCCGGCGCCGCGGGATGATGACGATGGTATGTACAAAAGAAAGAAGAAGACTATGGTATGTACAAATGAAAGAAGATCCGTGGAAGGCTCACAATATTTGTATTCTCTAACCTTGGTTAGTGGCTCAGAGCCAAGAGTGTAAGTAAAAAATAGGCTATTCTTTTTTTAGTGATCTTAATGTAAACTGCTTTTTTTAGCATTTACCTCCATGTTCCAACGATTGCATCAGGAAAGAAGGTTCTGAAGATGATTGTTCAGGGTTATATGATCATAGCGACCGGTTACCTCACTGAACAGTACACAATCATCCACGAACAATTTTATTTGAACTGGTTCTGTGACAACGCTGGCAATGTCTAATATAAATTAGGAATAATAAAGGCCCTAAAATACTACCCCGAGGGACGCCTGAGGTTCCTGGAAGCACCTTGGAATGGTAAGTATCGATACTAACAAACTGTTTTCGGTTAGTGAGGTATGTTTAAACCCAATTAACAATGAAACGAGGAAGGTTAATTATACGAAGTTTTTCAATTAACTTTGAGCGTGAAACAGGATCAAATGCTTTCCTGAAATCTAAAAATATTACATCTACCTAGCTGGATTTGTCTAGAATATTGGCAAAAGAATGAATAAAAGATGTTATTGGGTGACAGTAGAACCCTTTCGAAAACCATGTTGCTCAGGTGAGAGTACACTGTTATCATTTAGGAATATAGTAATGTAGTTAGCTATGATGTGTTCTAGCATCTTACAGCATGATGACGTTAGCGATATTGGGCGATAGTCACTTATAGGTGTTAGGTGAAGAATTTACATTTTATTAATGACTAATCAGTTATAACTTCGATTTAGTCATGTTCGTGGCCTTAACGAAACGCCCAATAGAGCCGTCTTAAAGCGGTTTTCTGTGCTTCTGTCTCGTGATGAAGAATTTACATTTTATTATTGACCAATCAGTTATCACTTCGATTTAGTCATGTTTGTGGCCTTAACGAAACGCCCAACAGAGCTGTCTTAAACGGGTTTCCTATGCTCCTGTTCCGTGATGAATAATTTACATTTTAATAATGACCAATCAGTTATCACTACGGTTTTGTCATCTGTGCAGCCCTTATCAAAATCCCAAGAGAGCCGTCTTAGAGTGGTTTCCAGTGCGCCGGTCCATGGATGAAGAATTTACATTTTATTAATGAAAAATCAATTTGCACTTCGATTTAGTCATGGGCGTGGCCTTAATGAAACGCCTAACAGAGCCGCCTTAAAGGGGTTTCCTGTGCTCCTGTCCCTGGATGAATGATTTAGATTTTATATTATGCCCAATCAGTAATCTCTTTGGTTCAGTCATGTACGCCGCCTTAACGAAACGCCCCACAGAGCCATCTTAAAGACGTTTCCTGGGCTCCTGTCCCAGGATGAATGATTTACATTTTATATAATGCCCAGTCAGCTATCACTTCGGTTTTGTCATCTGTGCAGCTCCCTTATGAAATTGCCAAAGAAATCCGTCTTGAAGTGGTTTCCAGTGCGCCTGTCCCTGGATGAAGAATTTACATTTTATATAATGCCCAATCAGTTGTTATTCGGTTTAGTCATGTGTGCAGCCTTAAGGAAACGCCCAACAAAGCCGTCTTAAAGGGGTTTCCGGGGCTCCTGTCCCGTGATAAAGAATTAACATTTTAATAAGGACGAATAAGTTTTCATTTCGATTTAATCATGTGCGTGGCCTTAAGGAAACGCCCAACAAAGCCGTCCTAAAGGGGTTTCCTGTGCTCCTGTCCCTGGATGAATGATTTAGATTTTATATAATTCCCAATCAGTTATCTCTTCGGTTCAGTCATGTACGCCGCTTTAACGAAACGGCCCACAGAGCCATCTTAAAGACGTTTCCTGGGTTCCTGTCCCAGGATGAATGATTTACATTTTATATAATGCCCAGTCAGCTATCACTTCGGTTTTTGTCATCTGTGCAGCTCCCTTATGAAATTGCCAAAGAAATCCGTCTTGAAGTGGTTTCCAGTGCGCCTGTCCCTGGATGAAGAATTTACATTTTATATAATGCCCAATCAGTTGTGATTCGGTTTAGTCATGTGTGCAGCCTTAAGGAAACGCCCAACAAAGCCGTCCTAAAGGGGTTTCCTGTGCTCCTGTCCCTGGATGAATGATTTAGATCTTATATAATTCCCAATCAGTTATCTCTTCGGTTCAGTCATGTACGCCGCCTTAACGAAACGCCCCACAGAGCCATCTTAAAGACGTTTCCTGGGCTCCTGTCCCAGGATGAATGATTTACGTTTTATATAATGCCCAGTCAGCTATCACTTCGGTTTTGTCATCTGTGCAGCTCCCTTATGAAATTGCCAAAGAAATCCGTCTTGAAGTGGTTTCCAGTGTGCCTGTCCCTGGATGAAGAATTTACATTTTATATAATGCCCAATCAGTTGTGATTCGGTTTAGTCATGTGTGCAGCCTTAAGGAAGCGCCCAACAAAGCCGTCTTAAAGGGGTTTCCGGGGCTCCTGTCCCGTGATAAAGAATTAACATTTTAATAAGGACGAATAAGTTTTCATTTCGATTTAATCATGTGGTGGCCTTAAGGAAACGCCCAACAAAGCCGTCCTAAAGGGGTTTCCTGTGCTCCTGTCCCTGGATGAATGATTTATATTTTATATAATTCCCAATCAGTTATCTCTTCGGTTCAGTCATGTACGCCGCTTTAACGAAACGCCTCACAGAGCCATCTTAAAGACGTTTCCTGGGCTCCTGTCCCAGGATGAATGATTTACATTTTATATAATGCCCAGTCAGCTATCACTTGGTTTTGTCATCTGTGCAGCTCCCTTATGAAATTGCCAAAGAAATCCGTCTTGAAGTGGTTTCCAGTGCGCCTGTCCCTGGATGAAGAATTTACATTTCATATAATGCCCAATCAGTTGTGACTTCGGTTTAGTCATGTGTGCCGCCTTAAGGAAACGCCCAACAAAGCCGTCTTAAAGGGGTTTCCGGGGCTCCTGTCCTGTGATAAAGAATTAACATTTATTTATGACGAATAAGTTTTCACTTCGATTTAATCATGTGCGTGGCCTTAAGCAAACGCCCAACGAAGCAGTCCTAAAGGGGTTTCATGTGCTCCTGTCCTCTGATGAAGAATTTACATTTGCGTATTGCTTTCGGTTACTAACATAGTGACATATCCATGAAATAAATATCTGTGGGAGACCCATCCATTGTAATTTTTCTATTAGCCTCTTACAGGGAAATACATTTCAGACAAATTGCAGTAAACGCTTCTCTAAAATAAAAATGATTGAACTTTTTTTTTCTGCTTTGGTGCTAATGAATCGTGACTATCCCTCAAGCATAATCATTGCAACTGATTCGTAAAGTTTCTTTATTTTAGCGCATGCAAATAATATATCGCATGTTATTGCCTAACTGGGCATGGTTGGAGAAAAAAAAAAAGCGGCTGAAGGGGGAGTCTCCGCTACTCGGGCCGTTACTCCTCTGGCGGAGTAACTGTTGAGAGAAGCTTGCCGTGTGCAAATTTTGAGGACTAATGTTTAGTCTTGGCGTTGAAAAGACTAACGAAAGGAGGAACCGCCAGCCTCTCTTCTCTCTTCCAGCCTCTTTCGGCGCGCGTTTCTAGTGCAGAGCACGTGTTTGTGGATAATTGGACAAAACGTGCATCCTATGTTTGAAACATACAAAAGGCAGGGGAGCCCTGGTCCATCAAAGAGCATGCACACTACAATAGGTAATTACACTCCAATGCACCTTTCGCCCCCCTCCTCCCCTCTAATTGGCGGGGGTAACAATGAGAGCACAACTGCCTATTATTGCGCCCTGTGGGGAGAGCTTCGTAGGATTCGGTTATTGTGCGCATGATGCTGATGGGCTCAGGGCGCCCCTGCCTTTACCACTGCTGATGAGATTTTGTGAGATGAAGTATAAACATACCACGCGAGACACAAAAAAGACGATATGGAAGTGCTTTCTACTAGAAAAACATGTTCAGTGGCGAAAGTAGACGATTTATCCCATAGGGCAATGCCTACAACGGAGGCGCGACATGAGCAGACATGCGGTTACTGCCGGTCGGAATAGTCACGTGACCTGGAAGTTATGGACCGCGAGGAGGCGTGTTGGGTCGAGAGAGCACTGCTGTCTTGCTTGCAAAGGAGTTGCAGCCGCTCCTCATTCATGCGCCTTTTTTTTTTTCATTGTACAGTTCGCTTGTTTGCGTGGCCGTTTTGTTTTTCGCGTTGGAGAAACAATCTCGACGCGTCATAGCGGTGCATCGATTTCAGCCTCGAACCATGACTGCAGTAGGTATACTGCATGTTTACTATACTTGGTGAGAGCTTTCTAGGCTGCGTGGTGTGTTATACAAGCGCATGAGCCGTGCACTGCTTCAAGCGGACGCTCATTCATGTGTGGCTGTCCTGCGTGCACTCGCAGCGTGAATCACATGGCTACATAAAGCTGGAATTCCTTGCTGCCATTCGTTCGCGCAGAAAAAAGAGCAGAGCCACATGGCCGGGAAGGGCAGATTGGGTACCTTTGCTTGCCGTCGATGTGAGGCGTTGTACGCAACTCCATATCTGCTTGCTTTTTTATTTTATTGATGATGCGGACGGTATGCTATAGCCGAGCGTCATGGATGTTTTTCTCTTTTTTTATTCCACTTGTTTTGTGCTCCTGGTATCAAATAGTTTGTACGTATGGGCGTAATCTTTGTTTTGCTTGCTATTGTTAGTATTTCATATCGGGATATCTGCATTGCCGACTGGGCCAAGATGGTAATTTAGATAAATAAAAAGTCTCCAAACTGAACTTGAGCTGTCTTGCAATAAAATCATGCACCGGTGATTGCAGCGCAGTCGACCTAATCTAGCATGTCCTCGGCGGGCGAGGGTAACCAGTCTGTGGATAAAAAGTTTTTCTCAGTGTTTACTGGTTACTCCTTCGAAATTCGTTCACATAGATCAACAGGTAATCTGAGGCAGTACTATTTCTCATCCAAGGATCATTTCTCAGGATAAACGGCGAATACTGAGGGATTAATGTTCGCACTCCCAGAGATCAATGGTTCATCGATTGTTATTCTGTTAGTCTCTTTGGGAGCATCTGAAAGGATCAACTGTTCCTCCTTCTGAAGATTGTCCTTTCGAGACTTAATGTTTATAGCCTTGCAGTTGGCCCCTAAAAAAAATAATGGTTGCAGCCACCCAGTTTGCTCCCAAAAGAACTAACCTCACTGCTCCGGTTAGTCATTTTTTTTCCTAGAGTGTAATGGTCTATGTCTCACGCTGGGTGACGAAAACGTATGCAGCAGATATGTGCTTGTACTTGTATTTATTTCCTCATCATTTATTTAATGCTGGATAACCTTTACTCACCTATGGGGCTGAAACATGGAAGCAAACAAAGAGGGCTCTACTTGAGGACAGCACAGAGAGCTATGGAAAGAAAAATGAAAGGCATAATGTTAACAGATAGGAAGCGTGCAGAGTGGGTCAGAAAAATAACTCAAGTTACCGACATTCTAGTGGAAATGAAGAAGAAATGGGCATGGGCAGGACATGTAGTACGAAGAGAGGATAACCGATGGTCGCTTAGGGCAACAAAATAGAATCCAAAGGAAGGAAAGCGTAGTAGCGGGCGGCAGAAAATTAGGTGGGTTGATGAGGTTAAGAAGTACGCTGGAGTCAAGTGGATGCAGCTCGCACAGGACCGGGTTAATTGGTGGAATATGGGAGAGGCCTTCGCCCTGCAGTGTGTAAGACTGATGATGATGATGACGAACTTTTTAACAAAGCAGCTCGAGCTTCAAATGCGACGAAGAGCAGAAAAAACTTTCTGTCGTCCTCTTCTATACAAACCTCGCAACCTGGCTCCAGTTTTACTAAATGGACTGCACAAAAAGGTGGCTTCATCGCTCCTCTGAAAATTCTTGCCGTCCTTGTAAGCACCTGTCCTGTCTCCAGAGAAGTGGATCTTCTACTTCCGAGGAAGCTCCAGACGTCCTCTCGGCGTCAGGTTGCCAGACCTACGGCGCATGCTACCCATGCATGATTGCAGCTCAGGTCGGCACGGAGGCTAGGCTTAGGGCTGCCGCTGCCACGCTGGCAGAGGTAGCTTTGCCGGAGCTGCTCGCTGCAACTCCTGCACTGCCGTCGACACCTCAACCTGACCATCGGCCTCAGGTCCAGCTTGGTGCTCCCGGTTCTTCAGCACCAGCGCCCATTCAGCCTTCCCAAAATGCACAATAGCCCATACGTGAACTGTTCTCTGGGCGGAGCACGGCTATGGCCACCCAGCTAACACGACGAGATGCACATCCAACAGTGCGACCTGAGGAGACAAGCGGTCCAATGGACTTATCGGCTCCACCATCCGTATCAAAGAGCAGCCGTGCCCCTCAAAAGCGTACTTTGGAAGATAATCAACCGAATTCGTCCTCGGCAAGTGGTGGCTATCAAGGAAAGCGCTCCTGTTTAACTATCGAAAACCAGGTTGCACCTACACCTGGATCGTCATCTTGCAAAGTGGCGATTAAATGTCTAGCCAACAAAAGCCTCACCGATATACCGAACAAGATCATCCAGGCCAACTTGGACGCGTGTCTCGGAACCAGAGGTTTTCGGGGCTTCACGGCAAGGAAGAAGTCAAACACTATAGCTGCGTGGCTCCCGAAACTTACTGCGCTGGAACGTATCCAAACGCTTAGTTATATTTCAGTCACAAATGAGATCTCAGTGCCTGTGCAAGTGTATCTAGTTGAAGGCTCCGACTTGCAGCGTTGCGTCGTTTACAACGTCGACATAAACGAAGATCAAACCACCCTGCAACGTGAGCTGTACTGCCCAACGCGCCGAGTCATACAGGCCCGACACATAGGAAAGGGGCATTCCTGCATGATCACCTTGCAAGACCCTCCGACACTCCCAGCCTGACTGTACTACTACGGCTGCATATTAAGGCCGCGGCCGTATAAACTGAATGTGGTTTACTGTTACAACTGTTTTCGGGCAGGACACATGCGCAAATTTTGCCCCTTTGCTACTGCCAATGAAGGTGCGTCTGAAGGAAAAGTTACGTACCGATGCGGCCTCTGCAAATCGGACGACCACGAGATAACATCTCCAAGTTGTCTGACAAAGCAGAAGGCAACGCAGAAGGCTCTTCTTCGGAACACCAAGCGTTGGCCAATAGAGGACATGACACCGGTGCAGACATCCAATCGCTTTGCAGCTCTCCAGTGGGATGATGACGAGTGGCCAGAGCTTCCTGAGCCCGCTTTGAATGCACCTCCAGCTAAGACAAAGTCTAATGATACGGTGCTTAAGAAACGCCGTCGACAACAGCCAATACAGCAGCGTACTGATCTACCAGACGACGATATGGCTGTAGTGGATGAGCAGATCAGTCGTCTCTTAGCAGAGGTCTCTAAGCTCCGACAACACCGCGAAATGCTTGCTCGACGTCGGCGAGCTGCAGAAGTAACCGCCAAATCTAGTAATTGCGAAACACTGCCGCCTTCATCCCGCACAACAGGGCCATTTGCTGCATCTTCCCAGTGTACCACAACGCCCAATGATAACTCTGCAACATCGCTGCTCCGCTATATGGTCAACCAGTTGTCCAACCTGACATCCGTGATACTACAGCGCTTGGACTAGCACACAAAAATGGCGAAATCTGGTCGTCCTGGTGTACTACAGTGGAACTGTAGAGGCATTTCCACGAAGGTGGCCGAGCTCAAGACCCGACTGCGATTTAACAAGCTTCGGGTGTGGGCTATGTTACTTCAGGAAACGAACGCCTTGCCATCTATTCCGGGCTTCAGCGGCTACGTGTCTCCTTCAATGACTGACCGTCGCGAGCAGACTGCTTCTCCCCCGGGAAAGGCGGCGGTATATGTGTGAAACGCGTATTCCTCATGTACGCCTTTCTCTCGAAAACTGGTGCACATCATACCAAGGGGTAGTAGCAGTTGCTCCGAAATTTCTGAAAGGAACCGTTGTTCCTGTTTCATATTACGTTCGACCAGCTGGAGGCGCCTCTTCCCGTATTAATCTTGGCTGGTTATTAAGTGTTCGTCGGCAATACCCCGGGTGTCCAATTTTAGTCGGAGGCGACGTTAACGCCCCACACCTAGATTGGGGGTATCCGACTGCAAGCCCTCGTGGTAGGCGTGTGCGGGACGCCTTCACTGATGCCCTGTCTGTTCTGCTTAATCACCCTGGGACAGCAACACGGCTTGTGCGTCACATACGTAGTGCTGGCTATGCTCCAGACTTGACGTGGTGGTTGGGCGCAGGAACTCCCTCACGGCACATGAAGCCGGACTGCTGGGGAAGTGATCACCACCCTATCCTCATCGGTCTCCATCCCTTCCGCCTCAGCCCTTTACGCCGCAAATGTTCTGTGATAAACTGGGACGGCTTTCGCTCATGTCTCGACAGTATGTCTTCAGATTCGCCGTCACTCCTTGTTGACCGTATACAGAGAGCACTAAACAGCGCTACGACTACTACCTGGATTGATGTAGGTCGACTTGCACCAGATCACGGCCTGCTTAACTTGTGGGCAGCCCGCCGTCATGCTGAGCTGGCTGCTACGCGAGACCCTTCTTCGGGGCAGGCACGTACACGACTGAATTATCTTACTGCGAAGGCTCGCAGATATGAACGCGATCTCTCGCGACGCCAGTGGCATGCATGGCATAGAGAAAGAGATTGGTAAAGAGCGGACACTCCCATAGGGCCCAGCGGCCCATTTGACTGTAGCGCACCAAGCGGTCGGCGGCAACTACTTCCGGTCTTGCTGAAAGGCGCGCGATTTGAATGCTAGCATGCGCTGCGCCCTTCCCTGCCCTTTTGGCGCATTATTTTGGTTTTACATGGTCCGCTAGGGTTTCTATTTATTTTGAGCATGCATAACAACATGAAAAATAGATCCCCAGTTCTCTAAACTGGCCATCAACGCAGCTGCGCCGCAGCCTTTGCAAAATAGTATTGCAGAAAGGACGCCAAGTGCTTTGTGAAATGAACATTTATTTTGCTGCATATAAAACACATAGAGATGTAACAGATGTAGACGGATGCATTGACAAAACTTGACACACAGACGATGTGCACAGTACAGGAAAGTAAAAATACACAAGGCGAGAAACAGCACTTAGAGACAAAAAATAGCATAACGTTGATTTCCGAATTATGGCAAATATGTAGCAAAACAGGCATTATACATAAACTACACAGTCCCAGTAGCGGCTACTTTAGCAAGGGTACCTTGTATTGTTCAGGACAGAGAGGAGTACTGACGCTTGAGGGAAGGCCACACCGTTCACTCGTCGCATCGGCCGTGCTTCGGCTGCAGTCCGTGGGTCCATGCAGTGCTGTTGGAAAAGGAATGAACACGATGCAGAAGGTTTCAATGAACTTTAGGGCCACTGCACCGCGCACACATCTGTACATGTGGGTGCGTTCTGAAGACTTGGTGAACAGCATTTATGGTCGAGAACAGAAAAGCTCAATCGTAAAATTGATACAAAAGCTACTCTTGCAACGTAGAGGCCAGGAAATGCAGGCTAACCGAACCTACCTGAAAATACATTTCTATAGTCAGTGAGATACCAGCCACTAAACTAGCAATACTCCTCAATAGCACTGAAAAGCTGAAGCAATGAAGCTTGCAGCATAATAAAACATCTCACTTTATCGTTGTCCCGTTAAATGCAACGCGACATTACGCAAAACTAGCCGTTCGCAAAACCGCGGTCTGCGAGCACGCCATGTTGGCTTGCCCTTCATACGCGACTTTGTGAAGCGCAGACCGCCTTGCTGAGCTACACTGCCCGAAATGCCTCGCAGTTTGACAAGAATGAAACATTTCTCACCTTGCGATTGTCCTGTTAAACGCGACACCACGCAAAACTAGCCGTTCGCAAAACCGCCGCATGCGATGTCGCGTCACGGCGGCGGCCAGCACGCCTTGTCATGCCTATTATCTTGCCCTTTACGCGTGACTTTCTGAAGCGCAGTCACCGCCGTACTGAGCTAAACTGCTTAAAAGTCTGCGCAGTTTGACAAGAAAGTCAAGAATGCAACATTTCTCACCTTATCGTCGCCCTGTTAAACGCGACACTCAGGAAAACTAGTCGTTCGGTAAACTGCGTCAGGCCTGGCCGCACCGGCCGGCTACGCCATGTTGGCGCAACGGCGTGCCTTGGTGCTTCGCATGCCACTTTGTCCAGTGTGCTGAGATAAACTGTTCGAAATGAAGCTCAGTTTCGCAGGAACACGACGTATTAAACCTCGCCGCGGTTGGAAACTGCCGGAGCGTCACGAACTGCGCCTGAACTTCTCTATGCCTGAACAGCCGGCGCGCCTGTTCACGAGCTGAGGAACTTAATTGGCACCGGTAGGCGCGGTCATGGTAAACTGCTTCAAATGCAGCGTAGTTCAGCAAACAACGTTGCTCACGTTGACGTCGTTCCAAAGCGCAGTCGTTCGGCGTAGCAGCCCACGAGAGATAAAATATGCGGTCTGTGCCGCACAGGCACGGCGAGGCACGAGCAGACAACGACTCGCTCTCTTCGACAGCTTCCTGTCGTCTGCTCCGGCGGGCTACCGCTGCAGCGAGCCTTGCCTTGGCCTTGCAGCGAGTGCCGTCGCGCGCGAGTCCTCGCATGCGCACGTTGGTGCCGCCATCCATCAATCGGCGGCAGCGCAAAAAGTCGCGCCTGATTTCCTAGGGCCAGTTTTCGCCGAGTGACCGCTCTTTACCAATCTCTTACTCTAAGTGCATGGTGTGAACATTTTTCTGACAAACCATCGAATGCCTCACTCTGGCGAACGTTTCGTGCAATGGAACACGGTCGTCGTTCTACTTACGCAGCAGCAACAGCATGCTTTGCGGCTAATCTGTCGCCGGGCGATTTCGCCAAAGAAGTTGCTCGAAAAATTTTCCCAAAATACGATATACTGCCTCCTTCAGCTGTAAATCTTAATTTGGCAGGTGTCCCTGCACACGCAGGGAAACTACTATCTGCTGCCAACGCAGATGGAATTGCGAGCCCCTTTTCAATGTGCGAGCTGCTGGCTGCAATTGACGATGCGAAGCGGAAAAGCAGCGCGCGGCCTGGACAAAATTCTGTATGAGGTTTACAAGAACCTCAGTACTGCTGCACTTCAACTACTAGACACCATAAACAAAGTGTGGCTTGATGGTGTCGTACCCAAGAGCTGGAAAACCGCAGTCGTGATCCATATTCCCAAACCTGGGAAGCCTCCAACGGACCTCGCCAACTTACGACCAATCTCATTAACATCAACGCTTTGCAAGCTCGCAGAGAAAATGCTAGCCACACGACTTTCTTGGTGGCTTGAACAGCAAGGTTTTTATCACCCTGCTCAAATTGGATTTCGTCCATAGATAGGTACAGAGGACGGGTTGGCTGTCTTGGCATCAGCAGTTCTATCATCTACCCGCAGCCGCAATGTACATACCATATGAGCAATGGACGTTGAAAAGGCATATGACAACATCAGTCATGCTGCAATCCTGAATGCCATTGACATGCTTCATCTCCCTCCGAGAGTACGCACTTTTGTCGCATCATTTTTGGACGGAAGAAAATTTGCAATACGCCTCAGCGGTGACACTGTTGGTTCATTCGTGTCACTACGTGGCGTGCCCCAGGGGTCAGTATTGTCTCCGACGTTGTTCAATGTTACTTTCATCCCATTGGCGTGGCGCTTACATGATATCCCTGAAATAAAGTTTTTGCAATACGCAGATGATATCACGGTATGGAGCACTCACCATGATCTTCTCACTGAAGAGGCCACCCTTCAGTCAGCATTAGACGTAACCTCTGATTACGCATCCTCCATTGGCCTTCAACTTTCTGTGTGTAAAACTTCATACACGTCAGTCGCCAACCACTAGGGACGCTGTAAACGTACCTCAAATCCAATTCGTCTCGCTCTATCAGGCACCCCAATACAAGAAAGTTCGAGCCTGAAAATTCTGGGCTTAACAATTCACCAATCAGGATCAGTGACTGCTTGGCTTTCTCAGGCAAAAAAGCAAGCACTTCAAACTATGAGTTTAATAAGAAAAATTGCACGTAAAACGGGTGGCGCTGGCTCGTCTGTTGCACGCCAGTTAGTGAGGGCGGATCTGCAGCCACGTATTGTTTATCAGGCCCAGTTCCAGCATCTTACAAGGGCACGATGGGATCGCCTTGAAGCCGTAAATCGGGAAGCTATGAGGACCATAACATGTCTTCCACGACTCACACCGGTCGTAGCGTTACAGGAGAATGCGCAGCTCAACACCATCGATAAGCTGGTGCACCAGCGCCATGATGCTCGCAGACTCAAGGCCACTGTGACACATTCCACGCAAGCACTGAGGGCGTATGCAACGTCACACATTATTCTTCAGCCACCTGCGCCAGTTCTCCCTCCCTGGAAATTTATACAGTTAGGAGACAACAAGCCAACTGACATCCGCAGACCGACGTCTGCCAACTCGGCATCATTGCTACACCAGAAATTTGTAGAGCAAGAAACTCACCTGCCCCAAGATTCCATAGTAGTGTATGTAGATGAGAGCCTGCAAGACTGTGAAGCCAAAACGGCCATCTACAGTCCACGGAGAAATTGCCTGAATCAGACAACTACGTTTCAGCTTTAGGAACCACTTACATCTTTGTGCGCTGAGCTTGTGGCAGTTCAGGAGGCACTCTGCTCCGTGACTTCTATAACCATGCTCCCTACAGCCCACGTTGTCATCCGCACAGACGCACTTCAAGCAGTACGTCTGCTCCGACGTGTCAGCCGCTGCCCTAAAACTTGCCAGGACATCCACCAGCTTGCGGCGCTCATCCCACAATCAATACGCATTGAGTGGGTCCCACGGGATCTGCTGCCTTCCCAAAGTCAAGCTAATTTTGCAACCCGCCTCGTGAACCAAGTCGCATCCATCCCACGGCTCCTCGAAGTCGACGACGCTACCCTAATTTTCTCAAGAAAGGAGCACCTCCTGCACAGCACACATGCACTTATCCCTCCGTGTGCGATATCCCTTCCCCGCGGTGTCACCCGTGCAGAGGAGGTTGCGCTTAGGAGGATCCGGGTCGGTGTTGCCCTTACACCAGCGGTTACTAGGACGTGGTCATACTTCCAACACTTATATTACTCGCCCAGGATGCCCGATATGTAAAAACGAAGATATCGAGGCCGACATCCACCACTTGCTTGGGACTGCCCAGCACTCAAACCAACACGAATCCGGCACCTGAGCATAGCTGGCCTTTCAGCAACGAATCCTGCCTCATATGTCACTTGGACGCAGGGACCTCATCATCGCTCACTTCTGGACTTCATAAAATCAGCCAACCTTTTTCCATTCATTTAATCATTTATTCACCCTTCATCTCATACCCTACTGATGCCCTGAGGCAATAAATGTCGACTTAAAAAAACAAGAACGTAATGAGTTTGCTGCAATTTACGCGCATATCATGTTTCTAATTCCGGGCACAGAAAAGACGGCGCCAATTCCGAGACCAGAAAGCTCTACACGCTACAGCGTAAACGTTGATATCAGTCACATTTAAATGCTCTTTTTAACTATGATTTCATAAGAATTTGCCAAAGTCCATTCATATCACGACTTCTGGATATATTTTCCTTTATCCTTTTCTTTTTGTTAACGTTTATTGCTTTTTTCTCTGTCATTTGTTCTTTCAATTCTAATTATAATTTCCTTCATAATCACTTCAACCAACAACCACTTTAGCCCCAATCACCTATCGCTCTTAACCAAAGCTCTTTAACCACTGTTCATAACACTTCTAAATTAACTGCACTCTTGTCTCGATTTCAACGCCAACCTTAGCCGCCGGATCCGTCGCATCCAGCGTGGCCGCGCAGAATGCGCCTGTGTACGCCGCCTTCTAACAATGGTGTCACGAGCTCCGTCCACGATCGTATGGCTATCCTATCTCTTACGTTCTTCCTCCGCATTAAGGCCCCCTCCTGGCTACGGACAGTATTTAAAAAGAAGAAATTAAAAAAAGAAAACGAAAAATAATGTTGCCCAACCGGCACCGCCAAAACCACGACGGCCTAAAACAATGTAAAATAAAAGATGTGAAAAAATATATTTCATTTCAAAAAAGGAAGAAATTAAAAAATACCAAAAAAGAAAAAGCGAGTGGGGGAAGGGACCGTAAGAGATAAGGAGGTGTATGTGTGAATATGTGTACATTTTCACTCCCTCTTTTTAGATATAATAATAATAATAATAATGATACATTGGCAACAAATTTACAATATAATAACCAGCAGGTTTAAACAAACATGCTTGTGAACGGAGCTAGGCAATACAGCGACATTGCATGCATGCCGAGCCATGCACAAAAAAAAAACATTATTCAAAAATAGCCCTGATACGAAAAAAACACGAAATGAAAAACCAAAAAAAAAATTGACAAAGCAATTACAACACAAATCAGTTAATGTTATGTGTAAAAAAAAATCTCCTATACAGTATTCCGTACTGATAAACAATGTATCTAGAATGAAACAGTGCAGGCGAACGGTAAGCGCTCAATCGCATTGCACAATTGACCGAATGGACTCTGAGCGAGCGAGGTGAGCGAGGAAGAAAGGTGAGCCACGTATTGATTTCAAATTTATTGACGATAGAAGGTAAATAAAAACCATGGGTTTCTTTCCCGTAATTTGTATAAACACGCGGAACTATGAATTTTTGTGTATGGCTCAAACATCGCGTTTTTCTATTCTTAGATTTGAAAGTTCAGAAAAGTAATGCTTATACAAAATTTCATACGAAAACTGTTTCTCTATGAACAATATGTCGAAACGAACCATGCTCAGTAATGCAATTTCATTGTGAAAGTTAGTACCATAGGACAGGCTAGACGTAATTCTTAAAATACTGTTTAGAATATTTAATTTGTACATGTAGGCGGACCCATATACAATGAGACCATATCTGAGTACCGACTCACCTAAGCTCTTGTAGACCAATTTTCTGATACATGCATCAAACAGCGGTCTAAGGGGAATATGTATGCACAAACCGTTCTTAAAAGTTTGGCTACTTCCGTGATATGAATAGTCCATGATAGGTGCACTATCGAACGTCATGCCTAAGAAGTTTTTGCTATCAATGAGCGGATTGGGGATACTCGAACAATTTCCAGAGCAATCCGCCTTTTTCACAGTGTGGAGCCATCTGGGAGTGGTTGAAAATTCCTCTGCTACTGGTAGAAGACACCCTTGGGCGACGAAGCCGCCAGCGAAATGGCGACCTGTGTTCTTGACAGCTACCGCCATCTGTCGCATACCTCTGTCACGAATATCGCTCCCCTCTCTACTTCCCCTCGCTATCCTCTCGATATCCCCTTTTCCTTCCCGCCGGCCGCAGCTGAAGTGCTTCAGTTTTTAAATAGCAGTTGCCGCGGCCGGCAATACTCTTTTCCTTCTATTTGATTATTTATAAAAAAAAAATAAATCAACCACTACCACCCAACTGCACATGGCTTCCGAGACCAGTTCCAGCTGCGCGGATCGTGGAGGCCAAAAACTGAGCATGCGCAGCAAGGGTTGGTGGTTTGTTTTCAACCAGAGGAGAGGCGCGCATGCGCAGAGTGGCCTTGTTAAAAAGGCGGATTGTAATGCAAGAAAATTGGTTTGTAATTTGAAATGATTTTATGTGGGTTGTGGAAACATATAAGGTTTGTTTTGGCTTTGTTAATTACTACTTTGTTGTCTGCCAAGCATGAAAGCACTTGTATTATATCAGTTTGTAATATGTCCCCGAGATCGCTTTATGATGTTCCAGGCAGTACAAGGCAAGTGTCATCTGCATAAACTATAGTTTGGATTTCAGTGGCAAAGTGGCTAAATCGTTGATACAGGTGAGGACCTAGAATCGAGCCTTGGGGTACTCCAGATTTAATGTTTAATAACTTACTGTAACAATCGCCTATTTTTACACGTTGTTGTCGATCTGTGAAGTAATTATGAAAAAATGCACGGTATGTCTCTCTGAAACCAAAATTCTCTATTTTGTCTAGCAAAAGTTGATGATTAATTGTATCAAACACCTTCTGAAGCTCAATAAAAAGTGTTAGAACAATATTATTTCTATCAATTTCAGAGCAAACGAGGTGATTAAAATCTTCTAAAAAAGGAATGGTGCTATGACCCGAACGAAAACCGTATTGAATGTGGCTTAGTAAATCCCACCTTTGACAGAATGCCACCTTGTGGGCGTGAACAGCTCTTTCAAGAATACAGGCAACTGAAGAAAGGATGGCTGCTGGACCCGGTTAATTGGAGGAATATGGCAGAGGCCTTCACCCTGCACTGGGTATGGTCAGAGTGATGACAATGAATAGAGGTTGGTTATATACCGACTTTCTTTTAGTAGATAGTATTAATATGATCGGTCGTAATAGTGACAAACTTTAAGTACTTTCCCATAAACAGGACCTTGTATATTTCCTCGCACGAAGAGTACAAGTAACTTGGTGAAGGCCAGCAAGCTATACGCAGTGACTTGGTCAATGTTATCAGTAGGCTAGAACAGACAGAAAAATCTCTCGCGAACTTTGGCTTGCGCTTGAACGAACTTGAGGAAAAAATGAAAATAATAGCCGCAAACGAAGGAAATTGATATGGCTACATGAAAGCTTAACAGAGGTGCAATAAGAATTGAAATCGCAGAGTGCAAGGTTAGTTGACCTAGAGAATAAAAGCCGCAGGAACAATTTGATTGTGTTTGGCATCAAAAAAGAAGTAGACGATACTGAAGGAATATTGTAAGGTAATCGACGAAGTTTTCTACGATAAACTTACGTGTAATTCTATTGCCCGCATTCACTGGTTAGTTCGGTGCGAATTGACCAGTTACAATACTTCCAGGATTGCTTACAACAGGTTTGGAGTAGTGTTGGAAAGCTAAAACGGACCAGAGTGTGTATTCAAAACGACTATTCAGGGGAGACAGTTAAAAGGCGTAAATTACTTTGGCAGAGTGCAAGAAATGAAGGTGATAGTGGTAAGAAGGTTTTCCTTTTGCATGACAAACTGAGAATTGATAACACCTACTACGTGTGGGACGATGCATCGAACACACGTGTTCCAGCGCGTATCAGAGGAGGCGAGATTTCTGAAAGATAGCAGTTGCAGGCCCAAGCACATAATCTTCGTGTGTTATCCCTTAACGCCGGAAGTATTAAGAATAAACCTGACGCCCTCGAACTACTACTACTTTCATATGACCCATACGTTGTTGATCCTTCAGAAGCATGCTTGCAGGATAAAATAAGAAATGACGACATTGCCCCCCCTGGCTATCACATCTTTAAAAAGGATAGCTGTTCAAAGGGCGGAGGTGTCGCAGTGATTGTAAAGTCATTTTTGCAGGTCACTGTCCTCGACCAAATTCCTTATCATCTGTTGTTAAATGTGTCGTGTTGGGGTTTGAGCTCTTTATCATGTGCAGTTTACCGCGCTCCTGACACTGAAATCGCCTTTCTTGAGAGCTTATATGATCACCTGCTAGCCAAGCGTGAAAATAATGTGATTATAATAGTGGGTTTTTATTTACCAGGCTTGGACTGAGAGAGTTTAGCTAGGGAACCTGTGTTTCTGGTGATGTAATTATAGACATTAGGTTAGCCTTAAACCTTAACCAAATTGTATGTGACTGTACCCGTACAAATGCTGCGTTGAATTTGTTTTTTCAGTGATTTGTTCTCTAATGGTGAATTGAGAGTTAAACCTGGCATTTCGAATCATCATTTATTTTTTTCTAGTCCTACTGATCACGTTAAATGCAATAGAAATTTGTCTGTTGAATACGTCCATGATTTTGATCGCTCCCAGGTAACACAAAATGGGCTATGACGTGGGGACCCATGTTGGGCCCGCGGGGACAGCCCATACGGGCCCCATGCGGGATTTATAATACGTACCCAGAGGGGGCCCGCGTGGTGCGGACGCGTGTTCCATCGCTCCTCCGATTGCACGTGGCTACCGGAAACGGACGGACTGGCGACAGCGGCAGCTTCCGAAGCGTCAAATAGATGAGTTCTTTCTTTTATTAACTTTATTTCGTTTTCAGCTAGTTAGATTAGGTGCAGCCTAGAGAATAGATTTTCCCTCTTCTTCCTAGCGGCCTGGTTTTTCGTGCTGGCAGCTAGGTTTTCTTGGCGTTCATTATTAAGCTATCTTGTTTAGATAAATAATTTTTTCTAGGCTATTGGCATTAGCAGAATTGGTTTTTAACGCGTGTTTGCTAGTTGTTTCTTGTGTCTTCTTTTTGCAATTTCTATATTCTGAGATTTCGTAATAGATATAGTTCAGTCGATGAGCGCTTAAGATGTACAATCAAAAGAAGGTAAAGTGTACTCAGTGTGAGGCGCCGGTTAATCTGAAGGAAACGCGTTTCGACTCTGTAGGTGAAGCGGAAGGCAGCGACTTTTTGTGTCGGTGTTGCGTACTGAGTGCCGTCTGGATAGATCTGATCAAGAAAGGGGCAGTTTAGTGTCTCGTGTGGATGATTTAGAAAATGAAGTACGGTTGTTAAGAGCGGAAAATAAGAAACTGCTTGGACAGCTTACTCAAATTGAAAAAAAAAGGGGCCGACTTTATGCTAGGAACCAACGAGGACGAACATTCCAATGCGGGCCACGTGGCTGGGGTCAGCACTGGCATGGAAGGCATAAGCAAAGTAGGTCAGGCGGATCCAAACCGTCAGAGTTATTTAGAAGCAGCTAAGACGCCGGAAAAAAAGGAAGAAGTAAGGCAGACTGAAACTCCCAGAGATAAGGACACAGAAAACCGAAAGCAGGAGCCAACAGTTGGGAGAGGGAGAGAGAAGGCCCAGCTGCTTATCGCCGGAGATTCTAACATGGACAGGTGCAAGCGAGATATCTTGGAACGTGTAAGGGGTGATAAGAGAGTGTAGGTTGGAGCCTTCAAAGGGAGAAAAATGAGGGCAGTGCTAAAACAGAGTAAACATAAGCTGTTGAAGAATTCCGCAGAGCGCAGTGTGGTTATAGTAGCCGCGGGGCTAAACGATGTCCTAAGTGGTGACGCTGCAGCAGTGGTGGAAAGTTTAGCTAAGGGAGTTGTCGAGATCCGGGAGATAGCACAGCAGACACAGATAGTATTATGCACAGTACCAGAGGTGCTAGGATTGAACGGTAAAGATGGAAAAGGACGTGGTGACAGTTAATCAGGACATAAGAAAGTTAAGCTTCGAGAAGCGTTTCGAAGTGGTTGAGGTAAACAGGGAGGTACATAAAACAGGTTTTGGTAGGGCTTTTCAGCGAGATGGCATTCATTTTAACAGAAGGGTGGGAGCAGAGATCGGCTGGCGCCTGGCAGGCAAGGCTGTAGCTATTTTAGGGGGTCCGCGAGGACTCCGTGCACAGAGGTAGTTAGAAGTGAAGCAGAAGAAAGTGTAATAATGGAGGCTGAGCACCCTAAAATGGCAAAGAGTAGGTCGAGAAAGAAAAGTACAAAAAGAAATTTAACAGTAGGATCAGCTACATAAACATGCAAGGAGGTAGCAAAAGACCGAAATGGCTAGAGATAGAACAGCAGTTGAAGGATGACAAAATAGGTGTGTACGCTCTTTGCGAAACTCATCTCAGGGATCTAGAAGATCCGCCGTTTATAGAAGGCTACGTCTGGGAAGGGTGCACAAGAACGAGAACGGAAAAAAGGGTGGAGGGGTAGGTATGTTGATACACTAGGGAACAAATTGGCAAAGAGTTAAATCATCTTGTAAAGAACATATCTGGGTTTCAGGAACAATTGCCGGCATAAGGACATGGCTAGGGGTAGTTTAATTAGGAACAGGACATCAATGCAGGCAAGAAAACAGGGATCTCGTTGAATGTCTCAGTGACGATATAAGCCAGTTTGGAAACGGGGCCGATATTATTCTACTGGGGGACATGAACGGCCACATCGACGATCTGGATGGATACACGGATTGTAACGGCAAGCTAATGATAGATTTCTGTGAGCGACACGATTTAGTTATAGTAAATGGAGAAACAAAATGTGAAGGCCAAATCACGTGGGAATTCCGCAACAGGCAGACGACCATTGACTATTGTCTAATGTCACAGAAAATTTATAGCAAGGTCACAAAAATGGAAATAGACGAAGAAGGGAAGTGTAGTCTGGGAAGTGATCATAAACGTATTAGTATGCAGATGAAAAGAGAAATGGAACTTATACAAAACGTAAGCACAAAAGAAATGACGATCAAATAGCGCAGATAGCAGCAGACATAGAGGAAGCAATAGAAAAAGGCCCCATGGAAGACTGGAATTATGAACAGGTAGAACTACTCATAAGGAGGAAAATTCAGGAGGTTAAAGTAGCAAACCGCTGGAATGGAAAGAGGAAGCCACGGAGCTGGTGGAATAAGGAAATCAGGGAAGCTATTGAACAACGATGGGCTGCTTCAAGGGAACATCGAATGGCAAAGAAGGCACAGGTATCTCAGGAGGAAATCGACCAAAAATGGGAATCATATCGACAAAAGAAACTTCAAGTGCAGGCACTCGTCCAAAGTAAAATGAGACAGTCCACCGATCGCTGGATGGCTGATATACACGATGCCTCTAGAGGCGGAGCAAGAAAATTCTGGAACCATATAAGCTGGCTAGGGAAGAAGAATCAAAGAAAGCAGGATCGGATTCAAGATAACTAGGGAAATTGTTTAAAGGAAGACAACGCAGTGAACTACATTACATCAGTTATAGCCGAGTCATTTAATAGCGACGATAGGGTAATCTCCGCCAATCAGGAAGCAACACAAGGTAGCAGAATGCAAAGCAGCTTAGAACTGACCAATCTAAACTGGAAAAAGGCAGAAAAAATATTCCTAAAAACACATCTACAGGAATAGATGGAATTCCGATCAAGCTGATTAATCAACTCGGTCCAAAAATTAAGGAAACCTTGCTAAAAGCTCTGGAAACAGTCATAACGAATAAGCAATTTCCGGACAACTGGCGGCAGAGTAAAATGAATTTGATTTATAAAGGGAAAGGAGACAGGATGCACATAAAGACCTACAGGCCAATTACCATAACATCTGTTATGTATAGGTTGGCCATGCAGGCGGTGAAATGAAAGGTGCAAGCATGGGTTGAAAGTAACAAGATACTCGGAGAACTTTAGAACGGCTTTAGAAATGGTAGGCGCTTAGATGATAGCCGGTTCGTGCTTACCCAATGCATCGAAATATCTAGAGTGGAAAATAGACCTTTGTATTTGGCCTTCCTGGACATAAACAGGGCGTACGACAACGTAAGCAGGGAAATCCTGTGGAGCATATTAAAAGAAGAAGGTATCGGTTATGAGATAACAGATTTCCTACAAGAAATATACCGGGATAACAAAGCAGAAATTACGTGGAAGGGATAAGAATTACGGAGGATGTATACAAGACAGTAACCTAGGTTTTAACCTGTCATATAGATTAGGTGGAAAGGCGTAAGAGCAGCGCCTCTCCGGTTTGATGTATGCAGACGATTTTGTGCTGCTAGCGAAGAGTCTGGAAGAATTGCAAACTCTAGTTAAGTATTGCGGAGACGAAGGGGATGCTCTAGGCTTCCGTTCCAGCGCCGTTAAGTCGGGCTGATGATTGTCAACGGCTCAACTGATCAGGGTCTTAAAATACAAGGCCTTGAAATACCTAGAGTAGCAGAATATAAATATCTGGGGGTATGGGTAAAGGAAGGATTGGCATACATTGGAAAGCATGAGCAATCACTTAAGGCCAAAGGGCGAAGGAATGCCGGGATAATGAAGCATAAGGCATTGTGGGGATACAATACGTATGAGGTTTTGAGGGGTATTTGGAAACGAATTATGGTGCCCGGACTTACTTTCGGAAATGCGGTTTAGTGCCTAAAATCAGAGGTACAGTCGACATTAGAAACAAATCAGAGATCCGTTGGACGATTAGCACTAGGTGTCCACGGCAAAACTACAAATGAGGCGGTACAGGGAGATATGGGCTGGGCATCTTTCGAAGTACGGGAAGGTCAAAGTAAAATATTATATGAGGAACGCCTGAGGAAATTGGACAGTAATAGATGGGCAGCTAAAGTATTTAAATACTTGTACCTAAAAAGCGTTGACTCACAATAGAGGAAAAGAACTAGGAAACTAACTAGTAAGTATGCTAGTAACAAGGACGGAGAAATAAAGAGCATTAAGCAACAGGTGAAAAACACAGAAGGTAAAAATTGGATAAATTCGATGGAAAAGAAACAGAGTGTAGAATTATACCGAAAGTGGAAAATGCAGATCAGGAAGGACGAATTCTTTGATAACTCAAGAGGCAGTGCCCTACTTTTTGAAGCTAGATCAGGGTGCCTTAGAACACGCCGCTACAAAAAGAAATTTAACAATGGAGATGACGCATGTGCTTTGATGCAGGCGCAATCACTGTTCCTGAAGCTCTGGTGTTTAGAGATCACAGTGGCCGGGTGAATAAATCGGCGGTGGAAACTAGCAAAAAACGACTGGAAAATTGGTGGCTTAAAAGCAGAGAAGTGACATAATGTTAGTACTGTAGAAACAAAAAGTTTAAGCAATAGAATGATGGTTTAGTTAACCATTCTAAATCAATAATTAAGATATAGGGAGAAAAATGAGCATGATAGCTACTGCTACTACCCCGTTTCAAAGGGGACGCTCCGATATTCCATCCATCCATCCATCCATCCATCCATCCATCCATCCATCCATCCATCCATCCATCCATCCATCCATCCATCCATCCAATGTTGCCGCGATTGGTCCCAATCTGTACCCGTGTGGGCAGCCCAAATAGGGCTGCCCGCATTCAGCCCAGACAGCTGAATATGGGCAGCATACCAGAATCATTAATGGGTCCTACGTTTATGGAGGCAGTGCCGGCCATTGATCAAGGTTTTAATTTTTATGCCGATGAATCCCTCCAATACCTCAAATGTTCCGGCGCGGGGTTTGCGGACGCCATTTCATTTCGGGCTCGCCCACGTGCTGCCCTCGTGTTGAATCTGGTATTTTCGGGGCTGCCCAAGTTCCTATAATTATCAAGTGTGAAACATTGAGCACTATTTATTTATCTTGTATTCGAAACTCAGTAACATAAAGGAAATTTATTCCCAATTCACTACAATTATGTGGGTGGGCCAACATCACCCCCCAAATGTTGGTCTGAATATTTATTTCGGTGGTGTATGTAGAATAATAATGCGCAGGAAACATTTTGAGGTAGTTTAGTACATACTCGTAAGTCGGAACAGTTATGCTGCATATTTGCCGCCAATACTGCATAATTAACGTAGTTTTTAGAGTAAAATTAGATAGTTATGTTAAAATAGTTATGTGAAAAATCCAGAAGATGCAATTAGCGACCGGTATATGATGAATTACATAAATAAAATGGTGTCTGAAATATAAGGTGAAGACGTTTCAGAGCGGTAAGCCCGCCTACGGCCAATTTGGGGCCCACTGCGGCCTCTCATGGGCAGCCTCAATTGGGGTTGTCTTATTTTTACCGTATGGAGTACGAAAATACCCATGTGGAGGCATAAACGCTTTTCAGCAAGGATGCAAACCACACGGGACCTATTCAGTTTTTGAGTGGGCAGCCCCATTTTGGCCACCCGTCTACTATTCGCTTTAGGCCCACATTTGCATTGTATATGTGCCCTAAAGTGCACGGCAAGAGACCGATGCGGGCAGAAGCGGGAAGGAGCACTTTCCTGCCCCGTTACAGGCCAGGTGGAAATTATCTAGGTTTCTGATGGGCAGCCCCATTTGGGGCAGTCCGGGAATTTGCTGCATGACGCCTACAGTTACGTTTGACCTTCCCTCGAGAACCCCTCAAGGGTCCCATGTAGGAAATGCGTGGGCATACCCGTATTCAGCCCCGCTGCGGCCGATGCGGGACCTATTACGCTTTTGAGCGGGCAGCCCCATTTAGGTTAGTCCAGGCTTTTTACATACAAATCCCAAATTTTTTTTGCATCGGCCCTGCATCGGCCCTTGATGGCCAGATGTGGAAAAATGTGCTGGCCAGATGTAGATGGCCAGATGTGGGAAAAAGAAATAGCATCAATTGGAGAGCACCAATTCTTCGAGAATCTTCGCTCAAAATATGTCACTGGTGTGAAGAATGGAACATGGATTTAAAAATTGACAAGGGTGCATTTGTTCAAGTTACGAGAAAAAAGGAAGGTTAATGATTACCAATATCGTCTTCACCACAGTCACATTAGAAAGGTCTCACAATACAAATATCTAGGGAACACTCTTAACAGCAGATTCACCTGGGGAACTCATATTTCTGATATCTATTCAGCCGCTTTCTCAAAGCTTTGTTTTTTGATGAAGTTAAAACATACTCCTAGCAATACTAAGCTTTTGGCTTACAAAACTTTTGTAAGATCTAAACTTGAATATGCTTCTGAAATTTGGGACCCGCACACCAAGAAAGATATCTATTAGCTATAGCTCATCCAGAGGAAGGCGGTACGTTTCATCTTTCATAAATATAGGAGGTCTTACTCCCCAACACAGCTCATGAAAGACAATAACATTCCATTGCTTCGTACGCGCAGAAAACTAAATCGTATTTCTTTCCTTCGAAAAATTATCGCAGGTAAGCTTAGCATTTCTCCCCTTTCATTCTTCAGACACTCCACTGCTCGAACGAAGTAGGGAGCAAACCTTACAGCCTCTCTTTGATATTAAGCCCAGTTTCTTCCCTCAAGCAATAGCGGATAGAAACGCACTCCTTGAATCAATTTTTAACTCTCCTAACATGGAGCAGGCGCTAAAATCATCATTTTCGTTTCCCTTAAAAGGAAGTGACTATCCTATATTCCACTTTTCAGCATGTGTTTCTATTTGTCTTTGCTGTGTAATATTTTTGAGATTCATTTTTGTTGTGTGTCCCATGAAATGGTTTCACGTAGTGTTGTGATTTGCTTTCCATGCCCCTCCTGCTTGGGCCAACTTTGGCCTGCAGTTTTTTTAAATAAATAAAGTAAGGACGAGTGAAGTGAATCATCTTAAGGCTGGTTTTACTTGTGATAAACTGCGTTTTCGCTATCAGTGGTGGACAATAGAGAGTTTTAGCTGAGCGGTTTTAGGGCCAGCGCAGAGGAGCGGACGAGCGGAGATGCCACTGCGCATGCGCGCGTCGCTGGGCAGGCCAGCGTTTTTACGACGCGAAGCTTACGCCCGCTGGGGAGCCCTCTCCAGCGGAGCAATCGGGAGCGCGCGAGCGTGCGTAAGAGCGCGCGGGCGTGTATGGGAAATCAAAATGGCAGCCGTCAACAGAACCACCGGCGCTGCGGCGTTGTCGACGGCGACCCCAGTTGAGGTCCGTTTACAAGTTAAGAAAACCCGAAGATTGTTTCACAGCTGAGGAAGACTTGTGTCTTTTGCGTGAGGTGTCAGCAACGAGGCCGTTTGGAGTTGGAGATGATCGAAGTTGTGCGCATCGTGAATCATCTGATGGGCCGCGAACTTACGCTGCACGGATCAAAAGACCGCGTGGATGCTGGCGACAGCAGGACGTCAAGAACCTTAAAAGGCGAGCTTTACTTTTGCACAACTAAAACGTGTAATGCCAGTGCTTAGTTGACGCGAAATGAGAGAACGATTATGCACTCTTTAAACCTAGTCGATTACCGTCAGTGCCGCTGCGCGGCCGACCTCGATGAATGATAAAAAAAAAAATATGCATTTCGCGATGATACAGCAGCAGAAAAGAAATGCAGCACTTACGCGTTATAAAGCATGAAACGCGAATGCGGGCTGCCGTATACTGGGGTGTGGAAAGTGCCTTCGCTTACTTTAGAACAAAGCAACTGTCGTCTGAGCTGTTTCATCGGCAAGCCCACCGCCTAACATTAGGCGCATCTGTTCGGGTTTCGGTCAGCGCTCGGAAGAGACATTCGAAACCTCACAGCAACCACTGAATGGGGCGAGAGCTTTGTTTGCGCGCTCGTCGGGCCGCCGTGTCTGTTCCAAGATCGTTTTTCAACACACTTTAGTGCCTTCGCCGCAAGGACGCGGCTCGTATACCCACAGATGTTTGAAGGCGCCTTGCTTGTGCAGCCGATTTTCCTTTTCTTTTTAGTCTCTATTGAAAGACGCACTCGATCAGTTCAATTCTGTTCATTAAAAAAAGCTATTCCACTGGCTTCACGGAAATATTACCGATTCTAGTTTATCTGTGACATTACTCTAACATAACACCGATCACCAAATGCGCGTTCGTCTTTTTCATGCCTCATTGTGGTCTTGACATACTTGGTGGATAACACAAAAAGCAATCGTTATTGTCTCTCACACGGCCAAGAAACTTCTCTCCGCCTGTACTTTGCAATCTGGCGAGTATAGGGCCCTAAAAACCCACCCATAGAAATGATGTCTTCATTAATAATATGCCAATAGTACACAGGCTACATACCAAGAGGAACTCTGTTAGACATAACAAAAATGGCACACAAGCAGAAATACAAGGATCATAAACTGTTTACTGTCCTCATAACAGTCCATTTTATTTTTGTACAACGTGTACACATTGTGGTACTTGTTCTGTATACAAAGTTCCGGTTACCCGCGAATGTCACATGTCAACTGACTGCGACTGGTAGAAACATGTATTTGTGACTGTTTTGCTCCAGTGGAGAAGCTCAACTGAATTTAAGGTTGATATAAAGCTGTTTGTCTTTTTTTGCAGGCACCCGAGGGTTACAGAGCACCGGGCTTCAGCTGATCACTATGCGAGAAAGAAACGACTATGAGCTACGCAGAAAAGCGCGAGAAATTGAAAAATAAAAAGTTGAAAATGAAGCGCGGCGTCTCGCTCTAGACGAGAGCAGGTTGGACTTGGAGGAGAGAAAGCATGAGTTTGAAGTAAGCGTTATAACAGAGAACATGAAAAGCTGCTAGAGAACGTGCAGAGAATGTTCAAAGAACAGACTCAAGCATTTTTTTATTTCTTCAGCGCAAACCGCGCATGACATGAATACCCAGAAAACTGTCCTGGTAAAATGTTGTAAATCTTGTGCTTAAATAAAACACATTTCTGAACGATTTGTGAGTCGTAAAAGTACCGAGGAGTAAGGGAAGTTTCAAAATCTGGTAGATCAAGACCGAAGTAATGCGATACCAGAGGATCATACAAACATGTATGACAGTTCGCCAAAAGCGCACTAGCTTTATAGATACGCGGCACGTTCTGTTGGTACAGCTTCAAGGCATGAAACCGCTTGTGGCCACTAAAGTAAAGTGCCTGATTCCTTGATGGTCGGCATATTGAACTTGCTGTACCGTCGATGAAACCCCGGTAGTTTGTCAGTGGGGCACCTTTGGCTGAACAACCTCAAAATCTTTATACACTTTTCATCTTCATTTTCACTGTAAGGTACATGTGCATGGATTATCAGTATTACAGAAGGTGTAAGTGAAATTTTAGGTTAAGAAATGTTTTTTTCACAACCTTGCAACTTACCTGCGAGAATTTCTCCAGCGTGTCGAGACTGAGCAAAGAATGGTTATTTATATCGTCGAGCAAGTGAAAAACCGCTCTTCGATGTGGCGCAGAACTTCGTTCGTCCGTGATTATATCGTTGAACTGTGCCGCCTGAAAAGATCTTCAAGACCACACAGCCGGTTCGGATATGCCAGCAGTCGAAGGATAATGCAGAGGGCTTCACCTCTGGGAACTGCAACCCTTTGCGCTGTTACTACCTTATCGGGTATGCACATGGCCACCTAAAGTCTGCGTATATATGCTCCTTCTCGAAACGAAAATATGTCCTAAAGACACTATCGTCAGTCGTATCAATGTTCAAAAGTCCGTGCACTGAAAGCGGCTCACGTCGTGTCCACCAAATACCTCCAGGCACTGCCCATCTCCACTTTCGGTCAAGGTCAGTTGCGACAGCAGCAGCGGGTCCTGTAGTATGCTCTTCGGCATGATTCAAACAGCCGTAGCAGCCGCCAATTCGCGAATGCACGAGAAAACAGCTGACTTTTGTTTCGTTTTGACTTGACTAGCACTGGCGAACATATTCTGTTTAACAAACTGCTCTTTTGTACATCTAAAACACAAAATATACCAAATAATTAACTAAAAACACAGAGTCTACCTTTACTAAACAGTTTCAGGGCATTATTAGCAGGCTTAATTGGTATTATTTTCATTCTAACTCGAATTGTGACCGAGAGGTGGAGCAGCAGAGCAAGCAACTCTACTCCGCTCGAGAAGATGGCTGATCCGCCCGGCTAAAACTCTTTTCTCGCGCGCCTCTCCGCTGGTGTATCCGCTCGCCCGCTCCGCCCCGCTGGTCGTAAAAACGCTCAGCTAAAACTCTAATAGCTGGGCCAACCAGTATAGCACAAAAATAGAGCAACAAGTTTCAACAACTTTTCACTCGTGCTAATGAAAGCTACGGACCTACAAAAAAAAAAGCATTCTGCTCACTTTAAAGCGGCGCCCTCAATGCAAGATAAAAAGGAACATTCGCTCGACCCACGCTGCTCTCGGTATGGCACACTCTGCAAGCGTCCATTAAACATGAGCTTCTTGAGATCGCAAATAAAAAGCAAACAAACAAAAAAAAAACCCGTCCCTCGTGCCCGTTAGAGGTAGTGACTCGTCTGCCGCGGCACAGAACCGCATTCCGGCCGTCCGGTTTTGAGCTGGGAATCTCATCGCACACTGCTCGCCAGCGGCATGGGGCCAGCCGCCTGCTCGTTCCTCCTGGGGTGTGGTGAGTGTATCCCCAGTGCAACTGAAGGTTTTTGCTGCTTCTTGACGCAGTTTCCCTACATAGAAGTATTTGAAGGCCGGTCACTTACTTGAGGGCAACCATTTCAATTCGTATTACGACCACGGCTTCTTCTAGCAGACCAGGAGAACTTAATTTTTGACTGCTGAAACGCTCACGGGTGCTTAGCTGATCTCGTGCCTTCCCGGGCATCGGGCGAGCGCAGAAAAAGTATTTCTCGGACAGAATAATGGCCCTAATTTTCTTCAGGAGCTGCTTCGTAGGGACATATTTTACAGAGAAGCACGCCTGTATTCTTAGAGACATGTGTCTCCGTTTTTGCCTTATTACGACTGAAGTAGAGCGCTTTTAAACCATCCTTCTCAACTACATGCTGGGGAGATTTTCGGTTGTCCAGCGTGTTTAGCAATGCAGTGTAGCAGTTTAAATAACAACGCAGAATTTAAGCAGGCAAGTGCACCCTGAGGTACATCCTTAGGGACTATAAACTCATTCAATGGCGTGCGAGAAAAAAAAACGCGGTGAGGATTAGCATTAAAAGGAAGCTAATCCAACGCCAAGTATACGTGAGCAATTTCAACTGCCAGTAGAAAACCTTGAGGTGATACAGAAAATCGGTTGATGATGAAATCTCAAACCGCTGAACTTATGCATCATTCTGAGCGTATTGCAAGTTGGCAAGTCGATTTTGTGACGTCATGAGATATGGCAAAATTGAAAACAGCTGGAATTCGAGTTGCTCATTCGAAGTGGGATTGAAATGTCTTGGAGTCAAACATCGTTCGCACGATTTATTCATATCAGGGCTTTATATCTGTTTTGTGTGGTAGCTTACGATCGGTAACTGAATATCTTGATAGTTAGGGACTTGATGGTAATAGTAACGTTTCACATTATGCACGAAATAAGAGATTGGTAGCTAAACGAGCAGGAATTATTAGAAAGAATTGTTTGTACTCAAGCGAGGAACTTCCAGCGCAGCCGTTGCTGGGAGGGATAAGAGCGGAGTGTCGCCCAGAACAAGTCGAGGCATTTTTTGTCCAAGTTTACGTTTACTGCAAGAAAAGATGTTTTGACGCTTTAAAGCTGTGACTGCATGCGATTTTGAAACAGCCGAGAATTGCGAAGCAGATGACGCTGGTTGCCGCATCATCTGTTTCAATTTTGCACCAAGTTTTCCTTTAATATCTAATTCAGAATTTTTGAAAATTACCCAGCTGTGTCTAATTTAAAATTGCGAGCGATGTACACATGACCCTTTTTAACATCACAGGCAAGTAGTGCTGACTACGGTAGTTTTGTGTGTGCCATCGGAATTGTGGTGAAACTCCAGCCATTGCTAGAAATGTACTCCTCCTAAACTTCTGTAACGTAGTTGATCTACCAAATGAGCCATAGTTTACAGACCATCATGCGTCTCAGCCCGAATGGACCTGTGAACCAATACGTGCTTCGTTGTCATGCCTTAGAGCAAGACTGACAGTAGTCATGATAATAAGCCACACTAGCGTGTAATGCTGCGCACCTCCCACGAAGTGTTGATTCATCGACATCCAATTCGTTTTAGTTTATTTGTAACTCCAGTTTGAATGCTTCCAGGCGAAAAAGTTGATATACACAGGGTTTCGTTGTGTCGGTGTCCCATACAAGGCGGCAGTTGTAACAGTGAAAATTTCAGTACGAGTACACATCTAAAAAAAAAAATTAACAAATCCGAATAGAATAATTTTACAAGACAATTTTTTCAAGCGTTCTGCCTCAGTTAACAAGAAAGACTCAACCCAAGGATGCGAGATCGAACCCGGCCGCAGCGGCCACTTTTCGCTGGTGGCGAAAAGCAAGGCTCCCGTCTGTTGTACGATGAAAGTGGTCGAACCCAAGGTGGTCGAAATTTCGGGAGTCCTACACTACGGCGCCTAGCATTGCCTGAGTCGCTTCGGGATAATAAGCCGCATAAGGCAAGCCCAACAACGAACACTGGAAAACGTTGCAGCTTTCACCGCGGATGCCATGCATATAAATCAGATTCTAATCACATATGTCATATCAGGTGTGGCAAGATGAATCGCTATACAAATGAATATTGAGCTGATGTTGCACAAGGATGTCTATAGTCTTGCGGCCATTTTCAATTTCGAACCTACTCAAGTGTTAATTTTCTGGCGTCATTTCCTTGCCACTGACGCACAGCCGCCCACTGATTTAAAACGAATGAAGAAAAACATGGCTTCAACTACCAACAGCGCCACGAAGCGATAATCATCTGGTGCTTTTGGTACGTTTACTGCGGCTGACGATAGCTGGTGTACTTTGCTTTCCTAACTGCGGACAGAGCTCTCGCTGCGTTGCCGCTTCTCCCTTTGCGGGCAACGTGCGGGCAACCTCAGGACGCGGCAGTTTTGTACGTTAACAAACTGGGCCGTCTGCTCGAGTTTGCCTTGCTGCTTCTTTTTGCTTCCTAGAAATTTGATTTCCAGTTGAGTTCACTAGGAAGAATACAGCACTGAAGATAACATTTCATTGATTAGATGCGGAGCATTCGCACGAAACTCGAGACGGGCCCGGGTTGATGAGATTTAGAGGGCATTTTTGAGCTCTCACGGTAAGAAAGGTGCAACCCATGGCCTGGAGGGTGAGGTCGCTTCCGTGAGTAAAAAAATATAGAGGGTCTCTTATATGTATCTTAAGAGGAGAATCATCATCAGCCTGACTATCCGCACTGCAGGGCGAAGGCCTCTCCCATATTTGTCCACTTAACCCGGTTCTGTGTTAGCTGCATTCACTTGAACCCCGCGAACTTCTTAACCTCATCCACACACCTAACTTTCTGCCGCCCCCTGCTACGCTTTCCTTCTCTTGGAATCCAGTTTGTTACCCTAACCGACCATCGGTTATCCTCTCTTCGCACTACATGTCCTGCCCATGCCCATTTCTTCTTCTTAATTTCAACTAGAATGTCGGTAACTAGAGTTATTTCTCTGACCCACTCTGCACGCTTCCTATCTCTTAATGTTAACCCTACCATTTTTCGTTCCATAGCCCTCTGGGTTGTCCTCAACTTAAGTAGAACTTTCTTGGTTAGCCTCCACGTTTCAGCCCCATAGGTCAGTACAGGCAAGATGCAATTGTTATATACTTTCCTCTTGAGCGATACCGGTAAGCTGCTAGTCATAATCTGCGAGTGCTTGCCAAATGCGCTCCATCCCAATCTTATTCTTCTTGTTATTTCCTTTGCATGGTCCGGATCTGCGGTTACTACCTGTCCTAAGTAGACATAATCGCCTACTACTTCCAGTACTTCGCTACCTAATGTAAACTGCTGTTCCTTCCAGAGGCTGTTGAACATTACCTTAGTCTTCTGCATATTGATTTTCAAACCTAGTTTTCCTGTCTAGGTCATCAATTATTATTTGCAGTTCATCCCCCGAGTTGCTTAGCAAGGCAATGTCATCAGCAAATCGCAGATTACTGATATATTCTCCATATACCCTTATCCCTAACTGCTCCCATTCCAAGTCACTGAATACCTCCTCTAAGCAAGCTGTGAATTGTACTGGGGAGATTGTGTCTCCTTGCCTAACACCTTTCTTTATGGGAATTTTGTTACTTTCTTTATGCAGAACTATGGTTGCTGTGCAGCGACTATATATATCTACCAGCACTTTCACATATGGCTCGTCCACCCCCTGATTTCGCAATGACTGCATCACCGCCGATGTTTCAACTGAGTCAAATGCTTTTTCGTAATCAATTAATGCTATGTATAAAGGCTGATTATATTAGGCTGATGACGTTGCCCGCCTTGACCCTTATCGCATACATCTGGCTTTTCCCTATGCCCAATTTCTTCTGTACCGCTTTAAGGCTTCCCCGTTCTTTACAGCATGTTCAATTTGCTTCATGTTATTCTTCCTTATATCAGCCACCTTGCGCTTATTGATTAGCTTTGATATTTCGGTAAATTTAATCTGGCCTGTTCGACTGGAAGCTTTCATACTCTGGTGTTTCTTAATCAAATCTTTCGTCTCTTTACACAGATTACCGGTATCCTCTCTAACTATCCTACCGCCTACGTCTACCGCACACTCACTAATGATATCTCTGAAATTATTGTTCATTGCTTCTAGGGTAATGTCACCATCCTCGGTTAGAGCTTAATTTCTATTCTGTACCGAGATCCTGAATTCTTCTGCCCTCCCCCTCACCGCTAATTCGTTGATATGATTCTTTCTTACTAATCTGTTGCGTTCCTTCTTCAGATTTAGGCTAATTCGGGACCTAACCATCCTGTGGTCACTGCGTCGCACTTTCCCGATTACCTCTACATCTTGCACAATGGCGGGGGTTGAACACATTATGAAGTCAATTTCATTTTTAGTCTCCCCGTTAGGACTTTTCTATGTCCATTTCCGATTCTTCCGTTTGCTGAAGAAGGTATTCATGATTCTTAAGTTATTGCGCACTAGAAACTCAGCTAGTAACTCCCCCCTGCTATTCCTAGAACCAATGCCATAGTCACCTACTGCCTGGTCTCCTGCCTGCTTTTTCCCTACCTTGGCATTGAAGTCGCCCATCAGTACAGTATACTGCGTCTTTATTTTTCGCATTGCCGATTCTACATCTTCGTAGAAGCTTTCAATTGCCTGGTCATCATAACTACCTGAAGGTGCATAGGCCTTTACAACCTTCAGTTTATACCGCATATTAAGCCTAATTATCATGACTGCCACCCTCTCTTTATTACTATAGAATTCATCTATATTACCCGCTATATACTTACTGACTATGAAACCTACTCACAGTTGTCGCCTCTCTGGTAAGCCTCGATAACACAGTACATGCCCATCCTTCAGTACAGTATATGCCTCATTCGGGCTCCTAACCTCACTAAGCCCTATGACATCCCATTTCATACATTCTAGTTCCTCTAACAGCACTGCTAAGCTAGCTTCACTAGCTAGGGTTCTAACGTTAAACTTTGCCAGGGTCAGTTTCCAATGGCGGCCTGTCCAGCGGAGCCAGGCTTTCTTAGCACCCCCTGCTGCGTCACAGGTCTGACCGCCGCCGTGGTCAGTTGTTCCGCAGCCGCTGGTGACAGAGGGCCGGGGTTTTATGGAGCTTATCATGAGAGTTTTTGGCCAATTACTAAACCAGGGTGGCCAAATCCTGTTCTGGTGAGGGAGTGCTTTACCGGAGGTGTTCACTGGCATCAGGTCGCACCCCAAACCTGTGTATGCAATTCCATACACAGGCGGAGCTTTTTTTTAATCCGGTGGAGAATTGCGCGGCACCGAGCTTTGAACCCCGGTCCTCTTGCATGCGAGGCGGATGTTCTACCGCTACGCCACCGCAGGAGAATGACGAAAGCCTACTCTTCCTCTCCAATCATTTCCCTCTCGTTGCTTGACTTTTATCGGCGTTCATTGCAGTGCTACATATAATTATAATTGGTTTACAGGAAAGGAAAGGTGCAGTATCAGTCACAGTTTCTCCGACAAGTGTGCTTTTGGACGGTACACCGTCGCTCCTGTCGCGTAGCGTTCCTTGGCGCGCGTTGAAGTGTTGGATTGCAGATGGCAGGAACGCCAGGCAAGAGGAGAATTCTGATTGGTCGCATCGAATTTGGCTGTTTGTCACGTTCCTTCTCTGTCGACCAATTAGGTGCGTCGCACGCGCGGATAGCGTTGTTGACGACAGTATGAGCCGTTAAAGGCTTTCGCTTTAAAACGCAGAGGTACGTCAGCGTAAGGAACGCGCTGCCTACTCGGTGACCGGCCATAGTCGAAAAAGCAGGATGAATGGATGGATGGATGGAATATAGTAGCGTCCCCTTTGAAACGGGGTAGTAGCAGTAGCTACCATGTTCATTTTTCTCCCTGTATCTTAATTATTGATTTAGATTGGATAACTAAACCATCATTCTATTTCTTAAACTTTTTGTTTCTACATTACTAACATTATGTCACTGCTCTGCTTTTAAGCCACCAATTTTCCAGTCGTTTTTTGCTAGTTTCCACCGCCGGTTTATTCACCCGGCCACTGTTATCTCTAAACACCAGAGCTTCAGGAACAGTGATTGCGCCTGCATCAACTTCTGGATGGATACCATTGCATGCGAGTATAATATGGTCAATTGTTTCACTGGAGTTTCCACATACAGCACATGCGTCATCTCCATTGTTAAATTTCTTTTTGTAGCTGCGTGTTCTAAGGCACCCTGATCTAGCTTCAAAAAGTAGGGCACTGCCTCTCGAGTTATCAAAGAAATCTTCCTTCCTGATCTGCGTTTTCCACTTTCGGTATAATTCCACACTCTGTTTCTGTTCCATCGAATTTATCCAATTTTTACCTTCTTTGTTGTTCACTTGTTGCTTAATGCTCTTTATGTCTCCGTCCTTGTGACTGGCATACTTACTATTTAGTTTCCTAGTTCTTTTCTTTCATTTTGAGTCAACGCTTTTTAAGTAAAGGTATTTAAATATATTAGCTGCCCATCTGTTACTGTCCAATTTCCTTAGGCATTCTTCATATAATATTTTACTCTGAGCTTCCCGTATTTCGAAAGATGCCCAACCCATATCTCCCTGTACCGCCTCATTTGTAGTTTTGCCGTGGGCACCTAGTGCTAATCGTCCAACGGATCTCTGATTTATTTCTAATGTCGACTGTACCTCTGATTTCAGGCACAAAACCGCATTTCCGAAAGTAAATCCGGGCACCATAATTCCTTTCCAAATATCCCTCAAAACCTCATACCTATTGTATCCCCAAAATGCCTTATGCTTCATTATCCCGGCATTCCTTCGCCCTTCGGCCTTAAGTGATTGCTCATGTTTTCCAATGTATGCCAATCCTTCGTTTACCCATACCCCCAGATATTTATATTATGCTACTCTAGGTATTTCTTGGCCTTGTATTTTAAGACCCTGATCAGTTGAGCCGTTGAAAATCATCAGACCCGACTTAACTGCGCTGAAACTGAAGTCTAGAGCGTCCCCTTCGTCTCAGCAATACTTAACTAGAGTTAGCAATTCTTCCAGACTCTCAGCTAGCAGCAAAATATCGTCTGCATACATCCAACCGGGGAGGCGCTGGTCTTACGCCTTTCCACGTAATCTATATGACAGGTTAAAACCTAGGTTACTCTCTTGTATCCTCCGTTCCAGGTTTATCATATAAAGCATGAACAGCACCAATTATAGAGGACAGCCTTGTCTTAACCCTTTGCATACTTTGACATCTTCCGTACTTCTTATCCCTTCCCACGTAATTTCTACTTTGTTATCCCGTAATATTTCCTTTATGAACTCTATTATCTCATTACCGATACCTTCTTTTAATATGTTCCACAGGAGTTCCCTACTTACGTTGTCGTACGCCCCGTTTATGTCCAGGAAGGCCAAATACAAAGGTATATTTTCCATTCTAGATATTTCGATGCATTGGGTAAGCACGAACAGGCTATCATCTAAGCGCCTACCATTTCTAAAGCCGTTCTGAAGTTCTCCAAGTATCTTGTTACTTTCTACCCATGCTTGCACCTTTAATTTCACCGCCTGCATGGCTAACCTGTACATAACAGATGTTAAGGTAATCGGCCAGTAGGATTTTATGTGCATCCTGTCTCCTTTCCCTTTATAAATCAAATTCATTTTACTCTGCCGCCAGCTGTCCGGAATTTGCTTATTCGTTATCACTGTTTCCAGAGCTTTTAACAACGTTTCCTTACTTTTTGGACCGAGTTCATTAATCAGCTTGATCGGAATTCCATTTATTCCTGTAGATGTGTTTTTAGGAATATTTCTTTCTGCCTTTTTCCAGTTTAGATTGGTCTGTTCTAAGCTGCTTTGTACTCTGCTACCTTGTGTTGCTTTCTGATTTGCGGAGATTACCCTATCGTCGCTCTTAAATGACTCGGCTATAACTGATGTAATGTAGTTCACTGCGTTGTCTTCCTTTAAACAATTTCCCTCGTTACTGCGTTTCGATGGAGGCGAAACGAAGAGGCGTCCGTGTGCTGTGCGATGTCAGCGCACGTTAAAGATCCCCAGGTGGTCGAAATTACTCCGTAGCCCTCCACTACGACCCCCCTTTCTCTCTATCCACTTTCACTCCCACCTTCATCCCTTCCCTTACGGCGCGGTTCAGGTGTCCACAGAGCAAGTGTGACAGATACTGCGCCTTTCCCTTCCTATGAACCAACCCAACCATCTTGAATCCGATCCTGCTTTCTTTGATTCTTCTTCCCTAGCCAGCTTATCTGGTTCCAGAATTTTCTTGCTCCGCCTTTAGAGGCATCGTTTATGTCAGCCATCCAGCGATCGGTGGACTGCCATAATTTACTTTGGACGAGGGCCTGCACCTGAAGTTTCTTTGGTCGATATGATTCCCATTTTTTGTCGATTTCCTCTTGAGATACCTGTGCTTTCTTTACCATTCGGTGTTCCCGTGAAGCAGCCCGACGTTGTTCAATGGTTTCCCTGATTTCCTTATTCCACCACCTCCATGGCTTCCTCTTTCCATTCCAGCGGTTTGCTGCTTTAACCTCCTGAATTTTCCTCCTTATGAGTATTTCCACCAGTTCATAATCCCAGTCTTCCATGGGGCTTTTCTCTATTGCTTCCTCTATGTCTGCTGCTGTCTGCGCTATTTGATCGTCGTTTAATTTTGCGTTTACGTTTTGTCTAAGTTCCATTTCTCTTTTCATCAGGGGCCCCATCTGCAGACTAATACGTTAATGATCACTTCCCAGACTACACTCCCATTCTTCGTCTATTTCCATTTTTCTAACCTTGCTATAAATTTCCTACGACATTAGACAATAGTCAATGATCGTCTGCCTGTTGGGGAATTCCCACGTGATTTGGCCTTCACATTTTGTTTCTCTATTTACTATAACTAGATCGTGTCGCTCACAGAAATCTAGCATTAGCTTCCCGTTACAATCCGTGTATCCATCCAGATCGTCGATGTGGCCGTTCATGTCCGCCCGCAGAATAATATTCGCCCCGTTTCCAAACTGGCTTATATTGTCACTGAGACATTCAACAAGATCCTTGTTTTGTTGCCTGCATTGATGTCCTGTTCCTAAATACACTACCCCTAGCCATGTCCTTATGCCGGCTATTGTTCCTGAAACCCAGATATGTTGTTTACAAGATGATTTAATTCTTTGCCAATTTGTTCCCTTTTGTATCAGCATACCTACCCCTCCACCCTTTTTTTCCGTTCTCGTTCTGTTGCACCCTTCCCAGACGTAGTCTTCTATAAACCGCGGATCTTCTAGATCCCTGAGATGAGTCTCGCAAAGAGCGTACACACCTATTTTGTCATTCTTCAACTGTTGTTCTATCTCTAGCCATCTTGCTCTTTTTCTATCTCCATGCATTTTTATCTAGCTGATCCTAGTGTTAAATTTCTTTTTTGTACTTTACTTTCTCGACCTACTCTTTGCCATTTTTGGGGGCTCAGCCTCCATTATTACACTTTCTTCTGCTTCACTTCTAACTACCCCTATGCACGGAGTCCTCGCGGACCTCCTAAAAAAGCTACAGCCCTGCCTGCCAGGCGCCAGCCGACCTCTGCTCCCACCCTTCTGTTAAAATGAATGCCATCTCGCTGAAAAGCCCTACCAAAACCTGCTTTATGTACCTCCCTGTTTACCTGAACCATTTCGAAACGCTTCTCCAGGCTTAATTTTCTTATGTCCTGATTAACTGTCACCACGTCCTTTTCCAGCTTTCCGTTCAATCCTAGCACCTCTGGTACTGTGCATACAACTATCTGCGCTTGCTGTGCTATCTTGTCGACTCCCTTAGCTAAACTTTCCACCACTCCTGCAGCGTCACCATTTAGGACATGGTTTAGCCTCGCGGCTACTATGACCATACGGCGCTCTGCGGAATTCTTCAAAAGCCTATTTTTACTCTCTTTCAGCACTGCCCTTATTGTTCTCCCTGGGAAGGCTCCAACTAACACTCTCTTATCACCCTTTACACGTTCCAAGATATCTCGCTTGCACCTGTTCATGTTAGAATCTCCAGCAATAAGCATCTGGGCCTTCTCTCTCCCTCTCACAACTGTTGGCTCCTGCTTTCGGTTATCTGTGTCCTTATCACTGGGATTTTCCTTACTTCCTTTTTTTCCGGCTTCTTAGCTGCTTCTAAATAACTCTGGCGGTTCGGATCCGCCTGACCTACTTTGCTTATGCCTTCCATGCCAGTGCTGGCCCCAGCCACGTGGCCGCACTGGAATGTTCGTCCTCATTGGTTCCAAGGATAAATTCGGCCCCTTTTTTTCAATTTGAGAAAGCTGTCCAAGCAGTTTCTGATTTTCCGCCAACGGGATCGGCACACCATCTATCGTCAGTCGCCGTAAACGCAGCGAGGTGAAAAACTTTATGCAATGTTGGGAGACAAAAGGTAGGGACACACTAGCGGGAAAATGCGCGCGGCATGCCGCCGGCGGCAAGTAGTTTGCCGCAAAAACCTGCAGCGGCGGCGGGTAGACCTGCTGCGCGCCGAATGGGTCGAAGAGCCATTTTCGGCGGCTTGCCGCGTGCCGCGAATCGGAAAAGCCAATGAGACACGTCCGGCTCAGCGACGTGCGCGTCAGCGTCGCCATCTCGTGCCTGCTACCGAGCTAACTCAAGCGCTCCGTGCAATCAACGACGAAGCGAGCATTCTCCTTTTGTGCCTCCGTGTTGAAAACTTCGCCTCAGTGAGAGAATAATAGAACACTTTCTTGAGGCTGCTCGCTTATTCCCCTTTTACGCGAAAATCAACCGATGAGCGATCATAGGCAAAGCATTCGATCTGGCAGGCGAGTTGTTTTCATACTTGAGGGCCCGCTGAACATTCACGTCAGGGAAAATGTGAACAGGACAGTAAATTTGCTTCGAATGCTCGAGCGGCGTGCTGCGGAGCAAACACGATCGTCGCGGTAGATGATGAGGGACAAGCAGAAGCTGGAATGAGGTCTGCTAGCCGAAAAAAAAGAATCGTAGATCAGCTCACGCAGTCGGACACAAGGCGAGATCGCTGTCACGTGACCTCCGCGACGATTGCCGCGCGAAATCGATGTGGCCTCTCTGCCGCGCGGGCGTCCTGCCGCTGGCGGCACGCCGCGCGAGTTCTCCAGCCAGTGTGTCCATACCCTTAAGTGATCCTAATGACAGGTCAGCTAGGTGTTGTCTGGTGCTTCTCGGCTACTCCGCAGAGCCGCTTTTGAACGGCCGGGTACGCGATAAGAATCACTTCGCGGCGCTAGTAGCAACCACGCTTTTCATCATTCGTGCGGGCGGCTTTACCGTCAGCGCGGTCATCAACACGCGATCAACAGCCGCTACCGGATGCACGAGAAAACCGACACGTTGTGGCTACGTAGCTGCTGCTCATGTGTAATCCCATGACATGCGGAAAGACACCCATAAAACTGTTGTGATGACACGTTCATGGTCAAACGACACAGCTAAAGTTGATAAGATTGTATTCAGTGCTATATCGTTGTATGCAGAAGAGCTGTAAACTAGATCATTCAATAAATTGACTTTATTGCCTACGTGCGCAGTGTGGCTCGTCGGCGCCGCTGAATTCCGCTGCCCAAGCGGCAATGGCTACTTCCCGGATCCTGAACAATGCGACATGTACTACGAGTGCCGACGTGGCGTAGCCAAGCAAAAGCTGTGCGCTGACGGCATGGCTTTCCACGACGGCAACCCGCTGTACGGGCGTTGCGACTACATTAGCAACGTGGACTGCTCCCGGAGGCCATACCTTCGTGAGTCTGCAGGGCGCATTATTTCTCGCAGTGCGCCGACTGGACGAACTCTGCATTATGGGGACACCTTTTTTTACAATGCTTGTTATATATCCTGAATGTAGACACCGTACTGGAAATATTTCCTTCGTCAAAATGTCAATTCTAAGTAAAAAGCAGACAGGTCCTGTAAAACGAGAGGCTCATGACAAGACATAATTGAAGAAATTCAGCAGTCGAATTAACTAAGGAAAGCTTAAGAAAATATATTTTTCACTTTCCCTTATTGAACTCGGTAATTGACGAGTCGCTTTGAACCATTTTACCGGAAGATAACTAATAGCAATGGGGACGATAATCAACAACTAGGTGCTAGGTTCTGACCCTTCGAGATCCGAATGTTTCAAGCGATGCTCTGTTAGCACTGTTAAAACGGGGTTTTGCAATATCCACTTTTTAGGAGAGTATTAATGTTGCATTTAACCTCTTTGATTGAGAGTTACCAGGCCCACCCTTGCCCACAGCGTAAGCTGTAAGGACATCATGCTATACTGTAAGTTTCGCGTACAACCATAGCCGAACGTTGAGAAAGGTAGTTCAACGGGAACTCTTTTATGATTGGTATGGTATCCAGGCCATCAGTTGTCCTTGTTTATGCACTGATCAGAGTTCCCAGAACCCAAATGCCAAAATATACTAATCGACGGAACCCAGTCGCCAAGCCAAAATATTCAACCGAACCTTAGAAAGCATATGCATATATTTCGTTTTTTTTGTCTCTGGAAAAATACAGCGGTATCTGGAAAAATACAGCGACGAACTTTAGAAGACTGTTTTGCATGCCACCATTGCTGCCAACATCTTCGACAATGCACGCGCATTCCTAATAATCTGCATGCATCATTCTTCCAGCAGGCGGCGGAAAATGTACGATAGGTGCTGTCTTCTGTGGGTCCATTTGAATAAAACAAGGACCAAGCGAAAACACAGAAACGAACACCAGCGCAAATCCATTTGGACTCCATAGTTGCTTGCCAAGTGAAAAAAAGAGAGTCACTCTTTGCAGGCCAGGCGGAGCATTTATGTCCTCAGGGTTAACCCTGATCATTTGATTGCACTCTCAGAAGTATTTTAGTGCTTAGCACTAATAGCCGCAATCACGGGTTTTGCCGGTGTCTGTCCGAAGCCATGGGTTCACTGTCGCAGGGGGGATTCCGAAGGGGCGGCCAAGTTTATTTATGACGGTCGCGCAGGCGGTCGCACTACGGAAATGATGTAAGAACACATGGAAACGGGCGACGCCAGCGATTCGGTCCGTTCCGATTCTCGGAAAAGTCGCGCTTCGACCGTGCCGCGAAGGAGGCAAGCCAGAGCAGTTAAAAAGCACAGCGTAAGCGCAGTGGTTGTGGGTTCGCCGCTGTCTCTCGGTTTGAGGGAAAGGGCGCGGAGGCCATAAATCGTGGCGAAACACGGACTGGGGAGAATGCGAGGGAGCTGCTGTTGGCGTCTTCTCGGGTCTGTACATACGCCCCATTGAATCCGCCGACCAAGGGGAGGGAATGTTTGGGCCTTAGGTTTGTGAGTTGTTTGTTTTGGAAGCGCAACCGTCGGCACTGTTTGTCTTTGTGACTGCTGGCCACCTCTAGCGTGAGCTGAGGGAAGATATTGGAGAGAGTGTAAATCGAAGATGTGTGTGGTAATGCATGAAATGTATAACGGTGATAAGCGGTCCTACGCACCAACTTTGTATTTGATTAACTATTCAAATCGGCCATATTTTTTCAACTAGCCTTCAATATTGGAGCACCTGAGAACAACATCTAAGTACACCAGACAAATTTGACACTTTAGACCTGCCATTACTGAATCCATTTCTACCAGAAAAGTGTCGCAGCCGCTGCAGAGATGAACAGATATAAATAAAATATCATCCGGCGAGATGACTGCGATGCCTTTCGTCGACCTAGAAGCCCATCGGCGAGAAACATGTGGCAGACGTATGGAAATCCTCATTGATAACTGAACCAAAGCATGCCTTCCTGAACAAAACATCCGGCAACCCATGAGCTCATAAACGGCTGGATGACGTCGTCGCGATGAATTTCTTCTGCTTGATCCCAGATGGCTTCGCGTTCTGTCAGTGCTACCTGGTAAAGGAGGTTGGTCGTGTTCGTCAGTAACAATGTGGTGCTTTGCAATCGGTGTTTATCGCATCTCTGAAGACGATGAAAAGCACGCGCTGCGCATAAACTTTTGTTAATATAGGTTAAGAATTTTATACCAACGCTGACATCAATTAAACATAAAATCATGATCGGACTAAAAAAGGGAATGTCGCTAGGGTCACGTATTACGCGAAAAAAAACACATTCTTGTGTAAAGAGCCTAATTGAAGAGTTGCTTCCAATCGGGATAATATTACTATATATAAGAAAGAGTGAAGGACTCAGAACTGAGCCTTGGGGAACATCAGACGTTAGAACACATGGCGATGATAGAGAGTCGTTAGCTAATACAAACTGAGTAGGGTTGGTCAAGAAATATTCAATCCGTCGCAGGAGATTAAAATCGATAATGAGAATCGATAATAACTTTATGCGCACCGACATTCTGGACTATTTACACGTTTCGCAATGCGAAGGAAGCGTTTTTTATGTATTCAAGAATAGTTTCATGGTCGCAGTGACCGCAGTGTCCTGTGTCATTTTTAATTTCGAGCATTGCGACACGATCATGGACTAATGAGGTGACTATATTTTGACAAAGAACTTTCGTAAAAGACATACGCATGGAGTTTTCAATGAAGAGGGCAAGTTTGGGGAAGAATGTTAAGCATTGAGACACGGGCTCTCCAGTGCTATTCATTGCTATTCATCCCTTCTTTGCAGGAAGCATTCAGAGCCCTGACAGGAGGAAAGGTAGGGATGAAGGTTGACGGAGAATACCTAAGTAATCTACGGTTCACTGAAGACATTGCCTTGTTAAGTACTTCATGGGATGAATTTCAAAGGATTGCCATTGAACTTGACGGCAAAGGTTTAATAATAAATGTGGCTAAAACGAAAATTACTCTTATACCCGGCATCCTTATACTACGCAGGAGCGAACGTCACTTCACGATAGTTACGAGGCGCTGGAAGTAGTGTCTACTTTGGACAGATCCTCTTATCCGGACACCGACACCTCTCGTCCGGACACCGAAAGCGAAACAACTCAAAGAATTAGTACGGTGTCTAGATGGGTAGGTGTGCCGACCGGCGGGGGTAACGCGTGCCTTTTTTTCATGACGCCGCAGTGGCGCCACCAGCGAAAGCCCGGTTCATGACCGTTTCCTCCGGCCGTCGCCACGCATGACAGAAAGCGACTCGCTTCACTTTTTTCCAAGTGCAAATGAGTTTATTGCAAACAAGCTGTCTTACGGGAATAGGGAAGGGATGTAAACATATTACAAAGGCAGGGGAGCCGAGTTTAAGGCTGTTTTTTTACGTACAGCGTGTTTGCTGCGTTCCCGATTTTTCAGGCAAGCAACTCCAAACACTGTTATGTCACTTCCTCGGTCTTAATTTTTTTTTCATTAAATGTTCCACGCCATCACAAGGCAACGCGAACATATATTAACACAGTGCTCAGCTGTGATTTATGCGTGTGCATGGGCGTAAGCAGACCCTGCGAATAAATAAAATAAAACGAGTGCATAAGCTTGTATTGCAAAACGGTATCTTCTAGCTGAACTTTTGAAAGTGCAATAAATGACATGCACACATTAGTGTTTTTGAGTCAGTGAAGTAACACACCCCAAAATCATGCCTATGCGTTCAAAGCACGCGTCTCTATTTCCGGTGTTTTCTTTTTTTTCGCGCGTTTTCACGGGTCAGGTTCTTGCTCTTGACCAAGAAGTGGAGGCGCATGATAGAGTAAAACTTGACGACGCTGTTAGTGATCTCAATCTTATGCTCCTCACAACCGATCATATGCGGAGGTTTGAGGTGCAGAAAAGAGGCGAAGTCTGCGAGACTTTCTCGCCTCAGTTCAGTGACTGTGAAGCAGTGACTGAAGGTCTCCTCGAGAGATGTTACGAGACTGTTCAAAGCATCAGATGGGAATATTAGGTTCCCCAAGCTTACATGGGATGTGAGAGCGGCCACAGGCGGAAGGGGAGCTTCTGGCGATGCCAGCAAAACAGTGGCACAATCGGCACATTTAGTCTTTGAAAGAAACTTTCTCGCCACGTATCCTGCCAAATAGAAAATCAGCCGCGAATCGCTTTTTCCTACCGCCAGGCTGCTGTGGTCGTTAAGCTGGCAAGCGCTGAGCATTTCGTGTGCTGCCTGCACATTCTTTATGTCCAGTAAGTCGTCCACATACCTCTGCTGCTTTTGCTATGACATTGTCGGTGTCAAGCAAGCTGTTTAGTAGACTAGGTGAAACATTCCCATGATCAGGTGACTTGGCCAAGTTCATGAACTCCAGAGTGTTTATGGAGATCAAGAACTGAACGGGGGTTGGATGGTCGTTACTTAATCCTGTCATTTGTCGCAGAACCCCAAACAGTTGCTCCAAGATGTCTTGGCTTAGTCTGGCGGTCATTAAGTACCTGTAGCCTATTTTGGACGACAGATAACCCAAGAGGGAAAGAGTGCTCGACAGCGTGACTCGGAGGCCTTCTGCAGTGCTCCAAGAATCCCTCCTTCTGAGTACAGCGTTGCCACTCATCAAAATAGGTGAGGAAGTCACAAGTCGCCGAGCTTTCGCAGAGTTCGGGCGGAGGGCGGCAGCTGGAAATCTTGAAGTCATGATGCTGATGATCTCCTGCATCAATTTGACAAGTTCATCGGTCGCGTGAACTGAACCGTGGTTGCGCTCAATCTGCTGTCTATACGTGAAAAGACACCGCCGGACATCATCAGAGAACAAGCGAAACGAATAATTTACGCGCATCTTCTCGAATGTGTCGGGCCTTACAACAGCTTTGTGCACTCTGGGCAAAGCCTTCAAACCGACATGGCTATGCTGATCTAGCTGCCATGCGGCATCAACGTGACTGATGGATGCCACGCCCTGAGGAGTTGTTAAAGGGTGCTGGAGCAAGCTGTTTCTTACATTCTTCACCAAATGGGGAAAATCGGAGACGAAGTGCAAGGAGCGGTTCTTGTCCACAGGGTGCGGCGACTTGCATACAACTTGTCCTGCTTTCCCAGAAATTCCAAAAATACGCCACATGGAACGATTCCAGCTAGCAGCGTCTGTTGTTATGAAATCCACAAAAAGTGAGGCATTTTCTGCCATTATCACACCCTCCACCGTAATTTTTGCTAGCACATCAGCTTTCACGTTCCCCTTCGAGGCGAAAGCGCCAAGCACCTGGTGCCACTTTCCCGTTAATGGTTGGAAGAGAACAACTAGGGCGTGATCCGCCAATTCTGAGCTGGAGCTAGATGAAAATTTATCGAGGTCCACCAAACCGTTCACTTTCCCGTAGTGACTGACCGTCAGGTTCTCGGAAAGTTTAATTTCATCCATCATAATGCCGCCATGACGTTGCTGCTCCGTCATGCATATGCATATTTCCTTCAAGGTAGCAAACACCCGTTTGTTGAAGCCGAATCCGCTTCGAAATCCGCGCAGGTACCGTTGGAGACACGTTCTGCCGGGCAGCAGCATGATCTTCTCCTTGCGCAGGTGCTCATAAAGCCGTTTGCTCCTCATCCGCATTATCAAGCATTCGAGCAGCCACTCGCGCTGGTACTTAAAACCCTTCGTGCTTTTCCGCTTTGAAGCATTTAAACAGGCCATGACTTGTGACTGTTGTCTTACTGGCAAATTTTCTATTCTTGACATGAGCGCGCAGCTTTCTAGTTTTGAGTTCTTCCTCCTCATCTCTTCCAGTTTTGTCTCAAGAGTAAACATATTTCGCTTCAGTCTCTTGAACTTTGCGGTTACAAGCTTTCTCTTCTTTTCGCGGTCCCTCGACCTCCGGTCCTTTGTTCTTTTGTACGACAGCTGATTTAGGAGCAACTTTTTTGCGTATAGGCAATGCAAACAGGAGTCTCTTTGACTTGTGGCGATGCCGACGCATTTGGAGCTGAATGTTGTGTTTCCGTGGATTCTTATATTCTTGGATTTCGCGAGGACGGTGTCAAGTTGGTCATTGCATTTTATGCCCTGACATGGAATCATGGCATCCATGTCAGCCAAAAGGTCCCCAACCTGTTCACGAGTTTCCAAATCCAGCTTCTTTGTTACGGCGCCTTGCACGGACACGGTGGCTCGCAGTTTTGACGCACAGTGCTTCAGGAGTATTACTTTCAGCAGAACGATGCTCTGTCCGCTTTTTCTGCAAGTCGAGAACGCAGAGGCGCCAGAATCTTCAATAGAGTGATGTGTCCAGCCGCTGTGGGATACCGTGCAGGTAGTGAAGTCAATGTCAACCGGACGAGGTGACACTTCGGTTACACACGTGGAGATACCTTCACTGGAGCTTGAAGGTACTGGATCGTCCGGCACTGTCTCAAGGTCGTGGCTGTCATTTCTGGCAGCCTTGGTTGGGCGGCAGCCTGTGGAATTCTTCGTCTTTCGTTTCGCGGTCACCTTTCTTGACAGGTAAGCAGGAGCATCGGGCAGGGCAGAAGGCACGGCATCTTTCCTTAATCGTGGGTGAGAACGTGGGAGGCTAACAATGTTGCCTTCTATCATATATTTGTAATCCCGTTCGGATAGACTCCTGGTCAAAATGCCGCTCACACACAACGGAGTGTGGCTGCAACCTCTTTTCAGCACGATGAAGAGCAAGCTCCCACCTTTTGAACAGTTCGGGACCCCGCGGCGCCGAAAACAGCGAGACTTTCAGTCCTTTTCTCGATGACTTGTAGCCGGATTTGCAGAAGAGTGCGAAACAAGTTGTGTCCTTTTTGGTCTTCATTCCGATTACTTCTCACAAAAAGCGCAGCGCCTGCTCCGCTACGGTGCTTGCATGTGGACGATGACAGACAGCAAACAGACGAGAAAAAAGGTAGCTAGTGTCGTCTGTTTATTGTTTCAATGCCAGACCGCAAAAGTGTCAGTTTCAGCTACTATTTTGACTGATAACGCAAGTAATAAGTAATGTTTTTAAACAAAAATTAGGTTAACAAAACGCGCGATGCGATTGCGACAAGTAGCAGACGATCCGCCGGTGAGCACCGGGCGGAGAACAGCAGCGCCAGTTTCGTCGTCATGAAGCGGAGGCACGCGGAACTACGCTTTGTGCCCTGCCGGTCGGCACACCTACCCATCTAGCCACCGTAGAATTAGATTGGTCGTTCTGGAGTTATCCTGATGGCAATGAACCACCGTTTACCCTCTAGAGCAAATTGTGTAGCACCCCAATCTAGCCGCTCAACACCTACGGGGCAGAAACGTGGAGGGTTCATCTTTAGTTGAATAAGAACGAAAGAGCTGCGGAATGGAAACTTGTAAGTGTAACGTTATATAGGGGACAGGAAGCGCGTCGGATGGATCAGGTAACCAGCGGGAACTAATGGTATTCTAGTACAAGTCAAGCAGAATAAATGCAAAGGCAAGAAAACTGGTTATCTCACAGGGTGACAGGCTGGACTCCAAGGGAAGGGCAACCGAAAAATAGATGGGCGGATGAGAAGTTTGTGGGGCATCAGATAGATGGCACAGGAGCAGAACAAGCTCGAAGGATATGGAAGAGTTGGTTCAGTTGCAGCTTATATTATTATTATTATTATTATTATTATTATTTGATTTCTGTTCAGTAATTTTAGGGGTGAAGTGTTTCAATATGCTTACACAACATGTTGATTATAAGACGACAGTTTAATATCTGCAGTAGTCGGTACGTAAAGCTATGTCCTGGTTTCTAATAAGCTTACTGCCAATTACAGCAAGACGAAACTTCAAAAACCCCTTGAAGATTGAGGCTTCTAGTGTTCCTTAATCAGTACTTGCACTCGTGCACTATTACGCTGACACGATATGCACTTCGACTTATCATGGCAAAACCATGGGGCAAATGTGTGCTCCAAACTTAGAGCTGCTGCCTATTTGATTTTTAATACCAAAACTTTTGCGCCGTTTTCGATCAAAAAGATCATTGTGCACTCTCTTGTGTGTGTTGAGATATGCTATAACGGTTCAAGGTTTCTGTTCCGGAAGTTGCCTACACTCATCTTCGGGCAGAGATATTTTTCATGAGGTTGGCTTGCCTTCCTTTCAAATTCTATTTACTTCTACGGTTGTGCTGCGACATTTCTGGATTTCAAACGCCCACATGTCAGCTCGCGCCTGCTTCGTAATGAACTGCGTTTTGTTGTTCCGCCTTTCAGACTAGATTTGGAGCAGCAAAATGCTGCGTGTATATCCCAAATGTCTTTCGGTTGATTCGAGGTCTGAATTGAAGCGTGTTTTAGACATGTTATAACAATTTGTTTTTTCCACCTGTCACATTTTCTTGCCGTAACCGCTCCTTGATTTTATGCTCATTTAATGTGCAACCTATTTTCAAATCATCTGTTTTCTTTTCTTTGGTTTTCAATTTATGCCGCTATATTGTATATCGTATCCACATCGCCTAGCCGACGATGCCGGGCCACGTAACACAAGCCAGTATTGGCTTAGATGGGCCCGTTTTGCTGTGCTGTTTCTTGGGTGTTTATTTAGTGTTATTATTATTATCATCATTATTATTATTATTATTATTATTATTATTATTATTATTATTATTATTATTATTATTATTATACGGCGAAATCAGAGACTCAGATGGACAGGCTTGACCTACCCTAAATTTCACCCAACTGTCATGATGGCTCATGCAAGTTGGGTGCAAGCTGGCCTACAAACAGCGCCTGTGTTTGGATAAAGGGTTAGGAAGACGGCCTTAAGAGAAGGATTTGGTAACGGCTGCACTCAACGGTTGCTTGAAAGTACGATGGCTCATATTCGAAGCATACATCTGAATGACGTGCAGTCGTCAAGAGAAAGCAGTCTACGACATGTTCTGAGAAAACAACGAATATATTTTCACTGTTAAACAGAAAACTTGCACCGCGGGCAAATATAAATATGAATTCCATTATAAGGCACACTCTCAATGCAGTTTTTTCGGGAACCATAGTACATGGTTGCGCATTGTCCGACTTGAAGTTTGTTACCATTCATGCATGATATTAATGCCCGAGAGTTATTTATTATCTTGTTTGCGCTGTTACAACATATATGCAAGCAACTATGCACCAACTATGCTTTGTGTTCTTTGCGTGCCTCTGTTCTTCAGCAGCTTCATAGCGCGCCCACTGCGGGTTATCTTGGCGTATCACGTACGTACGACAGCATCCACCGGCGCTTTTTTTGGCAGGCCTCTACGGTTCTGTTCGTCGTTACGTGGCTTCTTGTGACAGGTGTCAGCGACGGAAGAAGCCCTTGGTTGTGCCTGCTGGATCCCTACAGCCGATCGAAATCCCAATAGACCTATTTTACCGAGTTGGCCTTGATCTCCTTTGGACTTTCCCTCTGTCTGCTTCCGGGTATAAATAGATTGCGGTGGCTACGCCGTTACACGAGCGATACCCACCAGTTGTGCAACTGACATGGCAGCGTTTCTCCTCAACGACGTTACTCTGCTCCACGGTGCTCTGCGCCAGCTGCTCACTGACCATGGTCGCTGCTTTCTTGCTCGAGTAGTCGAAGAAATTCACCGACACTGCTCCATTAAGCACTACTTCACCACCGCTTATCATCCACAAACGAACGACCTCACCGAACTCCTCAATCGCACACTCACGGAGATGCTTCAATGTATCGGCTGATCACCGTGACTGATCACCGGTATCGGCTGATACCGTTTGCAACATTTGCGTATAATTCATCCCGTCACGATACAATGGGCTACTCGCCCTTATATCTTCAGTTCGGCCGTGAACCTTCTCTTCCATTTGACAGCGTACTTCCTCCGAGCACTAAAGCAAGTTCCTATGTTCGTGACGAAATATCCCGAGCTGATACCGCCCGTGATATTGCTCGCCGCCGACTGGCTTCCTCTCAAAACTCTCAAAAACGCCGCCATGATTCTATTCATCGGGATTTCCACTACTCTCCGGACTCTCTTCTTTTGCTCTGGAATTAGGCTCTGTGAGAAGCTCTTGCCGCTCTACACAGGCCCCTACCGTGTTTTGTGGCCGGTCACTTGCGTGACATACGAGGTCACCCCTGTGCTCCCACACCAACAGTTCGATATGCCCCGTACAGAAATCGTTCATGTCACTCGCATGAAGCCGTACCACTCCAGCTGTAGTTCGCTTTTCGCGCCGAGGTAATGTTGCGTATATGCCATTGAAGAGGACAACGATTGACTACAGAGTGATAGACAACGAAACTGAAGAAACGGTTGTGCTTGCCTGAATACCTACGTCTCTCATCACCACTTGTGGTTTCCCTTGTGGTAGTACTAGCCTTATGCCACATATCAATATAGACTGGGTAACAGAACAGTGGCTGTAAAAGTGATATGCAGAAAATTGAAGGAATATTGAACAGTTTGTGAACATAATAGCAGTATACAATACTAACTGCAGATTTAAAAGAGTATCATCATCATCATAATCATCATCAGCTTGACTATACACACTGCAGGGTGAAGGTCTCTCCCATATTCCTCCAATTAACCTTAAAAGAGTAGACTTAAAAGAGTAGTGGGCATACATTTTCTTAGGGCAGGGAGCGATCGGAGATGGCAAGTACGAGAGTTTTATAACGAGAATAAGAATGGTGCAGTGTGCATTTGACAACTACTATCAGGTCCTGAACCCAAGTTTACCACTACTCTCAAACGAGAAGTCCCTAACTGCTGTACCTTGCCAGTGGTCATCTATGCTACAAAAACGTTGAGGCTGGCGCAAAGGCTGAGTCTAAATTGCGCTCAACGAAACGAGCCAGGGAAAAAGATAATTGAAACGTATTTAGGTTAAGAGGAACCTGGCTTGGTAAAAAAAAACGTCACAAAACGATATAGTAGACGCAACCAAAAAGAAATTGCAGTCAAGATAAGCGATTTCCGTGAAGGTTGGATGGCAAGAAAAAGAAAATTGGGCAGCGGGCGGACGAGATTAGGAAGTTTGTTGAGGAAATAAAGTGGCCGCACCAGACATCTAATACAGGGGTTAAATTTTTATTGGGAACAGTTAATTGTGCGGTGACTAAATGTAGCTACTGGTCCTCGTTAGAAGTTATTTGATTATCTTCGATTCCGTCTGCTCTGTCTCAGAGAAACTGATCTCCAAATAACATGAATATACTGTCGCCCTGCCTATTTAACCTATATGCAGAGTGCATCATGAGGAAGGCCCGTCTGGACGAGTCTTCAGCTGGAGTGAAGATTGCTGGAAAACGTATCAACAACCTTAGATATGCGGATGATACAACTTTATTGGCATAAAGGGAAGTGGAACTCAAAAGACTTCTGATGCGCGTACAAGAAGAAAGTGAGAAGTTTGGGCTTAAACTGAACATTAAAAAGACAAAGATCATGGCGTCTTGCCCTATCAAGTCCTGGAGCTTCAATGGACAAGAAGTGGAAACTGTGACAGATTTTCTCTTCTTGGGCTCCAAGATTACCTCGGAAGGAGACTGCAGCCATGAAATTAGGAGACGCCTGCTTTAGTGAAAGAGAGCAATGGTTAGCCTTGACCGCCTAGCAAAGAGCAGACACATTAGTCTGCCAACCAAGATCCGTTTAACTCGTGCTATGGTCTTTCCAGTTGTTATGTATGGATGCGAGAGTTGGACTGTGAAAAAGGCTGACCGCCGAAGAATTGACGCGTTTGAATTGTGGTGCTGGCGAAGACTTTTGAGAGTTCCTTGGACTGCCAGAAGATCAAATCAGTCGATATTGTCGACCATAAACCCTGACTGCTCATTGGAGGGTCAAATTCTAAAGTTAAAGCTCAGCTACTTTGGTCATCTGATGAGAAGAGAGGAGTCGCTGGAGAAAGATTTGATGTTGGGAAAGGTTGAGGGTCGCCGGAGAAGGGTTAGGCAGCGAACGCGATGGTTAGATGGCATCCTCGAGGCACTGCAAATGAAGTTATGTGATGTTAGGAAGATAGTGAGACACCGGAAAGCGTGGCGTGACATGGTCCATAGGGTCACGAAGAGTCGGACACGACTGAACGACTGAACTGAACTGAACCTGAACAGCCCAGCGTAGTTTTTCGTTCTTTCGTATGCACCATTATTTAGGTTAATGATTGATTTGTTCCTGCTCCCACATGCCTTAGACAAACGATGCACGTCGTCCAAAGCGCAAACCCTGCCGAAATTCAGGCCTGCGAATGTGAGGACAGCGACAGATAAAGGCACATATTTTTATATTGCACCTCAGTAGCACGGTTTGTGAAAAACATTCCTTGTTTAAGTTGCGTCCGCTGTCTTTTATACTGTGGTGCATGCAACTATGCTCTCACTGTAATATTCAGAAAAGAATGAACCGATTTTTCCCCTTTTTTTGCAGAGGAGGCCAAGTCCACGCGCAAGTGCCCCCGTGCCAATGGTTTCTTCCCACACGTGGACCATCCACGTGTCTGTAAGGAATTCTACAGCTGCAACAATGGCAAAGCATCCACGCTTTCCTGCCAGAAGGGGCTCGCCTTCGATCCGGAAGTTGGCGGCTGCGCTTGGGCAGCCAGGGTTTCCGGCTGCGAGCATGAAGCCGTTGAGGTACGCCACATTCATTCAGCTTCCGTTGACAGTTCCAGTTATAGTGGCCTCTACAAGGAAATCAAATGGATTTTGAAAGAGCTTTATTACGATTTGATCCTCTTTACAAGCAACGAGCTCGAAACAAAAGCGAGTTGAATGGTAATTGCGTTTGCGCAGGTTTGGAAAAGTGTTGATAATATGCACAAACAACACCATCATCAGCAGCGTGGCTACATCCATGGCAGGGCAAACGCCATAATACGTCAATTGATACCGTAGCATTCTGGGCGTGTTGGTTATTCATGATTGAAAAATACCGCGCAAAAAAGGAGAGGAGAAAATGAAGGCGCATATTACACACAGAGCTCGTGTGTCCTACGTTTCTTCAGTTGTCCTCGTCCTTCTTTGCACGCTATTTTTCCACCGTCAATTGAGCTGCATCCATTTCATCTTCGTAAACTTCGTAACATAATCCCTCAATATTGCCACGTAGTGGTGAAGAGGTCGACGACACAAATGAGGGGTCGATGATTGCACTAAAGAAACTCTTTATTTGAGCTGACTTGCGCCCGCAAAAGAACTAAGCAACTCGGCGGCGGCGATAGAAACAAACGTGCTCGTCGATCGTCGAACAAAGAATGCTCGTCGCACTCGGCAACGCTCAATTTAAAGGCTGCACAGAACAATCTAGATAACGTCGCAAACCGCTACCAGCACGGGCTGGAACATTGTGGAAAGACACCCGAGTGGCCGGAACCTTCGAGACAGATCTCGGTGCATCTTGCGCTACAACAAAACTGATAAAGGTGTGACTCGCGACATCGAGCATTAACAAACAAAGATTACGGAACTGATACACGGTCCAGAATCCGAGGGATAAGCCTGTATGCCGGCGGCTGTTAAAAAACAACAAATACTGTTTTGAAGGTTTAGCGGCATTACTCCCCCCTTAAAAAAACATCGCCTCGATGTTCCAAAACAAAGAAACTTAAACATAAACACTGCAAAGTTTAAACACCACAGATTCTTTAACGCGCGTAATACGGCTTTAGTCGTACAACATGTACAATTTCGGGGCGTGCGCGTCGCCGTTGTGATGCTGACGTTCCGTCGGGAATGACTTCATAGTCCAGTGGTCCGACGCGGCGAAGGATTTTATATGGCCCAAAGTATCGACGCAACAACTTTTCACTTAATACGCGACGACGAATTGGTGCCCAAACCCACACTTGGTCTCCTGGATTGTAATCTGCGTGGCGTCGTCGTAAATTGTATCGTCGGCTGTCGGTGCGCTGTTGGTCTTTAATACGCAGCCGTGCGAGTCGTCGGGCTTCCTCTGCACGCTGCAGGTAGGCGGCGACGTCAAAGTTGTCTTCGCTGGTTACGTGCGGCAGCATTGCGTCGAGCGTCGTCGTGGGCTCCCTGCCGTACACAAGCTTAAACGGGGTCGCTCTGGTCGTCTCCTGGACTGCCGTGTTATACGCGAAGATCACGTACGGCAAGATGGCGTCCCAGGTCTTGTGTTCAGCGTCGACGTACATAGCGATCATGTCCGCGATCGTTTTGTTCAGGCGCTCCGTAACGCCATTGGTCTGGGGATGGTACGCAGTTGTTCGTCGATGGCTTGTGTGACTGTATTCCAGGATGGCTTGCGTCAACTCTGCCGTAAACGCCGTTCCCCTGTCCGTGATGAGCACCTCTGGGGCGCCGTGTCGCAAGAGAATTTGTTCGACAAAAAATTTGGCGACTTCTGCCGCGGTACCATTTGGTAGTGCTCTTGCTTCGGCGTAACGGGTAAGGTAGTCAGTGGCCACGATGATCCACTTGTTACCCATAGACGAAGATGGAAAGGGGCCGAGGAGATGTATCCCAATTTGTTGAAAGGGCAGGATTGGGGGCGGAATCGGGTTTAGTAGTGTTGCTGGTCTGATCGGCGGCGTCTTGCGTCGTTGGCACTCACGACACGTCTTCACGTAGTGGGAAACTTCGGCAGGCAGTCGCGGCCAGTAATACTTCTCCTGGATTCGACGCAACGTGCGAGCAAATCCGAGGTGGCCTGCTGTGGGCTCATCCTGCAACGCCTGCAGAATTTCTTGCCGAAGGGTTTTAGGCACTACGAGAAGCTGCGCGGTCTTGCTGGGTGCAAAGTTCTTCTTCACGAGGAGGCCATTGCTTAACGTGAAGGATTATAAATGTCGCCTGAACACACCAGGAGGGGAAGCGGTCTTTCCTTCCAAGTATTCGGCTAGCACTTTCAGCTCAGGGTCCGATCGTTGTTGTTCTGCGAAACTGCTGGCGCTTATCGGTCCCAAAAAGGCGTCGTCGTCATCGTCCTTCGGGGGAGAATCGACAGGAGCGCGGGATAAGCAGTCTGCGTCGGAATGCTTCCGGCCCGACTTATAGACTACAGTCATGTCAAATTCTTGAAGTCGTAGGCTCTATCTGGCAAGGCGGCCGGAAGGATCTTTCAAATTAGCCAGCCAGCAGAGCGCGTGATGGTCGCTTACCACCTTGAATGGTCGGCCGTATAGGTATGGACGAAACTTAGAAGTAGCCCAGATGATCGCAAGGCACTCCTTCTCGGTCGTCGAGTAATTGACTTCGGGTTTTGTGAGGGACCTGCTAGCGTAGGCGATTACTTGTTCCTGTCCGGCACTCTTCTGGACGAGAATGGCTCCTAGGCCTACACTGCTCGCGTCGGTGTGAATTTCGGTGTCGGCGTTTTCATCAAAGTGGCCAAGTACAGGAGGGCATTGCAGGCGGCGCTTAAGTTCGTCAAAGGCCTCTCCTTGCGACGCTTCCCATTTAAAAGGTACGACAACTTTGTAAGCTGCGTCAACGGTTCGGTGATCCGCGAAACGTTTCTGACAAATCGTCGATAGTAAGCGCACAGCCCAAGGAATCGGCGCACAGCTTTCTTTTCGGCAGGCGGTGGGAATTGTGCGATTGCAGCTGTTTTCTCCGGGTCTGGGCGAATACCGTCCTTGCTAACGATGTCACCTAGGAATCGGAGTTTTTCGTAGGCGTAGTGACACTTCTCTGCTTTTAGCGTTAGCCCCGATGACTTGATGGCTTCCAGCACTGTCTGTAGTCGTTTTAGGTGGTCTTCAAAGTTTGACGAGAAGACAACAACGTCGTCCAAATATACCAAACAAATTTGCCGCTTCAAGCCTGCCAGGACTGTTTCCATTACTCGTTGAAACGTGGCTGGTGCGGAGCAGAGGCCAAATGGCATCACCTTAAATTCATAAAGGCCGTCCGGTGTGATGAATGCGGTCTTCTCGCGATCTCTTTCGTCGACCTTAATTTGCCAATATCCGCTCTTCAGGTCCATCGATGAGAAGTACCTTGCATTGCAGAGCCGGTCAAGAGTGTCGTCGATGCTGGGAAGCGGGTAGAAATCCTTCTTCGTTGTGCTATTCAAGCGGCTGTAATCAACGCAGGAGCGAAGGGTGTCGTCCTTCTTCTTCACCAAAACGACTGGTGCCGCCCAGGGGCTGTTCGATGGCTGGATTACGTCATCACGCAGCATTTCCTCAACTTGATCGCGAATGGCCTGGCGTTCTCGCGGCGATACACGATACGGGCTTTGGCGCAGAGGTCGGGTGTGTTCGTCCGTTATTATGCGGTGCTTGGCCAGTGGTGTTTATCCTACCTTCGATGACGATGAGAAGCACTCCCCGTAGCTTCGAAGCTGACTGAGAATCTGGTCTTTCCTGTTGTTGGTCAATGCCGGGTTGATGTCAAATGGGGGCTGACGGAATAGGTCCGGTGCGTCTTCCAGCGTTTGGTCGTGGAGGGCGAATACATCTTTGAGGTCCGCTAATTCGTCGAGAAAAGCGATCGTCGTGCCCTTCTTGAGATGCCGGTATTCTTCGCTGAAGTTTGTTACCAGAACCTGAGCTTGACCTCTCCGGAATTTCGTGATGCCTCTTGCGATGCCGACACGTCGTTCTAAGAGCAATTGGATATTTCCTTCGACGATGCCTTCAGCGGTTTCGATGTTGGCGCTACCTACGCAGACTGCGATACTTGATCGGGCGGGACGTTCAATTCTTCATCTAGGACGTTTAGAGGGATGTGTTGCATCGACGTCGTCGTAGCAGGAATGGCTTTGTCTGCAGAAAGCTTGATGAGCTTGGATCGCAGATCGATGATAGCCCTACGTTCATTTAGGAAGTCCATGCCTAAAATCACGTCGCGGGAGCACTGCTGCAAGGCCACAAAGCTGGTGGGGTAAGTGCGCCCATTTACGGTTATTCTTGCAGTGCATCGTCCCGATGGAGCAATCAGGTTGCCACCTGCTGTGCGAATCAGCGGGCCATCCCAAGCGGTGGTAACCTTTCTGAGCTGAGAGGCTAACGGTCCACTAACGACTGAATAGTCAGCTCCGGTGTCTACTAAGGTGTCTACTAGTACTCTGCGACCGTCGATATCAACTTCAAGGTCACTTGTTAGCGTCCTCGCATAGCACGTGGGCCTTAGTGTCCGATCTCGGCTCCGTCGTTGCTTCAGGTCATGGCCGGGGCATACCATTGTTACTTCGCTGGGCGGCGGTGTCGGCTTGCACTCTGATCGTGTTGTCGTCGGTGTCGTCGTGTGGAGCGGTGATGAAATGGTTGCGTCGTCGTTAGTGGTTGTCTGCGGCGGAGGATGTTCGTGTTTTCGCCGTTGAGCAACCTCCCCTCCAAAGGTTGCTCTGTTTAGTTTCCCCTGCGCGGGCTTGGGGACCTTCCGCGCATACTCTCATCATAGGTACGGCCTGGCGACGCAAAGCGGGCCCTGTACGGCGATGGAGATCTTAACCGACGGCTTGGTGGCGCAATCTCACCTCTACGCAGATAGTTGTCAGTTTCTTGTGTTCGTTCACCTGGGCGTGGTCGTGGAGCGTCGACTGCAAATCCGCGGAGACCGATTCGTCGGTGCGGGCAGCGGCGCAGAATGTGGCCGGCCTCACCGCAGTGGAAGCATAATGGCCGGTTGTTTGCAGTCCTCCAGGCGTCGCACTTCCTGGGGTTTGGGGGTAGTTGGTATGCTTGGCGGGCGGGGGCCAAGGGGCGGTTTTCAAGAAGAGGACGGTAGCGGCGAGGGTTCGGAAAGTCATCACGTCGGGGCGCAGGGTGACGTAATGCACCAGCGTAGTTCATTGCTGTTGCCTCTTGTGCTGGAACAGTCGCAGCCGTCGCTTGAGGAACGCCAAGCACCTGCTGGACTTCTTCACGGACGACGTCCGCGAGCGTCGCCACCTGGGGTTGTTGCGATGATGGCGTCAATCGGCGGAGCTCCTCTCGCACGATTTCCCGGATGAGGTCCCGAAGGTTCTCTCCACTCGCAGATGCGCTGGGGTAGTGGCTTGAATAGTCTGGTTGAAGTGGTCGCTCGTAGTGGCGCATCCGGGTGTACAACATCTTCTCGATGGCAGACGCTTCCGTTTCAAATTCCGCTACGGTTTTTGGCGAATTTTGGACAAGATTTGCAAAAAGCGATCCTTTGACGCCTCGCATTAAAACTTTGACTCTCTCACATTCAGTCATGTTAGGGTCGGCGCGGCGAAAGAGGCGCTTCATCTCTTTAACGTACGCCAGGACAGGCTCGTTTGGAAGTTGAAGTTTTGACTGAAGGAGGGCCTGTGCTCTTCCCTTTGGGACGACGCTTGAAAAAGCTGTCAAAAACGCTTCCTTGAAAATGTCCCAGTCCTTCATAGCTGCCTCATTATTTTCGAACCAAACTCGGGCATGTCCTTGATGAAGAAAGTAGACCTGCCTGTGTTTCGCAGCGTCGTTCCAGCCGTTGAATTTTGCCACACGGTCGAAAAGGTCCATCCAATCTCCAGCATCTTCATCCGGTCGTCCATGGAAGCAAGGGGGCTGACGGGGTTGGACGAAAACAACCGGTGCTGTAGGCTGGGCCATTGTCAGCGTTGATGCCTTCCGCGATCGAATGGGGTCAGGCAGCAGACCGTGTTCGGGTTGTAGGCCTTGAAGTCGGCGGCTGGCTCGGTGACCTGTAGGCTGGTCTTCCAGGGCGACAGGAACACGGCTTGGGTCTTCCTTTGAAGGATCAAAGGCAGCACCTCCACCAGATGTCACGTAGTGGTGACGAGGTCGACGACACAAATGAAGGGTCGATGATTGCGCTAAAGAAACTCTTTATTTGGGCTGACTTGCGCCCGCAAACGAACTAAGCAACTCGGCGGCGGCGATAGAAACAAATGTGCTCGTCGATCGTCGAACAAAGAATGCTCGTCACACTCGGCAACGCTCAATTTAAAGGCTGCACAGAACAATCTAGATAACGTCGCAAACAGCTACCAGCACGGGCTGGAACATTGTGGAAAGACACCTGAGTGGCCGGAACCTTCGAGACAGATCTCGGTGCATCTTGCACTACAACAAAACTGATAAAGGTGTGACTCGCGACATCGAGCATTAACAAACAAAGATTAAGGAACTGATACGCGGTCCAGAATCCGAGTGATAAGCCTGTATGCCGGCGGCTGTTAAAAAACAACAAATACTGTTTTGAAGATCTTGCGGCATTATATGTATACTTGCCGTCCCTGCCTACGTTTGTTTTCGCTCATAATACAGTCGGTTACGCTTAGAACTATCGATATATTCTCTTCGCATCTTGCCCATTATTTTCTCTTCATTTCGATTAAATATTATAAACTAGCGTTTCTTCCCTCAATACTGCACGCTTCTGTTACGCCTATTACTTTCCTTTCCGCACCTCAATTCGTTGCCCTCATTTACCCCGAATTCTTTTCTTTTACCGCCTTCTAGAATACGGGTTCGCGAGCCATAGTCTTTCTTAAAAACACCGCTTTATTCCAGAGCAACAGAAAAGTATAAAATAAAAAAGGAACAACATGGACAAAACCGAACTGAAAACATGCCGTCGAGTTTTGCGACGATGGACTATCAAGAATAAAACGGAACAAGGTTATGGGCTTTACTGCGACAACACGAAACACACTGCGGCGCGAATAGGGTGAGTAATAGGGCCAAAGCGTTAACGGCAGTACAAAAACATTCCTTCTCTCGTAGCAGCAACTTACGCTAATATTCCTAAGCCATTCTTGTAGGCAATGCTTCCGTCTTCGTCTGGCAGGACTCCGCTCCGTCATCTGTGACATACAGTCGAGCGCGATTTGAAGGTTATCGCGCGAGCGTTGACCGGGAACATGAACAGCGCCATGGCCCAGAATTCTCTGCCGAGGCGAGGGAGGTATCAAGCCAGCTTCCCTCGCTCTTTTTTGCTGTTCCTTCAGCAGCCGTCACTCCCTGCTGGGACATCACTTCCTTTTTTTTTCTTTTCTTACTTTTGGTTCTGCGAACAGGCAGTGATCGTTGTGCGCACGACGTATTCTTCGGTATTATCTAAAATTGAACCCTTTATCGCACCAAATAGAAAGCTTAGAATAGAGAGAAAATGTGGTGCGTTTGTCGCGGGGAGGGGGGGGGGGGGATGGTTGTTGTATGGAACAGCGAACGAGGGAGAGAATAGTGCGAAATCATAATTTTTCCTGTTCCAAATTCGGCCGCCAGGTGCCTGGAGGGCTAGGCTGGTCGATGCTCGCGCGATAACCTTCAAATCGCGCTCGACTGTACATCACGCCGGCCTGTGTCGCTCGCTGGCCACCCTTCGCTGGCCCGCCGCCCGGCAAAAAGCCTTGAGCCTTGCTTCACACGCGCTTATCTGCCTTTGGCTTCGCGCCGATAACATGCCGCCCCCGCTCCAGGCAGCTTGCTCGTGCTTACTCACGCTGCCCGGGCAAACACCAGCACAACTGGAAAAAGCGTGCGCGGTATGAAGCGCTAAAAGGGGCTGTGCGCCCCACACTCCCCCCTCTCAAGACCGGGGACCTCCCGAGGCGTAAACAAAGAAATACCGCGGGAAAAGGACGGAACCGGTACTGCTGCTGGTGGGGTGTATGCTTGGAGGTATCCGCCGAACATGGGTAGCCGTAATGCCTGGTAGGTCAAGTGGTTCTATGTGGCTAATGGACGACCGTGGTACGCTCGGAGATCAGTCCCGTTGACTGGTTCGATTTCTCGGCAACCCTGCACAGGACAAATAAAGTACAATAGCCGAGGCACGCGCTTTGTTATCGTGTAAGGGCCAGTCCATCGCGGTGCGAGAGAAGCAGCAAACCCTTAGTGGGTGCATGCGGCGAAGGACTTTGTCGCCGACTGTGAACTCCAAAGGTCGCCTTCCCTTGTTGAACTGGTTGCAGTGTTTCAGGTGGGCGAGGTCAAAGTTCTCCCTTGCCTCCTTCAGCCTCGGCCAAGCGGCTGGAAAGATCATGCGCGAATTTAGAATAGCTAAGAGCCGGTAAATCAGAGCCATTCAGATCATTCTCAATAGGGAACCTGAGCTCATGACCAAGGAGAATGGCCGCTGGCGTAAAACATCTTGACCGGTTTACCATGGTTCTTGTGGCGAAAGCCATCTCCTGGATACGACCGCTCCATTCCTTGTGCCGCTCCGTGAATGCCACCATCATAGTCTTGAGATTTCGATTCACTCACTCCGTTATATTTGCTAGAGGGTGGTAGGGCGTAGTCGTTTTGTGCTGCACCCCAGGAGCTTTGCAGGTGTCACTGAATATACTACCGGTGAAATACGTGGCATTATCAGTTATCACTGATAATGCCAGCTGAGCTGGGAAGCCAAAGCGGGTGAAAGTTTCTAGTAGCTTATCCCAAGTTATCTTAGAGTCTAGCTTACTTAGGGGGTACAATTCTACCCATTTCGAGAAATGATCAGTGAATACTAACAAATAGCGATTCCCTTTCACTGATCTGGAATAGGGACCCATTACGTCGCAGGCTACGATTTCCCACAGGTATCGGTTCTCTACAGGTTGCATGAGGCCCGGTAGTTTCCCTCCCCTAGGCTTCGCGGTCTGGCAGGTATAAAAAGTAGCATCAGGTCGCACTAGGTCACTAGCACCAGGTCGCACCCCAATCCTGTTTATGCAATTCCATCGACACGCGGTTTGCTTTTTTTTTTGTCCGGTGGAGAATTGCGAGGCACCGGATTTGAACCCCGGTCCTGTTGCATGCGAGGTGGATATTCTACCGCTACGCCACTGCGGCGCGGGTTAATTATTGGCGGCATGGTGGTTCGGTTGAATTGGTAAAATGCGCCGAACGAACCACACCACAAGAAAGAAGACGAGACACAGGCACCACTCACATTTGTGAGTGGCGTTCGGTGCAGTTTTTTTTTTAACCATTCAAGTATGCACCAACCAGCCCAAGAAGCGATGTTATGCGGTTATCTTCATGCCTGCGATATCTTCGGCAGCGCAGATCACAGAAGCGGTACATAACCCTTATGATATTACTAAAAAAAACGGAAAGGTTCAGAGGAGAGTAACGAGGACTATTCAGAACTTGTACAAAGGATAAAAAATGGGTGTCAGAATATCCGATGTAAGACAGGCTTGAAGCGTAGACACTATATTCAATATGGACATCGACAAATATATCTAGTTATTGTAAGCCAAAATTTTTCCAAATGGGAGGAAATGCCACGATAGCATTTTGAAAACATATTTGGTAGTCTGCCCGAGCGCCACCTTTTAAGATATGCATATGAGATTGAATGTTTCTGATTGAGAAATAGTCTGTATGATTAGGCGCTAGAAGGCTAACAAATGTGTAAAGGTTGCCGCACGCTCATAATATACTCTTCCTAACAAGGTTGCCTGGTGTCATCGACGGTACCGGAACCATGGAAGAATGCAAGCATTAACCTCATTCATAAGAAAGGGGACTCTAAGGACCTTAAAAATTAAGATCAATCAGCTTACTGTCTGTTACGTGTAAGGTATTTACTAAGGTAATCGCTAATAGAATCAGGACAACCTTAGACTGCAATCAAGCAAAGGATCAAGCAGGTTTTCGGAAACGGTACTCTACTATCGATCATATCCATACCATCAATCAGGTGATAGAAAAATGCTCGGAATATAACCAGCCCTTATACATAGCATTTATTGATTACGAAAAGCATTTGACTCAGTTGAAACCTCGGCGGTGATGCAGGCATTGCGAAATCAGGGGGTAGACGAGCCGTACGTGAAAGTGCTGGAAGATATATATAGTGGCTGCACAGCAACCATAGTTCTGCATAAAGAAAGTAACAAAATTCCCATAAAGAAAGGTGTTAGGCAAGGAGACACAAGCTCCCCAGTACTATTCACAGCTTGCTTAGAGGAAGTATTCAGAGGCTTGGAATGGGAGAAGTTAGGGATAAGGGTAGATGGAGAATAGCTCAGTAATCTGCGATTTGCTGATGACATTGCCTTGCTAAGCAACTCGGGGGATGAACTGCAAATAATGATTGATGACCTAGACAGTAAAAGTAGAAAGGTAGGCTTGAAAATCAATATGCAGAAGACTAAGGTAATGTTCAACAGCCTCGGGAAGGAACAGCAGTTTACATTAGCTAGCGATGTACTGGAAGTAGTAGGCGAATATGTCTACTTAGGACAGGTAGTAACCGCAGATCCTGACCATGAAAAGGAAATAACAAGAAGAATAAGTCTGGTATGGAGCGCATTTGGCAAGCACTCGCAGATTATGACTAGCAGCTTACCGGTATCGCTCAAGAGGAAAGTATACAACACTTGCATCTTACCTGTACTGACCTATCGGGCTGAAACGTGCAGGCGAACCAAGAGAGTTCTACTTAAGTTGAGGACAACCCATAGGGCTATGGAACGAAAAATGGTAGGGGTAACATTAAGAGATAGGAAGCGTGCAGAGCGGGTCAGAGAAATAACTCAAGTTACCGACATTCTAGTGGAATTTAGGAAGAAATGGGCATGGGCAGGACATGTAGTTCGAAGAGAGAATAACCGATGGTTGCTTAGGGTAACAAACTCGATTTCAAGGGAAGGACGCAGGGAAGCAGGGGGCGGCAGAAAGTTAGGTGGGCGGATGAGGTTAAGAAGTTCGCAGGGGTCAAGTGGATGCAGCTAGTACAGAACTGATTTATGTGGAGAAATATGGGAGAGGCCTTCGCCCTGCAGTGGTTATAGTCAGGCTGATGATAATGATGATGAACAAGGTTGCCCACTTCCACAAAGAAACGCCGGCTAAATTATCTGTTTTTCATTAATCAGCTCTCTCTCTTCATCAATGCGAAATAATCCACACAGATCCAAGCAACGTTGGCCTTGGCGCCGTCCTTGCTGCGGGGCAAGACGGCGTTGACAGAGTAATAGCCTATACTAGCCCTTTCGCGTGCTGAGGCGAACCACTCTACGACCGAAAATGAATGTTTAGCGGTAGTGTGGGCCACCGCTCAGCTTCACCCGTGCCTGTATAGAAGATCGTGTCGTCAGCGATCCCCACTGCTTGTGTTCGTTCAAGAATTTGAAAGGGCCTTGCAGCCGCTCAGCTGTTGGGAATTACGCCTGCAAGAATTCCATTTCGCCCTCACTTGACCGGAAGCACACGGACACTCACAGCCTGCAACACGCTCCAGTCGATCCACATCCGCAAACCGCCGCGAACGACGAAGCTTCTTCGGAGCAGTCAGCACGTCCGCCCTCATGTCCAGACACCGTGCCGACCCAGATCTGCAGCTGCGTGCTCATCGAGGATCTCTAAGGAGGGCACCCGGTTATGCTCCGACACCTAGCTTGGGGCTTTCATACATGTGCAACCTGAGTGTTGTGCTCTACAAAAGGAATACTGCTTCCAGTAGAAGAACCTAAATTCTCGTCATACCATCCGGTCCATGAGAAGAGCTAACTTCTACATATTACGAAGAACCAACGTCCGACCATCTTTGTTTTACTCGCACCCTGTCCAGTGTATGGCAGAGGTATTACTGGCCACAGCTTGTGTCCAGCGTCAAGGATTACTTAAGTACCTGCCGGCAACGCCAGCGGCAAAAGACGACTGCGCTACAACCTCACAGCATGCTTAAGATATCGATCCAACACAAATACCGTTCGGCAAAGTAGGCATGACCTCCTGGTACCTTTTCCTCTTTCATCGACCGGTCAGAAGTGGATCGTAGTTGTCAAGAGTACTTGACTGGCTGCGCCGGGATTCTTGCATCTATCTAATTTCCCAACGAGACCATGCTTACTTTTCGCGGGAAGAAATAATGCCAAATGCATAATACCGCGTGGTCGCCGCCTTAAAAACGAAGAAGCGGCTATTGGCGCGGGAGGAGCGCTGGCGCTAGACCATGTTCGGAGATTAAAAAGCCTTCTTTGTGGATCCGCCTGCAAATGTCTGTACGTCTACGCGACGCTCTTCACTCGACGCCTGTGCTCGTTAAGTCAAGACAATATATTAGTGAAAAAAAAATGGTTGCGTAAATTTAAGAATCAACCACACGTCACAACACAGATAGCCAGAAAGGGAAAGATTCAACAGCCTTAGGTCGCACCGGACGCGAAATTTGGAGATCATAAATTGAGGTTCCTCTGGGGTTGTTTCCTTTAATACTACCACCCAGTTATCTATTCAATTACAATAATTTACTTTAATGTACTAAAAACAAAACATTCTTACCATTTAATTGATCTTGGTGGCTGTTTGCACTCTTCTTATGCATCTCATCAGAAGCCTTCACTTTAGAATGCCCTGCAAGGGTTGTGCACTGGTAGGGCACACGACAACTGTGCCCAAGGATGCGAGATCGAATCTCAGCCTCGGCGACCGCTTTTCAGTGGAGATGACCAGCAAGGCGTCTGTGTGCTGTGCGATGTCAGTGCACGTTAAAAACCCCATGTGGTCGAAATTTTCGGAGTGTTCCACCACGGCGTCTCTCATGGTCTGAGTCGCTTTGGGACGTTGCACCTCACAAACCCAACCATTTTCTCGCTGAATACACTGCTCCTGCATTTTAGTGAGAAAAACGTAACTACCTAAGCTTTTTTCAAAGCGGCTCTCGGAAGAAGGAAGTGCATAACAGCCGCTCAATCTCATATGATGCCAACTAGTGTGTTTTCTTCTTGTGTCATGCAGGTGTCCGTTGAAGGTGCTAAGGACCAGTCGTACACGGAGGAAAATTAGTAGTTGAGAAGAAGATGACAACTTGTGGTGGTGCTACGCGGCGTGTATGGAAATAAAACAGCAAACGTTTTCCAAGTAACGTTAAGCTCTCTCTCTTGTTGGGCACTCAGAACCCAAAACAAACCTAGGGCATCACGCATTGATTCAGGTTTGCTCTGTTCTTGTTTCGCATTATCAGCTACTAGATAGAGCCCTATAGGCTAAGGTGCTTTGTTATTAAAATTTAGGATAATTAGGCTGGGCGCAGACCAAAAAGCAGCCTTTCTTCCGTAATCCTAGCATCCTGGTTATTCGCTGACTTGTGGGTTTCGAGTCCAGTACACAACGAACCGTTCAAATTCCCAGACACAAGAGCCTGTCAATACAGGCGATCATGCCTCTGTAAAACTGCAACACACTCCCGTGCCTTGCAGTAAACATCGCCGTCTTTGTGAAATTTCATCTGCTCCGTTGTTTCATTTCACGTAGAGGAGCCTACATATTGCTTGGCGGCGCAACATGTAAGCTCCTTAGCAGAGGCTAGACTATAGGCTTTGCAAATACGCGGCGTCATCTGGGCAGGCAAGGTCCTCGAGCATTGTGTCGAGCGAATCCACCAGGTTCGCGATAAAAAAAAGAGGAAGCCATTAATATGACGGCCTGAGAGGCGTGTTGTTGATGACTTGTTGATACGGCGCAAAGATGAGACAAGAAAGCAAAGGACACCACATGCGCACACTACCAACATTTTATTATAAGAAAAAGGGACATATTGCCACGTGGTGGTGACATTGCCATTGGTAAAAAATGAATAGAGGATCTCCGCAGAAATCAACTCTTTATTGGTATCACTTGCGATCGCAAAGGAACTAAGCAATCGGCGTCGGCGATAGCAACAATCGTGCTCAAAGGTCTTCGATCTACGAATGCCCGTTTCACTCGTGAGCGCTCAATTTAAAAGCGCCGTAGAAAGATCTCGATATAACCCCGAGCAGTGACTTGTGACGTACTTGTGAAATAGCGAACTTGTGAAATAGTGAACGACTGGCTATACGGCGGCGTAGCTCGAGTCGCTGTAAACCTGAAAGGAATTTCAAACATGATACGCCAGTGCTGTAATGGTATGAAGGATGAATAAATCTGGCGGCGTGGTTCTGCAAAAGTTCTAGTGCATTGGTGAGGTAAGCTTGATGTGGCTGCCAAATGAGTGATGCATATTCTAGTTTTGATTCCACCAATGGATTTGTTAACTGAAGAAGTGATGTTTGTTATATGAGTTTTGCAGGACATATCAGCGCACAGAGCTACGCCTAAATATTTGTATGATAGCACTGGTAGCACGGGAACGGAGGCAATTTGATACAGAAGTAAAACTTATTGCTGGACTAGTTGGTTCATGATCGTACTGGACAAAGGATAAAGGAATATGAGGGGTTACGGCGGTGATGAAAAGACAGTAAATTGCATTTGTGAGCGCTTAGTTCCATTTTCCAAATTTCGCACCAATTCTGAATCTTGTTAAGGTCGTTTTGAAGGTATAATTTCACAGAGGTGTTATTAACTGTTTGATAAAGAACACAATCAATCGTAAACGCGCGTATATTAAAGGACACCCGAAAGGGTGAATTATTTAAGCATATTAAAAAGAGAAGGGGACCTAGTATGGAAACTTGAGGGACTCCAGATGTTACAGGAAGGGAGCTGGAATTATATTAATTTACGAAGATGGATTTAGTGCGGTTAGTTAGAATTTCGGTAATTCATATAACCACGTTAGTATCGAGGTTACTCTAAGGTAACGTGTGTAAGAGGCGTTTGTGAGGAACTTTATCGAAAGCGTTTTTAAAATAAAGATAGCCTCACTTTGCAGGTTAAGATCTAGGTTGGCATGCAGGTCATGTATAAAAAGTGCTAGTTGAGTATCACAAAAAATCCTTCCCAGAACCCGTGCTGTGCGGAATGAAAAGAATTGTTTGAATCCAGAAAGACCCATGATATGGGAGAATATGACGTGTTCCATGATCTTACGAGGCACACTTGTTTAAGAGGTTTAACGGAGAGACGAGAAGTAGGAGTAGGGTTTTTTCCCAATAATGATATAGCTGGAATACAGAGGAATTCTAAAGCTGGTTGGAATAATTTTGTTAGCGGTAAAAACTCATGGACAAAAAGAACGCGGTCCACAAATGACGCCTGCTTGGCAGCGTGTCCGGCATCGTGGCAGCTAAGGGTGGCAGGCATCGTAGTTAAGGTAATAAACGGCATACACAGGCCTACGCGTCTATATGTAGACATGATGACCAGGCAGACGAAAGCTTCTACTAAGATGTAGCATGGCAGTGGGGTAAGGAAAACCGCACTATACTAATGGGTGAATTGAATGCCAATACAGGGAAAATGCCGGCTGGAGAGCAGACAATGGGTGAATATGGCATTGGTTCTAAGAATATCAGAGGGGAGTTGCTAGTTCAGTTTGCCGAGCGGAATAAGATTAGAATTATTAATACTTTCTCCGGCAAAAGAAAGAATCTGAAGTGGACATGGAAAAGCGTTAACGGGGAGACTAAAATTGAGTTGTCTTCATACTATGTTCAAACCCCGGCATTATGAAGCATTTAGAGGTAGTTAGAAAGGTTCAATGCAGTTACCACAGGATTGTAAAGTCCCGCAATAATACAAATTTGAATAAGAAATGGAACAGATTAGTAAGGAAGAAGCCTATCCACGAATTAGCGGTGAGGAGGATGGCACAAGAATTCAGGATCTTGCTACAGACTGGATGTTCAGTTTTACCAAGGATGACGACCTTAGCCTAGAAGCAATGAACAATAATTTCGTAGGTATCATTACTGAGTGAGCGGTACAAGTAGGCGGTAGGCTAGTTAGAGAGAATGCCGGTAAAATATCTAGGTGGAGGAAATGTTTAATTTAAACGCCAAAATATAAACGCTTTCAACGCAACAGACAGCATAGACCTGCCAGCGGAAACAAGCGGAAAGTGGCGTACATAAACCCTCCTCGGCGTACTTTGCTAAAGCCGAGGACAAGTGTGTGGCTATGGCGTCGGTTAGCCTTCATTGTAAGGAATTTGACCTTTTAGAAAAGTCGTTAGTTAGGCCTTGACTTTGAATTGGCTTTGTATTTTCGTCTTCATCTTCTTCCCAATGTCTTGCATTCCACCGGTTGGGTTGTGCGCGAGCTTTTCGGAAGGAGTCTTCGCTGTTTTCTTCCGATCATAAACATTCAGTTGATAGTCCAGCCTTGTCCTGTCCCCTCTTTGATTCTGTGTCTCGTCTTTTGGCTGGTTAAGTATGAATACATTAACGACTTGCCTTCCACAGTAATGTCTACCATACGCCTTTTCGCGGACGATTGTGTAATATACCGCCATATAACTAACACCGACGACACTGCTGTCCTTCAAAATGATCTTACTAGCGTACACCAATGGTGCTCAGGGGGGCTAATGTCTCTAAACACTACAAAGAAAGCACTACTTTCTTTCCATCGCCGCCGAAATTATACTCCGCATTCTCATAAAATTAATGATTCTGCCGTTACTTCCGCTAACTCTTTTAAATACCTTGGTATTAACCTCACTAGCGATTTATCACGGACGTACCACGTCAACCACATAATAAATTCATCTAACCGAACAATTGGCTACCTTCGTCGTAATCTACGCATGGCTCCTTCTTCCTTAAAACTGTTAACTTACAAAACACTTGTGCGACCTAAACTTGAATACGCTAGTGCTATCTTTGATCCTCACCAAACTAACCTTTTCACAGCTCTTGAATCTGTACAGAACCGTGCTACTCGTTTTATCCTATCAAACTACTCAAGATATTCTGGCATATCTGCATTAAAGCTTCAACTTCAACTTCCTTCTCTCGCTTCCCGTCGCCAAATTTCACGCCTCTGCCTTTATCAAGTGAGAACTGCAGTGACGGCCCTGAAAATAAAGAATTATTTTAGTGCAAGAGAAGCAGCTTAGGATGCTTTTCACTTCGTGCCGCAAGTGTTTAGCATCTTGCACATATCATGTGCAGTGCAGAGGAACTCTTTTTTATGTGCAAACACTCTGCAAGTCAGGCCACATGCTTTCGTGGAAAAATCAAGACTGCATTCAGCAGCTCCCTGAGCTGAACATACGGCTTTCTTCAGCCATATTGTTTTCTGGGTGCAACCCCACAGTTACCCTCCGGATGCTTTCACTTATTGGAGTACAAGTTTTTGGAGAAAGGACATTTTTTAATATGCAACGTTCTCACCTTTGGCCTGCAATTCAGACAGTAAGTAAATTTCTTAAAAGTATTTTGAGTAATTCACCAGAAGTGCTTATTATTCGTGGAATTTTTAAGGTGTGGAAAAAGGAACAGCAAATGTTGCTTGCAAGTGTAGGACAGCAAAAGGTGAAACTTGCTGGGGACGGCAGGGCCGATTCACCTGGATTCAGTGCTAAGTTTGGCACCTACTCCTTCCTGGACCTTGAGAGCAACAGAATACTGCATTTCGAGCTTGTGTAGGTTTGTTTGAAGTTTGGCATGCTTTTATAGCATGCTGTATTTGTAACAATCAGGGCCAACAAATAGTCCTGTGCACTGAATTGTCACTTCACATTCATTCTGGTTTCAGAGGACATACCATTGCAATGTATTAACGTTAAGACTTTTTGTCACTTTTGGCAGTCTAATGAAGTAGGTGGAAGCTGCCGAATGGAACTGGAAGGCTTGAAACGTGGCCTCAAATTTCTCAGCGATAACCACACTGATGTACAGTCTATGGTGACTGATCGGCATACGCAAATCAAATGTTTTCTCCGCAAAGAGCACTCGGACATCATGCATGAATTCGATGTCTGGCATGTCGTTAAAAGTATTAACTAGTCTATACATTGCTCGTTCAAAATATTTTTGCTTACGGTATGTGTTCTTGCAGACAGTGTGTTTATTGCTACATTTTTTAAAATATTTCAGGTGTTAACAAAAAGCTGCATGCTCTGTCAAAGAGAAATGACTCCATAGAGCCCAAGGGATGGATAAAAGCTGTTGGAAACCACCTCTGCTGGTTAGCTGCCTCAAGCGAGAGCCACAAGGAACTTATTGTTCCGAAGGGGAAGTCACTGTTGAACCACATCAGAGGCATTCATAGCCATGAAGATGGACTGTTTCCATTCTGTCTCCATGGAGACATTGAACCAAGAGATTGGCTAAGTGCAGGCACACTGCCTTCTGATGGAAATATAAAATCCATCATTTCAAAATATATAAGCTTTAGAAAACAGTGGTATGCGAGTACATTGCAATAGGCCATCTAAGAAAGTTTAGGTAGCTTTTTGTGGTTCAAGCTCTATAATCACGTGAGCATTGCTTTCTGGCAAATTCCGTGTTTTCTGTGGTGTCTTTTTATGTCGCTGTAGGTCTAGTAGCATGTGCAGGTTGTGTTTTCTGATTTCCAAGCTAACCGGCTGAAAAACAGCCACATACCTGAGGTGACAGTCAGACTAATGATGGCAAGTAGTGTAATGCCAGCACGTACATTCTTAGCTTGGTGCTCAGAGAGATAATGTTACTCACTTAGCAGAATAACACCAAGTGCAGTGGCCAGTTTGCTTATCCACAAGTGTGGTTGGTGTATACATTTGGGCTTCTACACTTTTTTTTTCAGAGTCAAAGGCTTTCCAGAAGCTAAAGGAGGTAGTGACCTGCGAGGCCCTCCTGAGGGATTTGCCACAGCTGTCAACGAAATTCCAGACTTATGGCTTAGAAGCTTTCCATAGCATGCTTCTCTATTTCGCTCCCAAGTTTTGCCAGTATTCTTTTGAAGGAATGGTGGCAAGGTAACTAGATATTTATCTTTGCAGCTACATCTTGACCAGATATTTAAGCCAAACAAGCAGAGTACTTCAGAAAATTGCTTCTGCCAGGTTGTCGCAATGTAAATTGCAACAGTGTGCCCAAGTATTCATGACGAACAGATTTGTCATGGCAGCTTATGCAGGAATACAGCCATGGTCCAAAAATGGCTTAGCTAAAAGCCACTGCTTTTACTTTGCATGTTTTCTTCATCTCATGGCTACATAAAAGATTTTCACAATTGTAGTAGCCCTACATGTCAAAAATAATGGTTTCACGTAATTGTTCCAGGACTCGGCTGGCAGCCATGCACTATAATGAAAACATTGAGAGAAAGCAGGCATGCACACAGGATGGCACAGCTAGGTGGATTGTGAAATACCCCAAAGCCACAGGAGGTAATCCTGTTGCGTGTCCTGTAAAGGAGCAACCAACTCATGGTAAGCTTGTGTAGATCCCTTTATTTTAGCACACGAATATTACTTTTTCAAACCTTCACACAGGCTATGTGACAACACTGCTGGATGTGGCCATGATGGAGGCACGGACTGTGCTACGGACGAGAAAAGCCACCAAAGTGAATCCACCACCCCTCAGCAGCCACTTTCCTAAAATATCAAAGGAACAACTTGTCAAAATGCGAAGGACAAGATTCAACACGTAAAAAAATGTTTACAGTCTTGTTGCAGAGGGTGGTGAGAGTTCCAAAAATGTCAAGTGCTTGCTGCACTGCTCCTGACAAAAGCCATCGGGGAATCCTGACAGATGACAGGACCAACTAGCTTAGTGACAGCTTGACAACACCTGTGTCAACAATTGTGTAGATATATGTGTGTTAGGAATGATCATTTTTATATTTACATGCATAGCCACTAAACAAAATGACATGGAATAAAAGATATCCAATATGTGCTCCAAATTCACAAGTTTACTTATACTGTGTCAAACACAAACATTTACTGCACGTATCAAAGTTGTGAAGGCGATTGGTAAAATATGGAGTGCATGCAGTGAATATGTTTTTTTTTTACTAATGCACATGTAAATACTCACTTCAAAGCTGCTTGAAAAATGTTTGAATCCTGTGTACACTCCATTTTCAGACGGATATTTCTTGCGGATAGCATACAGCACACAACTTGGCAAACTGCGCCTATTGTGCTTTCCCATTTTTCTCCATGTGAGCCACACAAACTGCCGATATGCAGCATATCTCAACTGCCTGTGGAAGTGAAAGTAAATTGAATTATTATACTTGTCTCTTTCTGCTACAGGTATATCAGCTTTCTCACCTATTTGTGGAGTCTTTGTCACCTTTTCCTGATAAAGCTGTACATTGCTGTGCCAGTGCCACCTCAAGAACATTCTTGTTCAGACAAACATCTTTAAATTTCTTTGACCTTGTGAAGCATATTGGAAGCTTCTGCTTTTTAACGATTTCTTTAACCTCTTGACAGCAGCAGCAGTCTTCCTCAGTCTCCATAGGTATGCAGTTAGTGCAGGAACACCTGTTAAACATGAAGCGTGTTTACAATCGCATCACTGAGCTCCCAGCATTGGCGATCTTGAGCAAATGGAAACAACTAGTAACATATTGCTGAACGCCGCGCAGCTTGATACATTATATAAGCGTGCAGCACGTGTGCCACAGTGAGCCTTGCGATTCGCCCAGCGTGGTTGCTGTACTTGGCGACTGAACGAGTGAGAGGATGATTTGTGCTAGGTCTAAGCAAAGCTCGAAAAGGACAAGACAACGAAATGAAACGGGGTGGCCGTGGTCAGAGGAATAGTGCTGTGCTTGGAAGATCTTGTGGAATTAACTCTCCCAAACCGGCATTTTGACTTACTGTTTGTTTTTCCATGTTAGCATGCTGAAAAGAAGGTGCATGTTTATTGTCGCCGCAGTCCACGTTTCGTCGAAAAGCGCCGCGAACACTCACTCCGCGCGTGTGTTAAGAAACGAGCCTGCGTGTACCAGGCATAACGCGGTGCAAGCGTAAAGTTTGCATGCAACAAGAGATTGGGAAATTGCAGCGTGTTTAAACAGTCTGTGTGGATTACCGGCAGATTTGCGGCAGCACCAACAGCGGCAGTACACAAAAGCCGACTGTTGCCTCTCCGCGTACGTTCTGTCGAAAGGCACGCGGCAACATAATACTGAATTTGTTTACCTGCTGCGAGCTCATTCGATAAGTAAATGTAGCCTTACAAAAAACATATACTTACCAAAGAACATTTCCAACACGAGCAGATGCTGACGCTTCTCCATCGTTCGCGTCGACAGCACTGCTTGGGCCAGCAGAATTTGCTTCTCGGAGAGGTCGGCTTTTCGCAACAGGCTCGTACATGTGGGGGGTAACGCCAAACTCATCAGGGAAACGCAAGCGTTCTAGGTTTTCCATCGTCGTTCGAGCAAAACAGCATTGCCAAACTACAATACACTGCGGCCGTGCACTGTTTAGTGCGTAGCGGCAGCTGTCGGTCCGGACAAACGCCATTAATGACGTCACGAGGCGCCCGGCCAATCACAGGCGCTAACGAGGCGCGCGAGCTGCCTCGGACCTCCTCCTTCACTTTTAGTCAAAAACAATAGTTTTGGGCTTCCTTTCGTTCAATTTCGAGGGGATATTCGAATTTGGAGGGTGCACAACCACACAGTGCAGCTCTTAATTAAATTTTTTTTAAACCTTTCAGCTTCCCTTTAACAATATATTTGCGACATTGCGTGCACAGCGCGTAAATATAATGCATTGACGAAGGCCAGTGATGTAGCTTGGGAATATGTAATTATTATTATTGTAGCTATGCCACACTGTCGTGGAGTTTAACTGCTTGCATATGGTGTATATGCCCTGTGCATCGCGGAGGTCTGTCGGCGGCGTCACAAAACGCAGGCGCGGCTCCCCGGCGGCCTTTCCTCTTGCGTTTCGATGTGGTCGAAGGTTTTGGCGCACGAAAATTGCGATCGTTCAATTTATACGCTTCAACTTGAGTCTGGGTCATGTCTAGAAACAACTATTGTGTAGCAGTAGATTGTCTGCGGGCGAAGAAAGACGTTCTACTTACGCCTCGTTAATTTGTAATTATTTAATACACAGCTATTAAATTTTCTATGAAGTGTTAATTTTCTGATTACGTGTACCCCGTCAAGCAGAATCAGTTCGTTTTAACTGCCTTTTTTTTATGCGAAAGACAGTTGCACGCTTTTTGCCACAACAAAGAACGCATCATGCGCACAGCAATATGTTTTTAAGCGAATGCAGCTCGGATCGGATCGTGGCTCACACATGGCTTTGGATCGTTTCTGAGCTCGTTATGTACATGCCTACGTGTTTAACTGTACGCAAGCTGGGAAGCGTTGCTACTGTATGCACGCTACTCGTTCGAGTTTTCACACAGGTACCGCAATATCTCGCCTAGCCGCGGAATATTATTCGCTTCGTGTGTTTGCAGAATGACATGCTGCAGCTTTTTTAATTGCTTAAATATTTCGATCTCTAGCTGGCATGAAGTCAGCACATTCGGGCACGTTTAACAGCATTTTGAGTGTTTCTATTCTTACGAGGCAAATAGGTCATGATTGCGACATTTACTTAATGTCCCCTTGCTTTAGCGTCCCATTTGCAATTGGAAAGATATTGTTACGGAAAAGATCTACAGTCCGAAAGCTGTCGCACAACTAACGGTGATGGCAGCGCCGATTTCACAACCCTCAGCGTCCTCGTTTTCTGAGAGTCTGATGCACTTTTTCATCCTAAGCACGAGCAGCGCATACACCTAGATAACACAACCCCCCTCACCCCCCCCCCCCCCCCCCCCACGCGGTAAAACCACAGTCGCGGTGCAGTCTACGTTAGCGAAATAGAACGTGCATAATAGGGCTTCAGACGAGACACATGCACTATTTTGGAGATTGGCGCTGTGGACGGGGACTTCAGAAACACAGAGTAAACATCGTAGGTGACGTCGGTCTAGAGGCGCGAAGCGCGCGAAGCACGGTAAGGGCCTGTGTATGGGGGAACAGTTTTTCACACAAACCCACTCGACGGCACGGGAGCCACAGCAAGACGAGATATCTAGGCATGTAGTGGACATCACGCTGGCGACTGTCAACACTATATATACTTTTGGGGGTCTTGGGATGCAGAGTGCCTGGAACGAGCTATCCGATGGACATCATGAGCGCGGGCGAAGGAATCACTGGCGTAAGTACTGGTGGCATCTGCCGCAGGTAGGGAGGAGTCGAAGGGCAGTAACGGGTGTCGGCCAAATAATAAATAAAACTGCGATTATCCAGCGGTAGAATGGACAGATGAATTGTAGGCGAATGTCACAAAGGCGAGATTAATGCCCCAATCTCGGTGGTCGTCAGACACATACGTGGCCAGCATATCTGTGAGGGTACGGTTTAGACATTCCGTGAGGCCGTTGGTCTGGGGGTGATAGGAGGTGGCGAATTTATAGCGGACGGAGCAGAAACGGAAAATTTCGGCAACTACTCGCGACAGAAAGCGGCGGCCACGACCAGTTATTTGTTCACGAGGGGCCCCATGATGAAGAATTACGTTTTCTGGAAGGAAGTCAGCGACGTCTGTGGCGCAGCTGGTCGGGGTGGCTCGGGTAAAAGCGGACCGAGTAGCGTAATCGGTGGCGATGGCGATCCATTTCTTCCCAGAAGCGGAAACTGGGAAGGGGCCAAGGAGGTCTACGCTCACACGAAAAGACGGGTCACCCGGTATGGGGATCAGCTGCAAGTGGCCTGAAGGCAAAATTGTGGGCTTCTTCCGACGCTGACAAAGTTCACATGCCTCAATGTACTGCTGGACAGAGCGGTAGAGCCCCGGCCACTGGAAACGTCGGCGCAGGCTGTCGTATGTGCGAGAGACACCAAAGTGGCCAGCCGCGGGAGCATAATGAAACTGTTCAAGGATGGTGGAACGCAGGTTTTGGGGAACGACGAGCAAACGGTCTGTGCCATCTGGTCGCATGTTACATCGGTATAGGATGTTCTCGTGGAGCAGAAATAAGACAAGAGATGGATTAGAGCGGTCGGAGGTAAGGCGGAGGATATTGAAATGTAGCGAAGGGTCTAAGTGCTGTTCGTCGACAATGTTAGAAACGGCCGAGACAGGCAGGACACATGCGTCATCGTCAGAGCCGGTAGGGCAGGGGGAGTCGACGTGATGATGTGACAAGCAGTTTGTATCTTGGTGAAGCAGGCCGGACTTGTAGACGACCGAAAAAGGTATATTCTTACAGTCGTAACGCCCAACGTCCCAAACGGCCAATAAGTCTTTGATAGAGGAAAGCCAGCACAAGGCATGGTGGCCGGTTATGACAGTAAAAGGGCGGTGTTACAAAAGAAAACGGGAAAAGGGCAGCCCATAAGAGTAGCTTGAATCACAGTGAAGGCTAAATTTGGCCCATTAACTACTAAATAGTTACGCAAAGTGTTTTCTTTTCATGTTTTTCATGCTTTCAAGATTTTGCGTGTCTTAATTATTTGCGCGCTTTCTTGATACAAGCTATACTGCTATGTTGTCTAGCTGCCATAACTGCTGCGTGAGCTTGAACTGAGTAATATTACCTGCGAGGCTCAGTATATTGTAAATCTACGGTAGTCGTCATCTTCAGCTAAGACCCGCTACTTTATATGTAAAGGAAACCTTAATCCCTCTAATTTCCTCTTATTGCAAATATTTCTTTTGGGTGTGTTTCTTCTCAGCCTAGTTTGTTATTTGCTAGTAGGATAATTTTACGCCCTAATGATATATGCTCTCCAATAATACCAATCCAAGATCTCTACATCCTGCGTCTTGACACAAAAGTGTTATTATGCCCGTTTCTGAAAATCACGTCTTAAATAACTGTGAGTTATTCTGCCAACATGACCAGCTAGATGTAGGGGCGCAGAATAGTGAAGTGGTTAATTTGTAGCTGCTGTTGAGGCTAGTTGCGCTAGCTGTATTTGTATTGTCACGTGCCTAGCGCCGCGCGACTGCCGTGCTTCCGTGCTTGGTGCCGACGACCACGAAGTGTTGGTAGGCTCTAGAGGCGCGCTGGTGCTGGACTCTGTGATCGAACTAGAAGCCGACCTTATTCTCGGGTGCTCGGCTACGTGTACCTTCACGGCTCCCTGTGGCTTGAGTCCTGACACTGGTGGCGGTGCCATCGATGATTCCTTCTCATGCGGACGACCCTACGCGGCCGCCTCTCGTGACCACTCCTGTTCATCGTACCAGCCGATGGCTCCGAGGCTTGCCCCCCGAGGCCTTCCCTCTTGACGATGAGACCCTAGCTGTGGCAACCACACCGCCCGCCCGTACTATGACTGTCCGTTCCACCCCTTCGTCCTGTCTTATTCTTCAGACCCCACGTACCCCTAAGCCATTTCCCGGTTAGCAGTTCGAAGACGCCGATGAGTAGCTAGCACACTACGAAAGAGTCGCGACATGTAATGGCTGGGACGACGCTGCGAAAATGCGGAACGTCTACTTCAGCCTTGAAGACGCTGCTCGGACATGGTTCGAGAACCGCGAGGCCACATTCTTCAGGGCCGGCCTTCCGAAGGCAGCTCCTCGGTACCCAGAAATGTGGCGCAACAAACACAAACACACGTACGCCAATAGTGACCGCCGAGAGAACGCCGAGCGTGCCCTGACCTCTCGAGATCAGCGTCCGAACGAAGGGGTCGCAATGAACGTTGAAGACGTCATGCGTCTCTGCCATCGCGCCGACCCATCCATGAGTGAGGAGAAGGTGCGGCAACTGATGCACGGAGTTAAAGCCCAGCTTTTTTCCGGCCTCCTGCGAAACACGCCCACCACCGTCGCGGCGTTTCTGGCCGAAGCTGTGATTATGGAGAAACTGCTACAGCCGCGCTGCAGCCAGTACGCTCGGCCACTGAATTCCATCTCCACACTTCCGCCGTCTGACCGAACCGACTACAATCCCGGGGCAGATCTGAGCTCCCTTCGCGACCTAATTGGCACCGCGGTTCGCGAGGAGCTCCAGCAACTTCACGGGTCATTTACTCTTGGCGCGGCGTCCCTGGCCAGCGTCATCCGTGAGGAGGTCCAGATTGCACTCACGCCACCGATAAGTACAGTCGTTCCACCACCACCCCCGGGCCTCACCCAGCGGATGACTTATGCTGATGTCACACGCCGCCCAGTCCTGCTACCTACCCCTTCGCCTTACACGCCACCTGAGGTCGCTGTGCACGCTGCGGAACCGCTGCCCTTTGGGCAGATCGGCGCCAGGTGCCCCGGAAGACTGATCTCTGGCGCACTCCAGATAACCGCCCTCTGTACTGCCACTGTGGCGAGGCAGGTCACCTCTACTGGTGGTGCCCCTATCACCAGGTGCGCCTTAGAGGATTTTCCGCCGACAGCCCTCGTCCACAGCCTGGTCAGCGGCCTCAGGACATCGCTGAGTACGTCACCCGCCAACGTAGTCTGCCGCATTCTCCTCGTCGCGAGTCGCACTCGCCTTCGCCTCGTCGCTCTTCGCCCTCTGGGCCACGGTATACCGCTGGACGCCATGGTTCCTCGAGCCCTCATCGGGAAAACTAGCTCCGGCGACCTTTGTGGGCGAGACCGCCGCACACTGATTCGCTGCAAGCTTCCACCGCCGCACCGCTCGATTCGCCCCGACGTCGAACGCCAAATTCCTGTCCAGTTTTTGCCGCACAGACCAGATCGCCCCGACGTCGTCCGCATTGCCGACCAGTTATCACCACCGTGTCGCTTCAATCGCGCCGACGCAGACCACAAAACTGCCGCCCAGCTTCCGCCGCCGTACCGCTCGCTTCACTCCGACCTGCCGTCGACAATGAATCGTCTCGACGCCGACCACCCAACTGCCGTCCAGCTTCCGCTGCCACACCGCTCACTTCACTCCGAACCGACGTCGACAGGCCCTGGTCTTGGCCTGGTCTCCCTGGACATCCCTGTTATAGTCGACACGAAGGAGGTCAGCGCTTTAGTTGATAAGTGAGCCGATTATTCTATCCTTAGCAGGCGGCTTACAAGGACACTGAAAAAAGTGATGACGCCATGGAACGGACCAGACATACGTACGGCCGGCGGATATGTGGTTGCACCACTGGGTATGTGTACAGCCCGGGTTACGGTGCGAGGCTGCACATTTGTCGCGACTTTTCTTGTTCTACGCGAATTCTCTCGTGATGTTATTCTTGGCATCGACTTCCGTCGGGAGCACGGTGCCACTATAGATCTCCCAAACGGCTTGGTAACGTTTTCCGTCAAACTGGCCACTGAAAAGCATGAGTACCGTGGGTCCCACTCCACGCTGCAAGTCGCCGATGATAGCCTCACAGTGCCACCACGCGCCAGCATCCTCGCCAGAGTTACCTGTGACGAGCCACATCGCGGCCTCCGGGTTGTTGAGCCTAATGTCTCCCTCTTACTCGCCTTGGGAGTTTCGTGGCAAGAGGTCTTTGTTTCCTTCGTGGAAGAGAGACGGAGGTGCTTGTCACAAATTTCTCCAATGAACATCGACATCTGTTCCGTGGCACTGTCATTGCTTACGTCGACCATCCGCAGGAAGTCGCCGAATGTTTTGCGTTCGAGGAAGCTACGCCTAGCTCGGAACCGGATGATGCCGTACACGCTATTAACATCAATTCTGGCCTTTCCTCCGCTGAAAAGAGGCAACTCCAGGATCTATTGCTGGAGTTTCATGTGTGCTTCACGTCTTCATCCATAGTGCAGCAAACGTCGGTCACTAAACACCGGATTATCACGCATGAAGGCACTCGACCCATCCATCAGCAGCCCTATCGTGTGTCTCCTCGGGATAGAGACGCTATCCAACAGCAAGTCAAGGAGATGCTCGCCGATGGCGTCATTCAACCTTCCAGCAGCCCATGGTCGTCTCCTGTAGTCCTCGTTAAAAAGAAAGACGGAGCACTTCGTTTCTGCGCTGGCTATCAGAAACTTAGCAGTATTACAAAGAAGGACGTCTATCCGCTGCCACGTATCGATGACTCGCTCGACCGACTTCACCGAGCCAAATACTTCTCCTCCATTGACCTCAGGAGTGGTAATTGGCAAATTGAAGTTGATGAGAGGGACCGTGAGAAAACTGCCTTCGTAACACCAAATGTGCTCTATAAATTCCGCTTCCTCCCATTCGGGCTCTGCTGTGCTCCTGCTATCTTTCAGCGGATGATGGACACTGTGCTCACAGGTCCTAAGTGGCAGACATGCCTTGTTTATCTCGACGACGTGATAATCTTTTCACCGACGTTCACGAAACACCTGCGCCGCCTGAGAACTGTTCTCGAAGCCGTCCGGTCTGCCAACCTTTCTCTCAAGCCTCAGAAGGGCCACTTCGGGTTCACCGAATTGAAGTTTCTTGGGCACATCGTGAGGGCTGATGGCATCCGAGCTGACTCTGAGAAACTTGCTGCCGTTGCTGCCTTTCCCGTCCCCGCCCACAAACAAGCAGTCCGGCGATTTTGGGGCTGTGCTCCTATTATCGTCGCTTTATCAAAAACTTTGCACAGATGGGCAGCCCTCTGACTCTCCTGACTTGAGATGACGCAACATTTTCCTGGGGCGCCGAGCAGCAGATGGCTTTCGGCGAGTTACGACGCCGGCTCCAGTCATCCCCGATCCTGGCACATTTCGACGATGATGCCGACACAGAGTTACACACGGATGCGAGCAACGTCGGCCTTGGTGCCGTTCTAGTTCAGCACCAAGACGGGGTCTAGAAAGTAATTGCTTACGCCAGCCGTGCACTTTCCCGTGCTGAGTACAATTATTCCACCACTGAAAAAGAATGTTTGGCCGTAGTAGGCGTCGCTGCCTAGTTCCGCCCGCACCTTTATGGCCAACCGTTTCGTGTCATCACTGACCATCACTTGTGTTGGCTGAAAAACTTAAAGGATCCTTGTGGCCGCTTAGCACGTTGGGCATTGCGCCTGCAGGAGTTTGATTTCGATATTATTTATAAGTCTGACGGGAAGGACACCGATGCTGAGAGCCTCTCCCGCGCGCCCGTCGGTCCTCCTTCGTCAGATGCCACCGACGACGATAGCTTCCTCGAAGCAGTCACTACGTGCGACCTCGTTTCCAAACAGCGTGCCGACGCCGAGCTGCGACTGATTATTGACCATCTTGAAGGTAGGCATCCTGCAATACCCCGCTATCTTGCTCGGGGGTTGACGTCGTATTGCCTCCGCAATGGGGTGCTTTATAAGAAGAATTCTACGTCGAGTGCCAAAACATACCAGCTAGTCATACCGGCTGATCTAAGGTACGAAATCCTCCTGACCTGCACGACGAACCAACAACTTCGGGTCATCTTGGCTTTACACGCACCCTAAACCGAGTCCGGCAGAACTATTACTGGCCACATCTTTCTCCGAGTGTTAAACGTTACGTACAGACTTGTCGACAATGCCAGCGGCGAAACAAACCCGCGCTCAAGCCATCTGGCATGTTACAATCTATCGATCCACCCCTCATACCCTTTGAGCAAGTGGGCATGGACCTTTTAGGCCCATATGCTTTATCCTCGAACGGACACAAGTGGATCGTAGTCGCCACAGACTACTTAACACGCTACGCTGAAATGAAGGCCCTTGCCCGAGGTACTGCTGGCGAAGTTGCTCGATTCTTTATGAACGAAATTGTGCTCAGACTCGGTGCACCGTCGACCATCATTACTGACCGAGGAAAGGCGTTTACAGCACGGCTACTGCGGCAAACCTTACCTCTCAGCCATACCGAACATCGCACAACAACAGTGTATCACCCTCAGACAAACGGCCTAACGGGACGACTCAACAAAACCTTGGCGGACATGATCTCAACGTTCATCGACGTTGAACATAAGTTGTGGGACGAGATCCTGCCGTATGTCACCTTCGCCTACAATGCGGCGCCGCAGGAAACCACGAAGTTTACGCCGTTCCGTCTCGTATATGGCAGGGAGGCCCGCACGATGTTGGACGCGATGCTGCCGTGCGGGGATGAAGTGGTCGAACCCTATGCCGCCCATTTCGCAGAACAGGCCGAGCAAGCCCGTCAGCTGGCCCACTTGCACATCAAGGAGCAGCATGCCACCGACGCTCGACACTATAACCTTCGGCACGGGGAAGTCCACTGCGAACCAGGGGACCATGTGTGGGTGTGGACCCCCGTGCGCCACAAAGGCTTGTTCGAGAAGCTGCTCCACCGGTATTTTGGACCCTATAAAGTCCTGCGCGGCCTAAACAGCGTTAATTATGAAGTTATTCCAGATGAAACTGTGACCGTCAGTGTTCGGCGTCAGCGGCATGAATTTGTGCATGTGGTGCGCTTAAAGCCGTACTTTTCGCGTGACTGAGCGCTTCCTGAAAGTGAAACCTCGAGTTATTGTACAGTTCACCTCACACCTAATTTTTTTTTCTCCTCTCACCTTGTCATTGGGACGATGTTTTTCTTTCACGGGGGGGAATAATGCCACGTGCCTAGCGCCGCGCGAATGCCGTGCTTGGTGCCGACGACGACGAAGTGTTGGTTGGCTCTAGAGGCGCGCTGGTGCTTGAATCTATGATCGGAACTCGAAGCCGACCTTATACTCGGGTCCTCAGCTACGTGTACCTTCACGGCTCCCTGAGGCTTGAGTCGTGACAGTATTGTAATAAATTTATTCTGCTGCCAACAAACCTCACATTTATCACGAATCCGATACTTAGTTTTGACTTTTGCGTTCAAGTATTGCAGAAAACCTCGTCCTTTAGCAATGTATAATCTTGATCGCTATTCTTAAATAAATAATATCCTATGATATTCCGTTTATTACCCACTATTGATCGCCTGAAAGTCTATAACATTTGCATCTTGCCTGTTATCACCTAAGGGGTTGAAACTTGGAGGCTAACGAAAAGGGTTTTACATGAAACTCCCTCCGAAGTTTGCTCCGCGGACGAAAGCGGCGGCTGGGGGTGTCAACGCCGAGCGAGGGGCGCGAACAGTAGCCGCGGCCGGTGGCTTCACATGAAAATTTTGTTGTCATGAGCTATTTCAGATATGTAATGTATCTGCTGCAGATCCACAATTGCATTCTTCTTGCTGATTAACGAGGCTGCTGCCGGCAGAGCCTCAGCTGGCTCCTCACCCGTAGAGCTATACATATCGCTACGCACCTCCGTTTTGGTGCGAATAGCTCTGCCACGCGTGAAATGAGACGCTCAAGCATTGCCAAGAGGGGTAACGTGCCTATTAATCTACAGCCCGTGACGCGCAGCTGCGCGCTGTAAGGGGAAGGCCGTGTTAGCAGACAGCGGGTACCACATACGCACTACGCTTAGGGTGCTCTCCCGATCTGACGACAGGTTTGACCGTCCCTCACTTTATCCTGGTGTAGGTTGAGCACTAGTCGGTATGGAAGTTTTTTTGAAGGTTTTATGCATGACTAGCATCTAGGCACCGAAGGCTCAGAAATGTTGCACAAGGTGCAGCGTGAAGAGGCTTTCTGGCGCTAGAGTACATTCATCTTCGCTCGCGATACTTTCACAACACGTAACAGTATCACTTGTTCAACTTTACGGAGCACTGTGCTTTTCGCGTTCATATTACTATTTTGCCATCAGATCATTACACTATTTGTATAGTGAAAATGCTGCAACATACGACACCGTTAATTGCTCACGGACAGATCATGAACACCTTAGGTTAAAGCATTGTACCGCTGTCGTTACTGTAATAAGGTAAATTATTTTTCCCAACTTTGCTGCCGCTCGAATCTGTGATGTAGATATGCATAATAAAAAAGTGAGCGTCTGACACAATTATTCAGATATCGTTACGTAGTAGTGAGAGTTGTGATGTCTCAAACTGTAAATGGCTAGCGAAAGTCTGATTAGCTGATCGCGTATGCACTCCTGTGCAACCAGCAAAAGTTTGTTTCAGCAGATCTGAACCATTCGAACGACGTAGAAAGCTACACGTACACATGCAAAACTCTTCGCGTAACTGCGTCTGTTTTCTTACCGTCGCATTTACTTGAGCTTTCGTGTAAACCATATGGAGATCACTCCTATATCAGGTCACTCGTCACACCGCAAAGCAACGGAGATTGCTGCCAGTTAATTAAACCCAGATTCAAGTTGAGCGTTTCATGCTGCAGACACTATGTCCGTTAACTAGGAATGCATCGTACCAATGATGTTTAATGTGACCAAATGTGTCTCAAGAGCACACACGTTAGGGGCGTCAAGCGTGAATCCGCCATCTCCGATTATGTCGCAGCTGGCGTGAGTCGGGGAAGGAAAAAGCGAAATCATTTTGTTGTTGCTTCGGGCGTCATAGCCGCAGCCCTTAAAATAAGCTAATGGCATCGTTGAGAGAAAGCAACGCATTGCAAAATCCCGCCATTCGCATACTTCGAAATGGGGCCTATTAAAATGCTAAGGAAACGCCACAGATGAACTCCAGAAAGCATCGCGACGGCAAGCCACTTGCCGTCCACAAAACTATGCCCCCAATTGACGCCAGCGCCGCTACGCGGCCGTGTTCGGCAGCGTACCAACCTGACTTATAGAGTGACGGAGAAGTTTCATGACCCTAAAGCTATAGTGAAGGATTTTGGTTCAACTTATATTGAGGACAATATAGGGAGCTCTGTAATGATAAATGGTGGGATTAACTTTGACATTACAACAGTGCAGAGTAGGCAAGAAGAATAATTCGAATAAATTACATTATAGCAGAGAAAAAGACGAATAATTGGGCATGGGCAGAATCTGCAGTGCGAAGAGATAACCGATGGTCGAAAAGAGTAACCAATTATATTCCAAGCGAAACAAAGCGTAGCTGTGTCGGCGGAAAGTTAGAGGGGCAGATTAGGTTAAGTTCGCAGATGTCGAGTGTATGGAGCTAGCAGAGAATAGGGTTATTTAGAGGAATATGGGATAAACCTTCGCTTTGCAGTTGGTATTGTTCGGCTGATGATGATGATGAGTAACCAAATAAGACTACTAAGTTAGGGATTTGCAAGTTATCTATTGGGAAAACCATCATGTCTCAAACTCTATACATATAGAAATCAAAACCCTGGAAAAATAGAACGTATTTCAATTTATTATCAGACGAGAGACGTCCACTCACCATAGTTAGAATCATGACATCATTCCAGCGAGGTGCGATGTCCGAATTCTATTGAAGTGGGCAAACAGTATTTTTGGGGAAAAAAAAAAGAAATTACAAATCAGTCATCTCTATAGGTGAGAAGCAAAGCATAAATGATTCAGGACTACAATATATGGGAACAGAAATTGTCAGATTGTGTGCAGTGTCTAACCTTATATAGTATAACAAGACATTTATTCCAGAAAAACCAGTAAATGAAAAAATTTGCGAGCATTCGAAAGCAGTGATAAGCTGCTTTGCACAGGTAATATGAAAAGTGGATAAATGGGCAGTTTGGTGCGTTTATCACTTCCTACCTCTGTGTATACAATTCTCTGTCTCAAATAATGTTCATTAACTAGTCTAATTAACGCAAAATTGCTTTTGTGCAAAGTTTTGGAGGCAACACGTTCGCCTGCAGATTCGTACCGTGGACTGCAGTGAACTTGGGCGCAGGAACGGATGCAAACTGTACAAGGACCCTAACGTGCATCATGGAACTAGCGCTGTAATACATTGGCTGCACAAGAGTACAAACCAGGAAATCACCATAGGCGCTCTTGTACTGCTTCTTCTTGTCTATTTCTGAAGCAGGAAAAAGGCCTTTCTCGTGGTCCGACAGGGACTAAGAAATTTCTTACCCCTAACCGATACCATTTCTGACTTAACTTCATCCGACTCCTCTACGATAGTTTGCTGCTAGAATCAAATACGGGGCACGTAACAACCACCAGCGCTCTTTATTTCTTCTCTCAATATATATATGTAGACATAGGTCGCTTGTTACTAATGGGCCAGAGTTAAATCCAAACAGTATGCCACACAACTTTCCCCCGGTAATGTTGTGTGACATTCTATATATATATATATATATATATATATATATATATATATATATATATATATATATATATATATATATATATATATATATCTATATTCACTTCAAGAGAAAGCGATAAAAGGCCCTTACGTCCATTGAAGAGTTGTTCAGCGCAAGCTTCAGTGCCGGGCAAACCCACACCGTGTGGTGAATATCTGCCTCATGATCTTGTGACTCGGAGACAGGACATCCTGGACGTTGATATAAATGCCGATATTGAGGTCATGTTCGTGTCAGAGCAGGTGTGACCCGGATCCTCCATAGCGCAACCTCCTCTGCGCGGATAGGACCGCTGGGGAGGGTTACCGCACACGGTGGGACAAGAGCTCGTGTGCGGCGCCGGAGGTGCTCCTTTCTTGTGAGAAGCAGAGTGGCATCATCCATAGTGAGGAAGTGTGTCATTGATGAAAGTAGAGTCGCGTGGCGGGTTGCAGAATCTGCAGAGGTTTGCGAGCTGAGTAGGTCACGTGGGACCCACTCAATTCGAATGGTTTGCGAGATGCAAGCCGCCAGACGATGTATATTCTTGCAGATTTCTGGGCGGCGACTGACGCTTGGGAGCAGACGTATTGCTTGTACGGCGTCGGTTAATAGTTGGTGAAATAGTGTTACTTAGCTTTCCTACGCTTTGGTTAGCACCTGACGACACATCCTGCCACTTGTGAATTAAAAATTATTATCCGACTTCACGGTCGTAGTATGATCGAAACTCAGATTCTAAAATAGTGGTCTTTAATTGATCAAATATATGATCTTCAATGCTTACATGCTTGAACAGTAGCAGGTTGGATGAGCTTGTACAGTGCACCTTTTGATTAGAAAGGCGATTAGAAAATTTTTCATCCGTTTTCGCGTGCGCTGCCCATTTTGGTGGTTTTTAATCCCCGTCCTTGAGCGTGACGTTTACGTTCTACGGCGCTTGTTTTGGAATGTTGTCTTCGCCGTGGAATTGCTCGCGCGGAGTGGCCTGAACCCGCAGCGGTGGTGACTTATCACAACGCGCGTTGGGGCTCATAGCTGTGACATTTAGTGCGGGAACGCTGGTGCTAGAAAGTGACTACCATGCCTAGCCCTTGGCTCGTAAATACAAGTATAACTACAACATTCTTGGTGCCCAACGGGGGGGAATAGTTCCGAAAAAAACGAATATCAGTGTATCCGACTACCGACAAAGAGGCGATACATGGCTGTGAGCAGGACTCACGTTAGCGGTAACTGCCCACGTGCAACGAAGTAAAACCACGATAACTGCTACTACAGCGACATCTCGGCGACTGAACATAGCATTGACATCCGGTAAATATTTTGAGAGAGCAGGATGCACGTGGCCCCACCACTCCATAGTATGGTGTCGCGTGGACGCAAGTGAGATGGGTATTCTCTTGCAGTAAACATGCTGTACGGGAGGATGGACAGCACTGTATCGTATGTACTTTCGCGTACGAACTTTGATGTACGGAGAAGCAATGTTGCTGTCCATTCTTCCACTCTTCTTTACCAGTCCTTCACAATAGCTCGATAATTCACCACATGAATTGCGTCAAGTGGGAAGCCCAGTCAACCGAAGGAAGCTTTGAGAGGAGCAATTACATGATACAGTTTTGTTGGGAAATGGTGGGTGGGCTTTAGGGGCTTTAGGAGCCAAGCGGTGCGGCCGCTGTGCGAATGCAGGCATGCTGCTATTGCTGGCTGTCTGTGCGCTCGAATGCAAATTGTATTGCTGGGAGCGTATTTGGATCCTTGCCTGCTAAACTGCAATGGAACCTGCCAGACCCTTATCACCCACGACAAGGATACACCAAGACTCCTTCAAGGTGGTAACGCCATGTACGCTGAGACAAGGTATAGCGCACTACATGTGCTTTGCTGGTCTTGCTAGCGTGCCTAATACATGCTTCAGGGTGTGTTATTTTCCCTTCTGGAGAAGTGATCATATAATTTTCGAGAGTGGAGAACATAAAAGTTTGCAGCAACACAACGATTGCTCCGTCTGTGCGAAAGGGCTGTACGCGAAGATTTGCCGAAGCTTTAGACAAAGTGCAGCGGAACCCGAGCACATCTGGGTGGCCTGGAGAGGTCGCTCTCCACTGACATCAGGCAGCTCCCGCGAGAGGCCATGCTTAACATTTGAGCTTGGAATCCTGATACAACTTGCGCATACGGCAAAAATAACTCTGATCAACAATCGGGCGCAGTTTCTTACCGCGAACAAGGACGGAACGTTCTTTCCATGACACACATTTAGCTTCTGAGCACGGATGCACTGTCTATTTGCAAAACGAGCGAGTGGCGGTGGATTGAAAAGTAACGGGTAAAATGTAAACATTGAAAAAGGCAATCTTGCGGTTTGCTTGCAATGGAGCCGTTGGAAGCTATGACGCTCTTTGAGGCCTCAAGATCCAAGCTGTTAGGACTAGGCATATCTTGACTGCTAATACCTACGAAATGATCGATATGTCAAATGATGACTTTAAATGAACGAAACTGGTTTGAAATGAAAAAATAATGCTTAGCTATGAGTGGTGTAGTGTGCCAATCTTCGTCGTCTCCGTCGTTACAGCCACTGGCATGTATCGTGTGCTGGTGCGCCCGATGACGAAGAAGTTGGTCGCTGTTTTCGTGGTTTGCTACGCCTGACGCTCTGCTGCAAGTTCTTCCTGAGCAGCTGTATCCACCTGGTTCGCCTGATTAAACACACCCCTACAATCGGTGCAGGTGCTGCGAGGTACGTTCCGATCCACACCGGAAGTAAGAAGCCACACATTGCCCTCTGCTGACACCATGCCGGACGAGACCACTTTGACAACGCCGCCCGTCCCAAACAAGGTCCTCTGTTCTGGATTTCTATTACAGCGTGACCCATGCCTCTTCAGTGGCACGGCCGATCAGGACGTCGGCGATTGGTGGTCGGCGTATCAACGCGTCAGCCGCTACAGCAAATGGGACGACACTGTCAGGCTAAGTAACATCATCTTCTGTCTGACTGACGTGGCAAACTTCTGGTTTTGAAACCATGAGGCAGACCTCGCATCTTGGTCTGCATTTAAGAATTTCCCGGAAGTTTTCGGACGTCCTGCAGTTCGCAAGCTCCGGCCAGGTCAACGCTTGCCTTAACGCAATCAGCATGCTTAAGAAACCTTCAGCAGTTATATTGAAGAGATCGTTGACCTGTACAAACGTGTCAATTCACTAATGTCCGAAGAGCAGAAAATCAGAAACATCCTGAAAGGCATTTCTGAGGACGCATGTCAGATACTCTGGGCCAAAAATTCTACCACCGTCACTGACGTAATCACACTTTGCCAGACCTATGACGAGCTCTGTAAGCAATGCTCTTCTCCCCGGCGGTCCAGTGTTTGCGACGACACCATCTCTACACTAGCCCTGGGTGGTTCTACTCCACCAGAGGACAGTCCTTTGATACAACAAACCAAAGCCTTCGTTTGTGAAGAGGTCACCCGCCCACTGTCCTTGATCCCTCAACTACGAGATACTGGCATCCTTGTTCCTGACATGGCTTCGTCTTTGGCCTCTACCATACGGCGGGTCGTGCAAGACCACATCGCTGACGTCCTGTTTGTCAAAGCCCCGTGCTGCCGCCCAGTCCCATGCTGCCACAAGTACCGACTACTTTCACTTGCACCCACGTTGCGGCCAGGCCATTAATGTCATCCGCAACTGATTCCTACCAGCCGGCCCCTTCCTTCCATCCTTCGCCTTCGGCTGGGTCTGCATGCCTTGTCCCTGTTCCACGGGTACGGCAATGCCCTACGATCCCTTGGCGGACCGCGGATAACCGGCCAATCTGCTACTCTTGCGGGTTGCCGGGTCATGTCGCAAGCCTTTGCCGCCAGTGCCTTCAACCTTCTCGCCCTGACCTCCAGAATCCGCCCCGTTCGGACTTTGTATCTCGCGACCTTCACACCTATACCACTCGCCGTTCATCTTCCCCTCGTCGCCGTTCACCATTCCCGCTTCTCCGATGTTCGACCGGCGCTGTCAAGGGAAACTAACAGTCGCAGTTCCCGGGAACAGACTGCGCTTGGTTCGAACTCTCCCGGCCCCGTATTCTCCCGCTGACGCAATACAAGTGTTCATCGACGGCGTCACGATACTCGCTCTTATCGACATAGGCGCTGCCGTATCCGTCATCGGTGAAGTTCTTTGCAGTTGTCTTCGCAAGGGGACCATCGCGCTTTGCGACTTTTCGCTTCACACCGCCTCATCACAGCGCATTCATCCCTCAGCGGCGCGCACGGCCCGTTTTCTCAACGAAAACGTTTTATACACCATCGAGTTTATTGTACTGTTTCACTGCTCACACGACATCAACCTGGGTTACGATTTCCTTTACACTCACCGTGCCGTTATTGACAGCCTTCGCAAGGAACTTGCCTTTTTCCATCTTCGTAATACCACCTTGTCTGACGTCCCTACCCGGTCTGCAAAAATGCTCGTTGCTAGAGGTACAGATATTCCTCCATTTTCTGCTGCCCTCGTTTCACTCTCCTGTGAAAGCGTTACTACTTCGACTGTCGTCTTCGCACCTTCCGACGACGCTTCACGCCATCCCTGCCTTCTGCTTCCGTTTGCTGTTCTCAAGTTCGAAGATGGCCTTAGTTCAATGGACGTCTCGAATCCATTTCTTGCCCGTCAGTCCTGCTACGCGGCTAGTGCCTCAGCACTACTGAACAATTTGATCCTGCTCTTGCAAATGCTCTTACTGACATGCCTACTTCATTCTACGTTAAGGTTTTCAGCTCTTGCGATATACGACCACTCGATGATTTGAAGCGAAAAGCTTCACTACGCTAGCCAACACCGCGCTTCGCGTGAGCCGGCGTATGTGGGAGCACGAGTGCTAAGCTAAGCTAAGCTCCCGCCAAATTTTTCAACATGTCATTGACGCATATCTTTCACCCGCACAACGCGATCTATTCGCTGCCCTCCTACAGAGCTTCACCTCTTACTTCGACCTTCCTAACAGTGCTCCGGGTCGCACGTCTGTCGTTACACACAAAATCGACACCGGTACAAACGCACCTTCACGCCAGAGCCCACATCGCGTATCAGCCTCTGAGCGCCGAGTAATTTTTGATAACTGGACGATATGCCTTGCGCGGGTGTCATACAGCCATATAACAGTTCATGAGCTTCTCCGGTTGTTTTGATCACTACGAAAGATGGTTCCATTCGGTTTTGCGTCGTTACCGTAGACTAAATAAGATCACGCGCAAAGACGTGTATCCTCTGCCAAAAATCGACGACGCCCAGCACTGCTTTCATGGAGTCGAGTATTTCTGCTCTGTGGATTTACACTCTGGCTACAGGCAGGTGCCGATGGCGGACGCCGACCGCTCAAAAACTGCCTTTATTACACCGGATAGCGTAGAAGAGTCTTTGGACTTTACGATGGGGCCCCGGCTACTTTCGAACGCCTGATGGACAGTGTTCTCCACAGACTCAAGAGGCGGACCTGTCTTTTTTATCTGGATGACATTGCAGTTTTTTCTACCGACATTTCTTCTCACCTTCTACGCCAGAAGCATGTCCTCACGTGTCTCGCCGATGCAGAGCTTCTGTTCAATTTGAAAAAGTGCCACTTTGCCGTCTAAGGACGGCATTCGCCCCGACCCCACCAAACTTCATGCAGTTGCCGAGCTTCCGAAGCCAACCTGCATGAAGTACCTCCGTAGCTTTGTCGGTCTCTGTTCCTACTTTCGACGTAATCGTCCCCCTGACCCACACTTAACGCCACCTTTTTGGTTTCGGCTCCCATTCTCCGCCATTTTGATCCGACTGCACCTACCGAGATTCACATCGACTCTAACGGTATTCGGCTCGGTGCCGTCCCTACGCAGCACAAAACTCGTTACAGCGAGTATGTGGGTGGCATATGCTAGCCGGATCTTGAAGAAAGCGGAGTGTAATTATTCTGTAACAAAAATAAAATGTTTGGCCAATATTTTTGCCATCAAAAAATTTTGTCCTAATGTTTATGGACGACCATTTTATGTAGTGACTGATCAACACACTTTGTGCTGACCGGCTTCTCTGAATGGCCCATCCGGCCACCTTGCTCGCTCAGCTCTCCGTCACCAGGAGTATGCCATTTATCGATCAGGCCTGAAGCATACGGATGCCGACGCTCTTTCTCGCTCGCCACTGCCTAGCGCTTCCTCGTCTGACCATATCTGCCCTTACGATTTGTCGTCGCTTGCCAGAGTCAACATGGCCACCGAACAGCGGAATGATCTGTGGATAAGTGCGCTTTTAGACTTTCTTTCCTACTCTCGGTAACTCATCCAGAGCACTCGTCCGCCAAGCCCATCACTTCTCTATTCGTGACGGCCTGTTCTATCACCGCAAATATTTGCTCGACGGACGGAAATGGCTCTTAGTCATCGCACATCATCTCCTCGCCGACATTTGCACATCTTTCCATGCTGACACACAGTGTGCCCATGGTGGCATATGAAAACCTAAACGCGCCTCCGTCTACGATTTTAATGCGAAAGCCTTTAATGGCTCATCGTTCTAGTCAGCAAAACTGTCGCGCTTTTGCGGTGGCTCTGATACTGAAAAAATAAATTAATACACCTTGTCGCCCACCACGAAATCCGACAACCATCCCTTGTATCCCCAGTCCAGCGCCTTGCCACTGCGCCACGGCCCGGATTTTTTTTTTATTGCCTGGCTGTGGCACATGAAATAACATGAAACTCCGATCAAAACATGAAACGAGACACACAAGGCAATATACATGAATGAATGTCATGATCAGCCAGTGTTAGACTTGCCTAGTTGCATTAAAACTCTCGCAGCGACAACAAAGGCTCTACCCTTGAGAGCCATTCCGGAGGTTCGGCAGCCACTTTTTGGATCGAGAAACTCTTCACCTACAGTGAGAATGATAGCGAGATTCCGCGAGTTACAGATAATGCGCCTTTCCTTCCCTGTAAACGAATTATAGAACGCCGGTGAACTTTAATGCGTTCAATGAAATGCTGGTTGTATTCGTTGTTGTCGTTGTGGCTGTAGGAATAAGGAAAAGAAAATTTACGAGCCTGCTACTGGCTGTACCTGAGCCACCTCTTCTGCCTCGAGCGCCAGAAAAGAAAATAGAGAAGAAAGAAAAAGAAGAGGGAGAGAAAGACGCGCGCCGCCAAAGCCGTCGTCCACCACCCAAGCGGTGGCGGTTGCAATGACGGCCTACGTAAACTTTTGGTAGCAGGCTAGCCCCGCCGCAAGCGGCGGTGACCTACCTGTCCCAGCCTCAACCTACCAACCTGATCTACCTCGATAAAACGGCTACGGTTGGGCGTACGACGGTTTTAAGGAGGGGCGGGGTTGTGGGGATGTACTTTAATGCCCTCTCTCAATACAACACCCCTGAGTCATTGTGACGCGAGGGCATGTGCTCGCTGTTCGGGAAAAGGGCGAGAAGTTGAAAAGTGGGTCTTATATCGCAAATTTACTTTTGGAAATGAATTACGTTACTAAATACTTTGTTGGAAATCGTGAAAATATAATCAAATTTCTTTACGAATTACTGTTTCAAAAAGTAATGATGTTACATTATGATAGCTTCATAAGAGTAATATAATTGTTTTAATAAACCTTTCTTTCTTACATCCGCGCCAAAAATAAGTAAACGTAGTGAACAGAACCACAACCTTTCAGACGTGTCGCACACACTCGTGTACCGGCCGAATTCAGTACCGTAAAACTATTCTCTCCCCCTTTCACAAGCACGTACTGTTACAAAGAGGAGTCGCTGGCAATAAAACAACACAATATACAAGAAAGTTCGAGCGTTCCTCTCTTTCATAGCGCTCAAGTCAGAAAAGCGCGGCGAACCTAGAGTCGTGCTGCTCCGGAATTATCCCCAATGCTTGAACACCCCGAAGTAGGTCCCAGAAATCGACCTCGACACCTTAAGATCTGCACATGTTGACGCTATGAACCTTTCCTTCTTTTTCCTTACCGCATCCCCACCACCTGTCCTTAGCCCGGTCTCAACGAGTGTAACCAGGCACCACTGTGCCCTAGTCGGCGTAAGAGAGGCCCACTGCGCTACTCTCCCAGCTAGATTTCAAGTACGGCCATGTTGCATCATTTGCCCTTCAGCGGCCCGTTGAAACCTCACATCTTAGTGCATGAAGAAGGGTTGCGACTGCCCAGAGGACTCCGCACAGTTCTAATCAATAATCTCTTTTTGTCAATCCGTTATTTTGGCCAAATTTGCTAATGCGTTCGAACACCATAGCATGTTGTCTATTCGAAAAGCAGGGGCGCACCTTAAGAAAATGATTTTTAGATTATTCACTTAGTTTTGCTTCGAGTATACTGCCATAAAGTAATTCATTGCATCACTAAAGTACAAGCAAAAGCAAGTAAATTATCAAAATTCTATTGCTGTAATACAATCACGGCCATGTCTGAAGTGGGCACACCCACCACCCCCACTGCCTACCACTTTCCTGCAGCGCCGCCGCCGTGGCCTTCCTTCTTCCCTTCACCATTCCGAAGACCTCTTGTCTTTCCGGCCGGTGGACGTCCACGCGCACGCAGCAGACCACCCCTATCACCTAAATCGCTCGGCCAACTTACCGCTGCAGGCCGTGAGAGCGGGTAGCCACGCGAGATAAGCAGACCACTTTTCCTCTTTTGGCGTGCATTGCCCCCTTTTGGTGGTTTTCTTTCATACCAGTACACGGCGGTTGTTTTTGAGTGATGCATTTGCCATGCAATTTGGTTTGGTTTCGTTTGAGCGATTTAACATCCCAAAACTACTCATCCCAAGAGAGACGCCATTGTGGAGTGCTCTGGAAATTTTGACCACCTGCGGTTATGTGCGATGTCAACGTCGCACAGTACTTGGGCGCCTTGCCCTCCGCCTCGATCGCAAAGTGGCCGCTGCCGCCGGGATTTGATCCCGGTATTTACTCGGGCGGAATAAAGTCTGTTTCAAGTATTCAACTCATGCTCATCCCCTCTGACTTGAACTGGTTCGGGTGGGGACTTATCGCACCATGGATTGGGGGTGACAGCTCGGAATATTAGAGCTGGCATTTTCTTGCTAGAAAGTGGCTATCATGTCTACCCCTTGGAGCTTTATTACAATAATTCCTTTAAAAGCTACAACACAGCAGAAGAAATGCATAGCAGCTAGTCAGGCAGCATTGAAAAGTGCTTTATGCTGGATATCACAGTGCTGAAAACATTCGTTGCTATGCGGCTGCATGTGCTGATATTGCTTAAATAAATTGAGGTACAGCCAAAACAGAATGCATTCACCGCACGTAATGACAGGATATTGGCACTCACCGGGTATAGTGTGAATATAGCGCGGCCCAGTTTCTTATGTAGGATAGCACTTGATGGGCAAAAGGAACCTGTAGAAAAGATGAAGAGAGCATTTTGCTGGGCTAGTTAGTGCTTGAAGAAGTAGGGATAAAGAACAGTGCGAAGATAATAACGTGACAACACAACACAGGCGCTGGCTGATGGCAGCCGGACTCGTTCAGTTTGATTTTTGTGATATAAACTCCTTCTGCTCTTCAATAAACATCAATTGTCAGTCAGCGCCTGAGTTGCGTTGCCACGGCTTTGATCTCGCCCTGTTTGTAATCCCCAGTCTTCTGTAGAATAGTGCTAGTAAATTATTTAGCTTTTCTTATTTCACCAATGACCTATAGATCTATATTGTTCTTACGTGAAAGACAGCTTCTATTCATCAGATTTATAATAATCGTAAGAATAAAACACTCACGACTTTCATATTTTCCTATGAAAGTGCCAAGTCATGTTGGGAAATGCTTTTCATGGTGTTCGCCGTTAGTTCATGAAATTCATGGCAATCTGATTGAAGTGTGCAGCGCAAGGCTTCAACCCGAGCCTTTCAGACTAACTTTTATTGTTTGAAAAGGTGGAATCATGAGCGACTTGGAAGTTCAGAATAACGGCCTGAGGGGCGAGTTGATGCATGATAAAATGAATGGCGGCGCAACAAAAATGTTGTAGTTGTGACAGCAATTTGTCCACAAGTCTTACGGTCTGAATTTACCTCGAAACTCAAAACACGCAGCTATGTTTATTGCGTCGAAGCTGTCCGGGGCCCGTTGTATGGTTTGTTTCTCACGGGTAACTTATTCCATATTGCTGCCAGCTATTGGCCTCGAGATCGAGCACAGTCGCCACCTTGCGGCTCAGCGGCGAAACTTAGTGTGGATGCGTTTTCGCGTCGCGTGCCAGGCCTCAGTGATCTACGCGCGCGCATGCGGCGTGTACAGGAGTGTTTTTGTTTGTTTCGCAGTTGCTGTGAGCTTTTGCTTACCTATATGCCTCTTGCAAAATAAATATGAACAGTCTCTAACCCCACGCTTCATTAAAAATATATATACTTGTCCGTATTGCATGTCATGCTTGGATAAGGACATCATCCATCGTGGTCTTCGGCGCTTGAGATCCTTTGACATGCAATGTCTCAAACGAAGTGGTACTATCGTTACTGCCGTGTCAAAGCAAAACAGGTCGTTGCCGTCAATAAAAGCTAATGCAAACGCTCAGAAATCACATATTCCCGTTTCTGTTCGGAATACCGCAGCTACTAAAACATATGCCACCGAAGACTGCTTCATATAGCAGAATGCAGTTTGAACAGACCACTCTATACCTACTATGCCGTCTGTATGCACGATAGAGTTGTGTGAGTACTTTTTTTCTTTTTTTGCTTTTAAACCTCTGTCGCGCTGTCTCAATGGTAAGGGCGCTCGACTGCTTTCGAGAACGGGGGATTCAGTCACAACCCTTTCGAAAGGCGTTCCTCTGCTGTGGGATTTGACTGCACAATAAACAATCCCACGTAATAAATGTGGTGTTAATAGTGAAAGAGAAAAGACACCAAAGCCAGCCTCGGCAATCATCCGTCATAGTCGATGCCGCTTTCATGCCTTAAACCCGGACCAATATGCACTTCTTTTCTTTTTTGTTGTTGTTGTTGAAGGCCTCTATGCATCGGTAAAAGTTTTAGTGAGCAGATTTTGCTTTAGAGAAATGCTCGAATATTTGGGAGACATGTTCCCTGCACCTAATTGTTACCCTAAATATTACATAATACACATAAATATTACATAATGCCTATTATAATCATTACAATCCCTTTTCGTCCAAGTGCTGTCTTCCTCGTCATTTCTGACAAGGGGAGTAAAACAGCTTCATGCGGGCTTAACTTATATCAGTGTTTTTAGTTCGGGAATAAATACATTTTTATAGTCGCACGATAAGATGACCTCCATTTTTTTCGGAACAGTTGTATATCCGGCATCTGTTTTGGAAGCAAACCTAATATTTTACTTCGCGTAAGATTTAGTCACTGCTAAAGAATGATAAAGAAATTTTCAGCCTGTAAAATTGCTTCCCAGAACATGACAGTGCCCATGCGCAGTTTATAACGATGTCTTCGCAGCGAGTAATTCGTAGTTTGCACTTTAAAGTTACTGAAAATTATTCGCTGAATATTGTAAATTCTGTCAAGTGTGTAAAAGTTTTCTCACACGGTGAAATTTATTCGAATTGCAAAACAAAATAATTGCACTACTAATTTACCGCTATATATTAACGTCACACACATCAGAAATCCATTAAAGGAATAATTTAAAGTTAGTGGCGCACGCATTAATACGCTATCACATTCTATGACAGTGGCCGCAAAACGACTCGGCAAATTCAATCTACTCAGCGCTGCACACGTGAACAATCAGCTTTCCTGTGCGGCGAGGTTTCCTGTATAGTGTCGGCGTGATCTCATTTTTGGGAAATACTTGTGCGTGGTTGTCTGGGGGGCCAGAGTTCATGTGCACTCAGTCTAAAGCAACTCGCCATGCAGTGCGCTGCCAATGCTACATTTAACCTGCTTAATACTCGAGTCAAGTACGATATATTGACCAGGCTTTCTCGATTCAATCTAAATTACTGCAGGTCAGAGCACGAACCTTGTATATCCGTGGGCCGGTCTCACTTGCATGAGACACGCGCAAACTGTTTAAAAGTCGATAAGAAAAACAAAGCTGTCATTAGGCAGGCTCAACCATTAGGCACGTGAGCGCGGTACAGCGCAAGAAACGTGCAAAGTAAATCTAGAAGACTGGTGGCTTCGTGCTTTGTTTTCTTAAAATCCGCTCTTCTCTGCTGCATTGGCGAAAGCCTTGGATTTTTTTCTGCAATATTGCGGAAATACTGCAGACACGTTTTCATCGCCAACAAACCCACCGTAAACTCAGAAGCAGACCCACGCGGCGTGAGTTTCTGCGAGCGCCGCCGGCTGCCGATCCACACTACCGGAGTGACGGTGGCGCCACCTCTAGATCGATCTCGCGGCGAATATCGAGGAAGAGTACATGCGCGATGAAACATAGACAAAGTCTCAGTAAAACCGCTACTGCTAGCAGCCCAGAGCTCAAGTACATCACTTCGACGTGTGTCTTGGTCAACTCGGAATGCTTTTTTTTGTCGTGTTCACGCTTACAGTCATGAGAATACCTCTCTCCTGGCTCTAAACTAGAAGAATTTTTCTTTAAATACATGACGGCGCATGTTTTTAGGTGAATGTCTTTGAGTTTAACGACAATTAATAGATGCAGCTGAGAGGCCAATAAAATGTAAGGGTTTGATGCTAGCTTAAATGAAAGAAACAGCTTTTGACCAGTAGTACAAGTAATAATAATATATTTGTTCTTTTTCATTAAAAAGAAATAACCTTTTGGATTTATTTTTGGGCCCTCATATTTCAACTTCCGTAAATGTAAGATATATGCCTATTTACTGACATTCTTCAAGCTTTCTGTTCTTTACCACGTGCGACATGGAGCAGTAATAAAATCCCTGCAGCAATAGAAACGACAAAATGGGGGCCTGGCGTTTGCTGCTGTTTGTTTGAAGGCAGTTTTTATGTCACGTAATTGCTGAGAACGCTGAGGCCGAATGTGGAATTGCACTTACCGTTTCATTGGCTTCTACATTCCCGTAGGCGAGTCTGGTAACAACACAGCACTTGGGTACTATCTGCGCAAAGTACGCAGATATTTCTTATCGATAACCTTTATCCAAGAGGAAGCACAGATATTAATATACGGGTTATCGCTTTGAGTCTCTGCTAGTCTCATGAAGGGTACCCGAACTCTTTTACAAAGAGGTCATTTGGTTCCGGCCTGGGGGTGAACTTTAACAGCTGTGGGCTAACTGGGACTCCTGATAAAGGCTGTGCGCGTTTAAAAATTTGGGTGGATGGGATTGGTGCTGGCAGCGCCGCACAGCTAAATTAACGCAAAATTGTGCGGCAAGAGGAACCTGGTTTGAGTGAGATGCAAACGAAGTCCAATAACGTTAGCTCTTGGGCCAGTTGGTGCATGTTGAACCTCCTTGTTCTCGTGTACACGTATTTTGTTTCCGCTGGCACCCCTGTGATTAAGTTCAAAACGCTGCGCAGTTCAAGTTAATAGCTGCTGGATATTGTTGGGCTTCGTAGTCTCGCGCGTTATTAAGACTAGAGTTGTTTCGTCATGTGAAGCGTGGGGTTCATCAGAACACACAGAGACACACACCATAAAAGGTTGCTATTTTGATCACCACACGAGCTTGCCTTCGAAGACGGCAAGTTCACTTTGTTGGCAAGCGTTTGAAGGGAATATGCCGTCATTGAATAGGAAGAAATCCCCAACCGACAGAGCCTGGTTCAGGTTAAACGTCAATGCGATTTACCATTGCTACGAGAATAAATAAAAATTTTCGCCATAAATACTGATTGTGAAGGGCTCTCATACAGCTTTATTTCAACATTTGACATGTGGCGTGGAATTGACTTAAGGCATCCTGCGCTTCAAGTTGATTGCGACAGGTGCCCGCCACATGAGAAATGGTTATGGTTTAAACTTGACTGAGCCATGATGTCTTACCCGCAACGAAAACTGAAACGTATTTTGTAATATTGTCATATCCTGCTGTTTGAAAAATGCTGCAATATTGCTCGAGCAGTAGTAAAATCTTAGAAGGCATTTATTAGGGATGAACTTGGTTTATCATTGTCATATATTTAGTGCAGAGAAGACTCCGTTTATACTACATAGTAAAGTTTTTGACCTCTTTCTTATTTATCATAAAATTTCAAAGACCCACCAAACGTGATTGCCCTCAAATTTCTTGAACATTATGTCTGAAAGATTTTAAAGTCGCGAACACTATAGCACCCAATATCACCTTGGAATGTGTTTTTCCACATTGCGATCACGGCCAACATATAAGGGCATGTGCCACCAGTTTTACGCGGATATGCATGGTGTATTGTACTAGTGAGAGCATTTTAGACCCTACTGTGCAAAACAAGTGGCATCGGTGTTAATAGGCACGCCTGAATGCTTAGAGTTTAGTAGGACTAGAAGGGAACGCGAGGCTGTAACGTATGTCATGGCTGCGTGCCCTTACTTAGCCAGAGTATTTGGACGTTCGGACGGCTCGGAGCACAGACTTTGGGCCATGAACACTAAAAAGCATTCCTCTTTTACTGGCGGAATCAAAATGCATTCTTTGAAGACCACCTCTAAAACCCACTGGATCATTGCGGGCACGCTTGAAATGTCACCATTTTCTGTGTGCAATCACTAAAGCTGAAAATGTAAAAAGTCCATAAACACCAAGAAGTGCAACTTCGCACACCGAGAAATCAAAGTCCTCGGTCACTTGTTTAATGCTTCCGGCGTTCAGCCTGACCCTGACAAGATACGTACCGTCAGAGCTTTTCCCACTCCGCGTTCATCCAGCGATGTTCGAAACTTTATTGGCCTATATTCCTATTTCCGCAGATTCATCCAGAACTTCGCAGTCCTTGCTCATCCGCTCACCCAACTCCTCAAGAAAGACGTTTCATTCTGTTGGGGGCCTGAACAAGTTGCAGCTTTCTCAGAGATTATTGCTGCTCTAACAACTCCACCAGTCTTGGCCCATTTCAACCCATCCGCCAATACTGAACTCCGCACCAACGCAAGTGGAATAGGAGCTATACTCTCTCAACGACAACACGGCCGTACAAGGGTGATTGCGTATGTCAGCCGCCTCCTATCAACGCCCGAACAAACGTATTCTATCACAAAGCGAGAATGCATTGCGCCTGTTTTGGCTATTACAAAATTCCGTCCTTATTGTTTTGGCCGCTCTTTTACAGTCATAACAGATCATCATGCCTTGTGTTGGCCTTCCTCTCTCAAAGATTCTACGCGCCGTTTGGGGCGCTGGGCGCTACGATTGCAAGAATATACCTTTTCCGCCGCCTACAAGTCCGGCCGGCTTCACCGGCTCGTCGCTTTATCCTGTTGACTCCTCTAGCCCTACCGACTCTGACGATGACGCATGTGTCTTGTCTGTCTCGGCGTTTTCTAACATTGCCGACGAACAACACTTGGATCCTTCGCTGCATTCAATTTTCCGCCATCTTACTTCCGAACGCCCTGATCCATCGTTTATTTGTACTCGACGATAACACCCTATACAGACGTAATATGCGACCACATGGCACATATATGTTGCTCGTAGTTCCCCAACACCTGCGTTAGACCATCCTTGAACAGTTCCGTGATGCTCCCTCGGCTGGCCACCTGGGTGTCTCTAGCACATAAGACAGTCTACGCCGACGTTTCTATTGGCCGGGGCTCTACCGCTCCGTCCAGCTGTACATTGCCGCACGGGAACTGTGTCAGCGTAGGAAGAAGCCCACAAGTTTGCCTTCAGGTTGTTTGCAGCCGATCCCCATACCGACTGACCCGTTTTCTCGACTAGGCGTTGATCTTCTTGGCCCCTTCCCAGTTTTCGCCTCAGGGAACAAATGGATAGTCGTCGCCACTGATTACGCTACGTGGTATGCTATTACACGAGCCATCCCGACCAGCTGCGCCACAGACGTCGCTGATTTCCTTCTAGAAAACGTGATTCTCCATCACGGTGTCCCTCGAGAACTACTAACTCACCATGGCCGCTACTTCCTATCGCGAGTGGTTGACGAAATTCTCCGTTGGCCGTTGGCCTGTCACCCCCAGACCAACGGCCTCACGGAACGTCTAACCCCTACCCTCACAGACTAGCTGGCCATGTATGTGTCTAACGACCACCGGGATTGGGACGTTCATCTACCCTTTCTCACATTCGCCTACAATTCATCTGTCCATTCTACAGCTGGATACTCTCCATTTTATTTGTTATTTGGCCGACACCCGCTACCGTGGCAGGCACCAGCAGTACTTACACCAGTGATGCCATCGCCCGCGCTCATGATGCCCGCCGGATAGTTCGTGCCAGGCTTTCTGCATCACAAGACTCCCAAAATTCCGATACGGCAGTCGCCACCGTGATGTCCACTATACTCCTGGATCTCTAGTCTTGCTGTGGCGGGACGTCGCGTTCTTGCCAAGTTGGGCTGACAAGAGGCAGACCGGAAGAAAATGGGACCGTTACCCAGGTTGTGGGCGCATAAAATCGTGAGTAAGCAGCTGCCTCGAAACATGAGGCCGGGTTGTAACTACGGCCGCAGAACGGCTCGCATAGCGGCCTTGACGGATACATTAGAAGCAATAGAAGAAGAGGAACAGGGTGCCACTCTCTTCACAGACGCTTCGTTACCCATGTTTTCATCGAAAGCCACGCTGGCAGTTACGACGCGGAATATGCTCGTAACCTACGCGTCTATCGAGACGTCTTTTCCAGAGGTGGCAGAAGAGGCCGAGATAGCGCTTGCACTCGCGCAGCCCAAAGTGGGAAGAATTGTCACCGACTCGCAAAAGACGTATAACAATTACAGAAAGGGATGGGTGTCTCTTGCGGCACTAAGAATTCTCAAAAGTAAACGCGACGTTCCTAAAAGGAAAGTTGAGTTGATATGGACACCGGCTCACTGCGGGCTGGAGGGCAATGAGCTTGCCCACCAGTTCGCCCGAGAGATGGAACACCGGGCAGAGGAAGGTGAGCCAACAGTCCATTACTAGTTATAAGGAAATTACGAACTATTACAAGACGGCGAGGCGACGTTACCCCGACCCTCACAAGTCGCTTACCAGAGAACAGCAAGCGATCTATAGGCAGATACAGGCAGGATCCTTCCCGCACCCTTACCTTTAAAACAAGATGTACCCGAAAAGGTACCAGAAGGAATGTGATTTCTGCAAGACCGAGATAGGCATGCTCCAACATGTCATTGGAGTATGCAACTTCATGAAGGAAATCCCCAACCTCTTACCTTCCCCACCACCCCACCACCCCATCCCTCATCCTCCCTTACCGAGCGATGGGAGACCTTGCTAACCATCCCCGTCGTAGAAGACCAGCTCGTCCAGATCTCCAAGGGCCAGGCGGCCAGCGATGCATATGGGTCCAGTGTAGAGGGAACCACTCCCATCGACGGCGTCTAAGCAGACGTCGTATTTAGCTCGAGCAAATAAAGTTGTTCCTCTCTCTCTTGATGTGGCTCCCGTGCCGACGAGTTGGCTTGTGTGAAAACCTTTTGCTCCGTTACACAGGCCCTTACCGTGTTTTGCGCCTTGTGACCGACGTCACATACGAAGTTGAATCTGTTTATCCGAAGTTCTCGCGCACAGTGCCAACCTCCGAAATAGTGCATGTGTCTTGTGTGAAGCCTTATTATGCACGTTCCATTTAGCTAACGTAGAACGCGCCGGGACTGTGCTTTTCACGTGGGCGGTAGTGTTACTTAGCGGTATTCGCTGCTTGTGCTGAGGATGATGAAGTGAAATAGGGTAGTGAGATTGATGCTGCCTTTAACGTTAGTTGTGTGGACAGCTATCGGACTGAATATCTTCCCCGTAACAGTATGTAAGGAATAATGCTATAGAAAACGGCGAGATGAGCTCTCATAAAGTCATGGTTGGAAAATATTTAAGTTTCACTTAGTTATCAACCTAAGCAAATAGGCAAATCTGTCGAAATGTTTTGCTTAAAGGTCTGCACTCAGCCATCCTTAAATACTCTCCGCAGTGGTGCGATGCGTTTTGAGACCACAGGTGTCTTAGTAAGCTCCTATAGGTGCCCACCTTACCTCTCAATACAAAGGGCACCCTCACACACCGACAGGATGCTTTTTTCTTGACACATGTGTTTGTTAATTACCTCGGAACAAAGCACGGGTAAGCTCGTCTCGGTACCAATGCACCTGCAATCTCATTTGGAAATTCTATTGGCCTCAAGGATTATTGACCGTGGGGTTCACTCAGATAGCGAGCAGAAAGAGGCCAAGCCCTATATTAGCAATGCTATTCCAAACAAGACATGATTAAGTCTTCGCGCGACTTAAGACGCGACACTTTCCCTTATAGCTTATTTCTACAGCCGCACATTCGTTTCTTCAGGGACATAGTGGGGCCCACAATTTCACCCGAGTACTAGTCAGCCGAATTATCGAAGAACCCCTTATTATATCGAACATGGAACGTATGTTTTTATATTAAGAAATCACGCTACATTCATTGAACACGTGTCCTCTGCCAAACTGGGACCCAACACTCTCAAAAAGGTGCAGAAAGCCTCCTCGCTACAATTAGAGACCCATTTACTCCCAGATACGGTTACCCTCTCCACGCATAGCCTGGGCTTACACCTCTGTTGTCAGTTTTGTCAAACGTGGCTTACCTGCAATATTGCCAATCCGCTGTCCATCTTCTGACGCCACCAAGTGGCCGAATGTCTTGGAGCGTGGCTGAGCGTCGTCCTCGTCTGTCTCGAGCTTCTCTTCATTAAAAGGGGCCGGCTCGTTTGTTCTGCTGCTTGCTACGTGTGATAGTGACATTTGGTTACGTTGTCCCCGAAAACATCAGTGACGCTGCCCATCGACGCGCGGACACCACTCCCGTCCAAAAGCGAGCCGTCGCCTCCGAGGCCTACAACCGGAATTCGAAACACTGACCACACCAATGCGAGCCATGAGATCTACAACGGGCAGCCAGACAAGTCAGCATTCCAGCAACGCTCCACCGTTCCTCCTTCTCTCACCTCGATCACCGCCATCATTCCAGGGTGAGCGGTTCGAGGATGTCAAAGACTGGTTGGCCAGTTGTGACTGATTGGCCGCATTCAACCAACCGGACGATGAGCGGAAGCTAATGAATGTGTACTTCGCGCTACAAGACTCGGCCAAGACATGTTTAAGAACCACGAGGCGTCCTTTCAACTAGGCAGCCTTTTGCCGTGAGTTGCTTACAACATTCAGCTGGAGTGCGCGCAAAGAAAAAGCAGACTGTAATTTGTTCGAGGTCTCAGCACTCAAATGAGAGCGTGGTCATGTCGGACATGATGCGACCTTTCAATCGGGCTTACCCTACCATGGCCGAGGCAACAAAAACACGGCATCTCATGCGCGTGGTGAAGGAATAGCTGTTCGCTGGCCTCGTTCGCGACCCTCCAAGAACTGTCGCAGATTTAGTGAGTGAAGCTGCCAGCATGGAACGTTCACTACAGGAATAGAGTGGCCAATACGGTCGTCAGACAAGCGTACCAGCTACACCCTACTGCACGTCCGTGCCAGCAGCCAGGGACGAGGAGTTGAGGGATCTTATGAGGAGCATTGTCCGCGAAGAGCTGCAGAACCTCCTCTTGGATGCCCCACCTGCAATGGATTATTCAACGCGGGACGTCAATCGTGATGAAATCCGGCGAGCGGTGCAGGCACCAGCAGCACCACAACCGGAGTTATGCATTACGACTTTGAGGTCCTACGTCAACGTGACCCCGAGCCACATTCATTCCGTCCTGTTGCTGGACCACCGCCTCGCTACCTGCGCCCTGTCGAGCAGCAGCAAGACCAGCGTTCGGCTACCATCAAAGGCAACAATCTTCGCAACTGTCCATACCGGAGATTAGGTTTAAGAGGCTTTCCACCAAACGCGCTTCGACCACGCTATGGCGAAATACCACAGGAGATTGAGGAATACCTGGTTGCTAACGTGATGCACCCGACGTCACCGCTACGGCAGTCGCGATCATCATCCCCGAGGCGTTTTGCCTCACCCAGTCGGTACTCCTCCTCTGGGCAACTCAGAGGCACGTCCCCTCGCCTGGAAAACTAAACACGGAGACCTCTGGGGTGAGGCCGTCGCTACGTCTCAAATCAAACAGCCTGCACCCGACGATTTGACGCGACGACCCGAGCGGTGACTACCTGATCCGACGAACTTTCCAACGTGCTGCGAACGCATTGTTTCCGGGGAAATATTTGTAACCGCCGACAGTTGTGATGTGACCGCACATGTGGATACCGGTGCCGATTTTTGCTTCATAAGAAGCCAGCTAGCCACGGCACTCTAAAGTTCTGACGCTTTGGTCTGGGCCAATGATTCTCACCGCCGGTGGCCATATTATGACGCGATTGGCATGTGCACTTGCCGCATAGAGATCTGTGGTTTTACTTTCACTGGCACCTTTGCCGTATTAGAAGAGTGCTTCAAAGATATAATTCTTGGCAAGGATTTTCTTCAAGAATATGGTGCTGTTATAGACCTTCGGGAGCAGCTCATGGTTTTGTTTTTAACCAAGAGAGCCGTTGATAGCAACACGTACTTCCGGAAAATGATGCTGCGCGTCTCTGACGACCACATAGCAATCCCTCCGCGGGCGAGCAAGTTCGTGACAGTCGAATGTGATCACAGCACCGGCACGCGAGGCATTCCTGAAGCAAACATGTCACTGCTTCTCACTCGACAAATTTGTTTAGCTCGGAGTCTTGTCGAACTTGTCCGTGGGCAAGTCGAAGTGCAAGGGACCAACTTCTCGTGTGAACCCCAACATTTGACGGCGAACACGACGGTCGCTTATTTTAAAAAACTTTGAGAATCTACAGGCCAGTACACTTTATGCACACGTCACACCTCGACAATGCGACATCTACTGCCATTCAGATCAATATAAACCCGCACCTCTTGCCCAGTCAGAAACGCGGCATAGAGAATCTTGAGAATTCGTTTCACGATTGCTTTGCATCAACCTCCAAGGTCCGATAGACGCCCCTAACGAAGCACTGAACTATAGTTGCTGTCGACCAATGTCCACTATGTCAGCGTCCTTACCGGGTGTCCTCTAAAGAACGTGACGGCATCCGCCGCCAAGTAACAGAAATGCAACAGGGCGATGTTATCCAACCGTCGACGAGCCCCTGGGCTTCACCTGTTGTCCTCGTTGCGAAAAAGGATGTAACCTTGAGGTTCTGCTTCGATTAACGACGCCTCAACAACGTCGCGAAAAAGGATGTCTATTCCCTGCCGCGCACAGACGACTCCCTCGCTCGCCTTCGCCAAGCCACTTACTTTTCGTCACTTGACATCCGCAATGGATATTGGCAAATAGAGATTGACGAGCGAGACCGTCAGAAGACCGCTTTTATTTTCTCGGGCGGTTTGTATGAGTTTAAAGTGTTCCCATTTGGCCTGTTCTCGGCCCCTGCTACATTTCAACAAATGATGGACACCGTACTCTCTGGCCTGAAGTGACAGTCATGCCGATCGTAAATTTAGAAGACGTGATTTTCTCGGACAGGTTCGACGAGCACCTGAAACGTTTTCGCGCTATTTTCGAGGCCATCCGATTTGCCGGTTTCTTTCTAAAACCCGAAAAATGCCACTTTGCTTTTAATGAGCTGACATTTCTCGGCCACATTGTCAGCGCTTGAGGTGTTAGCAGACCCAGAAATGACGGCCGCTGTCGCTCCATTCCCCATGCCAGCAGATAAACGAAGCTTGCGTCGATTTTTCGGCCTCTGCGCGTGCTATGATCACTTTGTTCATAATTTCTCCAAACTCGCTGAGCCTCTGACCCGCCTGACAAAAGACACCGAACCGTTCGTTTGGGGCCCCGACTAGGAAAAAGCCTTCACAGAACACAAGTCCCGTCTACGATATACGCGTATACTTGGCCACTTCGACGAAGAGGCCGACACGGAATTGCACACGGATGCCAGTAATGTTGGCCTCGGTGCGGCCCTTGTTCAGTGGCAAGACTGTACCGAACGCGTCAATGCTTACGCCAGTCGCACTTTGTCCCATTCCGAAGTTAATTATTCAACTACGGAAAAGGAGTGCCTCGTTGTTGTGTGGGCAGTCATGAAATTTCATCCGTACTTGTGCGGTCGTCCGTTTTGTGTCGTGATCGACCATCACTCGCTGTGTTGGCTGGCAAACCTGAAAGCCCCATCGGGTCGGCTTTCTCGATGGAGCCTCCGGATTCAAGGATTTGACCTTACTATCGTGCACAAGTGCGGTAAGAAACACAGTGATTCCATGCCCCACGGATTGCTCTGACTACGATTCCGCTTTCATCTGTATTATCACGACGTCCACCTTAGTCCGAAAGCAGCGGGACGACTCTGAACTTTTGCCCGTCATCGAATATATCGAAGGAACCGTGTCATCTCCTCCTCAGCTCTTAAGGCGCGGACTCTCGTCATTTTGCTTGAGCGATGGCGTACTCTACAAAAACTGCGGTCCACCAGAAGCTGCTCATCTGCTTGCAGTACCCACAACGCTTCATGACGAAGTTCTTCGTGCGTGCCACGACGACCTGTCCTCCGGCCATCTCGGTTTGTCTCGCACATTGGCACAGATACGCCTAAAATACTACGGGCCCAGTCTAGCTGCCGTTGTAGCGGGCGTCCGTCTAGCTACGTCTGTACCTGCCGTGAGCGCCAGCGGCGGAAGACAGCGCCTATTAAATCAGCTGTGCTCCTGCAGCCTATCGATCCCCCGAAATTCCCATTTCAACAGGTCGGCATAGACTTACTGCGCCCATTCCCGAAGTCCTCCATAGGTAACAGGTATATAGCGGTTGCCACTGACTACCTCAACCGCTACTGTGAGACCAATGCCATACCCCGTGGTACCACAGATGAAGTTGCGCAATTCTTCACTCACATTTTACTCCGCCACGGTGCCCCAACAGTAGTCTTAACTCACAGGGGAACCTCGTTTTATTCGGCACTCCCGAACGAGGTCCTTCAACTCAGTGGCACCACCCACCGCAAGACAACAGCTTACCATCCTCAAACCAATGGACTAACTAAACGGCTTAACACGACAATTGACGATATGCTTTCTGTGTATGTAGACGACGATCATGGGAACTGGGACCGAATTCTGCTGTACATCACGTTTGAATACAACACTGCGCTCCAGGACACTACACGCTTCACTCCATTTCATTTGGTCATTGGGCGCGAACCTTTGACTATGCTGTTTGCCATGCTTCTTCCGGACTCTGCTCCCTCCACTGTCGTGGGGGCTGGCCAATTTATTCGTGACGCCCGATCGGGGAACATAGGAGCGTCTCAAATGCGAGAGCATAGAGCGAAGGCAGAATCCCTGGCGGACAGAAACGTGTCACGCACTGATCGCGGGTTGGAATTACGCTCGGAAATTTAGGTTTGTGCGCTTCGCATTTGAAAAGCTGTGTGTTGTTGATTCCTATGTGTATCCGACAACAGTGTGTTGCTATGTTTGTTAATATCATGGCATTGATGTGTGAATTTTGTAATGTGTTATTGCAGTTTGTGAAATTTGTGCAATGTGTGTGATGTGGACATTTGCCCGATATAATTGTGAGCACATGCATGTGCGCGCGATGTTCGTGGTTGTTGTGAATATTGTGGGACAATATTCTTTAAGGGAAAAGCAGTGTCACGAAATCGGCGCACATTTTCATCACGCCGGCACGGCACGAGGCCCGCGCGGCGTCGCGTGGAAAGCTGGAGAAAAACCTCCATCCCCGCGCGAGAGAGCGCGTAGCCTTGTACGCGTCGCCGTCGCCCTCTTTCTCATCACCCGGCGATGACGCGGACTCATCAGTCTGGAATACCACAAGAAAATCGAGAATTTTCTGTGGGACCTGGCCAATGACGACGCGCGGCTCGACGGGAGGAGGAGAGAGTGCTATAACCAGCGAAGCTAAGTGTGTGTGCGCGCTGGCTTTGACACGTGCTAACAGACAGACGCGGCGCGCCCTATTTAAAAAGACCGCTCCGCTTGTTGAGTCAGTCAGACAGTCAGTCAGTAGTTGCGGCGTGCTCGCAAGTGCTTCGGCTGGACTCCCGGGAATCACCCGCTGCTGGCAAGCCCACGGACCTGCAAGGGAGCGGCGCTCGTCTCGTATGGCGGCCACATCGTGACTCTTGAGGCGTCGGACTGCAACAGTGCCCGGTGAACAATTTGGTTTTTGTTTATGTAACTCTCTCGTGTTTGATCTGTTGTAAAGCCTCTGTGTTATTGAATCATTCTGTAGCTGCATGCTTAGCGTTTGTATTCTTTGAACCTCTCGTCTGTGTATTTCAAGTGATCTTGTGTATTCCTTTGTATCGTCGCTTCCCAAGCAGCATTGGCCGACTGCCGACCTATGGCCGGTCATCGGCAGCTGGTTGGCAGCCGACCTGCCGGAAATCGGGGGACGGCCCATGGATGGCCAGGTGCCAGGTAGGGCGGAAGTCGGCCATCAAGCAAGGCCCAAGCTCGAGCACCCAACTGAACGCCGACCAATTTGGCCATGGTAGCTCGGCCATTGGGCGGCCCATGGTCGGCCATGTACTAGGTTGGGCAGAAGTCGGCCAGCAACCATGGCCCGAGCTTGTAACCCCAACTGAATGCCGACCTGTTTGGCAACGGTTGCTCGGACATTTGGCAGCCCACAGTCGGCCGCGTGCCATGCGGGCCAGGCAGCCGGCTAGCACTCCCGACCCAATATGCTTGTAGTGGACGCCGATTACATCCCTGGATCTACTTAACCTCTGGTACAAATCCAGTTGTTAGTGAGAACGCGCATACGAAACGAAACCATGTTGTCATAGCACGATTATGTGACATTAAATTATGATTAGAAGGTAGCTTTTTCATTGCCGAGAAAGAAAACGTTGCCGCAAGTTGATGAAACAAATGACCGTTTTCTCAGCCGTTTTTTGTCCTAGTGCTTTTGCATTATCCATAAGGAACTACGCGCAGCATCGTCTGTTTACCTGGAGAAAGAAACGAATACGATGTGTGTACTTTCTAGACGCAATCCCTGGAAAATGAAAAGCCGGAAGACTCGAGTTTGCCATTTTAGTTTTGGGCATTCACACGGTGGTAAAAAAAAGAAAAAATGGCAGTTTTTCGCGCAGACTGCGAGCACGACAAGCCCCGGTACATTTATATGGCGCGCAACATATATATCGGCAATAAATAACAAATTAGTTTATTCCGGTATTAGTTTAGAGTCCAATCGTTCTAACCGCGCTAGGCGGTGGAAAAGGAAGAAAAAATAGTAGAATGTTTCTACATAAGAAAAAAAAAGATTGTCAGTCGACCTTTCATACTAATTTCCAAACTTTATATAACATTGTCAGATAAATGGAAAGAAGAGATCTACAATTGGTTTTGCTGCCAAAACATTTTTCCGGCCACACGAAATTAATAATGAAGAGGCGGAGTTTCGCGCTTATCTCCTCTGCTCTTTTGGACAACTTTGGTTTTGAATTACGCAAAATATGTTACAGTTAATTGAACATTATCGGACTAAATTTATGCATGTTTTTATTTGTATTCAGTTATTTTTCGCTTTTCAAGGTGGTGTAGATGTTTTTATAAATTTTCCCAAAATCGGCCGAAGAAACGAAATTTTTCTACTCTGCAGACCTAATTATTTCAAAAAAGGTTTATGGCAGAGCAGCAAAAAATCCACACTATGTTCTCAGCATAGTTATGTATTAAACAGCTAAAGCTTATATTTATATAACGTTTCAATACACAGATACGATCGCGCTAATTTAAAGAAAACAGCAAACATTGAACATTTCTTAGGAAAGTAAAAATAGTTTAAACATTGTTTAAACTTTTACTACGTATTCTCCACTATACGCCAGCTTTCGAAATCATTAAAACACCTTACCTAATTTTGTTGCGCAAGTAATTACGGCCACTTCAATAAGGCCCTGGTGCAAGGCGTAGCGCACCACGCAGATCTGAAGATTCTACGACATTTGTGAATCACCCACGACCTCATCGAGACGATGCTTCCTGAGGAGGGGGGAAATGACACATAGAAGGCGAAGCAAAAGATGACATATGAGACGACAAGCGCGAGCCTGGAAGAGAAAGAAGCTTGAACGCAAGACTCGCTCTGGTCGACCATCCAAACCATCTATCGCTAGGCCCTCCTTGGCGTTCTACCGAGACGTGACACTATTATTGTAACAGGGAGAAACATATTTACAAAAGAGGAATAAAGATAAATACAATGAGAGACAGCCAAGGAGCTAGGCAATGAGGGCCCCCCGTTCGACGCACTTTTTTCTTAATCTTACGCAAACGAGCGCGCCACTTCGTCTTCATCATTCTCATCATCATCCAGTAACGTCTTGTCTCGACATTGCAAACTAGCTGTGACAGACACAGCAAAGAATGGTTCGAAGTCGGGGCAACTGCACAGTGCAGCACAACAGCAGCTGAACAGCGCACGCGTGCGAGTCACGGCAGCAGCGTTGCCGTCTTTGTCAAAGCGATCGCGCTTCTTGTTCGGGCGCTACAATATGCATTTATTTGCTGTCACGAAGAAACGCAACGTAAAAAAACGCGTAACGGAATCCATAAAAGTAATACGACAACAGTTCAAACCCTGAAACGCGAAAAGGAGGAAAAATGCAAACTCGACTAAATAAGCTAATAAGCATCAATATCTATATATTACAGGCAGTAATAGCGAGATTATGTATCTAGACAAAAAAAAAACGAAAAAAAACGCACTCGGAGAGAGAACATAAAGGGACTACGGCGAAAGCGAAAGGTTCGGCGATTGTCGACATCGTGCGAGCTCGAAAGCGGCGCGCCCAGTACGATGAAACGCGCTCCTCGGCGCCTGTAATTTGGCCTCAACGCGCCCGCAGAGTAAACATCCACCCTCTTCCTCCGCCTGTTTCCCACCGACTGTGCTGGCGCGTCTCACATGCGCTGTTGGCTTGCGCACGCTCTGCGCAGACTACCGGTGAACAGCAGGGAGGCGAGAGAGGCTGATAGAGAGAGGCAAGAACCTCTTTCGGTTTCACGTTCCAGCTTTAGTTCTCAGCATTGAACCAACACGTACAGCTTCGAGCAAACCGCTACGATTGCTTTTATTTTATTTTATACAAAACAATGCGCCAGACAAAATTGTTTGGGCAAGATGGCAAGTACATTTAGGAGAGTACCTTAAACAGAAATAACCGCTTCACCGTCAGAAAAGCGGACGTGCAGACTTTTCAAAGCGCGTGGCCTCTCCACTTTTTCTCGCAGGTGTGCTTACCTCGCTAACACACGTCTCAAAAGGAAGGTCGTTTTTGTCGGCCTGTGGCCACAAAAGTCTCCTAAATTGCCTCTGCTCAACTGTTTTTAATGCCTATGCTCAGTTGGTCCGAAGAACGGCGAGAAATTCCGCCTCTGCATGCGCGCTATCGCTTTCGGGACCCATGATAAGTAGAACATTCGCCCACAATCCACAAGGATTCCGCAAAATGTCTACAAAATTGATATCCGAATCTGAAGCGTATAAGGCGTGATGGCTCAGTGGTTACGCTCGAGGTCTGAATACAAGTGCGAAGGTACTTGTATTCAGCCAAGGAGCCAGGCAATGAGTTCGACGCACTTCTTTTTTTTTTATTCTTCCACAAACGAGCGCGCCACTTCGTCCTCATCATCCTCTGTCATTTTTTGTCTCGACGTTGCCAACTAGCTGTGACAGACACAGAAATGAATGAATCGGAGTCAGCTTTGTATGCGTAGAGTTCCTGATGCGCTGTGGCATAGGGCAGCCCACAGACGTTTTTCGCAATCACCTTCACCATTATTACAATGAAAATTTCTGAGGAGAATAAAAAAAAACCGTTTATGATATCTTTTTAAACTTTGTTCACGTATTCTTCTCTACATCAATTTGCAATGTCAATAAAAACACATTGCACAATATTGGTGCACTAGTAGTCACGACCCGTCCAATAAGACCCTTAAACAGGAATTTCGCAATTGCTGTAGGTCTAACTTCTTGGCCACTAAGCGAATAAAATGCAAGCAGGATTGGATTTCAGGTTCTAAAACTATGTCCAACAGTAGGGAAAAGATGTCGACGGAAATGAGGACAGTAATGTTGACATGACCGGAGCGGCCATCAGCGCGGGGGTGTGCTTGCCCTAGACGTTCGTTTTAAGAGGCGGTGCAGTGAGAGCTCGTTTTTGCGCCTTCAGACCGACAGACTTCGATACATATATTATGGTGAAGCTACCCAAAACTAATAAAAAATACTTCCTTGTAGCAGTTCAACGCATCGGCAGTAGAGCTTCACTATTCTATCCGCCTGTTTTTCGCACCGCAACCGGACGCCAATAACACGGGGTGAAGTTAATGAGATGCGACCACTGTCGGGAAGCCCGCTTCACCAGCGCGGGCGACAGCCTCTGCCGCATGAGAAACTGCTGCGCCAGATGCGATCGGTGGAAAGCATAACTGGTGCTGCAGTGGCAAAGCAAGGTATCGAATGCTAAAAAAAAGGAAAAAAAAAAACAATTGGTAACCGGATGCTCGTGCCTCTCTCAGATGACGGCATCCAGACGGCCTAAAGTGGGCCTTTTGCCGCGCGTTCGATCTGCTGATCACACTTCATGCAGGCACGCTAGCCAGGACTGCATAGAAGAAACTGTACAGGAATGAAAATAATGTGCGCTGTCGAGTCATTCGAAAAAAACGGATGCAGCCCAGAAACACTGTGTTTTACTGAGGCAGTTTTCCATGCCCTTCACAATTTTTCCATTCTACTAAAATTATTTGGAATACGTTGCTTGCTCATTGAACGTTATCGTCTCCTTCTGTAATTCGCGTTAAGGTGAAGGTGATTGCGAAAAACGTCTGTGTGGTGCCTGATGCCACAGCGCATCAGGAATTCGACGCGTACAAAACTGATTCTGAATCATTCATTGCTGTGTCTGTCACCGTCAATTTGCGAAGTCGAGACAAACAATAACCGAAGAAATACTTTTATAGGTGGAGAATGATGAGGACGAAGTGGCGCGCTCGTTTGTGGATGATTAGGAAAAAGAAGTGCGTCGAACTGGGGGCCTTCATTGCCTGGCTCCTTGGCTGTTTCTCAATGCATATACCTTTAAAGCTCTTTTATAAATGTGTTTCTCCCTGTTACAATAATATGCCAAAATTTAAAAACCTTGAACGATTCACAAATTCCGGAGAACTTCAGATCTGCGCGGCGCGCTATAATTGGACAAAGACCTTATCAAAGTGGCCATAATTACTAGCGCAACACAATTATGCGCGGTGTTTTTAATGATTTTGAAAGCATAGGTAGTGTAGAATAAGCGGAAGAAGTTTAAACAGTGTTAAAACAGTTTTTTTTTTATTTTCCTAAGACATTTTCAATGTTCGCTGCTTTCTGTAAATTAGCGCGATCGTATCTGTATTCAAATGTCACAAAAATATAAGCTTTACCTGCTTGCGGATAACTATGCTGAGAACATAGTGTGGAATTATTGCTGCTCTACCATGAACCTTTTCCGAAACAAAGGCCTGCAATTTAGGAAAATTTCGTTTCCTGGGCCGATCTTGAGAATTTTTATAAAAACATCTACTCTTACCCGAATAGCGAAAATTAACTGAATACAAATAAAAACATGTATATATTCAGTCAGGTAATTTTCAGCTAGCTAACTTGAACATAGTTTGTGTAATCTATAACTAAATTTGGCCAGAACAGCAGAGAAGCTCGGAACTCCGCCTCTTCGATATTATTAATCAGTCATCATGCAACAATATATAATATTTTGAAGTAAATATAAAAGGTCGAACGACCGTCTTTTGTTCGATCATAGGTGGAAGCGGGAGAGGAAAGATGACGTGCGCATTTGTCGATGCACCAACTGTATAGATTTACGCAACGTTGTGGATGGCAGATGGGAAGGCTTTCTACTTTTTTTTAGAAAGTGTTATGTCCGCGGTTGGCTTGAAGAAACAATGCTTTTGCGAACAGAAAAAAACTATTTATTAGACCTCGACTCGAGCGGTGCGCGGCGGCCGCTCATCGGCGCGGTCCAATCTCTGGGCACGGCTGGCCGATGCAGACAGGAGAGGGCTGGGGTAAAGGAGGAATGGAACGTCGAGAAGGTCGTTGGTCCTTCGTTCCCACGCGCAGCCCTTGCGAACACAACACCGCGGCGGGAATCGACGCGCACTGGTTGAGCAGTTCATTGTTCCACCTCGTCTACGAATCCCCCGCTGCGCGGCTGTGCGGCCTCCTCCCGAAGCGTTCATTTCAGAGCTTGATGAAGACGCTACAAGACTTGTGACTGCTTCTTATACCTTTCTTTAATTGCTTCCCTCGTTAATTTTCTTATTCATTGTGCGGTGTATAATTTTCTTTTTCTTGCGCCTATATACGTTACATGTGCTCCGGTTTGTGCTTGCTACATATCTGTGAATAGTAGAGCTGTGAAATGTCGCCGGAGTACGGATTTACAGCAACGGCGGGAAACCATCGGCATTCTCGGACTCAGTGAAAGCCGTCATCTTAGACCGTGAGTATATATCTTAGCAGCATGCCATTGCTTCATAATTGGTTCTATATAACCTCCTACCAGTCCCAAATGTTCTCTTTCCGTATTCTCCTCGAAATAACTGCGCGAAGCATGACTTCAAGAACTAAGCGAATTTTCGTCCGGGTTACATGCAGGCAAATGCGTGGACTTATTTACTGGCTGCGATATGAACAACATTTGCGCCGAAAATAGAGAAGCCGTGCATAACAGGTGTGTGTACCACCAACGCGCGACAGAACACTACCGGCAGCCATTTGCGCAGTTTTTTGACTGCGCAGCGCGCCGCAATCAATTAGTAACCGAATGCTACGCGCTCAGCTTTGTACATATATTTTGGACAGCGTCTTTTCTGCGCGCAGGAAGCCATGTTCGCTCAGTTTTTGGATTTTATTAAGAGTTAGGGCAGTTTTTTGTTTTCAAATGTACAGACGATGCTTTGAAAACTGTCCGGCGGTCTGTGCAAGCGAATTTCACAGTGGGGCAGACGTTATGTGCGTGATGCCGCTTGATGATTAGGCTATACTTTAGTAATAATGAACCCCCACTTTTATAATGGTTAATATCATATTGAGGATTTTAAAGCCGTGAACAGCGCAAGTGAGCCCCTTTTCAAAATTTTCTTAATCGACGCCCCCCTTCTGAGAACGCACCTGCAGGTGAGGGCGCGCTGTCAGGAAGCGGCGACAATAGGAGAGCGGTTTCGCAGACGCGCTTCGAAGGCTGAGGAAAATAACAAAACAAGCAAAAAGGCGCATCAGCCGTGTGTGCACTGCGCTCCTGTCACTGGAAAGTAAACAACGTGCATGTGGGACAAATTGTACAAAAAATTGACGGCCGGTATGAGGCGACCATATCGTCGGAGATATATAGCTCGCGAAGCGCTCGATTACGGCGTGCACTTTAAATGGGACAGGACGTCAGGTCCACCTGTTCGGCAATTATAGCTCTTTCTGCCTCACGTACTGTATGCATGAGGTGCACGTCATAGCCATCGTACAAAAATTTTAAACCGAAGAAGCGACCCACGTATTCTAATTGTATAGGAAATCATTTGGGAGTAGAAAAGAGCAACTTAATAAGATGTGCATGGTTCTTTAATGAACGATATGTATAAATGGACGGTTGAATAGTTACAGTAATGGAGTATTGTGCTAATTCTTTACGGCCGTGACCGCTATAAATATTACTCATATTGCTCTTATAGCTTTAAGCTCTGGCATTGACAACCCTATCCAAAGAACCGACTAGTAGTGACAGGTTGTTTACAGCTGTTGATGAAAAGGTAGGTCATCATGCTATTATTGCAAGCATATTTGCTCCTTTTTGTACCTTTGTTTATTACAAGCAAAACTTAATCTTCTTCCTTATTCCTAGGGACGCTTCACCTCTTACAACACCCGCTGTTCAGTCGCTTTCATTCAAGGTACAAAAAGGAGGAAATGAACATGCACTCATAGGATAGCCTGTCTTACCGTTAACAGCTGCAAATAACACGCCGCAGCAACCTTGGATGAGGTTTTCAATGGGGTTACCTGAGATGCCTAGCAATTTCTGCAATATTTATACCAACCGCTGCAGTGAAACAAAAAAGGTAACACTGCATCACTGTAACTGCCGCATGCACCTTTAAATGTGCCATAATTTTATTGCCTATTCTTATCACGCAGGATCTCTTGCTATTGACTTTGTTCAGTAAGCAACCGTCTTTCATTGCTTCAATTTCTATCTCTCCATCACTTTATTGTTGCTCCGGGTCTGATCATTTGATTTGATTTTTCAAATAATATTGTTTTATCATGTGTGAATGATTTAGCCTACACATACATGCTTTCATTTTTTTTAGATGTGCATCGGAATGTTTTCTACTTAGAAATGGATCGATTGAGTTGTATCACTGGTGCGAAAACCGACAGTTTGGCACCCCCAGAAGATCTGTGTCCTGTGGTTGGAAGGGGAATAAAGAAGAGGATAATCAGCGGAAAAGCCTGCCTAAAAAAAGGTAGCACTGCATCACTGTAACTGCTGCATTCACCTTTAAATGTGCCTTATTTTTATTCCCTATTCTTATAGACGGTGGACCTCTTGCTATTGGCTTTTTGCAGTAAGCAACCGCCTTTCATTGCTTCAATTCCTATCTCTCTACCACTTTCTTGTTGCTTCGAGTGTGATCATTTGATTTTATTATTCAAATAATATTATTTTGTCACGGGTGAATGATTTCGCCTAAACATACATGCTTTCATTTTTTTTAGGTGCGCATCGAGTGTTTTCTACGTAGAAATGGTTCGATTAAGTTGTATCACTGGTGCGAAAACCAACAGTTCGGTACCCCCAGAAGATCTGTGTCCTGTGGGTGGCAAGGGTATATAGAAGAGGATAATCAGTGGAAAAGCCTGCCTAAAAACTTGCAAAGATGACGCAAAAGCGAAATGCTGATCAGGGTGAGTGTCTGATTAGTTCTGTTATCCCACTTCACTTGCTAGGTGATGTGACTATATATGAAGCACCTTAGTATATTTTGTGGCATACTCGCTGAAAATTGTGTAGACATTAAAATTTTCCTCGTTCAATTATTTTCAGTAACGGACGAATTGGAATAAAGCGAAGTCATCCACGCATCTAATGCCCATAGACATTAGATGCGTGAATGAGTTCTTTAATTGTGTTCCTATGTGAACATGCAATAGTTTGTCGAATATATTAATATGGTAAAAGTCGACTTTTTTACTGTTAACCGGAGTAATACATATGCTCCGTATCATAGCCTTATTTGCCTATAGTTTGTGACTGCTCTTTCTTAAATTGTATTCTGCAGAGTACACGTGTGTCATCCCGTACGCCTATTTAACTCGCGAACAATTTGCAATCGAATTCCTTTTGTGATGTTGTTTCAGCTACAAATAACGAATGACAGTTATGACAATATAGGTAGCTTTAGGTACAACGTGTAGCGCGGAAATCTTTAATATATATGATGATATTTTTATTCACCGCATTGCCTAAACCAGCCTGTTTGAAGAGACGAAATGAAAACAAATATGGATGCATCTTTGGACAGGAACAGTAATCGTGGAGGCATGACCGTTTTGCTTTAATTAAATTTCCCTATGTCGTGGGCTAATCTCTCGACACAAAGGAAAGACCCTTAGGTTTGCAAGATGCGGCGTAGTTTTCTCAGAAAAAAAAAAAAAAACGCCTATCACTTTAGCTGGAAAACCCCGTTTTTGTCATTTCAAAATGTTGCACGTTTGGAGGCCTGCTGCTTGCGCACTAAAATCTTGTCATCCATTGTTTTTTTACTCACCACATCATCATAACTTTTATTTGTATAAGAAGTATTGAAAACTTGTTTCATTGATGCAGTTGATTTAGTAAAATATCGCAAACTTTGCTTCAAGCGCAACGCGCCACAAAAATGTTTATTTTCAACCTTACATACTGGCGTGATGCGTTACGTTGTTTGCACTAAAATATTCTGTCTTTATTACGCAGGTTATATTGTTAATTTAAGGCAGAATCTGGAGATCTAAGCTGCTATGTGTGTTCTCTGTAACGCTGGAAAGCAATTTGCTTATGATTGCATTATAAAAAATTACACATTTAAAAACTATCTTCAAAAATATAGTATTGTTAGTTATAGTCAAAGCTGAGAAATGGAATAATATATTAATAGACTAGATTGAATACTACTGCACCTAGAAATAAAAAAGAATGAAAGACAGAGAAAAAGTGCAGCCTTCACTTGCGTTCTGCCATGAAATTGACAGAAATAGCAAATTAATACCATTTTAAGCTAGATTATGTCCTTGCTGACAAGCAGAAAAAGGCTTTATTAGCGCTGACAAGGCTTTAAATTTTATTTACAGTAAAATGTAACTAAATTCAGCAAATACTAAATTGAAGTTTTGATGCCTACTCTATAAGGGGGAGTCATATAAGCAAATCTATAGATTAAAAACAAGCATTTGTATATTTCTAATTTTACATTTTTCAGAATTCAATATATTTACTGACTCATATTAACAAAGTACTTTGCATTGTTTCCAGAGATTTTGATAAAAATCGATGTTGCGGCATTTTCTTCAGTCCTAATCAGTTTTCCTTATTTTACCATTTTTTTCAATTTTGGCCAATTTAAATATTATATGTAGAAAAAAAACAAACCTAGAGCTTCGAGTTTTTCCAGAAATAAAGAACGGAACCTAGATAATGCAGAGAAATAGTTTCAGTGCCAGGATAATATTGGATCTTGCAAGAATGCAGGCTGAATTTGGCCATTATCAGGACAAGCACTTGGTTTAATATTTAATGTTATATTTTTAAACAATATAACGCAACACTTTTTAGTCCGCGATATTGTCGAGGTACTGAAGATTGTTGAGAGGTATTTGAAGATCGAAGATGATCTTTTTTTTTAATTGCAGCAAATTTACCCTTTACTGCTGTTTTCGAATTTTGGGCAATTTTGATGCGTTGTGTAGAACACACCTAGCGGTCTGGAGCTCCAAATATTGCCTGGAATTCAGAACATGCGTTAGGAAGTGGAAACATATTTAGTGCAACCGACCTAATGCATCACATTCCAGTATACAAGGTTAAAAATGCATATTTTTACAGTGCATCGCTCCTGAACCAAAGTTTGCGATTTTTTAATAACTCAACTGCAAAAACAAAACAGGTTCCTAATACTGTTTGTAAATGTAAAACCTGCATATATTTAGCGAGTAAAATATAGTAGATGACAAAATCCTGGTATCCAAATTTGCAACATTTTGAAATGGCAAAAACAGCGTTTTCTACCTCTAAAGATTTACCGTAATATTTTTTTTTGTTTTCGAAGAAACTACGCCGTACCTTGCAAAACTAAGGTTAATTCCTTCGTGTCTAGATATTTGCCCACCACATATAAAAATTTCATTTGAAACGAAAGATGGTCATGGGACCTCTATTATGTTTCTTATTAAGGCACCCATATACGCTGTGAGAAAGCCACTATCAAGGGCTTATTTTTAAAATTACATATTTCGAACGGTTGGGCTATCTAAGAAAATTTGAAAGCTAGGCACACCTTCGGTGTCGCCAGCCCTCACTTTCTGTTACAGCTGCACTTGCGAAGCTGAATTAATACGTTGAGTACTTTATTTTAGCCACGAATATTGGTGTCAATTTTAAAGAAAGACCGCAGTGACGCGATTCTCGTAATATTTGTAAGTGAAATCTGTAAAGCTTACAAATATACCTATATGTATGATCTCATGCAGGTGTTATTCAAGTTACATTACACCTGCTGTGCTTGATAGCTTGAGCCAAGGGTTAGAAATAAACCATTAGAAACAGGCGATGGAAACCGATGACGCATTGCCGGCAGCCTCTTAGGACAGCACAGTAAAGTTTTATTTTGTACGTAGGGAAGTGAGGTTATTCGCTCCAAGTACTAAATATTCACTTTAGACAATAAATACGACTTACAGAGTCGGTGAGCACGTTCGGAAACCTCTGTTTCGATATTTGCGGTTAGAAACCTCATGTGTACCTTTTGTTTCTATCTGCAGTGTTATGTAGATACCGAAACCGTTACCAGCCCATTCGCACACCTCAATTGTGCTGCTCTCAACATGATTTTGAGCGGACGAAACAACCTGCCGCTATGATGGCTGGTCCCATGCATGAGTAAGGGTGATATGCTCGCGATGGTTGCCTCGCGTCAGCCCTTTGGCGCACATGAAGGCGCGAGGTACACTGAGCGCGCTGAACGTTGCAGTGCGGATAATGACTACAAAGCGGTAAGGATACAAATGAGTGGAACATTATTTTTCAGCTGTTAAGTACAAATACGGTCTTGTTGAAAGGTTGGGCTGGCGTGGACAAAGAAACCATAGGCAACTTATAGGTCTAACGCTACACAGGGCTGTCGAGCCAAGCTAAGGCCTCAATTGTATTGTCCGGCAACCTGATTTTTATATTTTCGGGGTTTCGTATTGTATCTGGGGAACGAAATGCAGACGTGATGGTTCTTTATCGCTAATAATGAAACGTGGTTTGTGCCGGTACTCTTCAAAGTAGCAACACCATTTATTGTGTAAGTCATTAATCAGTAATTTAAGTAAATAATGTCAATTAAGGATTCCAAACAAAACCTTTTCTGTGGCGCTCAAGGTAGCTTCCAGCAATATGTATCTGGTTTCCTTCCCCTGCCTCGGAAATGTCTTTTTTATCTCTTGGATCAAATTTGCTTGGACAAGCAGTATATGTGTAAAAATGGTGCACCTCATATTTCAAATGACTTCAGATATCATCGGATGACTACATCACTACTGATACCACTGAAGGTCCTTATAATTGCTTGAGTGACAGCCTTTTATCATTTTAACAGGCTAGGAAACTCATATGAATACGGAATGAAGGCTGATATTTTCTTTCGTATATTTTCTAGGATGCCTGAGGAGAGGCAGCGTGTACCTGAGTGACGTCCTCTCCAGGAAGACTGCGGCAGCAATCAAGCGATGGCTTGTGACAGTGAATTAATAGGACGGCGGGCACAACGAACAGGGAAACGTGACATCTTCAACTCAGTCTAGAAGCTGAAAGCCAGAATAAATTGATGTGAAGCCTCACAAACTTAGCTGAAAGTGCCATTTTTTTATTAGCAGGGCTCTGAGCATGTTTCGAATATTTAAGAAAAACCAATAAAAAGTGCTGTTTAAACCAACATTTGCCGATGCTCAGGCTTTTTCAGCTACATAAGTATGGGTTGCTTTTCACCTGCCCGGAGAACACCATTACTGATGCCACAAAGTTAGAGCCCGCTTGGAGGAGAAGATGCGCATCTCAAAATACTGCCGCAGCGCTAATTTTCCATGAACAATTGAACTGCAGACGTTTTAAAGGGTACACCATAGGCCATGGATGAGTAGACCACTAATTATACATGGATAAACCACCGGGCAGCGTGTACAGCTGAAGTGGTTGGGCCATGTGTGGGTAAGCCATGGCCCATATACATGACCCTAGCGCGGCAGTAGGCTGGCCAAGTCGGCCATACTCGTTGACCCGAGGTCCACTGCCGACGGTGGATAAACCACCGGCAGCGAGTACCGCCGAAGTGGTTGGGCCATGGGTGGGTAAGCCATGGCCCATTCATGACCCTAGCGCGGCAGTAGGCTGGTCAAGTCGGCAAGCCATGGCCCATGCATGACCCTAGCGCTGCAATAGGCTGGCCAAGTCGGCCGTACTTGTCGGCCCGAGGTCGATTGCCGATGATCGGCCGTTCTTAGGCCATTGTCAATCCCCGACCTCGGGCTGAGGTAGGTGGCCTAGGTCGGCCCGGTGAGTTTCAGTCGGCCATATTGGCAAGGGCCGAGTGCGGGCCGACCATAGGCTTGCCGCTTGGGTTGCTGTATATAAAGTTTGTTTTGTTTGTTACTTCTGACTCCGATCCTTACTCTGGTTTGAACCGGCGACAGCTGGGCACCAAACGGCCACCCCCTTCTGTCACTACAAGGTAGCTGAATTCCGGCTGAGCTTGCCACGTAGGTCGAGGGCATCTCCTTTGTGACCCGAACAGCTACCCCCACTCACTCTAAGGGTGTCTGGGAATGTGCGCACCGTTAAGGGCGCATCGTTAATAATAACCCCCCCTAATTATTAACGGGTGACAAGGGCGAAGGCTTCTCTCTTATTCCTTCAATTAACCCGGTCCTGTCCGAGCTGCATTCACTTGACCCCTGCGGAGGTCTTACCCTCATCCGCCCACCTAATTTTCTGCCGCAACCTTCTACCCTTTCCTTCCCTTAGAATGCAGTTTGTTGCCTTACGCGACCATAGGTTATCCTTCCTTCGCGCTACATGTCCTGTCCATGCCCATTTCCTCTTCTCGACTTCTACTAGAATGTCAGTGACGTCAGTTATATCCCGGACCCACCCTTAACGTTTCCTATCTTTTAACATTATCCCTACTATTCTTTTCCATAGACCTCTGCGTTATCCTCAACTCTGCATTGTCCTCCCTCTTTCTTAGCTTCCACGTTTTCGCCCCATAGGTAAGTACAGGTAAGATGCAACTGTTGTATACTTTTCTCTTGAGCGATACCGGTAAACTGCTAGTCATAATCTGGGAGTGCTTGCCAAATGCGCTTCTTTCCAGACCTATTGTCCTTGTTATTTCCATTTCATGGTCCGGATCTGCGGTTATTACCTGTCCTTAATAGATATACTCCCCTAGTACTTCCAATATTTGGCTACTTAACGTGAATTGCTGTTCCTTCCTTAGGCAATTGAACATTACCTTAGTCTTCTTTATATTGATTTTCAAGTCTACCTTTTTACTTTTCCAATCTAGGTCATTAATCATTCTTTGCAATTCATCCCCTGAATACTTAGCTAGGCAATGTCATCAGCAAATCGCACATTACTGAGGTATTCTCCATCTACTCTTATCCCTAACTGCTCTTAATCCAAGTCTCTCAATACTTCTAAGCAAGCTATAAATACTACTGAGGAGATCGTGTCTCCTTACTTAACACCTTTTTCTACAGGAATTTTGTTACTTTCTTTACAAAACTATGGCTGCTGTGCACCCTCTTTTTATATCTTCCAGCACTTTCACATACACCCTCTACACCCTGAGTCGCAATGCCTGCATCACCGCCGAGGTTTCAACTGAGTCAAATGCTTTTTCGTAATCAATGAATGCTATGTATAAGGGCTGGTTATATTCTGAGCATTTTTCTATCACCTGGTTGATGGTATGGATATGATCGATAGTAGAGTGCCGTTTCCGAAACCCTGCTTCATCCTTTGCTTGATTGCAGTCTAAGGTTGTCCAGATTCTATTAGCGATTACCTTAGTAAATACCTTATACGTAACAGACAGTAAGCTGATTGGTCTGTGATTTTTCAAGTCCTTAGCGTCCGCTTTCTTATGAATTAAGATAATGTTTGCGATGGTTCCGGTATTGTTGATGACACCAGACATTGCGTATACAGGGTGGCCAGTGTTCTACCACGCTATCCCCCCCGTCATTCAACAAATCCATAGTTGCCTGATCCCCTCCAGCTTATTTCCTCAGTTAATAAAGTAAATAAAGTTGACAGTTAGCACCTGTCCTGTCTACATCTGTGTAAGTTGTCCCAGTCTTTTTTTGCGCTATGTCTTCAGGAGACCCTCCAGCTTATTTCCTCCTATTCATCGTTTCTAATGTTTTCTTAGCTTCGTCCTTCGTCACTGGCAGAACGTCTGATTGCATTTCTCTACCGCCAATCTCATTATTGTCGTGACTTCATTGGTTGCTGTAGAGATCAGTATAAAACTCCTCTGCTACTTTGACTATCTTGTCCATATTAGTGATGACATTTCCCGCCTTGTCCCTTAGCTCGTACATCTGATGTTTGCCTATGCCCAATTTCTTCTTCATCGCTTTAAGGTTTCCCCCGTTCTTTACAGCATGCTCAATTTTCTCCATGTCATACTTATATCGGCCACTTTGCACTTATTGATTAGCTTTGCTATCTCTGCCAATTCTATCTGGTCTGTTGGACTGGAAACTTTCATACTTTGGCCTTTCTTAATCACAACTTTCGTCTCCTTATACAGCTTACCGGTATCCTCTCTAACTATCCCACCGCCTACTTCTACAGCGCACTCAGAAATGATATCACTTAAATTATTGTTCATTGCTTCTAGACTAATGTTGTCCTCCTCGATTAGGGCTAAATATCTATTCAGTAGCGAGCTCCTGAACACTTCTGCCCTCCCTCTCACCACGAATGCGTTGATGAACTTCTTTCTTACAAATCTGTTTCGTTGCCTTTTCAGATTTAGACTAATTCGAGGCCTCACCATCCTGTGGTCACTACATCGCACCTTTTTGATTAACTCTACGTCCTGCACAACGGCGGGGTTAGAACACATTATAAGTCATTTTTAGTCTCCCCGTTAGCGCCTTGCCATGTCCACTTCCGGTTCTTCCGTTTGGTGAAGAAGGTGTTCATGATTCCTAAGTTATTGCGCTCTGCAAACTGAACCAGTAATTCCCCTTTGCTATTCATAGAACCAATGCCATAATTACTCACTGCCTGATCTCTTGCCTGCATTTTCCCTACCTTGGCATTGAAGTCGCCCATCAGTACAGTATACTGAGTCTTTCCTTTCCGCATTACCAATTCTACATCTTGCTAATTAAAAATAATTGTAAACTGTGCCAGTTCTTATTGTTTTGTAATTGTCCACGCTTGAAACTTGCTTGACACAATGTCCATACTTTAAGCACTTGCGGTTCTTTCGTGCCTTTCTTCGGCTGTTTTTATTCTTTTTAATTCCCCTCTAAATCGTTGGATGGATCCTTGTTGAATACTCTCCTCTACCAATCCTGTCAGGTTGTTCACATAAGCCACACGGCTTATTTAAACGCAGTATTTGCAATGCGCAATAAACGTATTATATTCTATATCACAATCTCATATTGAAGAATTTAATAGATCTGGTAAAGAGATGTAAGCCATATGTCAACTGGGGTACTAGTACAAATACGGCCATAGCTCCCATCGAGGTGAAAACTTCTGAATGTCTCATGTAATCACTTACGTAGGAATCTGGTTTGAAACATGAACTTAATTGACAATATTTATAGTTTTTCTTACGCGTTCATATTTAGACAGAATTACGCTACGAGAAAAGATATACAAATGATAATTCCAAGAAGAGATGCTGAAAGCGGTTCTTTTATGACAGGCAAATGACAGCGGGGCTGGAGTCGAAGACCTATAGCACTGAAAAGCAGCAAAGTGTACTTGTACCAGACCAGCCACTAAATACCTGTTGTTTCTAATCTTGTTTTTCCATCCAGTGAGCTTCAGGGATGACTGCAAACGTTCATGAATAATTTTTGCAGGAACGATCTATGGGGGGGCTTTTGCTCCCAGATGAAGAAAGTAATCGTCATTATCAGAAAACGACTTTCGGATCATTTTTTCATTGTCAATCACAAATTTTTTTCGTAAATATTTTTACGTTCTGTTGAGAAATAAAGCCTACCACGACATATTTACAACCGCTCATGACCACGTTTTGCAGAAAATATCTCTGGGCTTTTACTCGCAGATAACGAAAAAATCGTCATGTTCAGATAACAACTTAAGGATGATTGTTTCATCCTCAATAACATACTTTTTTCGTAAATATTTCTACGTTCTGGCGAGAAATAAAGCCTACCGCGCCATCTTTACACTGCTTGCTATTACTGAGCTTCCCTTATCAGCATATCGCACGCAACCTGTTTGTTCCTACTTCTGCAAGGCTGGAAATTGGCAACTGTGCCCTAAATGAACAGACTTCATAGGAACAGATAAATAGTACAATGGAGGCCACACCTTTAACAGTCTGTCCGCTCTCAAATTGAAGGCAATAAATCCATGCGTGCAAGATCGAACCATCTTCGTGGCAGACTCCAATGCCTTTCCGGTGTCCCATGGATCTAAATAAAGCAAAGAAATAGCAGTGCAAGAATAATTAGTAAATAAAGACACCTGCTCGTTAAAAGAACACTTCGGTACCAAATACAAGGTGCTTCTCCTGAACGTAAAATTTGAGGACACAAGAAAAAAAGGATAGAGACCATGCCCGTTCGCGAGAAACACTAATGAAAGTAGCCAGGCAAAAAGAAAACGCGCGGAACACTAAAGCTCCGTCCTTAAAAGTGTGATGCGACAGCATTGCAGGTTCGCATCTGCGGCTCTGCATGCCCATCTTCGTTCACAAGAATGCCCTTTTGCAATCGGTTAAGGAACTTTCATGGTCTGGAGTGCTATTATCTAAAAGACCTGGTCAGCATACTAGTACGCGCTACTGCAATATGTTTGACCACCATAGATAGAAATCCTTGCGTTAAACAAGCCGTGAGAATGTGACTGTTTAGTTTATTTGTAGCGGGTCTAAAACAGGACCAATGATCCTGCCTGGCTTCCCAGCTCACAGGAGCAGATGGAGGTGGCAACTCCTGCCATTTCGGCCGTGTAATGTGGTCTCATGACCTCACATTGTCCGCCGATCAATCAGTTCTCGGTCATGTCACATGCCAGTCATCAGCAGTACTAGCTTTACGCATTTAGTTTCGCTTGCAAAACCGTCGCCGAGAAGGCCCAATACTTTTTTTTTTCGAGAACGCCTTTACGCTATGACAATAATCGGGAAGATATTAAGTTCAGCTAGGGGAGTGATATAATCAAGAAAATAACTCAAATTCTGTTCCGAAACAAAGACGGAACATTGAAACAAGCACACGCACGCACGAACACACGAAAGATTATTCGCCAGAATAAAACTCGTAAAGCAAACGCTGCCTTAAGAAGCCAGTAAGCGCATGCGTACAGTTTCCTAAGCCACTGATGAGCAACAACCCTGGGAAGAGCCAGTAAGATAGCACCAAAACTATCAACAGTGGTAGCCGTGGACTGAAGTAAACAAGAAAAATTTCCGCAGCTCGACTCATAAACCCTGCCATAAGAGCTAAAGAGAAGCACAAAAACAGTGGCAGTGGTTCAGCGCTAAGGAATACTACTTCGTTCTTGAGAAGGACCATCGATGCTAACGCAAGTGTCAGACGCTTCTCAAATTTGACAGGCCCACAATATCCAGAGTCTGCCTAAATCATGGTCGCATAATAACAACCGCGGAACGGAGAAGAGGACGACACTGATCTTTCTTTTTCTAGTTCTTGCTGTTTTGTTTGCCTCAAAAGCAATGCAAAGACAGGTATGAATTATTATACGGTTCCAGGATTACAGCAAGCTAGCATCGCATTTGCATTTAGTAAGGGCATTGCTCCTGTGTTGTTCAGAGGTCTACTCGGCTCTCCTAGAGCGCCAGTAATATCCCTCAAAGGCAGTAGCTGCTTTAGAATTTCGCTTCAGTTCTTCTGTAAGATACTACACGACCGCTCTGGACATATGAAAGCGGCTCTTTACACTACGTCAATATAGTGAGGAACAAACTGAGTTTTGTTTTTTATGTAACGCATTTTCTTTTCCTCTCTTCTGGACAGCTACTGGTCACAAAGCACAGGCAGGACCACGTAGACAGGCTGCAAAAACAACGCCCATATCATTTTTGTTGGCACCTTTTTGATGCACGTAGGGAAGGACTTGGTAAGGCCTTTTTCATTTCCTATGTGTGCACCTGTGTTTCTTCCTTGTGTGCCGTAGGGTTTCACGCAACAGTGTCTTGAGTATGTTGAGATAGCAGTAATTAAGCAATATGGTTGTCTTCGTTTGTTTTAGTGAGTTTAATTCCAGAAATGAACCTTGGATATAACAGCCAACATATTAAACGGCTCCGGAATATCGGCCAGCTCTGGCTCTTTAACGCACATTGGCATGTCCCTGTACAAAATTGCTTTCTACCTCCATCTTAAAGCGGCCAACTTGGGAGCGGATAAACCTCCCGTTGGGCAGATAAATAATATCATTCAGAACATTCAGAAACTTGTCAGCCACTCTGGCGTTTTTTACTCTACTCCGGTGTCACGACAGCTTTATTTAAAAATATTTTTCCTAATAGATGAAACCTCGGTTTATTAAGTGAGCGCATCCTATTTGAAGCTCTGACCAACAATAAAATTCTAACAAAACATTCATATATCCATGGCTTCAGTGGTTGTTTGCTCTAGAGGAATTTGTTTACAATTACGGTCTCGACCTCACCATTCAAGTTTCGATACTAGGAAGCTGTGGGGACATATTGTCTAAAACAAAATTTGTGATTTTTTCTCTCCGTCAAAGAGGGTGTACTCAACCATTCTCTTAATTTTCCATCAGCTGAAAGGGACTAAATTAAGCATACTTTAAAGAAGGTTACGGCTTTGGGTCCTGTGGGTAGTTAGCTAAGTTTGGATCCCATAAAACTTGGTATGTTCGAGCGTCTGAACGGAAGCCACCAAAGGGTTCTAGATGTTAAATAGCGGCAGTTCAGCCATCCACCGCTCATGGCACAGCTCATTATTTGGACACTTGGGGAGAAAAAAGCCGTCTTAGTGTGACTGTCATATTTTATTTTATTTTGTGCACCGACGTGATACTAAAATAAGACATAGTAAATAAACGTGCTTAAAAAGATCCAATTGCGTGCATTTTATTTTGTCAACCGAAATTAAATGTTTCTGCAACACTGAACGCGAACCAAATCTAAGAGCGAAAGCATACGAACCCAGCAATTTTATCATCATCATCATCCACTGGACTATACCCAGTGGATATAGGGCGACGGCCTCTCCTTTTCCTCAAATTCGCGCGGTCCTGCGCTAGCAGCATCCACTTGATACCCGCGAACTTCTTAACCTCCTCCGCGCACCTAATTTTATGCTGCACCCTGCTACGATTTCTTTCCCTTAGAATCTAATTTGTTACCATAATCTACTACCGGTTTCCTATCCACGCGTTACATGCTTTGTCTATGCCCATTTCTTCTTGATTTACATACAAATGTCATTAATTCGAGTATTTTCTCTAAAATACCTAGTAACGTTACGGCCACCATTTTTAGAGCGAAAGCTTTCAATGGCTCATCGTCGTCAGCAAACGTGTCACGCTTTGGCGGCGGCTCTGATATTTTAAAAATAAACTAATAAATCTTGTCTTTCACCGGGAAATCGAACCTACATCCCTTGAATCCTCAGCCTAGCGGTGTTTCACCACTGCGCCACGCGCCGGTAGACATTCCCCTTGTCTACCATGATAGCGAGATTCGGCGAGTGACACATACTGAGCCTTTAATTTCTTGCAGACAGATTATAGAACGCCGGTGAACTGTAATGCGCTCAATGAAATGATGGTTGTGTTCGACAAGGGGCGCGTGATGTACCGTCACGACAGGTCATGATGTCACAAACCGATTCATGCATATACGAAATGGTCTTGTGGTGGTTGTTCCATGCCACAGCCACGGCAGTTCACATTTGCGGGGTCCGGGAAGACGTCTTCGCGGTGTCCGAGCCTGCCGCAGGCGTTGCAAAATTCAAACTTCTTGCGGTAGAGAACGCAGCGTTGTGCCACGGGCGTTAGTCTCACCCCGCTGCTCTGTTTGTCTTCAGACAGTATTAAAACTGTCCTCGAGTTTCTTCCCAGTCTTCGCACTCCCAGGACCGTAGGATTCCCGTAGATTTGCGGCCTTTTCAAAATACCTTCGTCCGAGAAGGACAAAAGGACTTCATGTATGACACCTTTCCCGCAGTCCACCGGCATAGAGACGTAGGTAGTCAGTTCGATTTTTTCCCCTTCAAACACAAGGAGCTCCAAGTCGGCGTACATTTTCTTCCTTTCCGCACTGACGGTGGCAACAAGAATGAAATGTGCTTCACATTAAATGAGTTCACATCTTCTTTGGCCGCGTTTGGGCTCACGCCAGCCGCCCTAACTATTACATCAGCTAAATAAGCACTTCTGCATTTCATCAGACGCACGAGATCACCGCGCGGTCTCATGATTATTTTTCCCCATTCTTCATGAACCCTGATGCCTAACTTATCCGGTTCCATGTCTTTGCATACTAAGCAAGCAGTAAATAGCACTGTCGAGATCGTGCCTCCTTGCCTATCGCCTTTCCTTCTGGGGCTTTTATTACTTTCTTTATGTTGAACTATAGTTGCTATGTAGCCACTATAGATATCTTCCAGTAATTTCACATATTGCTCATCTACACCATGAATTCACAACGCCTCCATGCCTGCTGAGCTTTCGACCGAGTCAAATGCGTTCTCGTAGTCAACGAATGATATGTATAGGGGCAGGTTATTTTCAGAGCGCTTTTCTATCACCTGATTGATAGTGCGGATATGATCGATGGTGGACTATCCTTTCAGAAATCCTTCTTGATACTTTTGTTGATAAAGGTCTAATGTGGTCCTAATCCTTTTTGCGATTACCTTAGTAAATACCTTGTACGTAAAAGATAGTGCGCTGATTGGTGTGCAATTTCGAAGTTCTTAGCGTGCCGTTTCTTAATCTCAAGCTACTGGACCGGGAAAAGTCTTTGGTCATGAAAAATGTCTCAAAACCTAAAGGGTCTGATTATTACATAACTGAAGATTTTTCACCCAATGTTCGTGCTATTAGGTTAATAATTGAGATAATGTTAGCTATCTTCCATAATTACGGTACTTTCCATATCATCAGGCATTACGCATATAGGGTGGCCAGTTTTGCTAGCACGATATCCCCTCCATCCTTCCACAAATCTGTAGTTAACTAATCCTCCGCAGCTTCTTTCCTTTTTTTCATAACTTCTAAGGCTTTCTTTAACCCCGTCCATCATTACAGGCGGAACGTCTAAGTGCTCTTCGCTATCAATTTCATTTTTGTCGTGACTACTTTGGCTACTGTAGAGACGCGTATAGAACTATTTGGCTACCTTGATTACCTTGTCCATGTCAATAATGACATTACATGCCTTGTCACTAAGTACATATACATTTGATTTTTGCCTTTGCCTAGTTCCCTCTATGGCCGTTCTTTAAAGTATGTTCGCTTTTATCCATGTTATACTTCCTTATGTCGGCCACCTTGCGCTTATTGATCTTTAATATCTGACAGTTCTATTTGGACTGTAGAGTTGAGGCTTTTCATATATGGACGTTTCTTAATCAAATCGTTTGTCTCTTTAGTTCGTTTACCGGTAGCCTCTCTATTTACCGGTATCCCCTCTTTACATTTCTACCCTCTACCCCTAGCACGAAGTCAGTAATATCTCTGAAATTATTCTTTATTGCTTTTAGGCTAAGATCGACTTGCAGGGTTAGCACTTAATATCTATTCTGCTGAGAAAGCCTGAATTATATTCTTCACCTTACCGCTAATTCGGTGATGGACTTCTCACTCACTAATCTGTTCCATTCCCTCTATAAATGCAGATTATTTCGAACCCTTATTTTCTTGCGGTCACTGCCTCGAGCATTTCCGCTTACTTCTACCTCCTGCAAAATTTCAGGGTTAGAACACAGTATGGAGCCAATTTCATTCTTAGTCTCCCGGTTAATGCTTTTCCATGTCCGATAACGATTCTCGCGTTTGCTAAAAAAGACATTTGTTTCCTACGTTATAGCGTTCAGCCACCTCAACTAATACCTCTCCCTGCTATTCCTTAACCCAGTGCCATAGTTAGCTGTCAACTGGTCTCCTAGCTTGCTCTCTTCCTACCTTGGAATTGAAGCCGCCTATCAGTAGAGTATACTCTGTTTTTAAACTCCCCATTGTTGGCTCTACATCTTCGTAGAAGCTTTCGACTGCCTGGTCTTCATCACAACATGTAGGCGCGTATGCTTGGACAGCCTTCAGCTTGTACCGCTGATTAAAATTATATACAATGCCTGCCACCCTCGCAGTAATGCAATATAATCCATCTACATATAGTACCAGCTATATTTTTATTGCTTCCACGTTTCAGCCCCATAGGTGAGTACAGGTAAAATGCAACTGTTGTATACTTTCCTATTGAGCGATACCGGTAAGCTGCTAGTCATAACCTGCCAGTGCTTGCGAAATGCGCTCCATCCCAACCTTATTCTTCTTGTTATTTACTTTTCATGATCCGGATCTGCTGTTACTACCTGTCCAAAGTAGACATATTCGCCTACTACTTTCAGTACTTCGCTACTTAACGTGAACTGCTATTCCTTCCGGAGGCTACTGAACATTACCTTAGTCTTCTGCATATTGATTTTCAAGCCTACCTTTCTACTTTTCCTGTCTAGGTCATCAATCATTATTTGCAATTCATCCCACGAGTTACTTAGCAAGGCAATGTCATCAGAAAATCGCAGATTACCCAGGTATTCTCCATCTACCCTTATCCCTAACTGATCCCATTTCAAGTCTCTGAATACTTCCTCTAAGCAAGCTGTGAAAAGTACTTTGGAAATTGTGTCTCCTTGCCTAACACCTTTCATTATGGGAATTTTGTTACTTTCTTTATGCAGAATTATTTTTGCTGTGCAGCCACTATATATATCCTCATGCACTTTCACGTACGGCTCGTGTACCCCCTTATTTCTCAATGCCTGCTTCACCGCCGAGGTTTCTACTGAGTCAAATGCTTTTTCGTAATCACTGAATGCTATATATAAGGGCTGGTTATATTCAGAGCATTTTTCTATCACCTGGTTGATGGTAGGGGTATGATCGATACCGTTTCTGAAAATCTGCTTGATCCTTTGCTTGATTGCCCTCTAAGGTGTCCTCATTTTATTAGCGATTAGTCTGTAATTTGTAAGGTCCTTAGCGTCCACTTTCTTATGAATGAGGACAATTTTTGCATTCTTCCGTGTTTCTGGTACCGTCGATGACACCAGGCACCGCGTATACAGGGCACTGCGTATACACATTTGGAGGCTAACCAAGAAGTTTCTACTAAGTTGAGGACAACGCAGAGGGCTATGGAACGAAAAATAGAAGGGGTAACATTAAGAGATAGGAAGCATGCAGACTGGGTCAGAGAAATAACTCAAGTTACTGACAATCTAGTGGAAATCAAGAAGAAATGGGCATAAGCAGGACATGTAGAGCGAAGAGAGAATAACCGATGGTCGCTTAGGGTAAGAAACTAGATTCCAAGGGAAGGAAAGCGTAGCAGAAGGCGGCAGAAAGTTAGGTGGGTGGATAAGGTTAAGAAGTTCACAGGGGTCAAGTGGATGCAGCTAGCACAGAACCGGGTTAATTCAAGAAATGTGGAAGAAACCTTCGCCCTGCAGTGGGTATAGTCAGGCTGATGGTGAAGATGCAGATGAAGATATTCGTATGGGCAAGGGAACCTATTCCTATTTCTCGTCTCCACAGTAAACCTCAGCATAGCACAGAACATGCCTGTCTTTCAGTACACTATATGCCTCATTTGGCCTCCTGAACACACTAAGCCCTATGATGCCCCATTTCATGCTCTCTATAGTTCCTCTAGCAGAACTGCTAAACTAGCCTCACTATCTAGGGCTCTTGGATTACACGATTGCAGGGTCAGTTACCAATGGCGGCCTGTACGGGGAAGAAAGTCTTAGCACCCTGTGCTGCGTCACAGGTCTGACCGCCGCCATGGCCAATTGTTCCGTAGCCGCAGGTAACTGAGGGCTGGGGGGTCTATTGGGTTATTCATGGCAATAGCAATCAGTCAATCTTTGAAAGTAACTTTGATTTCACAACTTTTCAAGGCGAAAAAGATTACCGGAGAAAAAGCTGCCTCACTGCACCTTGACGGCGCTCCAGCCATCCATCAGCAGTGGAGACGTATTACAATAGGATTTGCCATATGCTCTATACCACCCATACCTAATAATGAATTATAGTACACAGAAATATGTTACACATTAGGTACCAGTTCAAGTAGATATGAACCTACAGAAACAAATTAATCACAGCGCTGTTACAATGATAGACCTAAAAGGCTCATAACACTGTCATAAAAAAAAATAAAAAAAGTGAAAAGTTGGCTCATACAATAGTATTGTAAGGTGGCAAACAGTTTTCCACACTGCACTCTGTACAAGATAAAAAGTGATGCATTTCTGAAATGGCTAAAATAGGACGCCTAAAATGCATAGTAGAAAATAACCATCAAGAATAAATGTTAAGACCAAAAGTAAAGAGTAGTTTAGTAGCGCATTCCGTAGCGAAGAACCGTAGCAGCTATAAAAAACATTATATGCTTCTAAAAGTATGTTCCCTAATTTTCAGACACAGGGGCTTATCATGTCTTTTTTTGATGATGTAGCAATGTCAATTTTTGGTGAATCGTCGTAACTCGAAGCAGTTGGCAATGTGTGGTGAATTCTCTGCCGTATTTCGTGCGCAAAAAGCGAACATGCCGAGAAGGTTGCTAACGAAAATGTTACGTTGCTGTATGTTTGAGTTATGCAAGGTCGAGAAAGGAAAGGTTGTTCTCGATTGCGGCCCCAAGGTGGTCAACCCCTGCTCTGGTGAGGGAATGCATTCCCGAAGGTGTTCACCGGTATCAAGTCACACCCCAAACCTTTTTATGCAATTATGTCCGCGCGCGGTGTTTTTTTAAAATCCGATGGAGAAATACTCCGCGCTGGGATTCGAACCACGGTCCCGTTGCAAGCGAGGGGTATGTTTTACATCTACGCTACCGCTGCAATATTTTCTCCTGAGCCATTCCGTGCCGTGCCTTAAACATTCCAAGACAATCTGCGCCATTCTAGGGGGCCTTACCAGATGATGATATAATGGTACAAGCGAAGGGCGAAATGATTCAATAGGACGTGTTTGTGTGGGCAGTCTCTGCAGCCAATTACAAAACTATCGAAGAGCCATGGAGTCGTAAAATAATAATGATTCATTTAATTAAGCAGACATTGCACAACAGTGTAAACCACAAAATGTCCCGCCGCTTCCAAGTGAAATCAAGCGTTTTCGTCGCGTTCATGTGTGAGCTACAATTACTATTATATTGGTTCGCCATCAGTGGACTTGTTTTTAAAAAAAGGTAAAAGAGAGCTTTACTCACTTAGATATGTGACACACAAATCTATCTTCTGGAATGAAAAAGCGAATTCACACAGTGGTGCAAAAGCAAAGAGACCAAGAAATATTAATGTCCGATGCACTTCATTTCCGGCCATGGTTTGGACAAGCGAGCAGCAGCGTTCTCTGTCACTTAAGTGCTTAGAGGAAAAACAGCCTGTGCCTTTTCAAAGGCGAAGACTGTCATTATTTTCTTCTGAGACTTCCACCTTGGCATATAGGGGCACTGCTTGTGAAAAGAAGTGCTTGACTTGACGTGCCACTTCGATCATTGAAACTATTTCCTTTTTAGCGAATCCCACTTCTATTATGAAGTCAAGCAATATAACAAGGGATAAAAGTGAGCTCGACTTAAGAACGACCGATAGTTATTTTACTTTTAGTTAAAAGTGTCTCCCCCCCCCCCCATCGCACTCAATACTTCACCAAGAGCAGCATGTTATTTTGATGTTTACCGCCGCATATCCGACATAAACTAGCATGATGTGGCAGGCAAGGCTTCCATATGTTTTCTTTAGAGTAATCATCAAAAAGTAACTCCTATCACCGCCTCGCGCCATAATTCTAGAGGCTAAAAATCTCTTTTTCACATGTAAACTGGTCCCGTGTTTGCGCATCATATTTTTCTGCATAGTTTCATTTATTCACTGTATAATTAATCTCCTGGCCAAGCTAATTTCATATTTCCCTTCTTCGGCAGCCTCAACGCTAGCCCTCTTTAAGCTCATGAACGCGCGTTTAAAAGGAACACTTCGAAAGTTTTTTTGTGGGTTCTTATTTAGGCGTTGCCTTCTTATTTTCATTAAAATATATTTCTTAGACTATAGCCCTGTTTTAGTAAGACAAATGCTTTTTTACGCGTAGTATGGAGCACTCGTTTGAAACTTTCTTTCCCGATTTGCGTTAAACGGGAAAGTGGAACTCAACAGCGCTATAACCTTATTCCAAGAAAATTTATGAATTTTAGAACGCGTAGTTTGCACTTAGGAAACCCCTACTTCGTATTCCAGTAGGTATGAAGGCAGTACAAGGTAGTATAGGTACTCTCATTTCGCTATCACATCATTGTTAATTTGTATTGGGTTCGTGTTTAGTAGGTTTTAAATTTTCAGATTTTCCGATCCTACTAGTAATCACGTCAGTAAATACCTTGTAATAAAAATCAATAAGCCAATCGGTTTTGAATTTGTATGCTGCTTGACGTTCCCTTTCATATCAAATAGGGCAATGCAAGCTTTTCTCGCAACTTCCGGTAAGCTTGGGCCATCTGGCATTGAACAAAAATTATCGCCTAGTTTTCTGGGCCTGTCTATCTACTCGGCAGCCTTTCTTACTGCTATACCTCAAATGCTTTCTTGGCTTCCTCCCGTGCTATTTGAAGAATGTCTAATTCTTGTGCTTTTTGACTATCCGTTTGTAGTCATGAATACTTAAACGCCAGTACAACTCTGTGTATTTGTTTCATAAATTCTATAGCAAACAAATAAAGTTGTCACTCCGGTTCACAGTGTGCTTGCGTGTTAGTTAAGTGCATCTGGCTATCCACCTTCCTCCACATCTTTGTCAGCGCAGCACACCAACGCATTTTTTGTGCTTTCATGGAGAATAATGGAGACAGTGGCTCTTTAGAAGAGAATTAACGTTTCGTTTCCGCCAACTGCTACAATAATAGTGTGGGTCGGGTGCGCTCCGAGTTCTCATCGCGATTTTGGAGTTTAAGCAAAACCTGCTGCCCACCTAGATCATGGACTTCGGTAAAACAATTGCATCTTTCACTAAAGCTCAAGAAATGTTTCATATAGACTAACATGTGTTGGGTCTGTGTGCGCTGAAATGCGGCTGATTTTACGTAGTACGCCATATTTACTTATTAGCCTAGAGTGCACTGAACGGGAGCCGAGACCCTATAGCGGTGCAATAAATGTGCGGTGATAAGTTTGGTGAAATTGGTAGCCAAGACAGAACAACTGTCTCCGCAAGTTAGGGTTGCCAGAATGAATTCTTCTATTCGAAAGCGAACAGCCAGTTGCAGATGAAGACTTTCCGAATGCGGACAGTTCTTCTGCATGTTTACTGCTTTTTGGTTTCGCTCATCAGCCTCGCATCTGCAACTAGTTAACATGTCTAAAACAGCACTCAGAATACGGCATGAAGGCAGCCTAACGAATGTACCGAAATGTACCTGCCACCGAATTCTCTCTATTGCACGAACAGAAAAGTAAATCCTCTGTAAACATTGCTACTGCAGTCTCAGTAGTACAGAGGAGAAACGCCTATTCCTTGTCAGTATCCCCTTGCGTCATAGCAATGTGACGATAAAGTCCGACGTAAATACTTGACATGGTTTAACTATTCTAGGAAAAAAAACTGCCTTGTTCCAGGGCATCCGATCAAGCAATCTTACATATTATTAAGGTGCTGTGCTTTGACTGCCGGCGTGCTAAGCTGTCCACAAACAATAAAGAATTTGTATAAAAATAGCTTCACGGCATAGAAATTATTGCTGTAAAAAATTGCGTTAGGTATGGTCCTAAACCTATCGATGCCAATTGGTTAACTAGGTGTCTGTGTGCCTGATATCAGAATTTTTTGGTCAGCTGCTCAAGATAAACATGCAGGTTTAACACCTACCATGGTCGTCGTTTCCGATGGAGGCAAACAACACACCTGCACATTGCGCTAGGTTAGTGCACGTGAAGAACACCACGTAGTCCACATTTCTGAAACCTTTTACAAATTTCTGAAACCTTTTTTACTACGGTGTCACACAGCCTAATTAGCAATCACAAAACAAATCAATCTGAACTTAGCTTCTGGGTCGATTCTGTGTTTTCTCAGGTGCTAAATGTGAATCTTTAACGCTACTGCGTGAAGATTGCGTTCTACAGATGTTCCAGCCTGGCTGCTGCCGGAATTATAAGCGAAAATCTACGATTACACCTCTGGCTGCGTCAGCATGTTACATGACCGAGCATCACAACGAATGCACGCAGTGATCCTGAAACAGCCAAGAGGTAAAAATATAGCGTGCGATCCGAAAGGGAAAATAAAAAAAGCACCTGTGAGCTTCATTACAAAGACTTTTGTGCAAAATGATGCTAAAATGTGCCATTGAAGTCACATTGCTTCGTTTCTCGACGAACTATACGGCATAGCACAACACAATTCTACAGGGCATGTTGGTCCTTCTGAAAAACGTTTCAATAAAATAAAATATTGAACTAGATCCGAGAAGCGCAAAACTACCTTTCGCCTAACTAAAGCCATTTTAGACGGTGATGTTGCTACAATTCTGAAACAATATATGACATTACTCTGACGCAGAAAACCATCTAAATATTTCGCCCTAAGTGGTTGCAGCTCCGGTCGAGACCGACTGCTGCCTGGCTAAAACAGTGCATGCGATGAAAGTCAGAAGAAAGTGCTAACGGTTCAACAACGCACAAAGGCTGATTTCTTAGCCTGCAGAATAGAACGAAGAAAATAATAAGTCTTCACAATCATGTGTTGAAATGATTGAGCAGATGTAAAACCATGGCATTCCTGCTTCGTGAATTATGTTCCCCTGGCAGGTCATATAGCCATGGCCTGTATTATCCACTGGGTGCAAAATAAACTTTGCAGATTAGTATTGCTTTACTATCATCATACATTTATCCATACTGCTCCCCGCATCTTTTATCGTTTTTTTCGACAATAACGTTAGTTACTGGCAATGCACTAACAATGAAAGAATGTCATACCTGTGGAGAAATGGGCTACCAAAACAAATGATTACACAGGGAGGAAGGCCCACGTCAGGCGTCGTGCCTTTCGGCCTCCTTCTTGAAGTGTAAAAATTAAATGCACTTCAAATAAATAAATACTAATTCTGAAAAAAAAATCTTTACGCTGTGCAGATTTCTTCAATGCGACGGTCAGTAGAAAACAGGCTATTGTGCAACATAACTATGTGCCTTGGTGCACGCAAATTATGAACCATTTGTGAGTATTTCAATAATATGCAGTAATTTTCTGCTCTTGCTCAGCTGTTGGTATGTGTGCTTATAATAAACCCGCAAAACGGTGGCATTGGAATGCTTTTCTACAGAACTGTTCTACAGCAGATTCGCTACAGTGTAAAAGTTTAGCAAATCTCTTGCGTTCAGATATTGACATCACTATGCCTGAAAATCTCATATTTACGCATGAGATACCACGGCACTAAGCGTGAGCTTACTTCTTAAGATGAAGCAGTTGTTGCGTGCAATGCTTCGACTAGCTGACAGCAAAGTGTATTGACAGATGACCGTCAAAAATATCCGCATTAATTCAGCAAGGAATGGCTTAAAGACAGAGCGCAGTGTCGCTTACGCACAAAACATCTAACAAAAAGTCATAAAGTTTGCATAGGACGAAACGTTACCACCGCTGGCTGTATCTGTATAATTGTGTAAGTGGCGCCTTTTACAAAATTCTGCCGTGCCGCCAACTTTAATGTGCAAATAGACTATCCAGGTGACCGTTATATCTCAGGACGCCGCTGTGTTAATTAAGTACAGTAGAAGATTAAATCTTGAAATATAGCTGCCATTAGGTCCCTAGTAAAAAACCGAGCTACCAGGACCGCATAAAGTGAACGGTCTCCAGCTCCGAACAGCGCCTGAGTAGGCAGGTACGAAAATTTCGACGACCTCGGGCTCTTCAGCTTTGTCTGATGAGGCGTGTTACACGGACGACTTCCTTTTCTCTTAAAAGCGAAAAGCGGGCGCTAGACAGAGATTGAGCGCTCATCCTTAGGTTCAGCATCCGAGCTGCCTTCCCCATTGAGCCTATGCGGCTAGGCAGTTTTTTACACCAAACGGATCGGCGCAAGGAGAAAATCATACGGAAGGAAGAGGATAGGTAGAGCGCCTGCTATCAACTGAGTCTATTACAGAAGACAGCGCCTATTTATACGTGAATATACATCATATAATAACCACTGCAAAAATATAAAAAAATTGAATGTCGCGACCAAAAAAAAGAGAGAAATGGTATGTTACAGGAAATGCACATTGCAGCAAAAACAAAGTACCGAAAAAATCGAATCCTGATAAAATGGCTCACTTTCAATCAAAGTTTGGAAATGATAATCAGAACACGATACACAGTGACCGTCTTTTCTATGATCGTCTCCATGCACCGTTCCATTGGTTACTATGAACCAACTAAGTATTTCTACGGTATTTTACTGATATTCAAATGGCAAATTTTCTAACAGCGTTTGTGCACCAGGTTGCCTAAACAATTTACGAGAACGCCTTTTTTACATTAAAAGCTAACGAAATACAGGTCTAATTTCTAGCCCCTATAAAGAGGTAAAGCTAAGGTGATCGGGGATCATCGTGCAATGGACAGTCATGAACAGCATCTAAAACTAGATTTCGCATACAAGAGTTAGTTGAGAAACATTGCACAATATGATAGATATGAGGATCATAAACACTAAAAATTCTAGCTGTGTCGAATACGCTGTAATCTTTCTTGGCCGCATCACTTGCACATGCGTAAAGCAAATCTCCTAAATAAACAGAACTGATCAGATAATTGCCGGCCAAAGCACAACCAATGGTCATGACGTTACGCAAAAACTTATGAAATATTTATTTGGCAGCCATATCATTATAAAGTGTGCGCAAAGTATTAAACCTCGAAGTCAACGATAAATGGTCCGCTTAGAAGTAAGCAATACACATTTGCGAATAGCCAATGCGAGGCCATCATGCCCACCTCATGAATCGGAACTCATGGAACCTATGGCAGTCATGCCTTTTCACTGGCACCTAAAAACTTTAAAAGCCAGAAACCATAAAATCTTAATGTTCAAGGTAGCACTCTCTTTCAAACACCTACCCATCCTCATATCTAAGCCGTGTTAAACTTCGCTCCATAATCCGTGTACACATTATACAAGCCAACCGACTCCGTTGGAGATATTGCACTTCTACGCAACCTGCTTTCTCTCAGTGCAGGCGCTCGTATGTATTCATGAAATGCGCCTTCCTCATAGACGGGACAGTTCTTGCTGTAAACGCACAGATTACTGAACACTTGTCCAGTACTCCAGATCCTTTGCAAACTCAAAAGAAGGATCGCAAGACTTTATTTTATCGTTCAGCCTTTAGAGAGACCCCCGTAAACCTCCTTCGAATGAAGCCAGTCTGCCACATCATATGTTATATATATAGACACTACTTGTACCCCATGCAAGGGAATATCGTTGTGTTGAAAACGAATCGTATAGACGGATCTCAAAAGAACAAAAGCCTACATTTCAAACCTAGCTCTCTTCTACCGTCTTAAGCGAAAAAGAACACATTCAAACTAGGCTACATAGAGCCGACCACTAGAGCGGTATCAAACTATCCCTCAAGATTATCTCGATTCATTAGTACGCTATTCTCCGATAGTGCCTCGGCTTCTTTCCGCAAGATAACAAAGTGATGACTGCAATGTTATGAAATTGGCAGTAGCTTAGCACAAATTCGCCAGGATATACGAAGCGAGACCTACTTTCCTTTGGTTTCGGCATATTGGCGAGCCTAGTGGTGAGCTTATATTATTTAGCATTGGTCGTCACATATCATTTTTTTATGTCATGCACAGAAAGAAACACAGCTCGATGATCAATATAGTAACACGCGGCCGTTTCGATTGAATGTATGCAGAACTTTTAAGGTACGTATTCTCTTTGATACTGAGATTAATGGCAGTCCCCCACTTTGTGGTTGGAACGTTGGGATTTGATGGCAAGTTAAAGACGAATTTCTGTTTTTGTTATGATGGCTAAATGCGTTCTGCTTCTTTTGAAGTCTCGCAAAGTCACGCACAACTCTAAAACCATGCCTTAGGCTCACCCACAGGTAGCAAATACATTAATCGTATGTCCGACAGTTGTTTTCGGCGCCACGTGAACTCCTTGTATGACAATGCCACTCTTCACAAATCCAACACTGCAGGCTTCTCCATTGGTCAGTGCAAACGAAGGCAGATGTCTGAGAGCAGCGATACTTTGTCTCAGGTAGATGCAGACTCCGGTTTTCTTATTAGGTTCAAGAAGATTGGCATCACAAACCAAGCTATAGCCGGGGAGATAGAGAGATTGACGTCCCGATGCAGGACCGGCCTCTGTAAATGCAAGGACATCATCTTCGGTTAGCAGTCGTTCTGAACGCACATCAGTTATGTGAGCTTTCAGCGACCTAACCTTTACTGGGGCAATCATCTAGGCTGTGGGGCCTCGTCTGTCTCTACTGCGTATCTCGCTGGAAGCCACGGTGAAGTTTCTCGTTTAGCCTCGGCTGCTATATACCGACGGTCCCATGTAAATCGGCTAGATTGACAACTCTTCTGCGTAACTATCATACAGCATGCTTACCGGTTTTTTAGGCTCTCCGGGGGCAATAGTTAGTACGGCTTCCATGCCATAAAAAAGAGTGTGCAGGTCTAGCGTCACGGCCGTCGTAACATTGATCGGGCCAGAAAAATCTGTTAGGTAGGGGCAGTCTTCAATGTTTTCCTCTATGGCTAGGAGAACGGCTTTATTGTAGACTGGCTCCAGCCTAGCCCAATCTATACAAATGTAATAGTGCTTGTATAGTGGCGATTCTCGGCGCACTTCTACCCATCGAGAAAACATTTCTCGCGATACATTAGACAAGTAGGTTGTCTTAGGGAACATCCATCTCTTAATGTTGACAACATTCGACTTATCCTGTTCCATACTTCGTGGCACTTGCTTGAACATTTCGTCTGTGTCAACCGGAACGTTATTGACTGGGCCTTTAATCCTAAACTGACCGATACGCCACTTCATTAGACGCCGGATTAGAATGAAGGGATTGCGTGAAGAAATAAAACGTTCGACGTCAGTCAACACTGACAATCCGGGTGGGTAGGGGCGGATATTGATACCCACGGCTTACACTGCACAGTGGAAGTTTCTGCTTGACAATTAATGCCTTCCGCATTCCACAAACACTCGGCACAGCCTTATCCGGCCAGTCTAGGAACGCCAAGCGCAGTCCCATACAGTGCACTGCTAACCGGTGTCAAGCCCCTCCTGTGCCAGTCTTTTACGCTCAGTGCCCATATGTCCAAACGCATTGTTCCCGAAGTCAGCTTGAAATGTTCGAGCCGCAGATGAGCTTTCTGACAGTCGAACGGTATGATCAGTTAAATGACGGGGCTTTACATCCTCTTACGCCACTATCGTCGGTTCCCCTTGATCTGCAGAAGGCGCCATATGAGCTGTTCTGCTCTGAATTCTGGTGTCTCCGCTTGACGACACGTTCGTCTCTCTGTTTAGGCGTCATTGCTGCTCGCGTGGCCTTTTCGTATTCATTGTTCTCAGCCAAATGGCTAATAGCGAGATGAAAACTACTTGATGCAAGAAATTGAGCCTCTCCTGTCGATGTCGCTGCTGAGCAGCGGCTCGACTCTCGTTCTTCATGCGAAACGACTGTGCTGCGGCCGGCGTGTCGCATCTTCGGTTATACAAGTAGTTACTAATGAGGAGTTACGCGCATAACTAGCACGTGGCATACGCTCTGATGTCGCACCCCTGGCACATGCTCCTCCTCTCAACGGCATATTCCACATATTCCAGGGCTGTTCAACAGCGAAATGCTATACTGGTAGCCCAATGTAGCTCTCGCTACAAAATCTGACTCCATAGTTTTCACAAACATATCAAGTACTTCAGAGTCAACCGCTGATATAATGAACTGCTTTTTTGACCCTGTGAGTAACATGAGAGTGACAGAGAGTAATTTTGAGTGGGTCACGGAGCTGCCGATGGGCACAATCACACTACATTGAGCTGAGTAGATGGGTGGGAAAAAACATGTATGGGCTGCTCTTCTCTATCTTTTGACTAAAGACCTATAAATGCAAACAAAATAAAGAAAGCTCGTGCATCAACCAATGAGGGCGTATGACGTGCTGGCCAACATCACACACAATCAACGAGCGCCGCAGCTACCAGCACTACGTCCAGTCCACTTGCGAATGACAGAGCGTGAGAGCCTGCCCAAATAGCGAATTCAGTAGAGAGAAAACAAGGCAAATCTACAGTTGAGAAATGCTGCAATCTTTACTAGGCTGCGTACTGCTGAGCACGGAATACTGAAGGGAAGTGCGGCACCTGTACTAGAAAGTAGTAAAGCGCTACAAAATCCCAGCATTTTCCTCATGTTTTTTTTTGAGCATTCGCCTTTTTATCCTGGATTCTTATCAACGGGCAGAAAAAATCGTACCGTAATTTCTCCCTGGCTAAGAATCCCATGACATGTATTAAGATGGTGACCTATATAGATAGCGATGGTTTGTATTTTTTAATTTAATAACGCCAATGATACTTTTACGTCACTAGTAAAAAATAATGGCTAAGATATAGGCACTATTTCACGCATTGCGTAATGAATAAGCCTATAAATAGTGAGAACAACAATACTAAGAAACAAACGGAAAGCATAACTATTTTAACAGCAATGAAAACGGTAAAATACCTTCAGTGCATGCAGAGGTACAGGAGCATCTGTAAATCAACACCAAAGCCTTTAAGCACGCGCCTAGCTCAGAGGACCTGCTCAGCCCTCTTTCTACTATATCAGACGCCAGTCTTAAAACTCAAATATCGTGCTAATTGGAATCTAAGACGATAGCTTTTTTTTAACATCCCCAGACGCAATACTCTTAGGGAAATTCGCAAATTTATAACTAAAATTTCTACTACTACACATCAATTTATTGAAAATGAAAATATGGCATGCAGGGGCTGCATAAATAAAAACTTCGATCGGAATATAGGCCTCTTGCTATTTTATCAATTGCCAGCAACATGCCGCTTCAAGCTCGTACATCATATTTGTAACGAGCTGGATTGCATCCAGCCAGAGAATGTAATCCGGAAGGAATGTTCTCCCTTCCGAATACACTTTGTATAAAAGAAGACTGTGCACTGTGCAATTGATTTTGAAGTAGGCAATAAAAAGTAAAAATAATAATAATCTGCCAGCACCGTCGTGAGACACAGCATGATGCATGATGGAGACAGTCATAAGGAGACCAGCGTCAGCAGTAACGGCTGAGGTAGGCCAGATTTTAGGTAAAGAAATGCCGTTTTAGTTTTGTAGCTTTTACCGCTGTTAGTTTATATTTGGTGGGCTGACATTCGAAAAACGTGGTCGCAAGGCCGATCTCAGTGACGTCCTGCCTAGGAAAGCTAGCCGAACACGTAATCCTGAATAGACTATCGGAATACGTAGAAGAAAAGGAGTACTTCCCTTACAATATGATTGGCTTCAGGCCAGGTCTCTCAACGCAAGACGATATGCTACGCATCAAGAAAAGTCTGTTGGATCGCCCCACACGAGACACCAATGCGCTACTGGGACTCGACGTGGAGCAAGCTTTTGACAAAATCCAACATCAAGCCATTCTCAAAGCCAAATCTGACCACAATCTCGGAACACGCTTCTACCACTACGTCAAGGCGTTTCTGCAGGATCGAACGGTCACTATCCGGATAGGCGAACACGTCTCGGAGAGTTTTAATCTGGGCGATAAGGGAACACCACAAGGCTCAGTACTTTCACCATTCTTATTTAACTTGGCGATGACAAAGCTTTCTCGCTCATTGGGTGAAATTGCTGATGTGGAACACACCATATACGCAGACGATGTTACCATCTGGAGCACCGGTGGCAGCGATGCGGAATTGGAAGCGCGCATGCAAGAAGCTATCGCGGTTACCGAGGCCCATCTTGCCCCAATGGGACTTCGCTGCTCTTCTAGAAAATCAGAGCTGCTCATCTGCCACCCCCTAAGACCAGGGCGCCCGTCCAACGAGTGGAGCCGACACCACACACCATGCATAGAGATACACGACAGGGATGGAAATCGCATACCCACGGTCGATAAAATACGAATTCTAGAATTAATTATCCAAAGCAACAGGTCCAACTGGGCGATGCTTGACAGCATCACGATCAAGATTGCAAACGCGATCCGGATGTTTCGGCGCATCGTGAATAGGCACAGGGGACTGAGCGAGGACAACGCTATTCAAATGGTCCATGCTTTTGTACTCTGTCACATCACATACGTGGCTGCAATGCTCAACTGGAAAAAGGAACATCAGAGAAGGCTTGAAGCACACATACGCCGAGCTTTCAAGACAGCGTTGGGGCTCCCCGATAATGCCTCCACTAAACTACTCTTACTGCTAGGAGTGCACAATACCCTTGCCGAAATCATCGAGGCACAGCACATGGCACAGATTGCACGCCTATTAAGCACCAAAGCGGGCAGAGAGATTCTCGTTAAGCTCGGCCTGAACACCACAGTAGAAAAGGACAACGTCCTTCAGTTACCTAAAGTCGTGCGAGAAGCAATCAAAGTGTCCCCCTTCCCAAGAAACGTTCACCCGATCCAAAATCAAGGAAGAAGGCTCGCCCGCGCCAAAGCCCTTGCTGCGGACGCGGCACACTTCCCCCGACCAGACAGCTTTCGTGGATGCAGCGTACATACCGGGAAAGCATGCCTGCTCGGTAGCGGTAGTCGACGGACACGGGCGTACGCGGAACTCACTCACACTTTACACCAAGAAGCCAGAGGTAGCTGAACAAGCAGCGATAGCACTAGCTCTAAAAGACTCGGACTTCACAACTGCATACAGCGGCTCTAGAGCAGCCACTCGAGCTTTCGCCAAGGGCGGGATAGACAAGACGACGCTACGGATCTTAGGCGGAAGTAACATCACCGATCACTCCATCGTATGGTTCCCGGCACACATGGACAGCTTAGGGGGCGGCCTGCGGAATCTCAATGAAATCGCACACGAGGCGGCGCGAGGACTCATCGACCGCGTCCCTCCGGTTTCCCCTGCTACTCCACATATCGAGTACAGAGATCAATTATTCACGTACAACGAGCTCACTAAGCACTTTTATCTAGGCAGACGAGCATTTCCCCTCCCGGATAAGAAATTAACCCGCAGCCAATCAGTCACGTTACGCTTGCTCCAAACGAACTCATACCCCAACCCCTGGCGCATGAAGCACATCGACCCAGACTACGACGGACATGTGTGTGAACGGTGCATTGACCGTGTAGACTTAAACCATATGCTGTGTGGTTGTGCATCGAGCGCCGCCTACGCCAAGAACAAGGAACGTTGGGACAAAGTTTTAAAAAGTGCTTCCCTAGATGATCAGCTTCGGGCTGTCCAGGAGGCCCGCGTGGCGGCGGAGAGCTTCGGGCTCTCTGTGCCGACGTGGGAGCTGCCCTCTACACCTGGCTATTAGCCGAGTGTCCTCCAGGACCCCTACTGTGGGAAATAAAGTTTTACCAAACCAAACCAAGACAGTTGGTATTCACATGTTAAAATTGGTGATCTTGGAGTGGACCGTTTGAAATCTCGCAGCCTTAAAAATCACGAAAGTGCTTTTGGCTCGCTTCTGACGGAAGCGTATCAGTATACCAATTCTGAAAAAAGATTTTGGGGTTGGCGTGAGTGTTGAAACCTTGAATGAAGGCTCGAAAAATCAAGAGCCTGCTTTCAGGACGCCAGGATGTTTTTTTATATAACCAGCTATAGGTGCATTTGGAGTGAATGCTGCAATACATTAGTAATAATGCTGGCAGGACAGAACCGCTTGCATGGTGTACATAAGCGTAGTATAGGCTATGCGCTCTTGTAATATGGCTATGAAACTCGAAAAAAGGCAGCCTCACATCCTAGAGGGACGACAAAAGCAAGGTAATAAACCTCAACATTCCCATCATCGCGAATCCAACACGTGCTATGTGGGTAACTAAATTGGCCAGCAATTGACTGGTCTTCAGTTTCTGTGTCGTCACGACACCAGATGGCATATACAGTTACAATGAGCTGCCAGTCTATACAGCTCCTACCATTTGAAAGTGTGAGTTGGGAATGGAAGACGCCGGGGCCCTAGAGTCCTCCGTTTGCAGCCTTACAGGGCGGTGAAATCACGATCATAGCTGTAGCAGATGGCGGCTTATGAGGTGCTATTGCGGGGCGTTGAATGTCTGAGGGGCAACTTCGTAAACTATTGAGGCATTTAATAAAACCATTAGGAACGATCATTATTGTCCTCGTCGTTTCTTTAAATTGGCGATAATGCAGCCAAGAAACATTCCGTCTAAAATAGGGCTCACTAATATTGTTAAGCTTATTTACAGGGATAACTCCAACCTAGCCTGGTGCCTTCAGTGAACGTTCGCGAGCTTGATCTGCGCACTTCCTTCTCTCTTCAGCGTTGCCTAACATTTCCCCCTTCTCAGACGAAGCCCCCTGGGCTGTCAGTCAGAGTCCCGAGAGTGGCAGCGCTTCATTCTTGCGACGTGCACAACTTGTGTTTTGTGAGAGGGGCGGCCTTGGGAACTTTTCGACACGCAATGTAATTCAAGTCATTTATGCAAGTGAGCACAATATATGGGCCTGTGAAGTGCGAAAACAGATTCTGGGACAAACCATGCTTGCGGAGAGGCATCCAGAACGATACTAAGTCACCGGAAAGGGAGCCGGCATCCTGGTGCCGGCGATTGTAGCGTTGTTTAGAGTGGTCCTGTGAGCCCAGAGCGTGTAATCGGGCGTGCCGGCGAGCTTCTTCAGCGGGGCAGAGGGTGGTCGAAATAGAAGGTTCGGTGTCGAGTGAGAACGATAAAATGATGTTGAGAGAACTTCGAGGCGGACGGGCATAGCGAAGGAAAAAATGTACTATCAGCAATTTCTTCATGCTTCGAGGAGTTATAGGCATATGTAATGAAGAGAAGCACGCCATATAAGTCCTTGTGCTGAGATTCGACATGCATCGCATGCATGTTCGCCAGTGTACGTTTTGTATGTTCAACGAGGCCATTTGTCTGGAGGTCGTACAGTGTACAACGAAATTGGCAAGTACCAAAGCGCAGAAGCTTTTCCACAACATATGCCGTAAACTGGCTGCCACAGGCACTAATATTAACAGGAGGGGGCTCATGACGGCGGACGACAGCGTGAAGAAGAAAGATACGTCAGCAGCGGTGGGGGAAGGGATGACGGCAGTTTCACAGTAACGCGTGAGGTGGTCAACGGATATTATTACACAGCGATTGCCTTTGAACGAGCGGGGAAACGGGCCTCTCAGGTCAACACCTACTTCTCATATGGTGTGGTCGGTGGGGTCACCTGATGTAAGCAGCCGGGGGAGACGTCCACTGCAAAAATTGTGTGTGAAATTGCAGGCTTTATTAAAGACAATTTCTGTACCAGTACAGAGAATATCTCTTCTACTTCATTGACCGAAATACGTTCACGAAAAAAAAAACAGTACTTCACTGTTTTCCAGCCGAAACCTTGCTTGCAAGGAAAACATTTCGATATATTTTTGCCGCCTCTTTTATTTTCTACGACAAACTGATTTTTACTTGAAGAGCAGGTAAATTCTGAATAGAAAACGAAATCATATGACAACCCGGAGACGCTATCAGATGATCGGCTGCGTAACAATTTCGATTCAAAAGAAGATAACTAGTGGCGTCACATTGAGGTTCTTTGTTGGTTTGCTCCCTGCTACAGGGATATCTGTTACGCATTTTTCATATTGCCTTCTTTTGGTGGCTAGACAACGGCGGTTGCGAGGCGAACCTTGTGGGTGCCATCGAGTATTGCCAGCGCCGAAAGATATTCGTGAGATGTAGTTGACAAGGCTTTTTCCTTTAAATAGTGTTCATCGCAGAAATTGGCGCCTAACGCAATTTTATTGTTGTTAGAGGCAGAAAGCGTGAAATGAGAGACGAGTAAGAAATATATTTGCGCGTCATTATTTTCACTGCGACAGAAATAAAAAAACAACAAAAAACGTAGTATAACAGAAACTTTTTGTTAATTTACGAAAATTTTCGATCAGTTGTAAACAGAAAAAGCTAAAATCACAGAAACATTGAAAAACAAAACACATAGCAGAACAGAAAGTCTCTGGCAGGACAACTGCCAGAAAATTTCTGTATTTATCAATAAAAATTTTTTACAGTGTGGCAAGCTTGAACTACTGGCACTACACACAAGAAGTCATGTAACGCAGAGTCGTTCGGAGCATATTTGGCCAGTAAAACATTCCTTGTGCGGGTAAAGGTCCTGGCAAAATCCAAGTATCCAGCTGTAACGTCTTCGTGCATTGCGTATATAACAGAGGAGTAGAGGCTACCAGAACGACGAGCATAAAGCGCGCACCACCTGACGAGTAATATTTTAGGTAGAGCAAACCATCGCGAATGCAGAAAGTGTTCGCCGAACCATCAGGTTTTTCAAAAAAGCGGTACCAAGTCTTGATCTTTCGTTGTTCTCGCTGGAATGTGATAATGTCTGGAAATTCCGCGGAAACAGCGGCAAGATAGTCGTTAAAGCTCTCGTCATCGCAAAGGGTAGTCGCGAGAGGCAGCCGCGAGAGGCAATCAGCGTCGATGTGTTGGCAGCCACTTTTATACGATAGCATAAAGTTGAACCCCTGAAGGCGTAATGCCCAGCCAGCCAACGGACCGCAGACGTCAGGCAGATTCACCAGCCAGCAAAGCAAATTATAATCGGTGATGACTGTAAAGGCACGTCTATAAAGGTACAAAGGAGCGAAACCGCTGTACGCCAAAAATGACAGGGAGTGATTCTTTCTCCGCCACGGTATAATTGCGTACAGACTTCCTGAGGGTGCGACTTGGGTACGTGACAACGTGTTGTTTCTAGTCATACCGTTGTATAAGCACATCACCCTCCCCGATGTCACTTATGTCAGTGTGGAGTTTCGTGGGAGTTATCAGGCTGAATGTCAATATGGGCCACGAGATGAGAAGAAACTTGAGCTCTCGAAACGTGAATCACATCCAGAGCTCCATTGTAAAGGAATATCTTTCTGCAAGAGGCATGCCAGAGGGTAGGCTACATCATCAAACTTGGGGATGAAGCGCCAAAATTAAGAACAACGTCCTAGGAAGCTCCTGACATCTTTCACAGACTTGGGCTCTTACTTCTTACGCAGATGACAGCTTCAGTATTTTGTGAGCCAGGGCTAACGCCGTCTTTGTAATCGAGGTGCCAAAGCACAACGATCTGGCGTTTCCCGAAGCGGCACCTCTAAAGTGCAGCGCGGGACCGGCTTTATTCCTGCAGTTAAGGACAACAGCTAAACGACTGTTATGCTTGGCGGAGGTCCTCCCAAAAATACGCACGTCATATAGGTAACACATGTAAATTTACCACTTCCCTCTACGCAGAAGAGTCTCCATAAGTCTTTAAAATTTAACGGGAGCGTTGCATAGGCCGAAAGGCATCACTTTAAAATCATATAACTCGTCTGGAGTCATGAATGCAGTCCTCTCTTTGTCTTTCGGATGCATCGGGATCTGCCAGTACCCGGACCGCGAGTCAACAGGAGGAAAAGTAGTGAGCTGACGGAGGCAGTCAATGGCATCATCAACACGCTGGAGCAGATAAACATCTTTTTTGTGACAATGTGGAGGCGGTCGACACAAAATTGCCATGTGCCATCTTTCTTTTTCACGAGAATCGCAGGAGCGGCCCACGGGAACGATTCCTGAATAATTCCTTGTTGCATCATATCACGGACCTGTTCTTCAATTATGTTACCTTCTGAAGGTGAGACATGGTATGGTGTCTGTCTAATCGGGTGTGCAGATCCAATGCCGATCATGTGATGGTTGCGGTAAGAGGAATCGGTGGTGGCTAATCTCGAGCCAAGTCTAACGCATCCACATGTTTCATGAGAACTGCCATCAATATTCAGTGGTGGTTGGTGGGTAGCGATTCGTTTATTATGGACTGGAATTGGGACTCGGCCAAATCAAAACGTCTAGTTGAACGAGAAACGCCGTCACTGAACATCGGCGATGTACACAGAAAGGCGTTCTTCTGCGCAGTTGGCGCGTTTGAAACTACACGACAATACGGCCGGTTCGTTCGATTGACTGACAGTCGAAAGCATGCCATGGCCCTCGTTTACTTGAACAACACTGCCAGGCCCCAACACATTCTTTTTTGCGCTGGCAAGAGAATGGGGTTTCAACAAAGTGTCGAAAGCATTGGAAACCGAGCCCGAGGACAAAACTGAGACGAAGAGGACGGACTTCGCCGGAACAACGCTATCGTCGAAGACAGGAAACTATGACGGCCGATCTAAGGATAGGTCTTATTGATATCCCGCCACTGGTGATGCGCCACGCTGTTGTAAAAAATAATGATGAGTGGATGGGGGGAGCACCATAAATTCAGTTCTAAACACGGGACCAGCTATCACTACATTTACATAACAAATACCAAGCGGAACCAACTATTCTCCCCTACGCCTCGAAATGTGACAGTTCTATCGCAACCAAATATAATTTTACGGCCGATGCGATTTGTAAATCTAAACTCATCACGGACACTGTAGCACCAAGATTCACTAAGGCCATAATACAAACACCATCCACTAACACTTCTGGGTAGTTCCTTAGCATAACGACAGGCAGAAGAATTGGCAAAATCGACTACCTAACAACCGTACCTCCATCGGCCGCACACGCTAGTTTCCCGGTGACGGCGAAGAACGGCGGGGAGAGGGCGAACGTCCGGAGCGGCGAGCAGGAAGAGTCAGGCTCCGGTCAGAAGCTGGAGAATCGTTTCGTAGTAGAGCGTAGTGGTAGGGGTCCGAAGGGGGGTGGAAAGGTAAGGTCGCGGACTTCTGCACTGACAGCATGTAGACGACTAAACCATTGGTGCAGGAGCGAGGAGCCTGGTTCCGGTGCCGCCATAATCGGCATATGTGGCCGAGCATGCAACAGCGGTATCAAACGTGTGGGTCCTAAGCACGGTCAGGAAAATAGTCCTTGGGAAAGGATCCAAGCAATCAGCAAAGTCTAGCCGCTGGTGTTGCGGAGGAAGTGGCGCGCTCTAGTAGGAACGAGTTAGTGGAGCAGGGTCGTAGGGGTCGTTTCGGTGTTCACGGGAATTATGATTGTCAGCGGTAGTACCCCAAAAGAAGAGCGCTACATCGCAGCTGCCTGGAGGCAGCAGCTGTCACAGCTGTGCACTGCGACTGCCATCTTAATACCGGCAGAATTCATCACGAACAATTTGGCGTATCATGTTGGGTAAATTTGTGGGCTCATGCGAATCCGCGCTCGCGGCAGTAGTAAGATTAGGCAAGCGGCCGAAGTTGGGGCTAATGGGTCACAGCTGAAGAGGCTCGAAAATGCGACTGTGTTTGATAACGGCTGTCGCATAATCCAAGTTAGGGTTACTGATCAAAAGTTGTAGACGTCCTCCACAGGGCCATTTAAGGGGTGGCCAACTCTGGCTTCTTCAAGCATTCGGGTATTTACCTTTGTGCAGTTTCACACCCTCTTCAATGTACATTGTGCATGTTTTTCCATGGACTTGCTCTCCCTGGAGCAACGTCTGCTCAGTGTATTTCCTGTTTGCCGCGGTATCCCAGAAACAGTTTCGAATCTTCTCTTCAATGCGGTCTCAGCTCGTTGAGGACGATTCATGGTTCTCAAACCACGTCAAGGCAGGGGCGTTCGAGAACAAAACAGCGTTGGTCAGCTTGACTGTGGTGAGCCATTGTATTTGTTCAACCGCTAGTAATTAGTGAGCCATTAATCCACATCTTCGCCAGCCTTGTCAGAAAAGGTCCGCGGCTCACGGTATTGCGGCCAAACGGGTGCCGCTGCACCTTGCTGCCACTTCCTGGAGCATATATTCCAGGAGAAAGCTGGAAGTCCAGTGAGTCATCGGCTCCAACAAGGTTGAGAAGGGTTCGTGGTGATTTTCCAGCACCTCCACCACACTCTTAATTTTATTTACAGGGATGACTCTACCTTACCCTGGTGCGTGCACTGAACGTTGGCGAGCTTCTTTTTCACACTCCCTTCTTTTCTCCTCAGTGCCGCCTGGGAATGTATTCCGCATGCATCTCATGGGTTGTAGCAATATTTTTACTTGCCTTCAGAATCAGAGTCAGAAGTTTATTTCAACATCGCATACAGAATGCTGCGGGTGTAGGTAAAAAGCCTTCTGGTGGCTTGACGAGACCTACACCCTGCAGATATACATTTAGCAGAAGCAGCAGCGACGATCACAGTACTATAGCCAAGAATACAAAACATTGAGAAAATTCGCTTGAGTGTAAAAACAGGAAAAAGAAAACATCAGTAACTTTCACAATCTGCTGTTACAATAAAGAGGCATATTCTGAGTTAAGAGTGCTTGGTAAACCGTGTTTTAACATCTGTCGTCCGTAATTTGTTCGGGTGCGAGGTACTACCCAGGGGTCACAGCTACGTGTGTTGTATATTTTTGTTGGTAGTGTTAACTAGGCTACCTCTTTAAGGTATGTGTCATTTTTCGCTATGCCGGAGCAGTAGCGTGCAGTAAGAATGGACTGCGGGTGTTGGCGTATAATCGAGGTTAGCATAGATACGAGCAAATACGATATAGTCTACAACTTCGTAATCAAAGGTTCACAAGCAGCAACTTTCGGAAAACGCAACTCCCCATCGCTTGCCCAGTCATAGTAAAAGTAAAGAGGCTCAACCTTGGTGCTCACGGGTTTAGAAAACCGAATTTTATGCCGGACTGGAAATGATGCATATTTCAATGATTCCAACGGAAGACATTCATGCAGCAGCTAATCTATGTAATCGAGTGGAAAGCAATCAGGATCAGTCACTGTTGCTTCGTTTTGCAAGCGGTGAAGAGAGGAGTGCAATTATTTGAACACCCATTCGTAATTCACGTAGTTCTGCATTTTGGGCAGTGCATGGGCAGCAATAAATATGTTTTTATTGGCTCTGCGTCTTGAAATCCACCACAATTATTATTATTTTAATGAATGCCTAAGACCTATAAAACCTTTCAACTGTGAATTTCTTACGTGACAAATAATACCTGAACGGTCATGAATGATAAAAACGTTTCCGGGTGTGAATTTGGAGAATTTATTCAAATATTTTAGCATCAGCTGAAAGACGGACAAGATGCGCGTAGTAAGAATGAAGTTTACTGATTACATTGAGTCTCTATGCAGACTCTTTACCCAGAGCACAAATGAAAGAACGGTGAAGTTTTGAAGTGTTGAAGTGCACCTTGCTGCTTGTAGGATGTTTACGCATACACGCCGGGGTCGTGCTATGGTAAGGCTCCCTACTACTGTGCCGGAGTACCCGGTTCAAACCCGACCGCGGTGGCTGCGTTTCGATAGAGGCGGAACGAAGGGCCGTCCGTGTGCTGTGCAATGTCAGCGCACGTAAAGATCGCCAGGTGGTCAAAATTACTCCGGCGCCCTCCACCATGGCACCCCTTATCTCTCTATCCACTTGAACTCACACCTTCCCCCTTCCATTACGGCGCGGTTCTTGTGTGCACAGAAAGAAGTGCGACAGATACTGCGCCTTTCTCTTCCTGTGAACCAATTGATACTGTTCCGAAGAAGATCAGCAGTGGCGCGAGAGGAGCCCTGGTGCTAGGCCATCTATTAAATTATCTTTCACCCTGTTGTCATGCTGTGCCATCTTCTTGCTTCTCGCCACTTAACATTTGTTTAGAGGGGCGGTGTACGTCAACCCTATCCTCACCTTGGAACGTCAGTGTCATCCGCATGCCGGAACCATCGGCCGAAAGCCCGGGGATACTGCCGCGCAGCTTCGCCCCAGCTCTTCCTGCCCAGATAGAACCAGCCGCAACTACTGCCGCCCCGCCTCCCACCCGGATCCGAAGACAAGACGCACAGACGAACCAACCACAATTGAGACCAGAGTAAAACCGAAGGACATAATCCCAACCACAGCCCAGCTGCTCGATGCGACCTCGAACCATAGGTCCCACTTTGGTGGTGGCTGGTTGAAGCGCTGCAAGGCAGGCGGATCACACAAGCATCATCGTGGTCATCGTCATCGCTGTAGCAAGTGAATCATTCTCTTCTATCTTTTCTTCACATTCTCACCGTCACGTCACCACCAACTTCAGCCAACCTATCGGGATGATCGCTCGGTGATCCTGGGAGGTGTTGCGAAGAAAATCGGCTTTGGCGCGATAGGAAACCTCGTGCTAGTCCAGCCATTAAATCATCTTTCACCCTGTCGCCATGTTTTGCCGTCTTCTTGCTTGTGGCCACTTAACAATATAAAAATAACATATCTGCCTTCCTTTTGTAACAAAAGCTAACAGAGGCTACCAGGCTAACAAAGCAATCCACTCAGCTAGTAAATACTCTAAACACTTAAAATGTTTCTACCGCGTACGCATGCGACGAGGAGCAATGCTAGTTGCACGTAATTCTTAATGGGTACCGCTTTCAAAGAAAAAAAGCTATCACTTGTTAACACCGGTTATTTATTTAGGCTACTCAATGGCTTCGCAGTCATTATTCAACAAATAAGCCCAATATAATATGACAACGCAGCTAGAATGATAGGTTTAATGAAATATAACAGCTTGTACCCGATGTGCACTTGTATCTCTTCATCGTCCCGCGTTGCTTCGTAGTTGGGTATAGTAGAAGTTATTATTGAAAATGCGAAGCAAATGTCAATGTTATTATAAAACAACAGATCATTAAGTTTCGCAGGCAAGAAGTCACCTTTGTCAAGAACGAAAGGAGGCAAAATATGTGTGTTTTTTTTTCATGAGGTACTGAACCCTAGGCAGCAATTTATCAATAAGGCTACGGCTTTTTTTCTGTTATGTAATAAATTTAGCCATTTCATTGGAGTGTAAAATCTCTCGCCATTGCATGTCACTTCGCTTCGCAATCCATAACATAACTTTGATGCCTCTTCCTTGATATAGGCTCACTGACAAGCGACTGCTTGAAGCGTACTCACGCTATAAAATTTGCGTTCCAAACGCGCAACCCTTCAGCGATATCAGCAATTATTCTGCAAATGCCTTTCTTTGAAGTCGATGAGTAAGGAAGCAAATATTGATTTTCTCTTGCGGCTTGGTTTCGTCAGGCGCCATGCTACTGGTAGCTTATAAACTTGGAACAGTTTAGCCCTTCTAAGTGCAAGAATGCGGCCCTTTCATCCCGAAGCGCGGTGGGAATTTAAAACAATGCACATCCTAGCACGAGCTTCTCATAGATGCGGCGGTGCTTAGTTTTACACGGACAAAGGAACTGGACAAACGCTGATGTTAAGCGCAAGCTGTCCGAGCAGGGATCCAAGCATTGGCTCTGCAAATAGAGAAGCTTCGTTTCCGATAGCCTAGACCACTCTTTCATCTGGGAAGCGCCTTTCTCCGCGTATTCGAATTGGCACCTTCTTGTTATGTCCATTCAAAATATTCATTCGGATCTTTAACCAGCTCTTTCACAGGTGCTAACGTTTTGCTAATGGCTCAGGATATAGGACCAACCTATGAGTAGTCAAATAGCAAAAGCATTTATTGCCGTTAGACGTGCTCCTAAAAACCTAATTCGGCAGCATGCTCCGGAGGGGTCAGCCCCAACAAATGAAAGAATAAGCACGTTGTTCAGATATAAGGGGTTTTCAAGATCTCGAATTCGTGCCCTGCGTGCTGAAGTACTTCAAGTGCAGACGCGGGCAGGGGAAGGTCATATCTAGCAGCTCAACCACGCGGCTAACGACGGTGAGCTGATTCTAGCCCCTCTGAGCCGCCTCAGATTCACCCTTTCTTAAGTGGATTTGATGCATTTTCCCGCAATTCATAAATAGAGATATGCTGAGGTTATATTTTATACTCTAATAAAGGTATTTTAGAGTTTGTTCCGAACTTTACGAATCCATAAGATAGACCGGATTTGTGATCAGTATATTCTCAGTGCCCACGCCAGTGCAATGATGCGTTCAAAATAAAACTATTCAGAAAACTACATTGTTAAACAAAGTTTCGGCATAATCCGAGGCTCGAACTTGAGGCCACGCATGGACGGGGACAGTCGCTTAGTACCGGTGCTTTTTTACTAGTGACCAGAAAAGTTGTACAACTTTCCTTTGTGGTCATCTGGCTCTGCTTCATTGAATACAGTGAGCATTCCCTCTTAATGTTTAAGGTGCTGGTTATATATAGATCATTTCTCAATCGTTTCTCAATCGCAATGAAATGTTGCCAGTGGTGTTAAAATGAATTATAGGAGTTCAGTGATTATTTACCCGATTACTTTGGCTCATCTTTCTAAGGAAGAAACACATCATATAAAGAGGCTCTTTATGTACAAAACGGCCAGTACTTTCTCTCGGGCAATGTCTGCACCATTCTTGCCGTCGTATTGGGCAAAAATATCTTTAAAGAGTTCTCCATCCATGTGCCGTCCTTCAAGGAAAGCCGCCGTGGATGCCAGTTCTGAATGTGGTTATACGTGTTCTCGAATTGCATATTGGCCTGAATCCGACTTTTGCTTTCTGATGCGATGCTAGTGCGGCTAAGCCGCCATTATTACTTCTCCAGGCGACGGCGGCATTTCCAAGTCGAGTAGATCTATCCAGTTTGTGTTTGTATGTGGCATTTTCACTGTAGGAGCTTCGTCTTCATGCGGTGCGGCCGACTAAGGTTTTCGTTCCACTGATGAGCAAGCCCACCTCCAAATGCTACCGTCATTAGCTTGCACTATGCGTGCTGGTGAACCTTGTGCGGCTGGCGTCTGCATAGCGGCGACTCTGAATTACGAGTCATACCGCTGAAATCGTTTGCGTTAACAAGCGTTGAGGTGCCGGCTAGTTGGTTATACATTTTGGAATAACAGCGCAAAGGACGAAGACGAAGATGAGAACAACACAAACACAGCGCTGACTGACAACTGATTTTATTTCCAGAAGTTGGCAAGCATATATACACGGCTTGAAACGCGACACAAAAACAGATAAAACAGAAGCAATGCGCATGCCGAAACCAAAGCCAATTATCTCTTTTTACGCATAGCCAGGAACGCAAGCTCTTTGTCCGATAACGCAAGGGAAGGAGTGCTAATGCATCGGTCCCCAAGCTCCAAAATTCTTTCGGCTCAATAATTTCTCTTGTGGTGCGGTTTTTATTTTTCTGGTAAGATTTGCATTTATTGAAAAGGGGTTTACATTCTGTTTTACGTTGCTTAGTGCATGTGAGACAGTGAACAGGCAGGTTACGGTCCTTGGAATTTTCCACATCCTTTTTATGTTCTCTTAATCTTTCATTAAGGCATCGCCCCGTTTGCCCTACATAAACTTTCCCACATGACAGAGGAATCTCGTAAACTAGTTCCTCAGTACATTCAACAAATCTGTTCTTATGTTTAGCTTTGCAAGCACCAGTTGGCTCGGTCACAGGATGACTGACGCGACTGAGCATTGACAGCTTACACGGAGCGGAGAAGGCTACTCCTACCTGAGAACGTTGTGCGATCTTTTTCAGATTATGCGACAGGGTATGAATGTACGGGATTGCAACTGTCTTTTTCTGCTTGTTCAAGTCATCAGGTTGTTGGTTATTTTTGTTTTTTTTTCCTGCCTTAGCAAGCCTTCAGCAACGGAAACCAGCATATGGATCGGGTAGCCAACGGCCGCTAATCTAGATGATTGCTGGGCGAAACTAAAGTCAGTGAGGTGCTCACAGGATTTTTTTGGGCACTCTTAAAACAAGAGGTAACGACGGCTCTTTTTACCAGCTTAGAATGAGCCGAATGAACCTGCAGTAGTGGCTTCTTAGAACGGGGTTCATACGCCCAACACACATGATTATCAGAAAATATAATTTTTAAGTCTAAAAACCGAATTGCCCTACCTTCTGGAAGTTCGTGAGTCAAGGTTAATGGATTAAGACACTTACTAAAAATGGTGAGTGTATTAAAAACATCATGCTCGTAAAATCCAGAGCTGATGTCTAAAACCAGTAAAAAGTCGTCTACAAATCTAAAAACTTTAAAAACACTTGATCCCTCTAGACTGTCTTGCAGTAGCCGGTCATATTTAGCTAATAGTAAGTCGCTAAGGATTGGAGCTATGCAAGAGCCAATACATATGCCGTCTTTTTGAAGGTAAAAATTGTCTTTCCATTTAGCAAAAGTTGAATTAAGATAGAAAGTTAAAAGTTCTAAAAATCCACTAGCGTTTATTCCTGCGGAATTTTGAAAGGCCACCACTCCAAGTTCATCGATACATTCCTTCACACATTCTAACAGCTTATCTTGAGGCAGAGAGTAGTACAAATCCTTGATATCAATTGACATTGCACTGAGACGTTTCTTATGACAGGCGTTCAGAAAGTTAACAACATCTTCGGACTTCTTCACCAGGAAAGGGTCATTTACCGCAAAAGAGCCAGTTTAGCTTGCAAAAAATTGGCTATTGATTTCTGCCAGGATCCATTTTCTGAGATGATAACGGCGCAAAGGGCATTCAGGCTTGTGAGTTTTTGCGGAGAAGAACAAATCTAAATGGCTTTTGCTGCTATTGTCAATAGACTTTACCAGTTGTTGCAGGTTCAATCTGTCACATAGTTTCTTTGCACTAGCTTTAAGCTTGGACAAGTTAATATCATCATGGAGTTGAAAAACTTTTGAAATGGCATCATCCGCTTTGGAGTTAAACAAACCAAAAGATTAAACAGTGAACCCACCCTCTTTGTCAGCGGGCATAACACATAAGGAATGTTCCTTGAGAAAGTCCACGACACGTCGAACAGGAGGTCGTGACATTCCAGGCTTACACTTGGCCACAACGTCAACGCCTTGAGATATACACCGCTCCTTTTCTTCTTCCGGAACTTTACTAGAAACCTGTCTAACAAGTGACAGGAGCTCCGGCGCTGTTTTCTTAGGCTGAACAGCGAATTTCGGACCAAGGGCCAGAACCTCAGCGACGTCCTTAGCAAGCCTGTTCACTGTCTCACATGCACTAAGCAACGTAAAACAGAATGTAAACCCCTTTTCAATAAATGCAAATCTTACCAGAAAAATAAAGACCGCACCACAAAAGAAATTATTGAAGCCGAAAGAATTTTGGAGCTTGGGGACCGATGCATTAGCACTCCTTCCCTTGCGTTATCGGACAAAGAGCTTGCGTTCCTGGCTATGCGTAAAAAGAGATAATTGGCTTTGGTTTCGGCATGCGCATTGCTTCTGTTTTATCTGTTTTTCTGTCGCGCTTCAAGCCGTGTATATATGCTTGCCACTTCTGGAAATCAAATCAGTTGTCAGTCAGCGCTGTGTTTGTGTCCTTCTCATCTTCGTCTTCGTCCTTCGCGCTGTTATTCCAAAATCGTTTGCGTGTTGGTGACGCTTCATGAAGGTGATCCAAGTTTCATAACTGTAGATTATTGAAGGTAGTTTATGAATCATCTAAAAAGAAACTACGATGATCCATTCACACGAACTCAAGACAGTTTTCGGAGGTCTTCTAAAAGTGTAGTCACAGTTTTTTGTCGACCTCATTTGAAGGCGGATACTTCGTCGTCCTCCTCTTGAGCTCTTGTCGCGACTCTCGTCGCGCCAGATGCATTACTGCCACCGTCGCACGCGGTCGCTTGTGATAGCTACTTTTTGCGATAGGCGCTCGCCATCCCTCAACGCGTACTCCTTAGCGCCGTCGAGTCTCAACTATATATTCCCTGACTACTTCGTAGTGGGAGCAAAGCTACGATTGCAAAGCATCTGGAAAGGTCTCCCTCAGCCACGTAGTTTCTTTTATACAGTCGGCTGGTATTCACAGAGACTAGTTTTCAATGCAGTTTTAGTTTTGTTTCCGCGGCCACTGAAAAGCACTTTCGACAGCTTTATTGTCGTAATATAAGATGTTTTTTCCAATTAGCTCCAGCGTGGTTGTAGGCGTCGTTAGGTAACGAGTAGCTAAATAAAGAAACAATGAGTCTAAAGTTGTGTTACGCGCTCTTGCATTTACGGTAGAAATAAATTAAAAAAGAAGCATAGAGCCACACATGCAGCTTTTATTCAGGCGCCTGAGGAACGAAACGTACAACCGGCAGCAAATTAGGTTAAAGCATGCGACAGGCAGCAAATATGAGATAAGACTGCATCGCCTTGTTGCCTCTGGTATTGAGGAATAGCAGTGTGCATGCGCGTCCTTTCATTATCGCAGAAGTGCATCTTCACTCGCCGAGCAAGAGCTGATTACATGCGGCGCTTGGTGCGAGGAGGTCGCTTTGCTAACTCGCTACACCATGTTCGCCATTTGGCGCGGCCCAGCTAGGGCAAAACGCGCGTTCCTCGATTTTCCCTGATTAACAGATAGCGCATCTTAGGTGTCGCGGTGACATGTATCGGCCCCGCATACACATTTCTTCCTTTTTTACATTCTCTCCTTGGTTTAATCATATCGTGTGGTGCTGAAGTACAAACGAGCACAGCCAACATGCATTGAGCCGAAAAGGTCGACTTAACATCACAGAAGAAGTATACGAGGAAAAAATAACGCGTGCCGATGTCAACGTGCTCATAGGGGTAACATGAAAGAACAATAGGAAAAGTAGTGATTGGTGGCACATCCATACACACATAAAATAGTGTCACGCCCGTAACGGGACCATGGACACCTTCTGGCAGGTTACACAGGCCAGGTTCACACAGCATGCGGACAGCGACACAGGGAGCACCAGACAAGGTGAAACGGAACGGGCCCACTTAAATTCCTTTCTTCCTTTCCTGGTATTCCTTAACAATTCCTAATCTCATAACAGTTCCCCCGTTGCAGACGAAGCCGTCCGAGCAAGTCACTCGTCAAGAAGACGATTGCAAGGCTACAGTCTTGCGACGTGGGTAACCTCAGTGCTTGCGGAACGTCGGTCGCGTTTGGTGAAGCGCGCAATCCGATAGGTAAGGTAGCCAATTTTTTCCGTTATCACATAGGGACTGGTATAGGGTGCGCGTATTTTTTGGCTTAAACCAGGTTTCCGCGTTGGACGCCAAAGCAAGACAAACTAGCCAGGGAGACAGGCGAGGTGGCTATGATGGTCGTCGTAGCAGGAGTAATGAGCGCCATTGAAAGGCGAGAGTTCTCAGGTGGGCTATTCAGGAGGCTTCTTCTGCCCGGCAGAGGATCTAGGCAACCCCAAGATTAGCGTTTGTGAAGAATAGTAGGCTGATGTCCAGGGTGTTTTGTGCAGAGCGGGCATAAGAAAGAAAAAAAAGAACAGACTGTAACATGTTGTTTCCTTCTGAGCGGTATGGTATACATATGGTATTAGTAGTATTGCAGACTCGCAATTCTTGTGGTCGGCGACGATGTACCTGAGGATTACGTTAGTGAGCGTCATGGTGATTATCTCGGTCAGTCCATTTGTTTGAGGATGATAAGAAGTAGAGTGTCGAAAATGCATTTTGCACAAGCGGAGGTGTTTTTAAACAGCATCAGCGATGAACTGGGCACCTTGATCACTGATGGTCACTCGTCACATTGGTCACTCGTGGCAGTCCAATGCAAAATACGACAAAGCGTAACTAGAAGAGGGAGACCTGTTGTGGTGCAGCCTATGGGAGAGCTGCCGTTTCAACATAACGCGTGCTATAACCAGTGCAGATCACGGTGCAGCGGCTGCAGTTATGAGACTTGCGAAATGGCCCCAACAGGTCTTCCCCGACCTGCTCAAAGGAAATCTTGGCGGCTTCACAGTAGTATGTTAGTGACTAGTACACTGGAAACCGCTAGCACATACTTCACAGTGTTTTCCCGCATCCGCGGCCAATATAAGCTTTCTTGGATGCAATGGAGTGTCCTCACCGATCCCAGGTTTCCTGAAGTGGGATCGGTGTGCATAGTGCGCAACACAGAGGCTTGTAGGCTATCAGGTACCACTCGTAGATAAAGGAGGCCAGTGCCAGAATAGATCTTCTACAAAGCCAGCCACCTACACAAAAAGAACGGGAAGCTGTGGAATCCTGTGCAGCGGTGAAGACTGGCTTCAGATTATCGTCCGGCCTCAGCAAAGTGTGGAACCTACGTGCATCAGGAAACACAGGTAATACCGCGGCTATGTAATCGTTAAAGTTGTCGGCGTCACATTCTGTCATCGCAATCGGCAAACGTAATTAAGCGTAAGCGTAAAAGGTAAGCGTAATTGCAAGCTTCACCCCTGCACCTCATTGCTTCGACGGCCTACTGCTTGCACTTGCGAGCCCGCAGCTGTGTTTACTGGTGTCGTGGAGTCGAGCCCCATCTCGAGTTATTCAACGGCCACCCCAAGGCATGAATTATCTGCGCCTCTTTGCCCTGCCGATCGCTTCCTAGTTGTTTTCTTGGTCATGGCCAATTTAACTTTACAACTCCAATTGACCCCATTCTCATTTCCCCTGGACGCACATTGATATCCCTTCGTAAGGCCAACATAAAACTGAGACGTTTTTGCAATTCCCCCTTAAAATATCCCCCTAGTAACAACAACAGTGTAGGTTGATTGACTGATTGATTGAAAACTTTTTTGAGTGCATAGGAGTTCTCGGAGTTGAGGGTGGTCCGCCTCTTCCGGCAGCCCAGTGGCCTGCGCCGCAGCGTGGGCCCTGCGAACCAGTCTTCGTTGTTGGTCGGGGTCATTGCTGTGCAGAATGGCCTTCCACTGCTCCAAATTGCGATTAGGAAGTTTATCGATAAAAGTATTTAATTGGCATTCCCACACCATGTGAAAAGCCGTAGCTATTTCTCCACAGTGCACTCTGGTGTGTAAAGTGAGGGGTACCATTGGTGGAGTTTAAATGGTGTAACGACAGTGCTTGTTTGTTGTAGGGTGTGTTCTTCTGCCTTGTCTAGAGTTTGTAGTTTGTAGGTGGCGCTTGCTGAAACACAAGGCTGGGAGGTCAACATCAGTATATTATTTGGAGCATCCAACTCCTTATAGCGGCACACCCCACACCTGTGCAAACCATGATCTGACTTTGTCTGACCGTCGGTGTCGTTTTCGGAGTGCCTGTATACTACAAATAAATAGCAAACCTCTGCAGATTCTCCAACGCACCAGGCTACTCTACCTTCATCAATGACACGCTTCCTCACTATGGATGATGCCTCTCTGCTTCTCACAAGAAAGGAGCACCTCCGGCGCCGCACACAGGTTCTTGTGCCATCGTGTGCCATAGTCCTCTCCAGTGGTCTAACCTATGTAGAGGAGCTTGCGCTACGGCGGATCCGAGTCGGGGTTGCCCTCAGACCTACTGTAACACGAACATGTCTTCAATATCAATATTTATATCAACGTCCAGGATGTCCGGTCTGTAAGTCACAATATCATGAGGCAGGTATTCACCACTTGTGGTTGGTTTGCCCGGCACTGAAGCCCACGAGAATTCGGCATCTGATTGCAGTGGGCCTTTCCCCGAACAACTCATCTTCGTACATCGCTTGGACGCAAGGGCCTTATCATCGCTCTCTCTTTACCTTTATTAGAACAACCAACCTTTTTTCTTTCATTTACCCCTTTAAATTTTCTTTACATATTCCATTATGCTCTGAGGCAATAAATAACGTTATTAAAAAAAAAGATAGAAATAATTTGCGACGGTATATTAGGCGAGTTATTATCTATCAATATGACTGGTTTTTCTTACCTGTGGCATGTGCCTATCAGTGCCTCAAGTAAAATCATTTGTTTGCACTTACGGTGGTGTCTGCATCTATATCAAAGCGATTGTCTAGTTGGATGAAATGGCTGAAGCGACCAGTTCGGAATGTTTTCGGATAGCTGAATACGCCTGCCTGAGCTCACAATATTGCAAAGAAAATGCCTTCCGAGCTGTTAGTGATCATGGAAAGACCGCTTATGAACCGCGAGTCGCCGTCTTGACTCCATCCACAGAAAAAATAACACGGCTTGTGAATATAAGTAACCTAAATTTACATCTAATTAGGAAATTGACAAGTGGTTTAGTTGGTAGGAAAGCAGCAAGGTTAATTTAGCGTTGCTTTATTTTGTGCACACTTAACAAAGAGGCAGCCTTATTTGGACATCAATAAAAAATAAAGATCATGGCGTCTTGCCCCATCAAGTCATGGAGCATCAAGGGACAAGAAGTGGAAACTGTGACAGATTGTCTCTTCTTGGGCCTTGACCGCCTGGTAAAAATCTGAGACATTCGTCTGTCAACCAAGATACGTATAACTCGTGCTATGGTCTTTCCAGTTGTGATGTATGGATGCGATAGTTGGACTGTGAAGAAGGCTGACCGCCGAAGAATTGACGCGTTTGAATTGTGGTGCTGGCGAAGACTCTTGAGAGTTCCTTGGACTGCCAGAAGATCAAATCAGTCGATATTGTCGACCATAAACCCTGACTGCTCATTGGAGGGTCAAATTCTAAAGTTAAAGCTCAGCTACTTTGGTCATCTGATGAGAAGAGGAGTCGCTGGAGAAAGATTTGATGTTGGGAAAGGCAGAGGGTCGCTGGAGAAAGGGTAGGCAGCGAACGCGATGGTAAGATGGCATCCTCGAGGAGCTGCAGATGAAGTTATGTAATGTTAGGAAGATAGTGAGAGACCGGAAAGCGTGTCGTGACATGGTCCATAGAGTCACGGAGAGTCGGACACGACTGAACGACTGAACTGAACTGAACTGAAAAAATACAAACTCTAGCTGTCTGCTGCCGAGGAAGAAGAGAAAAATATTTTTTATAGGCTTCCTTTCAGTAAGCACTTGGAGCAATAATAAAGCTGTCAGCCTTTTTCCTGGACGGCTTATTGATATTTAAGCCAGGCAATGCAAGGAAAGCCGAGAATAATGAAAATGATCGCTGCTCTGAACTCATAGTTTTCCCCAAATAAATCAGATTCACTGAAAAACTCGTACGTTTGACAGGGTCAAGTAAATAAAATTAGGTTCGTTGATTGTGTTACTTTTATATGCTTTTTAACGCAGAAAAGCAGGGGTAGCCCGCTGCCGCAAACAGAGGTACCGCTATATGCCTGGCGTTGTGGCCTTTTTAAGAATGGTTATGAAAAACGCTCAAGACGTTCCTTTTTCTCGGTGGCGGGAAAGCAATGGTTAATGCTTATGCTACGCGGTCGGCTTCTCCTAAAGAGTCAGTGCAGTTAAAGAACGCGTGCATTTCTACTCTGAAGAAGCTTTCGTAAACGCATAACATAAAGTTATATATATTTAAACCCAGTCGAAAAAAACCTACAGAACTGTGTCAAAAATACGACAAAATGTCCTGTAGTTCTGTCGTAACCATCAAATTTTTCTGTAGTTCTGTAGTAGTTTTCTTTAGTACTGTAGTTTTTATGTAGCATATTTCTGTACCTGTACTTTCGTAGCACTTTTCTGTTGTAACTACAGAACTTCCTGATGTTACTACGGAATGCTTTGTTGTCACAACAGGTTTCCCGTCAAAAAACCGCACAGAAATTGTGTCATAACATCTGAAAATGTTCGGTAGTTTTTTCAGATTGGGAAACACTTCAAGTAATTCCCTATGCCGCCAAACAACTTTGCTACTTGCCGTTGTTTTGGTAATGTTTGAAATACATCCGTGACTGAATGAATCGCGCTTTTTGTGTAATAAAAATAGACGCCCATAATTTAAACAGACTCTACAGTTTAAAAGACTCTCTATGCAGTTCGCCCGCATGCGGAAAATAAGTTTTGTAATTTTGACTTTTCGAACATGTATTCTTTTTCGGGGCATTACAATGCGCCGAATCATAAGAATTGAAAAAAATAGCAATCCGCCTAGCGACAAACTGATGTCTATGAAGCTAATGGCAACGTTTTTTCGACTTAGATTTGCCAACGTCCAGCATATGCTCTCCTTTGCTACCATAGAAACTCTCAGTGTGTCATACCGAAGATTATTCTTTCCACTTTTGTAAACTAACTAAAAATAGCCATCCAGCGCGCCACTGTATTAAACATAATCAATGCACTAGCGACTGCAACTCAATAATAGCAGTTTTGTCTCGGGCACTTACTTTGATTCTTTGTTTCTACATTTCAAAAACCTCAATGCGCCGGTAATGTGGTGATATTAAAAATAGTCAGGAAGCTCAATAAGTAACTAGAAATCAGAGCAGTTGTTGTCCCTAAATGAAATTATTTAACTAAAAAATAAGTGCAACTATTACCATATCCTAGCAAGGCAAGATATGATAAACAGATTAGGCTCGAATCTCGTAAAAAAGAACTGAGAACTCAATTCAAGTTGTAAGTGTTCTTGACAACAATACATTCAGTTTTTTCGGTTTTATGAGAAGAGCCTAATGTCCTACGCCATGTGCGGTTAAATTAGCGTGATACGATGATCTAAATCACAATATTTATATTCAAGCGAAAAATTGAAATCTGGATTCTCTGGAGTTTCAGAAGTCGATTTGGTAGAAACTACTGGTGAAAGGATCGAGAAGGTAAATAGAAATGGGGGAGGAGGGCGAAGAAATATTGGCGCTCAAAAAGTAAAGGTGACTGCCATTTTGTCACAAAATTATTTGGTAGAGGGAATGTTAGAGAGAGCCGCGGTATATTGCGGTAGAATTGATAGAGCAGCGGTGGCGTAGCGGTAGAACATCCGCCTCGCATGCAAGAGGACCGCGGCTCAAATCCCGGTGCTGCGCAATTCTCCACCGGTATAAAAAAAATTCCGCGTGTCGATAGAATTGCATAAACAGGTTTGGGGTGCGACCTGATGCCGGTGACACCTCCGGCAACGCACTCCCTCACCAGAACAGGAGTTGGCCACCCTGGTGCAGTAATTGGCCGTAAATTCTCACGATAAGCTCCATAAAACCCCGCCCTCAGTCACCAGCGGCGGCGGAATAACTGACCACGGCGGCGGTCAGACCTGTGATGCAGCAGGAGGTGCTAAGACTTTCTGGCTCCGCTGGACAGGCCGCTATTGGAAACTGACCCTGGCAACGTTTAACGCTAGAACCCTAGCTAGTGAAGCTAGTTTAGCAGCGCTCTTAGAGGAACTAGAGGGCATGAAATGGGTTGTCATAGGGCTTAGTGAGGTCAGGAGGCCGAATGAGGCATATACTGTACTGAAGGATGGGCATGTACTGTGTTATCAAGGTTTACCGGAGAGGCGAGAACTAGGAGTAGGTTTTCTTGTCAATAAGTATGTTGCTGGTAATATAGATGAATTCTATAGTATTAATGAGAGGGTGGCAGGCATCGTAATTAGGCTTAATAAGCGATATAAACTTAAGGCTGAACAGGCATATGCTTCTACATGTAGTTTTAATGACCAGACAGTTGAAAGCTTCTGCGAAGATGTAGAATCGGCAATGCGAAAAGTAAAGACGCTGTATATTGTACTAATGCGTGACTTCAATGCCAAGGTAGGGAAAACCAGGCAGGAGACAGGGCAGTAGGTGACTATGGCATTGGTTCTAGGAATAGCAGGGGGGAGTTACTAGTTGAGTTTGCAGAGCGCAATAACTCAAGAATCATGAATACCTTCTTCAGCAAACAGAAGAACCTGAAATGGACATAGAAAACTCCTAAAGGGGAGACTATAAATGAAAGTGACTTCATAATGTGTTCAGCCCCCGCCATTGTGCAAGATGTAGAGCTAATCGGGAAAGTGCGACGCAGTGACCACAGCATGGTGAAGTCCCGAACTAGCCTAAATCTGAAGAAGGAACGCAACAGGTTAGTAAGAAAGAAACCCACCATAGAATTAGCGGGGAGGGGGAGGGCAGAAGAATTCAGGATCTCGCTGCAGAATAGATATTCAGCTCTAACCGAGGATGGCGACATTATCATAGAAGCAATGAACAATAATTTCAGAGATATTATTACTGAGTGTGCGGCAGAAGTAGTCGGTAGGATAGTTAGAGACGATACCGGTAAGCTGTCTAAGGAGACGAAAGATTTGTTTAAGAAAGCCAGAGTATGAAAGCTTACACTCCAACAAACCAGATCGAATTGGCCGATATATCAAAGCTAATCAATAAGCGCAAGGTGGCCGATATAAGAAAGTATAACATGGAGAAAATTGAGCATGCTGTAAAGAATGGGGGAAGCCTCAAAGCGGTAAAGAAGAAATTGGGCATAGGCAAAAACCAGATGTATGCGATAAGGGACAAGGCGGGCAACGTCAGCAGGAATATGGACAAGATAGTCAAAGTAACCGAGGAGTTCTATACAGATCTCTACAGTAGCCAAAGTAGTCAGGACCGTAACGAGATTAGCGGCAGGGTAAAACTGTCAGACGTTCTACCAGTGACGAAGGACGAGGTCAAGAAAGCATTAGAAACTATCAAAAGGGGGAACTCGGCTGGAGAGGATCAAATAACTACAGATTTGCTAAAGGACGGGGGGGATATCGTGCTAGAAAAACTGGCCACCCTGTATACGCAGTGCCTGGTGCCATCGAAGGTACCGGAACCATGAAAGAATGTAAACATTATCCTCATTCATAAGAAAGGGGACTCTAAGGACCTTAAAAATTACAGACCAATCAGCCTACTGTCTGTTACGTATAAGGTATTTACTAAGGTAATCGCTAATAGAATCAGGACAACCTTAGACTGCAATCAAGCAAAGGATCAAGCAGGTTTTCGGAAACGGTACTCTGCTGTCGATCGTATTCATATCATCAATCAGGTGATAAAAAATTGATCGAAATATAGCCAGCCCTTATAAATAGCCTTCTTTGATTACGAAAAAGCATTTGACTCAGTTGAAACATCGGCGGTGATGCAGGCATTGCGAAATAAGGTGTTAGACGAGCCGTACGTGAAAGTGCTGGATAATATATATAGTGGCTGCACAGCAACCATAGTTCTGCATAAAGAAAGTAACAAAATTCCCATAAAGAAAGGTGTTAGGCAAGAAGACACAATCTCCTCAGTACTATTTACAGCTTGCTTAGAGGAAATATTCAGAGACTTGGAATGGGAGCAGTTAGGGATAAGGGTAGATGGTGAAGACCTCAGTAATCTGCGATTTGCTGATGACATTGCCTTGCTAAGCAACTGTGGGGATGAGCTGCAAATAATGATTGATGACCTAGACAGGAAAAGTAGAAAGGTAGGCTTGAAAATCAAGGTAATGTTCAACAACCTCGGGAAGGAACAGCAGTTTACGTTAGGTAGCGCAGCACTGGAAGTAGTAGGCGAATATGTCTACTTTGGACAGGTAGTAACCGCAGATCCGGACCATGAAAAGGAAATAACAAGAAGAATAAGATTGGGATGAAGCGCATTTGGCAAGCACTCGCAGATTATGACTAGCAGCTTACCGGTATCGCTCAAGAGGAAAGTATACAACTGTTGCATCTTACCTGTACTCACCTATGTGGCTGAAACGTGGACGCTAACCAAGAGAGTTCTACAGTTGAGGAAAACCCAGAGGGCTATGGAACGAAAAATGGTAGGGGTAACAGTAAGAGATAGGAAGCGTGCAGAGTGGGTCAGAGAAATAACTCAAGTTACCGACATTCTAGTGGAAATTAAGAAGAAATGGGCATGGGCAGGGCATAATGTGCGAAGAGAGGATAACCGGTGGTCGCTTAGGGTAACAAACTGGATTCCAAGGGAAGGAAAGCGCAGCAGGGGGCGGCAGAAAGTTAGGTGGGCGGATGAGGTTAAGAAGTGCGCAGGGGTGATGTGGATGCAGCTAGCACAGAACCGGGTTAATTGGAGAAATATGGGAGAGGCCTTCGCCCTGCAGTGGGTATAGTCAGGCTGATGATGATGATAATGATGATAAATGTAGCCGAGTAAAACAGATAAGCCAGAAAGCGATTATGGTTGAAAAAGGAAACAAAACCATCCCGTACATAACTCGACCTATACAGACTTCGAAACTCACTTCTGAATAGTCACCTGCCGAAGATGTAGCAGCGTTTTCAGGGAGTATGTATTCTGGGATGTGCACCTTGCTCAAAGCAATGAGGTGGTTATGAATAGTGCTGTTTATTGTGAATTATATGCATTGTTCCTACAGCCTTGCCAGCCGTACCTAACCTAGTATTCTATATTTGCGGCTCTAGTTGCGTCAGCTTGATTGCTTCACAGTTGCTTTCAAATGTATCTTCAAACTTCTCTCAACATGCCGGTGTCAAAAGATTGACAGAAAAATAAAGGTAGGCAGAGAGGCACAATTAGGACTTGCGTACATTTTGTTGAGCGAGGTATCGAGCAATCGCATGGACACGTCAGTTCTCGCCATAACGCGTATGTAAACAGTGTATTACCTTCCTCTTGGTTAGAGGACACTGATCTGTGCTGTAACTAGAAGCAGCTGTGGTGGATCGGAAGTTTTGCAGTTAGCTGCTGAAACCACGGTCGCATGATCGAATGCCACAGCAGAAGACCCATTTTGGTGGATGACAAATATAGAAATGCTCTTGGGCTGTTTAGTATCACAGCAAAAGGCTTTGACTGAGGTGGTTTAAATAAAATGTTGACCCCTTGAAAACGCCGTAAGGCAAATCCGGTGAGTCGCTTCTGGTGGCTAAACGTGACATATGTATTAGACTAGATATCAGTAATGCGGTGTCCAGAGAGGAGCGTACCACGATTACACAAATGACCTCTAAACTGAATCCGCAGAACTTTTTTGGCGTTTTTTAATCATTACATGCTCAGTTACAAAACCAAAAGCAGGACGTTTTTTTCCCTTAAACCTCGTCATATCCTGTCTATTTTATAATATTGTTTATTTGGTGCAAATAATTTTAAGCGCCTAAAATGTCTGCAGCCTGAAATACGAAGCTGTTTTGAATGATCCACCCACGGAATAATATAGTGAACACATGAGACTTTATTCACGTTAGTGGGCGTGCGAAAATGGGTGGCCTGAATTTCACCCGTCAAAGGACTCCTACGAAATGCACAAAAAGGAGGTTTTTTACAAGGGTGCAGTATTAACTCAAATTTTGCAATCACTAAGGCTTGAAGTAGTACTCAATCAGGCTCTAATCTAGCATAAGTTCAATCTAGATGCGCATTATTGGGCAACTACATCAAATCCTTCAGACTATAATGTGATTGCTGTATTCCTGCGGACGTCGGCCAAATTGCTTTCGCATTTCGGCTTTACATTTTTCTCCCCTAGGATTGGAGACATCTGCAGGTGACCAAGTTACAATAGTCTTTCGTGTGAGCCACGCTTGCATGGCTTCGATAAATCTGCCATTCTGGCCTTCCGAACAGTTTGATGTAATGAGCTTCATGCGGCGCGTCCGACGTCTTTTTGGCTGTCTGTCCTTGCGGAAGGAAACCAGGATTCCGACGCAGCGTTTCTGCCGCTGCATTTGAGTTGTCCTTGTTCGGCCTAAGCAGAAAGAGACAGACTTAGTGAGAATGCATCTTTTGCTTACAAAAATATCTTTGCGGCGTTTTGATGAGCTCTTGTCACGTGCAAATAACTCCACTTGTGGGAATGCGTGCGTCTGTTTGTGTATGTGAAAAAATAGATAGTAGGCAGTGTGGAAAGCGTCCGAAGAATTGATACATTACTACAAAAATAATAACCACTGTTCAACTCCTCTCAATTTGGTTAAGACACGGGTAAGCCCTATTACCATTGTTTTGCTGGAAGTAAGCATTGAAAGACTGACAAAGGGTTTGGCGGAGTTCGCCATCTCCGAAAAGAGAACTGGGTAATTGTTGTGAAGATCGCAGTATCTGCGCAGTTCTGGGCAGAAACTTACACTTACAAATAACTGCATATAATTAGAGGTACGTCTGTGTTCGGTTCGAGTCAGTGTCGCAAACCATCTTCATTCACTTCATGACAGCGCTGAAATTCACAGTACTGGACTTTGGTCTCATCCAAAAAAGCCATCATCAATAGACTGTTATATTGCAACGATCTTCAATGACCACACTCGTTTCTAAGCCTTCTTTCAGCATTATTCCTTAATGTCCCCTCCCCGTACGCATGTCAGCGAATATATCAGGGCTCTCTCTCTCTCTCTCTCTCAGACCATCATATCCTACTTAAATACCAGTCAGATGCTAAAGGGGAAGAGAATGCGCATGACACCATCCTGAATGCCAAGAAATCAGTGGCTGCCTCAAAATTTCAGTCCAAAGAAAGGTCATATTAATTATTTTACTTGCACATCATGATTTGTCAGTCTTCAGAACACGACGGTCGTGTTCTGAACAGTGATGTATGAATGAAAAACGGTGTCTATAATAAGTGACACTGCCCTTTTAGCAGGCTTGACTTTCTTGTGTGCTGTCGGGTACTAGCAAAACAAACTCTTCTATATTGATTGTAAGGTACACATGCTGAATACAATACTTCAGCCAGAATACAAGAATATGTCATAGCATCTCATGTTTACACAGTCATTGCAGAGCATGCAACATGGCGCTTCTTATTACCACGGAGGTCGGCAGCTGTAGCGACTGAATGTTCTGCGTCTTAACCTAGGCAAGAAGGTAGAGTGCTGTTGAAGTAGGCCACATCTTACCGCCGGTAACAATTTCGGCGAAGAACACGATGGCAGAGCAACTGCATGTCATGAAAAAAGAACAAAAACGGACTGCATCTCGAATAGGGAGATTGCACGGTACGTATCCTCGTTGTTTCCAGACATGCACGACTGCCAGTCGCCCAGCTGCGCTTCCATCCAGGCCTTTACCACGCCACTTTCCACAAGCCAGCTCACCCTGTGAGGAAAAGCACTAACGGTGCATGGACTTAAAAAATAACATATGCGTTTATTACTCAATGCGCTTTGAAATAAACATTGAACATAATAAACAAAACGGTAGTGAAACTTCTCCAAAACGTATTTCGTATTCGTGGTTGTCTTGTAGCCATCCACTTGTCGTAAACCATTAAAATCTCTATTTGTTGTAGTTATATTAACAACCGCCGGCGTGCGACCTTATCACTGTGATTGTAGCGCATGGTTCGATTGTGTACACTGTTAATGATCGCTCTCGCGAGAGGTGGCTTTGCAATTTCCTTTGTGGCGGGAGATGCGCCGAGATGTATCTCGAAGGATTTCAGTCGCGCGCTTGTGTTTCTGCGATGTTGCAGGTTACGCTCGTCACCGTTTGCGGTTTTATCTAGATGTAACTTCGCCGCCTTTAAATTGAGCGCTGACGAGTTAAAACAGGGATGTCATGCTCAATTCATTGTATGTTCTATGACAAGCGAGCACGTTTGCTGCTATCACCGCCGCTGAGTTGCTTAGTTCTGTTGAGGCGGCAAGTAAGCCCAAAAAGTATTAAATCCAATGTTAAACCTGTATGCTCGTCTGGGACCTACGGCCTTGTCACCATCTGGGGACACACTTGTCGCACGTCTTTGAGAGAGAGAGAAAGTAACAGCAATAACAGCAAAAGGAGTTCAAAGGAGCGAAATGCATCATTTGTAGTAAAAATCTGCTTCTTAAGGCAGACGACTTGAGGTGTCCCGGGTAATATTTAAGAAAAAGTATTCACAAAGAAAAGTCGTATACTCAGTTTTTCTGAGTTTATAGCATTGTCGCAACGTGTGGTAGCTTCTGAAAAGTGCAACTGTGCTGTCATAACATTGTTGTGCACTCGCCCGCACGCTTATATTTCTTATACGCGGGAATTCGATGGGGCAGAGAGAAGTCGGCCGCAGAGAAAAATTTGAACGTTTGTCCCGAAGACGTTAACACGACGAAGGAGAATTCTGAGCCACTGAAAATGTATAGACTTTCATACCATTATCATTTGTCTGACCACAACTTTGAATCTTTTGCTCAGAAATTTCTGACGGAAAATAAACTATATTAGAATTTGAATTTAAAGTCTAAAATAAGCTTGGAAGCAGTCTAATTCAGGCTGTTATATTCAGTGCAATATTTACTTTTGTTCCGTTAGGAGGTTGATGAGTCCTTGTTTGCCTAGTTTTGTAAATAATTTAGTGCACTGCAGTGCAGTGCACAGCAGTTGCGTACTGTGTGTAGATGCATATTTGCTAACATTTTTAATTCCTTCGTGTTTTCTCACAGGGTTCTACACTTTCACGTTTGGTCTTAACTTATAGCCATATTTGTCTGTACACCATCGTGATGGCTAACTGCCCGGCTGCCCATTTTTGAATGAATGGCAAACGCAAGGCGCTTGTCTGGCGTGCGATTTTTGGGCACGCTAAAAACGTCCGGACGATCCAAAGTATCCCAGGCGCCTGCACTACAGCGTCTTTCGTTTCGGACCTGCTTCTGTTCTTTAAGCTCCATAGAAAGCCGTTTATACTTCCGCGGCTCCACACTGAATTTACGGCACAATCTCCTGTGTCACAGCGCTGGCCTCGACCATAGTCTTCACAAGTGGCCCCTACTGACCACCGTGTAAGAATGTGGTAGGTAGCTGAAGGAAGGTTGGAGATGCAGTGAAAGCTTGAACACTTTCCTTTTCACTATCGGGAGAGTGCGCCCCTGAAATCAGGCATTTGCTATAATGATTATTGGGCTTGCATGATCTGCATGATCTTTATGATTCCATTAATGTTGGTAAAAGAAAATAATTACGATAAATTCAGGCATTCAAGTTGGGTTGCTGTGTTATCTTCCATTACATCATGCGATAATCGGAGGAATGCGATGGCAAATAGAACAGCACTAGTTTCTGCACGCTGACTTCTGTTGATACCTCTGAAACAATAATTTTCGGCGTAATATTATTCTTTCCTATATATAGCGTAATCTAGCGAAATATCCAACTGGCATTCATAATACCCAATTCCAAAAATAAGCACTAATGCAGGCTGTTTAGCAGAAGGTCGCAACAACATACAGGAATTATTTTGACCAAATCAAGCGAATGCCAAGTATTGTCATCTGCGAAAGGAAGTGCATTTCATTATTTTAACTTCATTCAGATGAAGGTGCTGATTTCTGCGGCTAAATAATGCTATCGTAGGTGCTGATTTCCGTCGACAAATATTACTATCGTAGGGCAGCTTATTCTTGAGAGTAACGGTAGCATTACACAGTTTACTATTTCAAATAATGCTAGCGTTAAACTGAAATAAAGTATATTTTATAATTACAAGTTACTATCCAGAGAACAAAATTGGTCCTAAATTGCCTTAACAGTTTAGTGAGGTAGTTCGAGATGTTCTTATGTTGTCGCTAAGGGGTCTGCTGTTCAAGAAGAAGAGACGATCAGTCTGTCGTGTCTCAGGACACATTTTGTGTGCTCCCGTACCATTACAACCATCGTGGGATCCCAGTGTAGCACCCGGTACTAATGTAGTATACGTGGTACCACTTGGTACCACTTGGTATCAATGTGGCAATAGGCGTTATCACTTGGTGCCTGCGTCATAATGCATATAAAGATCTGATAACACTGGGACAATTGGGTATACTGTCTGGTGCCATTGCGTTAAATATGGGACTATGCGGTTTCGTTATATTAGTCAACTGTAACATTTGGTACAAATTGTAAGAGCGTTACCGCTTGCAACCGTCTGGAGATGGATTTTACCACTTGTTACCATGACAACCAGCATGGTACTCAGTTGTCCTATATAGTACAATGGATGAGCTGAGCTGTCCTTGCGAAGTTCCTCTAGCAGTAAACATGCGGGTAATTTTTACCCACCCTATACGTTTCTTCTCGTCTTTCTTCATCAGTTCAGGTGAGGATGTCAATCCTTCGTTCTCAAGAGTAGATAGGGGAATGGTACCACGCTGGCTTCGCGAATATAAGTGTGAATTTGGCATTGGTGCTGCCTTCGCAACACTTATGTACGAGGGCGCTTGTATCTTGCCGTGGCTAAGCTCTTGAAACTTAATACAAAACGTAGCATTATTTCTTTGGTAATCCATATTTGACGCACGCTGCGCAAACACAGCCGCTTCCGCGGCCACTCGAGCACTAGATCGCAAAATTGGTTATGTTTGAAGCGGCCAAGTTGAAAAGAGACCCAAGTGGTTCCCATGTGGTCAGCTCACGAAAACAGGCTGCCAAGCTGGTTTCGGGTATTGAAACTTGAGAGGCATTCATACTATGTCAGCGGAAGCCTTATTAACGAGATAAGACTTAACCAGTCGAATACCACTTCGCTGCTTTCGTCCCTGAAAGGAGCACCACGTCAGACTAAAGTCGCTGGTTGCGCTTCGTGCACGAGGAACATCATATTGCGCACGCACGCCCAGAGATAAAGAAAGAGCGGAGGACAGAGAATTCTAGAAACTGTTTCTGTCCTCGTCCCTTCTCGCTCTTTTCTCGCAAGGATGGCACTCAGGCATTATTCTTCACCTTCATAAGTAGCAGAAGCTCAACACATAGGACTCGTCCGTAACGTGAAATAAAAAACCGCTTGCGTTTTTGGCATGGAAGCCTGTAATATCTGCAGACCATGCGGAGTCCGTGCCGTCGTGTGATTACTGCTCAGTCCGAGACGGAAATGAGTGGTTTGTTCCCGGCCAGGTATCGACCTTCAGCAATAGAACCGTGCCGCATCTCGTTGTGCAGAAAATATGTTCCCGAAATGCAGACGTGATCTTATCCGATAGTCAATAGGTCGTAAGGCTTTGTTATGAATTTCTTGGGTGTACGCTTTAAACAGAAAAATTAAGGCATCGCGTAATTATTACGATTGGATAAACTGGTGTTACGGTTTATGTATTTGCTACAAGAAGGAATAGCCTAAATTAACTGTGGATTCTGTTGCATTAGCAGTAGAAATGAATAGAATAAAAATGGGTTAGCACGCCCTGACATAAATAAAATTGACCTGCAGACAGACACAATGAAATAATAGCGGATTATGTTGGGTTAAGTTGATTCATGGTGCACAATGTTGAATAGTGGTGAAATAATGGTGGATTCTGGTAGCTTCTGTGGACTGAGAGTTGGAATATTGTGTTGAAGCAGATCATTGTTGTTTGTGGTAGACAAAGGCGGATTACCCTGAAATACAGAAGGTGAATGCTTTCGGCTTCCCAAAACTTTCGCAAACATCAATGCTGTCGATAACTTCATGCCTGTTAGCAGTTTTTTCGGTTTTCATGTAACAGTATGGTCAGCAAACGTTTCACTTTTTTATTTTTACAGGCATTCTTTTTATGTTCAGGGCACTGCCCCACTTTTTTCGATGATTGGGGTATACGGTGACAGTGGCCGGACTAGGAATCTAGTTCACCTTATTAAATATAATTTTATTTTTATACGCCGGAATCCACATGATTAAAAGAGGAATTATTTTTATCTATTTCTAACCCTCAGCAGTCCAGGCAACTTTATTCGTTAATATCCAAACAAGGCCACATTAGTCAATGAAAAACCTGTCAATACAACTTATTGCAATTGTAAGGGTACGTTCAGTCTCTGGTCGGTGTTCCGGTCGAACGTTTAACTAGCCCGTCAGTCTCTTGTGTCTTCTTTTTTTCTGCCGTCTTCTTTGTAGCACGCGCCTTTCGACATACGCTCGTCGTCTTGGTCAACGTCGACAGTCACCGAGCGTTGGTGTGGCACTACACAATGAATATTTACTCCTGATGCTTCCCGATTCACCATATTCCCCCACTATCCTAACACTGCCCACTCCAATCACACTTTGCTCACAGTTATCTCACTCCATTTAAATACGGCCCCATTGAAACGCTACCTAACGTTAATGCATCATAAAACACTGTAATCTATACCCAAACCGCGTTAAAAAATCTTAAACTCAGATAGTTCGAGTCCTCAGGTTTTCTGTTCGCCACTCTGGGAAAATATGTCGAGGGCAGCTCTCTGCATAGAGTAGTCTGGATCACAGTTTGAGATGCACCCGATCACTATCAAAATAAAATACGTCTTCAAAGAGGTAAACAGGCAGGAGAGTTAGAGTCATACAAAACCAAATTTCGGACGTGGTGCGAAACCTATGTGTAGCATTTACTCAGCACTACGAGAATGTTACATTTAAGTTTTCAGAAAATTAACTCACTTTCTGCACCGCAAGCATGTTTTGTGCAAATTGTTTTGAAGCCAACCCGATGCCTATTGCTGAAGGATAATGTCAATGACTGTTTACAAAGCGGAACTTGTGCAAAAGTTCTTTGTTACCCGAAATGGTTCAGGCGGGCTAATTTCCATCTTAGATTAATACGACGTCGGCTGGCGGTAACCGGCAGTTCCAAATTACCTGAGTGCAATTACCTTCGGCAGAGCATAAAGCATACTCACAATGAAAGGGCAGCTGTATATATTACTTTTGCAGGTGTCATGCAAGCAATGATTTAAGCCGAAATAGGAATCAATGAATGGGGAGGTGGTCAGGATGCTTTGACATGGCAATAAATGTTGAAAACTTTATCCTGTGTTGCACTATCTAGATATTCCCCTATATTCCTTTAGGTCGGCCCAGTACTGAGCACGCTGTTTCTTTTACATACGGGCGTACTGAGCGAGAGAATGTTCGAGCGTAGTGAATTCTACACGCATGGCTTAGTAATTAAATGGTAATTTGACGATTACCGGCAAGGAAGAAGTCCCGAGCAAAATGTTTTGAAGAGGCTACCGAGCTCATGGCCACATACAGGTATTTCGAATCTTTTTATACGAAAAGTACTCATCTGCACGTCGACTGTGTATTCTTGGGGAAACCAGAGAGTACTATGGTACGACTTGGATTGGCAACATACGTAAAGTGGAACGCAGAAAGGCTTTTTTCATTCTATATTTCTTGCTGTTTGCCATTTACACATAAGCATAAAGCCCCAGAGAGAATCCAGTAATTGGTTTAAAATCCACTAGCAATGGACACCTAGAGCTAATTGCTATAGTTACCGTGTTTAGAGTGACCTTAATCGGCGCTTTCGCGCTCTGGTCGCTAGGTAGAGAGCAATGATCTCAAATTGCGAATACACCGCACACGTTCATTAACCTTCTAATGTATACCCTTGCTACCTTATGTCTGTCCCGATATCATCTTATCGGATTTTCTCGAAAACATTATCTGAACACCTGATGCCTGCGGATTATGTTGCTAATCGGCCATATACGGCTTTCACATTAAAAACTTTCAGTGTCTAGCACGTTGCGCCTCGAGATAGTTTTTATGATTCCAGCACGCAAGTACGGCGTTAATTTCTTTCAGCTGTGCCTCAATAATGCGAAACATTTTATAAACTGATGTTTCATTGAAGCATTCGCAGAGAGTGTGTGTTTACGCAGCGCTTGCCGGTTTAGTATCTTCCCACAATTGACACAGCGCTTTGAGAGATGCAAGCATCTTCGCGCAGTTGTAAAAGCAGCGTCGACGTGGGTCTCGCAATCAATTGCATGAAGCCAGCACGGCTGCATCTCATCTGTTTGTCGGACGGAAAGAAAGAGTAATTGCCTCCCCCTCTATTATCTCGGCTCAAGCGTGCTTGGTAAACGGAAGCACCGTCGACTGGCGCCATAGCTTCTCCCCTGCCCTTGGCATTTGGCTTAATTTTGGCAAAGACATTATTGGTGCTCTCCAGTGAGGTCACGCGCTAATATCCTCACCCTATAAATGAAATTCCTTTTATATCCATCCTATTTGTTACAATATTGTATGATCGTAGACCGCGTAGCGTGTCACCACCATCAATTCAGGCAACCTGTGAATATATTTTTGGTGCTAATCATGGCGCCTTTGTAGGCATACCAAAAGGAGCAATCAATTTTTGCGGAAACCCTAGTTCTTTTCCTCTTCTTTGGTCGTAGGTTCGCGCGGCATGCGTCAACTGACTGGGCAATGGCGAGAAAAGCTAGGCAAGGAATCAATTTGGCTAAATGCCTCCCTCTTGCTGTTGAGCTTGGGGTTGCGCTTTTTTAGCTATTTATTGGGCTAGCAGCGTCCGCTTTGGGGCTGCTCGTGAAAATATGTCAGCGCCTTTGGGCACAGCAACCTGTATATCTGATTGTATTTATGTGACTTTCGTGCGGCATTATGTTGCGCAGAGAGAAGCTTTACCGCAAAAAACAAAATGTAAAAAAAATAAAAAAAAATAGTTTTGTTTTCAGTCATTCACAGCTATACATGTACCCCAAAATTCACGTCACTTTAACATCGGTGGCATCTTGTTTTAACGATGATAACTACGTAAATACGGAAATATCGCACCAGGCCACAACACGTGCTAGAGTACAATCTTAATATACAGCCCTAAACTCTTCGCCAGTATTAATTAGCTATTATACATCTATTTGCAAAAAGAAGTGATGACAAGAACAGCCGGAGCTATGACTACAGTGGCAAGCGAGTTTCACTATTTTTATGAAAAGCGATACTTGGACAATGGTTTAAAATAAAGAATACAAGAAATTCATGAATCGAAATAATTTCCTCCAGTTTTATAAATAAGGATGATATGGCAGATTTTATACCGATTAACAAATTATTTAGCTTCCTCTGATTACATTCGAAGATTATAGTGGGCTACACTAAACCAAAACTTTTACACCTCGCAGAATAATTTTTTTAAAGAACAGCGCAGAGAACACCCCGTCGCGATGACAGATTAGTTAAGGCGCACGACTTTTTGCCCAAGCATGTGCGATCGAATCCTGGACGCTGAGGCCTCTTTTTCATGTAGGCGCAAAGCAAGTAGCGCGTGTGATGTCAGTGCATGTTAAAGAAGCTCAGCTGTTGTATTGCTCCGCAGTCCTCTACTACGAATTCCCTCATTGGCTTAGTTGGTTTTTGAACTTAAAACCCCATAAACGAAACCTACCAAGGGGCGGTACAAGTCTGACAACCGGACGAGCGCTGACTAGAAACAGCCGTGGTGCATCTCACAACGCAACCCCCCCCCCCCCCCTTCCCCCGCCGGTAACATGGGCGGGGGAGCGGAGAATGGGCCTTCTTTGTCGCCTTCGTTTATTGAATGTACGAGTTCTATTTTCCTTTATGCTTTGGTCGTCTCAAACCGTATAGCCTGCATATTTCCGCGTTCTGAAATAAACACGTTAGCCAGCGTCGTTCAGTCATCTGTCTTGTTCTGTCCTTCGGACTGGCCATTAATATAAACCCCACCGACTAGCAAAGCTGTCGAGAACCCATGGTGACACGATACTTCTTGTACGCTAACTTCTTCTTGCGTCGTATGTTTTATAGAAACTCTGCCCCTAGGCCTAGTAGTAAGCCAAACAAAAACGTGCGCCTCCGATCACAGGTTCACTTACAGAGGAGTTCAGCATACTAATATTTATCGTCAGGTAGTTTTACTGCACCTATGTCCCAGTGAAAGGAAGAGCATACACCACATATTGCCTGCGCTGGACAGCCCTATATTAGTGCTAATTGCAGCTATCCCGCGATACAATGTAGTCCGTCGACAGGCAGAGCGATTTTATTACAGATTAGGAAAGCTGCATGTTCATTTACGTCATTAGTTTCAAGTCTTCTACTGTTGAAAACAGATAATAAAAAAAACAATCGAAACAGTTACTAATATTACAAGGGTGAAACATGCAGCCCACATTGCGATGACATTAGGTAAGCAAAAGTCTAAACGTGAGTACGTACCTTTCGTTTATTAGCCGGAGGAGCTCCAAATCAACACTCTTGCTGACCGCCATAGAAAGTTTGGTCGGGAAGGTTGGTTCCTTGGCAAAGTAGTAGCTGCCATCGGCCAGTCTCAGGCGGCAAGTTCGTGACACATGGTACAGCATAGTGGTGTAGTCACTAACGATGACTGCATTTCCCTCCAAGACTAGCCGGAGGTTCTCCTCGTGGTACAGGCTCTCCTCGTCCCGCAGGCCCTCTCGAGCAACCATCATGTCCCAAACGCCGCGATACTCCTCCACGTACAAAGATTTCGGTAAGTATTCCATGGATCCTTACCATCGCATTATGGTTGCTCGTCTGACCTATAATGAATTCCACGAAAGATTTAAAGGCTCTAGGTTGCAAAGCTATCATCAAATTGTTACCCTCAGTTCTTTTTCGTATTTTATTGCGCATACTTGAACTGACGTAGCACTAATTTGTCGAAATACTTATATTCAAGTTTTAATACAGTTCTCCAATATCGCAAACTTCGTTACTTCTCGTGCAACAACATAATTGGACAGACATTCGGTATACTGCTAAGAAGGTTCAATAAAGAATTAAGTGCGTGACGTATAACAAGAATCTTGTCTGGAATGAAAGGAAGCTTTTCGGTGCTTTTGCCCCCGATGATTATGAAGAGGCGAAAATACAATTTAGGCGGACTATTAACCTTGAATTTCAATCAGCACCCTCATATTATTACAGGAGCGGTCACCAAGCTCCAGTCTCGATGTTACGGATGGTGGTGGAACTCTGAAATCTAAAGAGAACAAACGTTTTGACTGAAAAATCTTGGGAGCGAAGTTCAAATGACATGTGCGTTACGGGTGGTTCCTGGTTATGTATTAATCGTGTACCTGCATTGTGTTAATTACGCAGCGTGCTCCTACAAACATGTTCCACCCACTCACGTGGCTCTGTGGCTTTGGCTCTCTGCTCCTGACTTCATGCAAGGTCGATGCAAGCCGCGGTTGGCATATTTCATAAAGGCAGAGTAGTAGCGCTCTGCTAATCTGCGGTGTCCGCTTGCACAAAGGTTCCAAGTGCTCAAAATTATTCTGAAGGTTTCTACTACGACATCCGTTGTAGCTCCATCACTTTGGTAATTTAGGCCTAATATTGCAATTAATTTTTACCGACTTTGGAATACATAAACGGTTCTTACTTTAAGCAGGTCTTCATAGGCACCACCTTTCCATATCAAAGGTGTGATGCCAGTGCGGAGCGAAAGGTCCTTGAAACTTTCGATGCGTTCAGGCTCCGGTGTGAGCATCATAGTGGCTTTCATGTGACCCGTGAAGGCGTTCATCAGCACCACCATCGTCAGCCACCAGGCAGCAAGAACCAGCCGTCCTGGTGTGCAGAAAGGCGTGTGCTTCGAGGCTGCAACGAGCAAGACGAGTATTCTTATTTCTTTCTTGGCTTTTTGATAGATGTCATGAAAGAAAAGAGGTGCGGGTGTCATAAACTCTAATGAAAACTTATGAAGGAAACAAGCCAATACCGCAAACTTCATTGAAGCCTGTTAACGAGAGTATTACGCATCAGGTATGCATATAAGAGTTAATAGCCAAACTCACTGTCTACAATGAACGCCGAAAGAAAGACCTTCGGAAAACTTTTGATCATTTTGGATTGTGTACCATGCATTGAAATCATGAAGCAGATTACCATCTTACATGCTAGGAGCGTTTAAAAGCGTCAAACGCAACTGCTATCATAGCATCCTTCAGCAGTCTAGTGCCCTTACCGTAAAAAAGGCACCGTGCTGGGCCTCCCGATTACAGTTCCACAAAAAACGAACCTACAATCCCTACGGCGTAGTTAATCAGGGCCTCGTTTGTTGCTACTGGACAGCTTCAATGTGCTCGCACTGATCAGTAGCGCGCAGCTAATACTTTGTGCAAGGGGAACTGCATTTTGAAAGTTTCCGCCTATGAAGAATATCATCAATGCCTATATTTGCACTATACCTGACCGCAGCAGCCGGAGCTGACAAATGACACCTAGATCGCTGTGTTGTTTCCTACCCATAAAATGTATGCTGTAATATTTAAAGGAATATAATAAAAATAATTTATCGCTCGCCAAAAACTAACTGTATTGGAAGGAATCCACGTCCCTTTTCCCAAACACGTTCTGATGTAAATGGACGTTAAAGAGCGCCAAGTGGTGGAAAGTTCTGTGGCTCTTCCTTAGAGTGCATCTCGTAGACTGAGTCATTCACAGAAGTTCTGCCGCAAAACTAAAACCGAACCAATTTTTTGTTTTATTGCCGAAATTTCAATATTAGGTTTAAATTTGATTACATGTTTTTTCAAATCCTCTGCCGCATTTTTGTATTTATACTCATGTATTCTTGATGGGAGGTCCCCCAGACAGTCTTATTTTGGAACCTCCTACTGTACAAACTTTTTTATGCACCTTATAAACCTAAACCTAAAAGCTAAACACTAATATGCTTACTTACGTACATTTGTTTTTTAAAAGTGACATTAGTTGATGGGATAGGGGAACAGTGAGAATGGACTTCTCAACAGTTTTCCTTTGAACTACGTCACTCAGGAAACTGAACAACGCCAAAAATGCAGAATAGAATGCGATAGGATTACAGAGCAAGATTACGCCAGTATATTTCCTTTATTACAGCCCGAAGGATTCTCTGTAGATTTTTTACTTTCTTATTTTCGGTACCTATTGGAGGTTCTAGAGCTAGCCTTACATAGTGGTAGCTCGACATCAAACACTTCGGCGACCGTTCAGCGCTAGGCTATGTCGTCTGGCAAAGTTCCTGCCAACTAGTCTATGTACCGTGATTCATTATTGGCATGCAATCTGTCGACCTATTACACTGTCACGCACTAGAGCATCTGCCAATGTGGATTTCCTTTTATCTTCTCGCCCTCTACAGCCATGGCAAGTGTAGAGCTGGCCTGGTTAGTATTTATTTGAATCTTTTTTGTTCCATTCCAATTTATTGTTATTTTATGCTTTTAACATGGTGTATTTTACAGGTCCACTGTCCACCCTCCGGTCGAAAATATTTTCTTCCCGGGTGACTGTTAGACTTGGCCCCCAGAACGCAAGGCCGCAAAATGTTTTTGAAAAGAGTGGCTAATAACGCAGTTACAGCCACCCCAATCACCCGATTCTGCGGTGTTTCTCTCCTTCCGTTCCATAGCAAAGGTTTTTCACTCTCCTACCCAGTCGTCTAGCATCCGCAAGACTAATTCCCCTTCCTCCTCCGTATTTGGCGGGAGGTGGGGCGTGGCACTCCTCCTGCGCGAAAAAAAATACAACGGGCGAGGGAGCGCGCGCCTCTGGATTCAGTCAGGCCGTGGCGAGGGAAAAGCGCGCAGCGAGCGGTAGACACCCATCCTTCACCCTCAGACAGCGAGACGGACCAATGGACGTCGTTCGCGGGAGGTACGTCCTTACGGTGGCTTGACGGGCCAGCGCAGGAAGCGGGGAAGCTGGCTTCCCGAAGGAGAGCATGAGAGAGCTTTGATTTTTATTTTCGTTGCTTTGCGGCGCGCGTGTCACTGTAGCATTTTGCACAGACTATCTCCGGTACTTGATCAAAACACAGGGCTCCTTCGCCTAAAAGTTCCTTCCCTGGACAGTGGCCCTTTAACGCCATTTTGGAGGTCAAACACACGTCAGACTGGCCGCGTTTTGCTTCCAGTGAGGCTTGCAAGTGATATCGCATGAAATGGTTTAGAAATGACATGTGGTCTTTGACAAGTGACTTTATGACGCCACTTTTTGTGATGACATCAAGATTTTAGGTTGATGCCAGTTATGACTTCTAATCTGACTTAAATGATTTAGAAGTTCCTGGAGGTGGTAGCGCCAGACGCACAATGAACTGCTTACACTCCAAAAACATTGCCGATACGTATAGCCACCAGTTGTTCTCCACGATGAGCTTCAGGCCGAGATTTGAGTAGCCGGCTGAGCTGAGGGCACAGTCCGCCAGTACGCCGGTTGCCACTCAGTCTATAAGGGAAAGGAGGAGCCCCAGCCATACCTGCAGCAGCAGATGCTCATAATAGTGCGATGAGAGAGTGAACAGCGGCAGTCTTTAGATAAGCGTAGCGAGCTCGGGGCATATTTGTCTTCAATTGATTTACAAAAAAAAAAAATCCTATTAAGCTTCGTTAGGTATTCCATTGAACCGAACGATTCAACCGGTCCATTCAACCAAAACTGGTTTCCGGCTTTGCTTCAGTAAATATACTGGAGCTTAGCAGGAGTTGCCTATAGGCAGGTCACCTGTTTGTTTGGTTGGAGGTGAGCTTTTACTTTCTGAACGTAGGTTAATGTCGAGCCATTTGTACTTATAATGGTATTAGGATTTCAATATATGTGCTCATATTGTTTCTTCCTCCTAAACAAAAGCAGTAAACGTCATGATCATACTCCTGGACTCGCCAAACTGCTAACTCAAATTAGTACAACGCGCACAATCCAAGCACACTAAAAAGAGCGTGAAATGCAACCACTATAGCTAGAAATAAGCATTCCCGAAAGGAAAACAATAAAAAGGTTACTACGCTTGGGAACGGTACTGGACCCTTGTCAACATAAAATATTATAAAACATAGAACTCTCATTTAGCGTTCTCATTAAGAGGGTTAGCTATGGTACTTTATGGAGCGTAGCATACTTCCAAGATTCAAGTTTATTTCAAAAAATACACTTAGTAATAAAAAATCATTTCATATTATAGAAAGAGGTCCCAGCGTATGGACACTCCAGGGATACCTCTTAAGGCATGAGCACATTGATAAAATATATTAGCGACGACAATAATAAGCTAGACATCACTTTGGCCAAAGGCAAAATATATTATTTCACCAAAATCATAACATTAATGGAAAACAAAGATAACTGCGTTTACCATAAGGATTAAATAGAAACAATTAAAATATGCACAAGTTGGCGTTTAAAAGGCGATGCATGTTTCAAAATATTCGGTAGTGAATTGCACAGGTTGATGAAAGAAAACCCGCTGCTTGCACGACAATGTTAGTACGAACTTTGGATAGTAAAATGTTTCTATGGATTTTGCCCTCCTATTGCGCTACAGCTACCTTCGCTATAATCAGCAAATATATTCTTTATATCAGTTATTATATTTCATAAATGCGTACTATCGAACACGATGAATTCTTTGACACATGCCGGAACCACGTGCGACAAACGGTTCGGCTATGGGCGCATCAATCTTTTTGGAATGCACGGTTAGGGAAAGGGATTGTCATCGGTACGAATGCCACATATATTTTTGCGCCATCTCAACTTGTAATTTAAATCTCAGAAATGTGCCAGGTATTATGACGCCATATTGTACAGTCTACCTCAAACGAGTAATATCCTTTCCAATACGAGGCACTGCCATCTACTATCGACCCGTTTTTCATTTTCGGAACATTTATTCATTATATCAGGTATTGCGCCACATAAACGTTTTTCTCTCAACAAGACAAATCGTTCGGTACAGGCGGAAGACTACATGACAAAAAGTTCGTCCTTCATGGCCCGCCTAAAGGTCCAACATAATCACAGTTTTGAGGCAGAAAGGCCATCGGTACGACTATCAGGCATATATTACACTTTATTTCAATAAGCAATTCTCTTTAGAAGTTGCCGAACAATTCGACACCAACCTTAACATTCTGCGTCAAATGGGCGACCCACAAATCTTATCGAAATGGTGGTCCTATGGGTAGTCCCTCTCCGATGACCGATATGCTGTTTCATATAGGAGGTGACTCACATACCTTGAAGGAAGGAATAAAAAATACGGGGCAGCGAAGTTTGTTGAAAACAACGGCATATACGTTTCTATCATTTAGTGCTCCCTAGAGCATTTTACATTACGCTCAATCAGTTGATGAACTAAGATAAATTTTTCAAATTATTTATTATTCAATTTTGAGGGCCAAGTAGATTTCATCAGGTTGTGGAGGGAGTTCGGAAACAACATATCTGGTTTTTTCTACCAACATACAACAACGGGTCCATTTTTTCCGGCATTTGGAGAAAGCCCGCGAAATATAAAAACTTCAGTGAGCGCGCTCGAGCGCTATAAAACTGCCGCGCTCCCTGCCTTAACTAGGCGACTTGAGCGCTTTTTCTTCCCTTTTTGCTTCGTCAGGGTGATCGTTCCATAAAATCACCGTCCAAGGTTGCTGTCGGTGGCCTGCCAAAAGCTTATTGTTGATCGGAGCTCGGGCCTTCTGGGCTCCGGCATAATGTGCTGACGCAGTTTTGAGACAGCTGATAGTTTCCTCCGTCGGCCGCTCATTTCTAGACGAGGAGAGTATACCCTTTTTCAGTTCAAAACGCGTTTCACTGCGCTGCATAATGGTAGCGGTAGACCCCTGTCAAGTGGTATTTTTTCCTATTTCGCGGGCACCTTTAAATGCTGGAGACAACTACCTCGTGTTAATTAGACTGATAGAAAAAGTAGGACGGTTAAAACTTGGCCTCCTTTACAACCTATTGGGTATCCATTCATCCATCCATCCATCCATCCATCCATCCATCCATCCATCCATCCACCCACTAACCCACCCACCCACCCACTCACCCATCCATCCATCCATCCATCCATCCACCCACCCATCAACCCATCCATCCATCCATCCATCCATCCATCCATCCATCCACACATACATACATACATACATACATACATACATACATACATACATACATACATACATACATACATACATACATACATACATACATACATACATACATACATACATACATACATACATACATGCATGCATGCATGCATACATACATACATACATACATACATACATACATACATACATACATACATACATACATACATACATACATACATACATACATACATACCGTCTTTGCCAAAAGTAACCAGGCTGCTCCGAATGCTGTCGGAGCAATCGCGCGGCCGTGTGGCGGCCTTGCGCTCGCCGTGGCTTATCGGTGCTCGCAAGCTCTGAGGGTACAACAGCTGACGTAACTTCGCACCCTCACTCTCGCCCGTTGGATGATAAAAACTAGGCGCGTATGATGTGCGGGCTGCGGTTTCACGTTTTCGAAGCCTTGTTGTGCCCAGCGAGGACGCTAAGTATAGCGACGGGGCTATTCGCTCTCCTCGGGCAACTGCGGAAAACAGACAAGCAGGTGAAAGACACGGTGAGCTCTGGTTGTTCATTTCTAGGACGAATAAGTGCTAGGTTTGTCAGACAGTGTTGACCTGAAATAAGGGTTTCGCGAACGAGAAAGCAATCCTGTGCATATAATGGCTAAGTGTGAGGAAGGTTTAATTATAGCTACTTAAGCAAACACGTACCTACAAGCAAATGCAAGAATTTGTTAGAATCATAAAGCAATCATTGCACTTATTTATACACAGCCTCCCCAAGGGGCTAACACAATTTTGCAGGCCTAAAAAAGAGATAAGGTGGCGTGAAAGGGTTCACAAGCTTTCCCATATCTTTGTACAGGATCACGGCCCGTAAAGTGGCAGTACGCAAGGCACCTAGGAGAAAGCATATTGAAATTTCGAGGTGCGTTATCATTCTATAATGTATAGGCGCATCAAACACGCAGGAAAGCGCAATTGTGCTGATGCGTTTCAGCAGCGGATTACAGCTCACAAGGACGTATAATTAAATAGCGAGAAATGCGGCTTAATATCTGCTTCAGGGCAATTGCCGAGAAGAGCGAATAGCCCCGTCGCTATACTGAGCGCACTCGCTGGGCACAGCCAAGCTTCGCACACGTGAAACCGCAGCCCGCACGTCATAAGCGCCTAGTCTTCATCATCCAAAGGGTGAGAGTGAGGGTGCGAAGTTACGTCAGCGGTTGTACCCTTGGAGCTGACTAGCACTGGCCGATAAGCCACAGCGAGCGCAACGCCGCCACATGGCCGCTTGCTTGCTCCGGCAGCCTTCGGAGCAGCCTGGTTACTTTTGGCAAAGACGGTACATACATACATACATACATACATACATACATACATACATACATACATACATACATACATACATACATACATACATACATACATACATACATACATACATACATACATACATACATACATACATACATACATACATACATACATACATACATACATACATACATACATAGCCCCGCCGGGGTGGCGCAGTGGTTACGGCACTCGACTACTGTTCCCAAGAACGCGGGATCGACTCCCGGCCTCGGCGGCAGCTTGTCGCTGGAGGCGAAAAGCAAGGTGCCCGTGTGCTGTGCATTGTCAGTGCACGTTAAAAAACCCCAGGTGGTTGAAATTTCCGGAGTCCTCCACTACGGCGTCTCTCATAGTCTGAGTCGCTTTGGGACGTTAAACCCCACAAACCAACCAACCAACCAACATACATACATACATACATACATACATACATACATACATACATACATACATACATACATACATACATACATACATACATACATACATACATACATACATACATACATACATACATACATACATACGTCCGTCCGTCCGTCCGTCCGTCCGTCCGTCCATATATCCACCCATCCGTCCATGCATCCATCCACCATCCAATTACTTACACAACATTAGTTTTCGCGACAAACCAGCCGAGTGCAACGCTGCGGTTGGTCCGTCTCGCAGTGCCACGTTGGGAAGCCGCAATTGTTTTCCAGCAGAACAACTCATGTAGGTATTGCTGCAGCCTACAACAAAGTACGATGCCCGCCTGTTTTTATGCGCCATTTGTGATGCACTGCACAGCATTGTGGGCGCAGTCGCCTGCTCCAGCCGTCCTGACAGGGGCGAGCTCGCCGCCGCGAGTGGCGCGCATGCCGCGCCAGAGTTAGGTGCGTAGGGTGCCTGTAGGCCCAATGGTAATGTTATTTATTTGACAATGCATCCTGCTGGGTCCCGAGCGCTAGCTTAAAAATTGGGTTTGTGGTAATCTGTCAAGGCGTTCAATTCAGTGCAACCGTTATTAAAGCCATATTACGCCGCTTATTAAGACGCCTTTCGTACTTCCAAATTTTCCATTGAAGGTTGCATAGGTTTCAATCCAAAAGTTGCATGAGATGGTGTAAAATAATCTGAGTTGTGGGTTCAGATCGTTACTGGGTATCTTTACTGAATCAAATTGCTGCCCAAGCTTTCTAGTAAGCACATCGCATTCTTGAACGCTACAGTTAGTGAACATGTCTTGGCCGAAGACTACAAAAACACGTCTCACTATGGCTTGAGACTTAGTCGCAATCACTGAATAAGAAATAATCGTTTTCTTTTTTTGTGATTACTTCTAACTTCTTTCGACATCCAGTCAACCCTTCAAGTACTCATTAAGTCACATGGACCCATGTCGAAAAAATGCGTATGCATATTGAGGGATCATCGTGCATATAAATATCACTTAACGTTTTTTTATTTTTTATGTGCACGAAATACTGCATCGTGTTTCGAAGTATCACGACTTTGTTATTTTTTGCTCCTATTGTTTCAAAACCTTGCCTTTCTTCGTTTAGAAGGATGCTTAAGAAAACATGTACCAGGCTGTCACTGCTATGCTGGAAGGCAATTAATTGCAAAGCACACTCAACAAAAAGTGTCCACACTGTGTTTCCTCTAATTCTGCAAGAAGCAGAAATAGCATTTTTAAACACAGAATTACGCCTTCCTTCCTTAGATGGAAAGAGTTGGAACGTGAGGGAACTCAGTAAAGTTTCCAGAACTTGTAGTGAAACATTCGCTGGTCGATTGTTTGCTCCACATCCTGTTTTCATTAAGGTACAAAATTTAGTGACTGAAATTGCATTAGAAGATTGTCAGATTTTATTACCGACACTCTTAAGTACTCACCTGCCATTCAAAGGCCATCAGCATTCCAAAGGTGCTGATATCGACGAGATCAGGAAGTCCTGCTAGGATGCTCAAGTACTCAGTGATGATCTGAGAGGGGAAACTGGCGACTTGTGCACGGTTGTACGTCATTGCCATTGGGCCGAGCGCTATATCCGCTCGCTGAGGTATCCAAAAATAAACAACAAAAGTAATATTAACCCTGGTAGCAAAGGCTACCTATTATATTATGTTAGAAGTCAGGTATTTTGCAATTCTTTGATGCTGAACTATTTTATTTTGCTCCTTGATATATTCTTTGTTTATTGAATATCACAATGAATGAGAAAACTATGTGACATAGAGTACATTAGCAAGTTAGCATAAAAAGAACATCTTCGATGCAAATATAGATAATACGATTCTTTTGCACACATCGTAATTTATCTTAAGACCATAAAATATTCGTCTGATCTAATCTGTTTCATCATCGATCCTTGCTTGTTGAAAGCTAACCTCAAATGCTTATCACATTCACAAATAAAAGTATGCACATAAGTAATAAAGCTCTAATGCACTGCAACGCCTTGCCTTAATTTTCAACAACCAGACATACTAGAATTGCATTTCCGAGAAAGTATACACGTGTCCAGAAATTGAAATATACGATGCCAGCTTGGGATTTTGCTCCTAAAACGACTGCGCATTTAGAACTTGAAACATCTGCACATACAGTGAGAATATTGATAACTTCATACTCTGCTCAGACAGCGCACCTCGTCCATAATGTATTCATTTCTTCGCACCAAAGACAGTCAATATATACAAGCGCAAAACTGTTTGCCCCTTCTCTCTTTGCAGCTAGAGCACAGAAAGCAGATAGGCTGCACAATTATGATGTGCTAGCTAATTATTCAGTACACTTCTTTTTGTGTGTGTCACTCACGTTCCTGTAACGGTCTCCCACTAGGCCGGTCCAACTCCCATCCTTTAGCATCATACCTGTACCTCCTTCCTCGGGACAAGATATATCGTAGCTGCGTGGTAACCGCAAATTGGTTTTGGAAGCACGGATAACAAAGTATTACAGATGATCGTAGGTCGCCCAGAAAATGAAAAGCAGGCATGCAACAAAATAAGTTAACCAGTGCCTACCCAAGCTCTCCTAGCTGAAGAACTCAGCAAAGAGCTCTTTCTCGCGGCGACAGTTGCTGGACATTGTAGTCAATAACAGCGAACTGAGAAGCGTTGGCGTCACCGTTGCAATGCATGACTGTGTGCTTTACCTACAGGGAAACTACACCAGCTAGTTCATTTCACGTAAGAAGCTTATATCTGTACACCTCTACCCGTGCATATTGGTCACACAGATATATCATCAATCCTTACGGCACGTCTCAGATTAAATTTATGGTGACTAAATCGAACGGACGGATGCTTCTACCGCATGAAAGCGTCTTGAAAGAGCTCGCATTGTACAATCGTAATAAAATTAGGAGGGCTTTATCTGTTACGTCAATGTCATTTTATTGAGAAATGCTGCTTTGACTAAAGTGTTAGGACAACGTCAGGGCTGAGGTCATGGTCAGCGGTCGGTAAATCACAGAATAATCCATAATGGCCCTAGATTTAATTACTGGCGAGAAATGACGCGGTTGCGGCGTCCCGAAAGAATATAATCAATCACGACGCTGGCACGCGTTGTTCGACGGTGTTCAGTTTTCGTGTTACATTTCCTTTTCCTGAAACAAAGAGGAAGGAACGGCCCTAGGTGGACTCTCATTCCAACTCCAGCATTCCATTAGCCTCCTGACGTAAGGAAATCCGGTAGAAAATCAGTGCGCGAAATCGGCACCTGCCAACTGCAACCTCGAATAGTTGCATGCTCACGGTTTTTTCAAGCTATTAGTTTCAAATGCGGGTGGTGACATGCTGGTTGTTTCCGTGGCAACCACCGCGTTTAGGTTATTACGGTGTCGGTTGCTATGGCAAAAGCGGATGACATCATTCACGTTATTACGTCATACACCTTATTTGCAGGTCAGAGCGGCGGTACACAAATGCAGACTGCGAGAAATAATGATGTAATTCGCTATAAGGACGTAATGAAGCAGCTTAGCCAATTAGAGCGACGGTACGTATCAACAACCTTAGATATGCGGATGATACTACTTTAATGGCAGAAAGTGAAGCGGAACTCAAGAGGCTTCTGATGCGCGTACAAGAAGAGAGTGAGAAGTTTGGGCTTAAACTGAACATTAAAAAGACAAATATCATGGCGTCTTGCCCTATCAAGTCCTGGAGCATCAAGGGACAAGAAGTGGAAGCTGTGACAGATTTTCTCTTCTTGGGCTCCAAGATTACCTCGGAAGGAGACTGCAGCCATGAAATTAGGAGACGCCTGCTTCTGGGAAAGAGAGCAATGGTTAGCCTTGACCACCTAGTAAAGAGCAGAGACATTAGTCTGCCAACCAAGATCCGTATAACTCGTGTTATGGTCTTTCCAGTTGTGATGTATGGATGCGAGAGTTGGACTGTGAAAAAGGCTGACCGCCGAAGAATTGACGCGTTTGAATTGTGGTGCTGGCGAAGACTCTTGAGAGTTCCTTGGACTGCCAGAAGATCAAATCAGTCAATATTGTCGACCATAAACCCTGACTGCTCATTGGAGGGTCAAATTCTAAAGTTAAAGCTCAGCTACTTTGGTCATCTAATGAGAAGAGAGGAGTCGCTGGAGAAAGATTTGATGTTGGGAAAGGTTGAGGGTCGCCGGAGAAGGGGTAGGCAGTGAACGCGATGGTTAGATGGCATCCTCGAGGCACTGCAGATGAAGTTATTTGATGTTAGGAAGATAGTGAGAGACCGGAAAGCGTGGCGTGACATGGTCAATAGGGTCACGAAGAGTCGGACACGACTGAACGACTGAACTGAACTGAACTGAACGCCCAATTTCGATGGGTGATCCTGCAAGTGTGCTTCTCAGAACACTAAAAGTTGGAAGTCTACCACACATAGATATACATTGTCGACAAAGTTGTACATACTCTAATGTGAAGAGAAAGACATGTTTTCAAGGATGCTCAAATTAGTTACGTCACCAGATCAAGGAGGTCTGCATAAGCCATATAATCGTCAAATTCTTTTCTGTCAGCTCTAGAGCAGCCATTTATCGCCTCACAAGAACCGAACTTGTCAGCAAATACGCAACGCTGTGTATAGCAGCAACTCGCCACGCACTGACGTGAAACCAGCTTCGTCGGAGAGCACTTCGATCATGTTGGCCTTTGGACCGGACATTCCTTTCAACTTGTCTTCTGCGCTACAGTTCAGCGAAAGCCACGGCAACCACTTGGGAAACAAAAGGGAAGAGAAGTAATTCGCAGTAATTCGCGCAGGAAAGCGTTCTTTTTGCTGCTGCATGCATTAAGCTGTTTATCGTTGATGACCGCCCTATAAGGTGCAACATTATACAAGCTTCTGTTTGCTTTTGATTCTACTGGTCGGTCAGGAGGAATGGAGAATTTTATATCCGAGGAGCTTATGACAGCGCCACTCTTTCCAACATGTTCAGTGCTTCTAGCGGAGATGCACCAGCATGTGAACAAACGGGAGACCCATTATATGTCTGACTCGAAGAATTTCGCTTGAATCTGTACAGAAACTTACACCGGCCGGCATGTGCCTTAAGCAGTATTTGTTTTTGGGCTATTTAGTTTGATTCCAAGCTTGCAGAACTCAGCGCACAAGGTAAAGAGCAAGAACAAGACGGACAGCAGGACGAACCGCTCGTTTTTCTCAGCACTTCGTCTTGTCTTCGTTCTTGTTCTTGTGCTTCGTCGGGTGCGCTGAGTAATGTAAGCATGCGCCTTACGCAGTTAAGCTTTTACTCTTTATTTTAGAAGCTAATATTGTGGTACCTAGGTTCTTTTTCGACAAAAAAAAAAGCATCCGAACTGACTCCGATGTCGTTTAAACAAATTAGCATAGAAAACAGAGTAGCGAGACAAACTCGGAGTCAGTTTCCAGCAAAAGCACAGAATGGAAAGCGTAAAAGAATGGTCCACAAAAAACAATACGAAATTCTAATTTATTTCTGTGTTCTATATGTTTGTATGTTTTAAGTTTCAATTTTAGTGGTTTACTTCATCTTGTGATGACGCCACCAATACCGGCCAAGTCACGTGGACAGCATATCTGCCACATGGCGGCGTTGATCTAAAATCGTCCATACCATGTAGTTTTAATCGCACCACTACTTCGGCGAGCAAATGGCGCTTGTTTATAATGCTGCCAACAGCCATCTGCCTGAGCACGTCTCAGTTCATTTACGTCACGTTGTCTTGCAACGCCAGACATCGTGCCGGCCAATCATCGCCGGACCACATTAATCCAGCTTGTGATAATGCAAATGTTTGAGAAATAGTAACAAAAAAAATTATTTTAACACATTTCCCAGTTTGATCCCTTCATTATGGTGAATAAATTGCGAAAGAGCAGCAGTATAGCTTTACTTTTTCTTTCGAAAACGCGGCTTGCAACGGGTACCACCTAGCGCGCTTAGATATAAGCCTTAAATGGGTACGCGCTCATTGGCCACGTTGTAACGTTCGTGAGTGGTCGCATAATCGTGTCGCAGTCAACAAGGGGCGAGCATTGTTCTGCTGTGGTGTACAAGTCGCAAAGGAATCGATTATAACAACACATTTTTACCTTGCATAGCATTTCGCTCACTCCATGCGCGATGAAGTATTAAGGATGGAAATTTTCATACTAACCTAGATACAATTTGTAGCCACCAATGAGTTCGCTATAGTCTAATAATTTGGACACCAGTTTTCGTGAAACGTTAGTCAAATTTCCAGCACTGCTCATCAAATATGCAAAGTCATCTTGTGTTCTTTACATTCAAATGCTATGAGCAACCAGTTTTTGTCGAAGTTAGACTAAATACAATCCCGGGGGCTATAACGGTGACGTTTTCGGGTAGCCCATCTGAATTTGGGGGTTCACCGAATACGTCATACTTAAATTAGTCTGAACATAACTTTTTGCGAAGTTCAGACATGGGAACGTTTTAGGGCCACAGCGAGCCAACTTTTGAGTCTGCCTCACCAAACTTGAAGATCAGCACTCAATCAACCATACTGAAATTAGGTTTGTGACTGACGTATGACGAGGTCGAATTTCGGGAATACCGTGCATTTTTGTAAGGGTCGCTCGACTAAAGTGGCAGGTCTCCACTGAATTCGTCATACTGGTATCAGGTTGGGCACCAATATTGGACAAAAGCGCACAAGGTAAATTTCCAAGGTTGAGAGGGCCAAACTCAGAGGGTGTGGACATATTTCGTACTGCATTTGCCGGTCCTATTACCTGTACGATGATTTAGACAATGAATACTCTGCTGTGGGCGATTCGGTTCATGTCTTATATGATACTTGCTTACGCAGGAAGGATGGGAAAAAACGAAATACATAAGGAGATAGGCACTAATGCATATGTACAGGTATGTGTTAGTTTTGTCCCGTCCTCTTTAAAGTCTTGCCCCATTTGGTCTCCGATTGGATGCTTCTTGTTACTTTTGGCACTCGTGTAGGTTTGTGTTTGGACGTGCAATGTAGTGTGCACGTGCATGTGTGTTTATGTGTGAGTGCGTTCAATCGTTTCGGTGTGCACGTGTACGCGCGTATGCATATGTCGCGAATCTGAAACCGAGGTTCAATCTATGCATCTATATGCAACTAGTCTTAGCAGAGGTTTGAATGTTTTGACATTGTGAAAAAAGGAAACATTACTTACGTTTATCGCTGTGACCCGGATGTGTAAGCTCTTGAAAAGTGTACCTAGAACGGAAGAAGGTTTAAACCAGTAAAATTTTGAAAAAACGAAAATGTGGAACGGCTTCCAAAATTGCCATGTGAAGCGCTGAGAAAAGCAGGGCAGTAAACGCAATGTTTGCTTCTCTAAATTGTTGCTGCTATTTTTAAAAACTATTTCGCAAAGACAGAGGTCTTTCCTGTTGTGCTAAAACGTGTTGACGACAACTATCCACCTCAACAACGATATTATGAAAAATAGGCAAGGAAGGCTGGGCCGCTGCTATGTAACGCAAATTTACTCTCGCCGGTGCATCAATTGCCTTATGCAAGATAATACTGCTGATGTGGCAGAGTATCCAGCCTAGTAGTAGTGTATGAGAGGATCATTACTTTATTATTATCTAGAATACAACGCGGAAAGTGTTTCTTGCTCCTGAAGGCAGGGGCTCTGCACAGTTAAGTGGAGGACGAATTCAGAAAGAAGGATCTGCGTCTTATCTTAAGGTTCCTTCAGGACTCGCATCTGGATTACTGATGGTAACAGTAAATAGTTGGTGTTGTGCGTAGCTGATTGCGCGTGTGAGGACGTAGATTCCACACTTATGTGATTGTAAATGCGCCACTTATTCACCTCGCTTGTAAGCTGCAACTAAAATGGTGGTTATTCTGCGATGGAGATATTCCGACGTAATCATCAAGGGCACTCTCATCACTAGCGTTCAGCAACCTCAACCTACATCCTATGTTTTTAAAAAGGAAATAACTCTTGCTGCTGATCAGAGTTCATTATTTCTTTGTGCTAATAATATTCACTTTATTTTCAACCAAACTGATGAGGTAAGGTTGGAAGAAAAAACTGGAAAACCAGCTTGACTCACTTTTTCCTCCCCTTACAAAATAAATAAGATATATTGAAGGCTAGCAGGCAGCCCAGTGTGCACGCAATATGCACTAAACTACAAAAAAGGAAATCTGCTCATATAATACAGATATCTAGGATGTGCGATAAAACGAATAAACATAGAGCGGTACAACAGCTTACATAAATATGGTGTGTCTTTTATATTTCAGTTGTACTTTACTAAAAAAACATGAAGCGCGTCACTGTGTTCGCTCCATAGATTTGATTTATTAACTAGCTGGCCTTCATCAAAAATACCACTGCTATTCGTGTTTTTTACACAAACACGGTTTCTGGACTGTTTTAGGCTGTATCTTAAGCAGCATAATGGTGTAACCCCTGGTGAAGAAAAGCATGTAGTAGTTCGCAATCCAGCCTTGCAAAAGAACCAGGAAGACTGGTGACTGAGCCAAAATATTTCGCCTACCTTTCGGAGATCACAGACATGTGAAGGAAGTGCAGCCACAAAAACAATTTATCCGCATGCATAACTTTGTACAGTAACGATTTCTCCTAAAAACAAGCCGGCCAAATTAGAGACCCAAAGGCTGTGCATGTTGAAATTAACAAAATAAGGGTTAAAAAAATTAAACAGGTTATGAGGGCTCACTTATGCAACTGCGTGAACAGTTCATAAAAGTGCAAAATATTTTGTGCAGCGTTAGGTGCAATGTAGATGGACAAGTTTTTGGGCTGGAAAAAAGAGTTCTAAATGTAAATTCCTCACCCTTCGATTCATCTCAGCTGCTAAACTTAATACGTAGCTGTTGGCTCGTCCGTGTTGCTATTGCTCTCTAGTTCTCAGCAGCTGCTATAGGGTCCACATACGCCTAATCACTTCTCCCATCAGCTGGCGGTTCACTGTGATATGGAGAGCCGCAGGACTTCTTAAGGTGTTCTGCTAGATGTAATTATCTATACGACAATAAATTCCATTGATCTGTTTCCCTAGTACATAATATCAAACAACTAATGTGATAAAAATTGTCTTTTTTCACGAGGTAATAACAAAGCGTGCTTTTATGGGTAGGCTTTCTCGGCAATAATGGAGGACGTATATAAGATATGTGATAGCGTGTGACGCAAGGATTATTTTAGTAAATAGACTGCGTCAAATAATTCTGCCATTAATTTTGCATTTCTGATGATCACCTTGCACCGTAGAGCCCAGCCTATCATCAGGCTTTATCAACAAACGCTCATCTGCGATTCTGCCTTGTTTACGTGTATTATCAAATCTCTAAAAAACAGTATGAGTTTAAACACCCGTAATGACGACTTAATATAGAACTCGAAGGCTGCCCCGATCATTTTATGGAAGAATCAATTTTCCGGCGTTCATGACGAATGACATTAGAAAATAAGGTGAAAAAAAAACGTAAACGCAGGGAGGTACCTTTCGCTGATTAGCACGAGGTTTACACGATTAACATAATCGCTAACAGCCGTGGAAAGTTTAATAAAGTAAATGAGTGTCATTGGCAAATAATTAGCAACTGAAGCAGATATGAGCATAAATCATTACCACTCATAGAAGTGTGAGTGCTTGCTGAGCATGCATTATGTAAATAAGGAGGCGTTGCTCTAATAAATCAGTTGCTAGTCTACGCTCGGGCTATCTATATCTTTTCTATTTGTCCTGTGCGTAGTTTTATGTCTCCAAAACAATGTGTCGCGTAGCTTTAATGTAGCAAAGCGAGTACGTCGCTCGGCTGCTAAAGGACACAAAAACGGGTTAGTCTGCAGGTTCTAAACTGCCACGAGCTGAAGGCGTCCGCTTTCTTCCTGGCGACATTTTTCCCTTGTACCTGAATTTCTTAGAAACTACATGTAAAAATGCTCATAATATTTATTTCCAAAGACCGTCAAATTTCTTCGCTCCGCTGTGCGCCACGTTTTGAACAGCGCAACTTATTTGTGAATAGAAATGATAAAAGAGAAAGTTTCATATTGAATGCAAAAGCTCAGTAAATACAGAAGGATGGCACTCTGAAAAATATTGATCAGGAAGTCAAGGAAAGGTTCTGTATGGCTTTTTGTGATCTCTTATTGAATAAATCGGGGACACAGATGCCATATCATTAGTAGCCCTATTGCGGGAATAGCCATCGGCATGGGCCACAATGACGCCAACGTTCATCAGAATGCCTCTGGCATTGCTAGGTCAGTTACATGCATTGCAGGCTCGAAGGTTGTACGTCTGCGTGTGTGTCTGTACAATCCTATTAAATTTTAGCCTGACCATTAAATTCTTTTGCGTTCAGCGCCCTCATAATATTTTGCAAAATGCACAGTCGCAGCTGTCACTATAAAACCTAAACAGAAGTTAAATATGTTGCTGCAAATGCTTAGAAGTATGGTCTGAATGATGTTTACGCAAGGACCATCGATTTCTGCAGATCTATTACAAAGTTTATACATCTTCACCCTCTAGATAATTCAGCTCGTTTTTACAAACATTGACCGCCAGAGGTGGGTTTGGAGGTTTCGCGTTCCACTTTCGCTCTGAATTTTGCAAGTTCGATTGCAGTGGCGGTGGACGTGCTGCAGCAGAGGCGGCGTGCTGGAACGCGCTGTGCATTGTTCACTGCAAGCGAAATAAACACAGCAATGTGTTCATAATTACCCTGGATCTCTCGATTATTGAGCTGTCCGTGGCTGCTGTCATTTTTGGTTTAAATTGATTGCAATTTCTTGTTTTATAGCCTCGAGACATTTCAGTTGTTTCACTTTCAACAGACCTTCATGGTACCAACGTTCTTGATGATGCGAGTGTAGTTGCTTCGGAAGAACGCGCCCTTTATTTAAGAAAGTGGGTTTCGAGTTTCTGGTTCGGTCTTATTGTTTTCTTAATGGAGTACAAAGGAACTCATCAGGCATTAAATACTTTGTGTGTTTTAGCAACAGCCTTAAACCAGATTTTCGCTTGACATTTCACGTTATGCTTTCTTTTTTTTTTTCAAAATCAAAGGTTTTTATTTTGTGAACTGGTAATGGTGTAAGCACAGAAGCGAAAAGTCAACGGCAAGTATGATGTGTGTTTTGACGGTCATTGCGACCACTCATTGAGAGTGCACAGTGAGTTTCAACTTGAAACACAGTGCAACCTGAGCAGTTCAACATAGAAAAATTATTAGCAACGATCACTACATGGGCATTACTTTTACGGCTGAATGATTTTGGAAGACGTATATAACAACGTATTTTAAAACAGGTTAATGAATGCTACATGCCCTTACATTACTACTGTACAGGAAGGTGGCCTGAAATGATTGAATTCAAAACTAAGCATTAAATTGATCATTTGACAGGAATGTGCGTTTACATTTCTTTTCACACATGCTATGTTTACAAAGTAATCACTCGAAAGGAGACAGTTGGACCCCTCCGCATAAGAAGAAAATCAGATGTCAATTTCAACTTATGTTAGACTGGCTGCCAAAACTGCCAAAATTTCTACCTCATCCCAGTCGAAAAAAACTACAGAACTGTGTCAAAAATATGACAAAATATTCTGTAGTTCTGTCGTAAACATCAGATTTTTCTGTAGTTCTGTAGTACTTCTCTGTCGTAGTGTAGTTTTTCTGTAGTATATTTTTGTTGTCTGTAGTTCTGTAGCACTTTTCTGTTGTAACTACAGATATTTCTGATGTTTCGACAGAATTTTCTGTTGTCACAACAGGTTTCCCGTCAAAAACCGAACAGAAATTCTGTCGTTAAATAAAAAAATGTTCTGTAGTTTTCCGACTGCGATGTTAAACTATAAACGTAGTATTCAGTTAATAACACGATCAGTAACAAATTAAAAATATTTAAATGTGAATTTGTAGCCTATAATTAGGCAAGAACATGTAGAAAAGCATAGCATTCAAGTTATTAAAAATTAGTAATATATTTGTTTCCTTCTGGACCTTAAAGTTTAGCTTTGAAATACCAAGTAAGGAGACGCAGCCTTAGGTACTTACACATGACACCACTGAGAGAAAAATAGATACAGAAATGTCTAATATGAATCTAGCTATACACCATCAAATAGACGATATTCAAGCAGCATAATAATAGGCAATAAGGGCATGTTACAAAAAAAGCTACAGCAATCCTGTTTGTCACAATTAAAAATGAAAAAGTGCACGATTGATGAAGACATCATGGCATGGGCTATATTGAAGCAAAATAATCAAAGGGAACAGTTCCCCACTTGCCATTTCCCCTGAAATCACTTCCCCTCAGCCCGCAGCTTTGTGCTTAATTATGGCCCTGGACGCAGACTGTACGCTGCCTTTAAAAAAATTACCCCCCAAACTGCATTTCGAAACCGAAAGTTCCTCTAGGAAGCGGCAGTAAAAAAGAAAAGCCAGAAAAGTCACTGATAGGTCAATCCGGTCAGATTCGTAGTCACCAGCGGCGGAAAGTTGCGATGGCGCCATGTTGCCTTTGTTTGTCGTCTGGTGTGATTGTGAGCGCTATTTTCTTATGTTGTGCTGCTTTTTTTTTGTGGCTCTGAATGGGCCCTCAGAATTGATATGTGACATGTGCACTTTGATAGACGTTCTGAAATAGGTAATGTAGTGGTAAATTGGTTCAGTGTCGTACATCGATTGCATCGCGCCGTGGCAACGCCGGCTTCAACACGGAAAAAGGAAATTGACTGGTGTGATAGTTTGAAAATGTGAATACGCTGCTTTAAATTACTTTTGTTTAATTTTGCGATTCAATGAAGTACGCGTTGTTATTGCTGTTGCGTGTGGGCTCAAAATTTCTTCGTAATGCAAGCAACTCGACACAGCCTGTTTTATTGTGAGGGCGAGGCAATCACTATTGGAAACAAGAAGCGTGAACGTTTGGGCGAGTTTGTGAGACACACATGACATTAACGGCGCGGCAGAAAGATTTGGCGCTTGTCCGTGTGTGTTTCCTGTCTTCTTCTGTTCCTGCAGCGCCGTTCAAGTCAACTCTTCAAAAGCCGTCGCTTTTCATATGTACACTCGTCCCTACCGCAAAACCGTTGTATGATATAAGTAAAATGTTATGGTGTATATTTCTAGATGTAGTTGTAGCTAGTGTGTATTGGATGTGATCAGTTCGTCGATCGACAGTGGGTGCGCATTAATACGATGAGTACAACCAGCGCGCTAAAAGTAGGTTGCTACGGTGACGCATATTTCACAGTGGTCGCTGCATTTAGTTTTAGTGCGTGTGCGTGTACAAAAAAAAATGTAAAACATGGCTGACGCCAAGGTACAAACTCATGTAGTACTACTGTAGTAGAATGAAGATTAGAAAGAATTATTTGAGTGACCGCACGCAGTAAAATGCACATGTCAAGAGTAATTGCTTTCATTACTACATAGTCTTTTGTATTTTTGACGAATTATACGTATCTTAGTGCTGTTCACAACACACAGACAGAAATGAGCTTTCAGTGAGCAGTTGCATTATTTGGTACTTTGTGTCGTAGCTTTTCATGGAAGCGTTGAAATGATGCAATAGTAAACAGTTTCAAACCAGAAATGAAAAAATCATTTCACCTTCTATAATGTCATGACCGCTATGCTGCCAGCTAATTTGATTTTAAAAGCCTTTTTTTGTGCAGAGTTCATTGGTTGCCTTACACATTGTACACACATGTCTCATTATGCCAGCAGTGAAATTAGTTTTGTGCTATTGCTAATATTTCGGAAGAAAAAATTTGACCGACATAGTGGCAGGAGCTACTTTTCTCTGCATGCACTTTTTTGCAACTTTGAAATCACCTAGAATTGAGATATACATTCCCTGATTATAATATTTTATGTGCTCAGAGCAAAAAGAAGAAAGAGTGCAGAATGCCAAGCGTATTTCTGATGCTGTGAGAAAGTCACGCCTTAGAAAAAAAATTCAGAGGGGCCGCAAGTGTGAAAGGAGTCTATTGTAAATAATTTTTCACTGCGGCTATAAGACAAACCTACATAAGAATTGCAGAATAGACAACCGCTTAGATGGCAAAGTGTTTACACATATTTTTGTTTTCATATACGGAATGGCAACACATTAAACGCGGTCCCTAACTAGGCACATTCGGACATAGTAGTCTTCAGGCATTAAAGCAAAAGAAACCCCACTCCTAATTTTTCTTTAAATTTAAGGATCAAGTTTCTAGGAGGAGATGAAAATGATTATAAGAAAACATGGTGCATTTCCAGCAACGTTATCAAAGCTGAAACTTATTGTTCAAACATGCCATAATTGGAAAAATGTTTCCTGTGTTTTTATTTTCTGCGTAACAGACATATTCATACACCTTTTAAGGACCAATTTTCTTATACGTTCTCTACCTTTTTAAATAGGTGAGACTCACTCTCGTGGAGAAAAAAGTGTGATTCAAAATAGCTTCTTTTGAAACTTGTGGTATTTTTGAAATTTCTTCTACAAACCAGGCTTCGAGGTTTGCCTATCATTTAGATTGTAGAGCGCTTGTGCCACCTCCCAGTTCCTAATCTTCGGAGGCAAAGTAAAACCTTAACTGCCTTTTATGACCTCTTCATCTTTAGGGAAACCGGAAAGGTTCTCCAATACAAACGAGAAGCAAACCATGCAGGTTGGTTACTTTTGGCAAACACAGCACATTGCATTGAGGTTGAAGTCTAGTAATTTCTTAATTATGCTTTCAGCAGTCGTTTTAAAGTTGTTTGCCCGGAATCCTCGTGATTGTAGGTACTGCTTATATAGCTGCGCCGTCTTTCATTATTGGGACAGGAGTTATGTGCTCGGTCTTAATTGTCAATTTTTCACCCTCTTTATATACGCAGTTACCTGAACACTTCAGACTGGCCGATGCCTGGAGCCTACCTGCTACTTACCTACACCCCACAGCACGAACGAGGAACACACTAAATCGTCTACCGGGAAGCACACTGAAGTGCACTTCTGCAAGCCATCACTACATTCTATGACACGTTCAGGGATGTATAAGTACACAACCTAAGCACAGCTAAAAATGCTGGTATGAATGGACAGCTGCCTTGGTTTGGTTGCTTTATTTCTTTCTTTTAGATCTTTCTTCAAGTGTATAAAAGTCAGTGAATAAAAATCATTCCGAAGAAAATTTGTTTACATTGTTATGAATAGCAAAACCAAACCTCATACCACGTATGATGTCTCTGAAAGTTTTGACATTGAGTTTTCTCTGTGAATGTTACAGCATGTTTCTCCCACCAACTGGTAACTCTGATGGTTTGAAATGTACAGGTGCCAGGAAAACACTGTGGGTCATGCCTCATGTGTTTGAAGTTCCACATGTGAGTGCTTCAGCGGCATGTAGTGAAGAATGCGTAAGGTTCCTTCTAAGATTAGTTAGGTAAAATGTTGCCAATGTCTGTATAACTGAGTTGTGCTTTATATTACTACAGACGTAACTGCATTGTAGCATTTTGGTTTTCACAATTTCTTTCGTTTTTTGCTCCAGAAGAGTTGTTCTTTGCGACTTTTTACTTTGTTCAGTCAGTCTCGACAGCAATAAATTCCTTCCATGGTCGGTACTATTGCTAGCGAGACGTTGAGTGTCTGATATATTTTTGGAAGCAAACTTCACTACTCAAATCTTGGGAACACACCCAGCTCAGCATTGTCTGTGCAGAGATATGATGTTGAGTATCGGTTGACGTTGCAGTTAAGCAAAAATTCAGAGCAGTAACAAATGCTTGACAATGCTAGTGTGGTCACCTTTGTAGAATTTGATCCTGAAGAATGTATAATCGTCCTTATGCCTGCCCTCTTTTCCTCTACACTGACCACACATGGAAACAATCTGGAGGAAGGTACGGAATTCAATTTGATAAAAGAAATAAAAGGCCTTGCTCCCGCTCGAATTATAGGTAAAGCTGTTGTCAAGTCAACAGGGTTCAGTCCACACCAGTCAACATAATATACACCAAGGTGTCGCATCTAAATGTTATCTAGCTTTTAAAAAGCCTGAGTGTTGTAATCTACGGAAATCAGACACGTCATGAATTGTAAGCTTAATTTGAAGTTTTTTTTTCATCTTCCAACTTTTGGAAATTAATAAACCTCATTAGTTAACGTTTTAATTTGTGGTTTCAGCAACAATGTATGTAAAATAAATGTTTTGAGCGTCTTTAAAAACAGACAGTGTTTTCACCAAGGTGCCCTTTACGCAGTTTTATTTATTGCCATTAACAGAAAGGTACGATGCGACCAGCTGCTGGCTTGGTATCTCTTGCTCACTACACGAGCAAAGAGGCCATCAGGGAGAGTGCTCCACTGAAAAGCAATTTTGGTTTCCAATATCTTGGATTGGGCTGGAATTCCAACGTCCTGTCCTCCTGAATTGGCATAGCTGCATATTGCAGATATTTTATTGCATAATATAGATATTTTATTATTAAGGTCGGTGAATAAAGCCGGTTAACGTAAACAGCAGCTTGGTGCAGATATTGCAGTCGGCTGTTATATCAAGGCGATTATTTACACATTTGTTTAAAACAAACATCAAAGAGGTAATTGGTCCTTACTAACTATTGTAATCAATAAAATTAGAGGAATAGATCCAATACTACAGGCTATGCAACACTACTCTGAACAGCCTTCCTTTTTCGCCGCTTCCTCGAACGCCGTGCCACACAGTAAATAGAAGCAGACCCAGATGTCTAGGAGGCGTTAGTGCAGCAGGCATGAGCGGCGTTTCAAACTGATTTACAGGATAGACAAGGCGCAGTACCTGTCACAATTCTCCGCGGACACATGTACCACACTGTAAAGGAAGGAAGGAAAGTGGGAGTGAAAGAAGAGAGTGATAGAGGCACAATGGCACTATATTGGCTTTCGACTCATCGCACTTTAGTGGTCCAAAGTGCCCTCTAGAATTTTTTTGTTCTTTGCAAAGAGGGGGGGGGGAGGTTAGCAAGGTGTGCTGTTGGTTAACACAATTCAATACCCAGTCGTAAATCTTGTGGTGCCGGGCAGCTTTCAATAGTGCTCTTATGAGCATATGCCAAACAGAAATGAGAAAATGCTTACATTTGCTCTTTTTGAAGGGCGATCAGCTTCCTATCCATGAGCTGGAAATGAAGCTTGAATTATTTAAGTATTGTGAGTAGTAATACAACGCGATTTCGTTTGGGTTTTTCAGGGTACACGTGCAACCACTTCACGAATACGTCGCTTGATCTCAAAAACAGCCTGTCTTTTATGTTGTGCAGGGAAATAAAGTAAGTTGTTTCTTTGCATAGCATAGGAAACAGGCAGGCGAATGGCATCCGAACTGTGCGGCACGTTGTGAATAAAAAAAAGGACCAATTTGCCGGATTGCAATGTCTGTTTTTGGTTTCTGTAATTCAAAATGCCGGCACTAACACAGTTACATGTATATCAGCCACCCAGAGCACATCAAACACCAAAATGAAAGCCATTAGATGATCATTGGTTAATACTCATGAAGAACTCAGAAGGAATGCGCACATTCAATACCAACCAGAAACAATGTGGCAAATTTGTTTTAGACACAGTTCAGTTCAATCGTTCAGTCGTGTCCGACTCTTCGTGACCCTATGGAACATGTCAGGCCAAGCTTTCTGGTCTCTCACTATATTCCTAACATCCCATAACTTCATTTGCAGCGCGTCGAGGATGCCAACTAACCATCGCGTTCCCTGCCTACCCCTTCTCCGGCGACATTTAACCTTTCCCAAAATCAAATCTTTCTCCAGCGACTCCTCACTTCTCATCAGATGACCAATGTAGCTGAGCTTTCTCTTTAGAATTTGACCCTCCAATGAGCAGTCAGGGTTTATGGTCGACAATATCGACGGATTTGATCTCTTGGCAGTCCAAGGACCTCTCAAGAGTCTCCGCCAGCACCACAATTCAAACGCGTCAATTCTTCGGCGGTCAGCCTTCTTCACAGTCCAACTCTCGCATCCATACATTACAACTGGAAAGACCATAGAACGAGTTATACGGATCTTGGTTGGCAGACTAATGTATCTGCTCTTTACTAGACGGTCAAGGCTAACCATGGCTCTCTTTCCCAGAAGCAGGCGTTTCCTAATTTCTTGGCTGCAATCTCATTCCGGGGTAATCTTGGAGCCCAAGGAGAGAAAATCTCTCACAGCTTCCACTTCTTGTCCCTTGATGCTCCAGGACTTGATAGGGCAAGACGCCATGATCTTCGTCTTTCTAATGTTCAGTTTAAACACAAACTTTTCACCCTCTTCTTGTACGCGCATTAGAAGTCTCTAAAGTTCCACATCACTTTCTGCCATTAAAGTGGTATCATCCGCATATATAAGGTTGTTGATACGTTTTCCAGCAACATTCACTCCAGCTGAAGACTAGTCCAGACCGGCCTTCCTCATGATGCACTCTGCATATGGGTTAAATAGGCAGGGCGACAGTATGCAGCCTTGTCTCACTCCTTTTTAAATCGGAAACCAATCAGTAAGAGCATGCCTAGTTCTGACTGTGGACTCTTGCCCTCCATACAGGTTCCTGAGGAGACCGATGAGGTGAATTGGAACTACCATCTCTTGGAGAGCATGCCACAATCTGCTGTGATCTACGCAGTCAAACGCTTTCGCATAATCAATAAAGCAGAAGTAGATGGGTTTCTGGAACTCTCTTGCTTTTTCCATGATCCAGCGAAGGTTGGCAATCTGGTCTCTAGTTCCTCTGCCCTTGCGAAACACAGCTTGCACGTCTGGAAGCTCCCGAATGACATACTGCTGCAGCCTACCTTGGAGTATTTTCAAATCTCCTTGCTAGCATGCGAAATAAGCGCGATCGTGCAGTAGTTGGAACAATCTTTGGCACTGCCTCTCTTTGGAATGGGGATGTAAACAGACCTCCTCCAATCCTGTGGCCACTGCAGGGCTGTTCAAATGTTCTGACATATAGTATGCAGAATGTTAACAGCGTCATGGTTGAGGTTTTAAAAGCAACTCAGCTGGAGTGCCATCAATTCCGCTAGCTTTGTTCTTAGCAAGGCTGGCTAAAGACTAGTCAACTTCACTCTTCAGGATGCCCGGCTCGAGATCAGTAATCACAACCGTCTTATGTTTTGCACATCCGGGTCCTTCTTGTACAGTTTTTCTGTGTATTCCTGCCACCTCTTTTTTATCTCTGAGGTTTCATTGAGGTCCTTTCCTCATTTGTCCTTTATCACGCCCAGCTTAGCACAGAAGCTTCCTTTGATATCTTTGATTGTCTTATATAGAGCTCTTGTGTTCCTTAATTGGCTGTTGTCCTGAACGGCTTGGCACTGTAGGTTCAGGAAGCCATTCTTATCTCTCCTTGCTATTTTCTGATAATCTGCATTGAGAACTTTGTATCTTTCTCTTTCCCCCATACCTTTTTGCCATCCTCCTTTCTTCAGCTATTTGCAAAGCCTCTTCAGATAACCAGTTTGCTTTCTTTCATTCCTTTTGGTTTGGAACTACCTTAGTAGCAACTTCTTGTATTATATCACGAACATCAGTCCACATCTCTTTAGGCTCTCTGTCTTCTAGATCTAATTCTTGAACTCGATTCCTCACTTCCACAGCATATCCTGATGGAATTTGATCCAGATCATACATGAAAGGCCTTGTAGTTTTCTGCGTTTTCCTCAATCGAAGTTTAAATCTGGCAACAAGAAGCTGATGATCGGTGCCACAATCGGCGCCAGGCCTTGTTTTTACTGCTTGTATAGCGCTTCTCCATCTCTGCCGGCAAATAATATAATCGATCTGATTCCTGCACACACCGTCCGGTGAAGTCCATGTGTACAGGCGCCTCTTGTGCGGTTGAGAATGAGTATTCGCTATGGTCAGGTTGTTTTCTTGACAAATCTCTACTAGCCTCTGCCCAGCTTCATTTGGCTCACCAAGACCGAACTTGCCTGCAATTCCGGATATTTCTTCACTCCCCACCTTAGTATTCCATTCTCCTATGAGAAAAAGGACGTCTGCTGATAAGAGTGTGATCTAAAAGGCATTGCCGGTCCGCATAAAATCTCTCTTCAGCAGTAGTGGTTGGTGCATAGACTCTGGGTAACTGTTATGTTGAAAGGGTGACCTTGGATCCGAAGTGAAATCATTCAGTCGTTTTTGGGGTTGTACCCTAGTACTGCTTTGCATATTCTTCTGTATACTATGAGAGCGACCCCATTCCTTTTTTGGAATCGTGCCCACAATAAAAGACATAATGGTCGCCGGAATTAAATTCTCCCATTCCGGTCCACTTGAGCTCGCTGATACCCAAGGCATCAATGTTCAATCCGTCTATTTCTCCCTTGGCGACATCCAGTTTACGTTGCGTCATACATCTTACATTGCATGTTGCTATATGATATATCTCCTTGCAACATCGGACTTTCCGGTCGCTTCCCGACACATCCATAACTGAGCGTCCTTTTGGCTTTAGCCCAGCCGCTTCATTCGTCCTGAAGCTACTAGGAATCGCCCCTTGTTCGTCTCCAGTAACATGTGGGACGCCTTCCAACCTGAAGGGCTCATCTTCCAAGGCCATATCATTAATGCTATTGTGACACTCAGAACTGAAAAAAAAAAATCTTTTCAAACTCGCAAGATGCTCTTGTGCCTTTATCGTGAAAGAGCATCATACGTTCATCATACACATCCAAAAGCTTTATAAGGGTTAAACCACTGTGGCTATAATTCTGTGTTTTCAGGCTGGTAAGTTTAATTTTTCTTAGATATTTAAGGCTTAGAAGCTGCGATGTTTCTTCGCTACCAAAAACGGCATTGACATTCATTATGTCAAACATTTATCTGGACCGTTACAAGCTCCATCGAAGAACCTAGCTAATACTAGCGCGTAACTAACTTTATTCTAAAGGTAGAAGCGTCACGAGCGGGCTTAAGGAACGTATACCGAATCGCTGTACCCTCTACTTCAACCACTGCTCGCCCAACCTTACGATCAAGTGGACACGCTATGCATCTACCAGCCGCTTAGCTGGTCAACGCCAGAGAAGCCGCTAAAGTATTTTATAAAGTATGTCTCCTAGGAAGAAGTGTTCGATGACTTCACTTATTTCACAGCCATAGCTTGCAGAACATAGGAACTGAACTTCCGTGCTCTGTGCAAGAGATGAAAGGGCTTTTTGAAATACTGATTTACATTTGAGCCCTGTAATTCCTACGTGCGCACATGTAGTGGCAAAACGGTACCCGAATTCCAGATTGAGATACAGTGAAGGTAAATAGATGTTTAAAACCTGCGAAGCGCATTGCAGATGACCGACCAGATTGAGCCAAGGAACGTATTAGCGTGCAAAAGGTCTGAAAGGTAAGGCCGCTCCTTGACGTTAGGTTTCTGTGTGAACTTGAAGAGCTTGAGCATAACTATATTGAACAGATGAATGAGCAGAAAGTGGTATGTGCTTGTAGGGTCCCCATAAAACAGGTAGCGAAAAGTACGCAAAACACTTTCAGGAGTTTGTGTTGTGTAGCACTGATGACCTGGCGCGTTATTTTCAATTGTATCAGGGCAAAAGCGCAGGAATAGACCAGGCGTTCTCCTACCTTGAAGTAGGGGGCTGTATAGTAATGAGGCTTGTGGAGTCATTCCCACATCTCCGCTACCTCAAAAGGTATTCTTTGACAATCACTTCACGTGGGTGTTGCTTCTGAGCGCGGAAAATGTAGTGGAATCGTTGCCTCGAACAATCAGGAGAGAGAGGCTTCTCGGTTGTAAGCTGAAGGGTGAAAAATAAACGCGAAAGGAGAAGCATGGAAGCATCGATATCAAGGACAGCATTCTTGTGACGATGGCCTCAACACGCGTTTACACTGGGGTTGTGAGCAGATAAAGTAGCAATCGGGGCTGGTAGGTTGAATATTTGAAGAAATGTGAGCGCTACGACATAAACAATTACTCAGAAAATTGGAAAATTGACGTTCAGTGCGCGCATGTGCTGTGTACATCAGTTTTCCTGCTTCCTTGTGTGTTTGTTTATACCATAGCGCAGAGTTCTTCAATTGTGAGCAGATGAAGCGTTTTGAGATGGAATGCCCATAGGTTATACTGGAGTACAGTCGCAACGTGGAGATTTTATAATATCTCTTTCAAATTAGAGCAAAGAAAAAAAAACTTCGTGTAAGGGTAATATCATGCCTCACGCTTGCAAACTCGTTGTTTCATATTACAAGAAGCTTGTGCTGAAAGTCTTCTCTGGAAGAATACGATGAATATTCTTCAGTGTCAGACCGATACTGCTATCCGCCTGCCAGGTACCAAATAAAACTTTGGAGAAGAGAGGGCAGCCAATTGCGAAAAGTCTGAAAAAAATATCAAAAAGCTCCTCCCAACAGCGCAACCCGTCCTACAAAATCTGTTCATTTAGTTGCTAAAGCGCACTAATCTCAACACGTGGATGCACGATTCCCACACCACTGCAGGAAACCTGAGTGCAAGTTGAAATCGCAAGTTGGATACGGGAAAGGCGAAGTTTTCTAATACCTGTCCACCGACTGTTTTTATCAACTCACTCAAAGTAAGGAAGTACAGGCTGACCAAAAATGTTTTCCTTATCCCTAACGACGGCAGAAAATACTGTGTATGGCTCAACATATGTGATACTTCGTTACCTTGTGTTGACTTAGTTGTATTCAGTCACAGCATGTGTAGTCTTGAGCAAAAGTGATATCCAACACTCCGCCGGTGGCCGAGGTCAACAAAACTGCATCCTAACTTTATCTAGCAAAACCTATGATCGAGCGGTGCCTCATTTTATCCACATGCAAGTATCGATGTCGTTGTCTCTTACGCTGTCGCTATATGACATTTCGATGCAGCTTTCCAGAGCTCTGTCACTGACTGAGTGTCGTATACCACTTTTACTCACGACTGTACATATTTGAAGGCAACCTAATTTCTAAAATAATTACGGTATTAGGTTGTTTATAGATATTAGTGAAATAATCTTTACCAAGAGCATACACAGGCAGTCGCAAACTTTTCTCATGGCTATTTTCTAATTTGTGTCGCAAAGGGCTAGAGTATGCACGCACTCTGCTGAGATACCATATTATATGTTTTGTTTACATACGTCCCATCCACACCACATCCATACCCAGGCACCTGAGTAGTTCTCCACAGCCGAAATTGCTTTTATTGCTCAGAACGCATTATTGTCTGGGATAAATAAGTGGGAGCTTACCCACTACTAATAAAAATTGTACAAGGTTTCCACTATAGAAAGCCTGTTCTGGTTTTCGTGGAAGTTGCTGAAACAGGAGGCGAGATACTCGTTGGCAAGAAGATCCAAGACTTTATATATTTATTTGCACTGCAGGTTTGCAACTTCGGAAAGCTGTGAAAAATTGCGGCCAGCCAATCCAATTGGTTAGAGATACTGACTCCACGTTAAAACATTGCAGCTTGTAGGCTGTGGACTCAAAACTAGACGTTTAATAAACGTTCCCATCCTTCCGCTCTTCCGACACATAAAGGGACACCCACTTTTCCTAGGGAAGCGGGGGCCGTTGCCCGATACATTGAGGGCAGGAGAATTTTCTTAACAAGGAGCACCCTCCCATTTCTCATTTACTCTCGGTCACCCGTTGTTCGCTTGCTAAACGAGCTTGACCATGGAGGGAACCATATTTATCACTGAAAAAAAAAAAGGGAGGATAGACATGGGTATGGAAAAAAATACGAACAGTGAGTTGTGGAAGATGATTAGACGGGAAGCGAGGCAGCTAATTTTATATATGTCTTGGATTTTCATTCCGGACACAATGTCACGTGCTCCTTGAGCCTGCCTGAGTGAATTCTATACGACTCTGCTAGTCGATAAGAAGGCTCTTGTCGCGCGGATCCGTTTTCCTGCTCTTGGTCCTTCGTGTTGATCTGAGGTTTCACTTTCAGCTACGCTCAGCGATTATTTTATAGCGCAGAATTCACCGATGCCTGACTGTAACGTGCGCAATGAGTTCGTGAAAGAGAGATCTCTCGAAAGGAACGACGCAAGGCAGGTCGGCGCTGTGGAAAGTTTCGAACGGATTCTTTGTGCCTAATTTCAGCCGCACAAGCCACGGATCTTTTACAATTCGTAATATGTGTTTTTTCCGCTATGAAGCTAGGCTCAATTCAGTTAATAATGTTTCACTCGTTGCGTGCGCGACGCGCCTACTTCGCTGTCGATCTTTGAACCAGCCCCAGAAAACAACGTCGTCGGTTTCAACTGGAGTAGTATGCATGCCCGTGTATCTCAAAATTGTCAGGTTGGCAGGTGGAAATTATGTATTTCCAGTCGTTGGCGACACATGGGTGTGTATCCAGTGATCGAAAATATGCGTCGCTGGTATCTAATAACGATATACTGATTTACTAGCGGTGCCGCTTAATTTTCGAGTGTCACTGGGTTTCTATCGCAGCGTTGTCTGTCTTTGCTAGTCCGTATTCTTACGATGCGTTACATTGTTTATGCATGCATGGACACGTTAGCCCGTTGAACAGATGAGCAGGATAATATGGGCAGCCATTCTGTGGAAGAAAACGTCTGCCCTTGAACTGAAAATATCTAATGGGTAATGTATGCCCCAAAGGGAACATAAATAAAAATTGCATTTGACAAATCGTTCTCAAATAACAATTATTTCTATGGAGATGATTTGTTCGCTTTCATGCTGGACCGATTTTAGACAGCAGCGCGTATAAAACTTGGCACCTTCTGCACAGGCAGGACGTACATAATCAGCTGTTGTACCCAGCCACACCGGGATGAGGCGCCGACGTGGCAGCCAGGCGCTTACATCTTGTTCTTCTTCAGGTTTGTTACTCATACCTTTCTGTTAATGGCAAACCGTTTAGGAAGTCGACGTCAGATCCCGACTTTGCTGTGTGCATGTTTTTACGCCTTCTGTACGATGTGTCCTCGAGCTGTTCAGGATACATAGGTTTGCTTCAAAGAAAGCTTTTGCCTGCGGAAGATGTAGAGCAAAACTCTGGGCCTCTGTCTGCTGAGCAGGAAAAGCGGATGTTCGATACTATTATGACAATACCCGTGATACAACAGCAACAGACCGAAATATTGGACGAACTACATCCCATTCGGCTTGAGCAAAAGAATCTCGAAGAAAAACTAACAAAACTCGCAGAAAAAGTCAAGAGCGTTAAAGATAATGTGTCACTGGTGCTCCCGCTAAAGCCTGAAGTAGAAAGATTATCTCAAAGTTTCCAGACACTTGCTGTCGCGTGCACGGCCTTACATTCATAGCACGATGACTTCGAGAACCAATCACGAAGAAACAACTTAATATTCTACGGCATCCATGACAAAGAAACCGAATCGTGGGAGCAGTCTGAGACTAAAATTATCTCTTATTTGCGCTGAAAAGTTAAAACTCTCCGTTGACGCCGCTGCTATTGAAAGAGCGCACAGACTAGGAAGATATGCGCCCGACAAGCACAGACCCTGATTGTTAAATTCTTGTCCTTTAAATAGAAGAATCGTCTTCTTTCGAATGCTGCCAGACTAAAAGATACTGACTGGGCGATAAGCGAGGACTGTTCGGCCAAAGTACGGCAACAAAGAAGAAAACTCATGCAGTTTGCTGAGGCACGTGGCGGAAAGTTGAAACTGCGGTTTAATAAGCTAAACCTGGACAACAAAACCTATATGTGCAACATTCAAACAGACGATATAACTGGTGTAAACCAATAGCCATCACCGAGGCTTTTAGCTAGCCCACAAACTGCTATTAAAAATGAAATTGTCTGTATTGTTGTTAATTGTCGCAGTCTAAAAAACAAAACTGACCAACTCCTCTCACTGTACAAATGACGAACGCACATCTGGTAATTAAAACCGAGTCATGGCTGGAGAGCAACATATGCGATGGTGAAATATTTCCTCCATCCTATACCACGTATAGGAAGGATCGTAATGTACGCATTGGTGGTGTGTTCATCCTCGTTCATTGCAGTTTTAGAAGCGTGTCTGTTAACTTAGAAAACGATTCCTGTGAAGCTTTCTGGTGCAGGGTACGGCTAGGCGATGGTACTTCTTTCACAATTGGCTCTTTTTATAGGACGCCCGGTTCAACCTTCGCGCAGCCATTTTTATAACTTAGAAACACATTATTAGCCTTAGACGCAACACATATTATCCTTGCCGGTGATTTTATTATGCCCAGTATAGAATGGTCTTCTTTTAAACCAGTAATTCGCACTGCATCCCTCTTGTATACCGCTTTCCATGAAGTAATTGGTGCTCACTCATCATTCCAGTTTGTTCAAACCCCTACCAGAATCGGCCTTACCAGTGCTAATGTACTAGACTTGTTTTTATGCAATCACCCTAGCCTAGTCTCGTCGGTCATAACGCTGCCAGGCATAAGCGACCATGATGTAGTTTTAGCAAAAGTATCCTGTAATGCTATGAAGACCCACCACACTCAACCACGCAAAGTGTATTTTTATTAAAAAGGGGATTATGCTTCGCTATCACGGGAACTCACCGCATTTTTTCCTGAGTTTCTTTCACATCGGCCATCTCTGAATATTGATTCCTTCTTGAACTTGTTTAAAACTAAAATTTTGTCACTGACGCAGACTTTAATCCCATCGCGCTTAATTTCAGCCAAGCGTCGTGATGATATGCATTGGATGAAAAGACAGTTGCGGGCAACGATCAACCGTCGGAAACGGCTGTTTCGCAGATATTGTGATACGCCCGCCCTAACTTTGTACTCCGAGATGAAAAAGCAAACTAAGAACTTATCGAAAGAAATCCGTAAAGCAAAAAGGGCATACTTCAGCACACTAGGCCACCAACTAAAGACAAACCCAAAGGCAGTCTGGAAATATGTTAAAAATGAGAGAAACAGCAGGGTCTGTGCGCCTGATATGCTAGACGAAATTGATTTTGGAAGGGATTCAAAAGGTAAAGCGAGAAGTTTCAATCTTTATTTCCAATCGGTGTTTTCCGATCCCATTAATATACATACTGATTTTCAATCTTACAGCCCCCTGACCAGAATGAATGACGTAGAAATGTCTGAACGGGGGATCATGCTTTTATCACAGAAAATTAAAGTTACATCAGCACCAGGGCCTGACAACATTTGGAATTACGTTTTAAGAAATTGTGCGGCTTCAGTTGCCCCGTATCTAGTTGCATTATTTCAGAAATCGTTAGAGAATTCTTCTTTACCCCTTGACTGGAGAAGTGCCAATGTCGTTCCGATTCACAAGAGTGGTGATAAAACTAAAGCATGTAACTATAGGCCCATATCGCTGACGAGCGTGTCGTGCAAAACACTGGAACATGTCATTTATACTGAGTTAATTAACCATCTACAAAACAATAGTTTTTTTCTGTTCGACACAACTTGAATTTAGGCCCGGCTTCTCATGCGAAACACAGCTCGTGTAATTCACACATGACATTTCTGTTTCCTTAAGCTCTGCCGGTCACATAGATTGTATATTTTTAGATTTTCGAAAAGCGTTCGATTTAGTTGCTTACAACCCATTGCTAGAGAAGCTTTCAGAATTGAATATTCCTACCTCACTCTTATCCTGGATTGAAGCGTATCTTGCGAAAAGGAAACAGCGCGTGGTTGTCGACGGTGTCAGCTCGGAAAGTGTGGGTGTAGCTTCAGGTGTCCCGCAGGGGTCGGCTTTGCGCCCTCTACTTTTTCTCATTTTTATAAATGACCACACCAGTAACATTTCAAGCATAATCAGACTTTATTCTTATGACTGTTGTATCTACCGCAACATTTCTTCTGAAGCAGATGCAATTTCACTACAGCATGACCTCAACTCTTCATTCTCTTGGTGCAACAACTGGAATATGGCGCTAAATATCTCCAAATGTAATCTAGTCCGGTTTACAAAACGGAAACTATTCCTCCAAACAGACTATTTCCTTGGTAGCACTGAATTATCCACAGTTTCAACTTATAAGAACTTGGGAGTCTTTTTTTCTACTGACCTATCATGGAATACACACGTAAACTACATATCTGCTAAAGCCAGCCGCACATTACACTTTCTCAGACGTAACTTTAAGGACGCTCCCCTTACGCTGAAGGAGACATTATAAATGTCTACTGTACGTCCGATACTTGAGTATGCTTGCGCGGTTTGGGACCCGCATACAAAACTGAATATTGAGGAGCTGGAGCGCGTCCACAAATGGGCTGCTAGGTTTGTGTCTGCCGATTACAATTTCCAAAAACGTTCTTCTGGTTTGCGCGAGAAGTTGGGATGGCCGTTACTTAAAAACAGGCGCAAATATTTGAGACTATTTTTCTTTTATAATGTGACTAATTATAAAATTGAAATTCCAAAAGAGAAATACCTTAATGAACCCAGCTACATATCCGCCCGCACTGACCACCCACTTAAGGTGCGCGAGTACAATTGCCGTATAAACGCATTCAAATATAGTTTTTTCCCACGAACAGTGCATGACTGGAACTGTCTCCTTTCGCAGGTCGCTACCGCTCCTCCTACATCGTTTCTGACCGATTTGCAAAGCCACCTGTCAATGTAAGTGCAATGATTCTTGTCCGAGTGCATTATGTTGCTTTTTTTTTATTTTTCCAAAGTTGATTATTCCTAAAGCTTTATTCCTTAAGCAGTGCTGTATTTTAAGGTATATATTTTTGCGTGTGTGCGTGTGTGTGTGTTTAGGGTATGTTTGTCTTTCTACAATGGTTTTTATTTTTGTTTGTTTGTTTTTGCTGCCATAGTGCATGGGTTTTTTGTACTTTCTGTGTAGACCGCATCATTCGCCTAATTTATTGTGTACTAGATGTTTGTTCTTATTTATGATGTTTCCCCCCTACAATAATGCCCCAGTGAGGGCGCTGTAGGTACTGTGTATAAGTAAATAAATATAAATCGCACGTCATCAGAATTAAGCACCGTGCACAAATCCAGTCCCTAGCGATACGGCTTGCCGTTGTACGTTTCTATGCTGCATTCTTTTTCTCGTTGGCCCCAATCGATTTCGATCGGGGTTCTGGCGTTGCTGCTTATAAGCAAGTACAGACTGATTCGATCCGAAAAGACGCACGCTTAGCGTCGCTGCTGTGTGCTTCCACGAATCGTGCTATGCGTACTTGGGAACGGCTTTTGGCACCAGCACCACGTACTAAAGCCGGAACCATAAAAAATGTGCTTTAAATGAAGCGAACCAACGTTACAACCGCGTAACGTTTACTTACAATCTGCAACGCTACACATTACGTCCCTCCGAGAAATCCGTCCGACCGCCGACTGTGCCAAACGGCAGCGGCCCATTGATGACACACATAATATATGTGGAGATGAGCAATTTCCTTCTACCAACTTACTATTTTATCTGAAGCCGCTGCTGCCATGCCGCAATATGTGGTTATAAGCATACAGAAAACTAGGATGTGTTCACCTGTTATTTTGTGAAAGAATGCGTGTGTTGGGGGTCGAGGTAGCGCTCCTAACACAGCGCTATCTAAACGCCCATTAATGACTTGGCCCCACAGTTCCAATGTGAAGGTGGCGAGCGTTAGGACATCTTATGTTTCTCGTTTTGAGCTGGACGCGTTTAGACCGGAGTTTGGACCGAGCCGACAAAGCACTGCAGCAGTCACTCAGTGAACAAGCACAAATGCATCTCTCTTCCTTCCTTTCGATGCAGACTCGAACTACTTTTGCCGTCTGCGCAAAAATGTCGCCTGTCATCTCATCATCGCAAGGTGCTCGCTCCTGCTCACGACCATTCATTCTCGTTAATCATATGCATCCTTTTCTGAGTAGTAGTGAAGGATACTGACATCTGCCTTAATCAACACCTCATATAATTTTTGTGGGCAAAATGTCTGCCATAAATTGCATGCCTCAAGATTGCTCCTTCCTATTCACCTCACTTCCTTTACTCTGACGGGATAGTACCTATTTTACGGAGCATTTATGTCACAAAAGGCAATAGACTAAACAGAAAATACAAAAAAAATCACGTTTCATGATGGTTTAGTTGTGTGTTCCCATTCTACCTCATGTCCTGTAATATTGTTTGCACGGCCACTCTGTGACTCATCATGCCTTGAGTTTCACTGTATTTGATAAACACGTTCGCCAGCGAATATTGTTATGTAGGACAGGCATTCATCTCCGGAATCTTCAGCGTCTGATGTTCAAGGACGAGGACGAAAATCGCTTAGCACTCTCTCCGACGCTCGTTCGTGTGCTGGAAAAAGTTACGACTGATCGCCGAACGTTCTGCTCATTGTTCGCAGTATAGTGTCCTGTGTAGCTTTCGTATTACAAATGGCGAAGGTGCGGACGAAAGACAAATTCGCATACAAATGGTTGGCTGAGCGTTTCAACCGAACCCTCGGCGACATGCTGGCAATGCATAGTACTTCCGACCACTGCAACTGGAACCGCGCGCTCTCCCATTCATCACCTACGCATATAACCTTGCCATTCAAGAAATCGCCGAATTATTTCCATACTTACTCCAGTACTGGCGTGAGCCTTCTTGTACAGTAGACACAATTCTTCCATACCGAGCGGATGCTTCCGAACTGACAGTTTCCTAACCCGCAACTTATGCTCAAGAGTTCCGTCAGCTTGCCCGGTCCTTTACTTCTCACGCCAAGTAGCAGCTGAAAACCTCTCGTGATCCACAATCTGCAGTTTATCCTGCTTACTGTCCAACTCTTTGATCTGGCTTTGGGTACCTTCCTCCAGTCGTAGTCTTTCATCAAAACTTCTCAGTAAGTACATAGACCCTACTGCATTCTCAAGCAACAATCCGCGGTCAACTATCTCATCGAACCCTTCACGATGTCCACCGACCACTCTTACCGCAACTGCGAAATAGTGTACAGTGGCGGCATGAAACAGTACTACGATCGCGCCAACGTTACATCGCCATAAGCCACCAGGATGGCTATTTTCTGCCCGGCAAAAGTTAGGACTGCCATTCGGCTCCGGGATCTTCAACGCCTGACGCTCAACGAAGACGACAACTGCACAACGCTCGCTCCGGCGCTCATGCATGTGCTACTCAGTGCCGCACGTTTTACTGATTGTTTACAGCGTAGCGTCTTGTGCAAGGTGTTTTATCAATGTTATGCAACTTGTCGTCAGTTTGTAAGAGCTCCTGATAAATATTAGACTCGTTCAAATCACTCATCAAGGGAAAAGTCTGGAATAGCTGTGATGAAATATATCTGCACTAAAGTAAACCATCTGTCATCTCCTTCAGTGCTTTGAGATAATCTGACTCGCTTTTTGCAGATGATATAGGAATAGTGTGGTTGTCACTTATATTTTTCATGTGGGAATGTGTTAGTATTTGCTTATCTTTTCCTTGTGAAATTTTCAGCCTCTTAACCAAAAAACATCTTCATTCATCAGCTTCTTTTTTATTCGAAGACTTGCCATACGGCATGGAATGGCATTGTCTTAAACTTACAGTAAGTCAAGTAGTCAATTAATTTCAAGAAACCTGAGCAAGCTCCAGCTCTTAAATTTGTCCATTAGCCACAATTCCAGGTTTTCCTCCCTTCTAGCCGACAGTCCAACCTCTTGCAGTCGTCGTGTTCTTGATGGCTGTAACCCTAGGCATGTTCGTAAACGGTGGCTCAATTCCACCTCAGCGGCCGGCCTCGGACACTTGGGACGTGTTAGACATTTCTCTAGACTTCATGTGAGCCCCATCAGTATGTCACCAACGGCGTAAGGGCTACCTCAGCCCGTGTCCTGACAAGGGGCACCTCTTTCATTCTCGTCAGAGCACGTGCACTTTTCCATGCAACAGACGCCAAGAGTGGGAGAGCGAAGCGGGGATCAAATGGGAGACTTGTGGGTGAGCCACTTATTTTAGGGGCTTGGTGTGTAAGGCGGTCATTTTTATGATGAATGTTTTTGACGTCTTCCTGTATCTATAGTATCTGAACGCGTTTTGTTATTTTTTTAATTAGAGCATGTATCTCCTTAGTAAAGCTTACGGTTTTTGTAACTCTGAAGCTTTTTATACGACGCTAGAGATTCAGTGCAAATGTGAGCTTCGCTTATAGACGGTATAATATTTTTAGCCTCCATCACATCGGGGATAGCATGCAGCTCCATTACAAGTCCGTCCGGGTAATTCCTTACGTACTCTCGACGTGTGAATAGCTCGGCATATGTGGCTCTGGTAGTTGCAGCTCTTCCACCTTTTTGAATGACTAATGTGCCTGTATAATGTATACATATGTTCCGGGGCTTAGCAGTGGACGGGTTGTTGACTTTGTTTTATGAAGGGGATTAATAGTCTTGTTAGTCGTCATTGTTGTGTTTGCCAAGGTAAGAGGTTCTATTATTTTCGCTGTCTGTGGTGTCACGTCATCGTATATGGGTGCAACAAACGCAACATACTTCCTCTTTATATTCTGTTTGTTTCTTCTCTCGATAGAATAATTCCCCAAAATGTTCAATTGTGCATAATGTTATTTTTAAAAACTGTGTTAAAAGCCTTACGATAATTCACTGCAACTCAGCTGTTCCCTCGTTAGATCTAAGGTATATTCTCACTGTGCCATTGGGGCTCGGTCATAAATAGGGTCCTCAAACACTTTGCCTCAAAGAAGCCCAGTAGCCCTCGATACTTTCCAAGGCCTTCCCCCTCCCGACACCTTCGTCACCCTCAGGCGATGTTGATGTTGCTTGTGCATGGGGTTGCATTATCTGCCCTTCTTTTTTAGTCTTTTCGTTTAGTTTAAAAAGCATTTGTCTCCTTGCATTTGGAAATCAGCTTTTTTTAAAGGGACACTGAGGACAACTTTCATGATAGCAGAACCAGATAGTACGACATTTCGCGACATGGCTGTAACTTGTCCGGCAGCAAAAGTTGCATTTATTTATCAGATATTGCGATAAAAAGTTGAGCAGATTTTTTTTTTACCTGCTGGTTGAGTTCAAACACTTCAACTCAACTACGCAGTAGGATAAAATGACGCCGTCTATGACGTAATACTGACTCTGTGGCTGCTGGCCCTCGGCGAGCAGTATAGTAGCAGCAGTCAAAATGAAAGCAAGAAAGCTACTGCTGGCCTTTGCGTTGTGCCATCGTCAACCTAGTTTCTCTTGCACCAGTCATGGATCCAGTTTCTAAATCCGACAACGATCGAAGTTCTCTAAACGACCGCTGGACTGCACTTCAGCGTCCTCAACCCCACAGGTCACACATTAAATTTTTCGGCCTGACGTGGCGCAGTTGCGCAAAGAAACATTATCTTCCGAACAGCACTATGCCGTTTCAGTTGCACGCGAAAACAAAACTATGCGAGCACGCCTGCTCCGGAACACCGCCGAAAGCAAGAACAAGGCCGCCTGTGGCGCCGCCAAGTATATTTACCCTTGCCTTGTCCCATTTAGGTTGCCTTTTCGCCGTTGTCTCCACGTGATAAAAGTATGGTAATATATCGGAGACAAAACATACTACGCGATTTAAACATGCAGCGCAATTAAAATTTGTCAGCCTACGAGATTTATTGTCACGTGACTTGCATTTCCTAGCTGCGTAATTCCGTTTTCTGAACGGTAGGATATCGCAACTGCTTTCTCCTCACTGGTTGCCTCTCGGCAGGCTAAACGGCGATTGTTATCGAGAGGTATCTCTGAACGCAACCTAAAGGGGACATACACTGATTGAAGGCAGGAAATGATTACCGTGAAGGTAATTGAATAGTGCTATTATTGTCATGCCGTCCTCTCGTGGCTCCGGTTTGGCCGGTTTTGGGACTATTAAAAATTAAAAACATCACATAATGCAACATAAAGTGAAACACCCCCCAGGAAAGATCTCTGTAGCTTATTTTAACGTTGCTATTTAAAAACAAGTCAGAAAAGGTTGGGACTTGCAAGATCCGAACAGGTGTTTCATTTACCCAGTACTGAGGTGAGTAGGGTCAATCCATTGGGCCACTGGAGCACTTTTTTTCCGGCATGGTATTTATTACACGTGGTTATGTGCCGAAATTGTTATGTGCACAGACTATTTACAAGGCACTCATCCGTTGCTGAGCTGCACAGCAGAAAACACGACTAAAAGGCGGGCAAAGATAAACACCGTGTCAACAGCGGGAACCAATCAGTTTGAAAGTCATTTTTATCCTAAATATCGTTCAGTACCAGCGTCATTCTGCTGAACTTTAGTCTAGGTGGAACAACCGGTTCAGCGTTGCGATCCGACATGCGTGTCTTCCACAAGCTATGAAGCCCAATAAGGAAAAACATGTGATATGGCTCGTAATCAGATTGCGTAACAGCAAAATACCACACACTTTACGAATTTAGAACAAAGTCTTTCTTTAGAGTTGTTTGTAGCACGTCCCACAAGAGAATTGCGTATTTGCAATAATGAAACGATGCTCAATTATTTCAGGCGCATCACACAGACATGTGCCTTTGGTCTTAAAGGGACATAACTGAAGTGGGCTTGCATCGGTAGAACATCAATTCCTGATTTCAAAAAATCCACTCTTACTGAAAACAGAGCTGTTATAAGGTAGTAAAGAGGCAGAACAGAAATACAGGTATCGACGCCACAGCCGAAGCTCGCAACTACAAATCACGTGACGCGCTAGGGATCACGGAGGCTGACAAATGCGAATTACGTTGCCCGTTTGAATGCGGTCGTAGGTTTTGTCTCGAATATAATAACACGCTTTTATCATACGTAAATGACGGCGAAAAGACAACGTAAACGTTGCAAGGCAAATACAAAAATATACTTGCAGGCGCCACAGGCGCCCACTTCAGTTTTGGTTATGTTTCGGCTCAGGCATTTCCTGCGCACTCGGATAGTTTGTTTGGACCTGCAGCGCCTGAATTACGAGGTTGGAGCAGCAGATGCGCCTGGCTCGTTCCCATTTGAGCATTCGGAGGCGCGAGCGAGCGAAATCCTCTGCCGCCGACACGCTCCTTCGTTCACATTTCTGCGCCAACATACACACTAAACAATTTCTCACCCTTAAGGGTGGAAACTGGCTTGTCCCCAGACGCTCACCCTTTCTTGCCTAAAGGGTGCAACCAATAGGGTGCAAAGAATAGGGTACAGATACCGCACCCTTAAAGAAGGGTGCCCAGCTTAAAATTTTATAGGGTGCGATGGTTGCACCCTTGTCTAAGGGTGCAGTTTTTCCTTCGCACCCTAACCAAATGGGTGCTAAAAGGGTGCTCCACATAGATTCAATCTGAAGTAGAAGCCTGGGTTGATGCGTGGCCGGAAATGTGTACACAAATATAGAATTCTGTTGGCCCATATTCTTAGTTTGCATTGTTTTCGCCCTAAACTTATTTGTAAAAACACAAAAACTGCTCGTCTATGCTGACTGGCAACCGAACACACATCTCTGCAATGCTTTATCCAGTGCAGGAGAAAGTGAAAATGACATTTCGGACAGGTCAGGATGCATTAAAGCTTTGAATATCAGTTTTCATGCACCCGTGATCTGTCCGAAGTGTCATTTTCACTTTTCCCTGCACTGGTTAAAGAATTGCAGAGAAGTCTGCTCGGTTGCTAGTCAGCATTGACGAGGAGTTCCTGTGGTTCTATCAATGAGTTGAGAGCAAAAACAATGCAACTAAAAATATGTGGCCACAGAATTCAATATTTGTGTATGCATTTCTTGCCACACAATCCCAGGCTTCTGCTTCAGGGCGAGTCTATGAAGAGCATCCTATAAGCATCTAACAAATACTTTCCATGTTTAGGTATATGTAATTTCAATGAGGCACAATGACGTGTATACAGCTCAATTTGAAGGTCTATCTGTGCATGTCATGGAGATGCTTGGCAACTGTTCAGACAACCATGCTGAACAAAAACATACCAAAAATAGGGCATGGCGATTCCTGAAACAGTAATGGGAAAAAGTGTGTGCAGCAAAGTTACTCAGAGGCAGCTTTACAATCATATACAAGTGACACCTACAGTTTTGGTAGCAAAGTTTATTCACACTATCAGCAAGTTATCTGGCTGGTTTATAGGGTTGGACAACTCAAAATTACTTAGGCTGGAGGAATGTCTACAATTTATTACAGTGCATATCAAAATGTTATGACATGACAGAGTAAAAATATTGCATCAATCATTTAGTGAATGGCACCTTCTCCTACAGGAATGGCTAAGAAATGTGTAGATATACAAAAAAGGCAAGTATATTTATGACAAGACAGCAGAACATGCAACTCCCTGCACATGAAAATTAAGATACTTTAGGTGACTGTTCAAGAACTTCGTAGCCACCACTCTAGGTACAATAAATGCGTAATAAAGAAGAGGCGCTCTAGAACATGTGTAAAATAGCTTGCAGTCATACTGGATGTTGGCGGACAAAACAGCTGCCAGTCACTCCAGCCCACTCGTCGCAGAGAACAGCTTTTCACGGTCCACCTTGATGCACAGCAGGTCGACATCTTCAATATTTTCCCCAGAGTATATGCTGACAGGAGTAGCTGGAACACGAGTCCTGCAGTGGCAATAAAATATTGCATTGGGTGCCGATTGCTGAAGAGGTATTCCTTCAACGAAAGGTAAAAGTGCCCCGGAAGAGACACTCGAGTGAAGACGACACAGAACACACACTGTCCTGTGTGTCCGCGTGTCCTGTGTTGTCTTCGCTCGGGTGTGTGTCTTCCTGTGCGCTTTTGCCTTTCGTCAAGTTGCCATGCACCATCTAACCCATCTTCAAGATTTGTTAAAGTATTCCTTCAAACTCACTTTTTTTGGCAGCTACTTAAATGCTACAAATTATCTCACTATAATACAAAGAACGCTAACAATAACAATACAAATGGCTTCTTTGATATTTATGCACACAAAAGTTGCTTACCTACAATGTCTAAACTGGCAGCTTTCGGATTTTTGTAATTATTCCAAACTTACTCACGTCAATATGTTTGTAATTTAAATTAAACACTGATGAAAAGTAACATGACACAATTTCCTTGCCAACTGTAATCTGCAAGTTATTTAGAGATGTCAATAAAAATGCATTATGAAACAGAAAAAAAGTTGCATGGGTGCAGGTGGAATGCTGACAATAAGTATGTGGGTGAAGACTGCACATTTTAAAACTTAGCCTTTTGTTGAAAGCGGCATTTCAGTTGTTTTTTTTTTTTCATGTTGTATGATTGGGAAACCACTCTACCTGCAGATACAGTGTGCCACCCGCTCTTGCTTACAGTTCTAGGGCTCTTTGATGCTTCTGTTGTTCTTTACCATCATAGCTCTAAAGGAATTATTTTCTTCTGCACAATACAATTTGACATGCTATATGGTAAAGCTTTTAACAAATCCTGAAGACAGTAAGGTACGGAATCAAAAAGACGTTCAGCAGCTATCCAATAATATGTTTTTAGGCCTTTAGATCACCTTTTATTTATGGTTTTACTTGGCATGTAGATTAACAGGACTACTGTTAGTCTTGCAGATTATAGACTCCCTTTTGGGCAGTAGAGGCCCATAGAACTGTGGCCATTACCTGCACATATACATACTACTTGTTGTAAGATGATCCAGGGTAGAACAAGAGCAAGGTAGCTACATAGCATGAAAGAGAATTGAAGGGTAGCAGAAAAGCTTCAGTTTACAAGCCAAGTCAAAAGTTTGAAAAGGCACTTGTCTATCTGGACACCATGAGCATCACTGGCAGGGAAGAACCTTTTACTTCCCAAGAAGAAAACTGAGAAAGGGAGGAAGGGGAGGGAAAGAGAGGCAGAGCAAGAAGCGAAATTATGTTTGCCTGGGTAATAACTTCTATGATTTGGGTCTGGGTGGTCTAGCACCAGAAAAACAAAATAAAAAGATGGCAGTAGCAGGCAAAACTACAGTATGGGGTAGATAAGTCAGCATCTAAAGCAGGTTCAATGCTGGCGCATGTTGTTTTGAAAGGAACAGGCAATACAGATGCAGTTAAATAGTTGTTAAGAGCTATTTGGAATTGGTTAAGTACTAGCATAGGCTAAGAATGCCATGCAAAACATAAATGAAATGCTGTGGAGAAAGGGCAACTGAAAAAATAAATTTGAGTAAACTAGAGAGAGAGAGAGAACAACTTTTATTTAAAATGCCTGCAGAATCGGTTAGGCTCCCTCCACGCAGGGAGGACAAGCTTTTACCGCGACGCGGCCACTACGTCAGTCTCGTGCGTTGTGCTCCTTGAGGTCTTGTTACGTCCCTCGCTACTTCCGCGGGTTCGAGAGGGCCGCCGCCCCCTTCTTGGGGGTGCTGCCCCCCCTCTCCTCGGTTTCGCTCGGTCGCTGCCTCTCTAGAGCTGCCGAGACCTGCTGGACGGCCTTGAGTTGTGTCTCTTGATCACAGCTCCTCGTTGCAGCCTCTAGCTGCGGCGGGATCGTCGTCTTCTCGCTGGCTTCGCGCGGATTTACTCTACAGTCCCAAAGGATGTGAGCCGCGGTGGCTCTCTCCTTCGCGCATAGTCTACACATGTCGCTCGCGTGCACACTCGGACACATGTGCTTAGCTAGCACCGGGGTAAGCAGGGACCCTGTCTGTAACTGTCTGTATAACACTGCCTCCTTCCGGGTAAGCCCCGGGTGAGGTGGCGGCATAGTCTGTCTGTTCAGTCTGTACCATTTCACTATTTCGTTGAAGGTGGTCATCTTGTCCTTGGCACTGCGCCGCGACCAAGACTCCGAGTCGGCCGTGCTTGCAGCCGCGCGGTTGGTTAGTCCTCGCGCGGCCGAGTTGGCCGTCTCGTTGTGGTTCACGTTTCCGCGTTCCGACACGTCACTGCCCATGTGGGCCGGAAACCACTTGATCACCACAGGACTTTTGCGTTCGATGTCTTCGGCCTTGCGCAGTATGCGCGCGGCCTCACTACATACCCTACCCTTGGCGTAGTTCTTCACTGCCGTTCTAGAGTCACACAACACTGTAGTGCATCCGGGGTCGGAAACGGCCAAGGCGATGGCCACCTCCTCCGCCCGGTGCGCTTCTCGAGTCCGGACGCTCACCGCGGTCTTCGTTGCACCCGTCGATGCCCCGACAACCACCGCCGCGTATGCGTCGGTGTTCCCTCGATACTCCGCCGCGTCCACGTAGGCGGCGCCTTCTTCTCTGGCGTGGAGGTCTACGAGAGCCCTGGCCCTCGCCAACCTCCGCTCCCTGTTGTGCTCGGGGTTCACGTTCTTCGGGATCGGGAAGACCCTGAGCTTTCTGTTGATGCTATCTGGTATAGGTACGTCTTTCTGCTGCTTGCCTTCCCTCGGTTCGAGGCCAAGGTCCCGCAGTATCTGTCTTCCGGTTCTCGTTTCAGAGAGACGCTCGAGTTGCGCCGTTCTCTGTGCTTCGGCTATTTCGTCCAGCGTGTTGTGGACTCCCAGCGCCATGAATTTTTCGGTGCTCGTGCTCCCGAGGAGACCGAGTGCCGCCTTATATGCCTTGCGTATGGTGGCGTCTATCTTGTTACGTTCACTCGGCCTCCAGTTGTGGAAGGCGGCCACGTACGTTATGTGGCTAACTGCGAAGGATTGAACGAGCCTAGTCAGGCTCTCCTCCTTCATCCCCGCTTTTCTGTTGGACACCCTCTTGATGAGTCTCATTGCCGCAGCCGCTTTGCCCGCGAGCTTGTTGACCGTTTCACCGTTGGCTCGGTTTCGCTGGATGAGCAGCCCGAGTACTCGAATCTTCTCGACCTCCGGTATTACTTGTCCTCCTGCCGTCTTGACCGTGATCTTGGGACGCTCGTACTTGACTTCCATATTCTTTCTTTTCCTGCCCGATCCTTTCGGGGGAATCACCAGCAGTTCTGACTTGGCCGGAGAGCAAACGAGGTCTCTCACTGGTGGTGTGGATGTTGCTGCACGTGCTGTCCCGTCCATGATTGCTGCAGTTTGGCGGTGATCTGTGCTTCCATACCTTGTATTTGTGCCTGTATCTGCGTCTGCAGCTGTGCTTGCGTTTGCGCCATCATGTTCTGGATCGTGCTCTGTATGTTCGTTGTCATCTGCTGAACCGTTTGCGTGAGCGCAGTAAGGCTTTCGTTGGTTACCTTGCTGATCGCCTCGAGACGGTCGAGTCTGTCGTCCTGTTTTTCGATTCTCTCCATTGTCTTTCGTTCCCTGGCGCCCTCTATGGCTCTCCTCTTGGGAGCCGGTCCCGCCGCTTTCGTGGCTCTCGGGTCCACCTCGACCTCTGGTTCGTCCTCGGTTATCTCTTCTTGTTTCCTCTCTTGTGCGGGCTTCGGCAGCAGCTGCTGCTTTTGCTGCATCGCAATTAATGTCGTTAGCTTCGCGTTGATTTCCTTGATGGTTGCGTCCTGTTCGGCGATTCTCTGCTTTAGCTTCTCGTTCTCGTCTCTTAGGGCTTTTATTACCACCCCGTTCTCTTCTTGGAAGTTCTTCGTGGCGTTTTGGGCCGGTGGTTGTCTCTTCTCTGCCATGTTTGCCTTGACTGTTTCGGCCCAGCGACTCTTTCCCCCGATTGCGACGGTCTGTGGCGGCTGGCGCTCCTGCCTCCCTTGTTGTTGTCCCTCTTGCGGCTGCTGTCGCGCTGCCTCGAATCTCCGCGGGGTCTCTCGGCAGACGGCTCTCGAAGCGGCGGAAAGCTTTTCGGATCCAGTTGTTGCTGCTTGGCTTCCATCTTGCGTTCCCATTGCCGTTTTTTGAGCACATACGGCATCTTGTACTTGTTCTTGCATTCCCTCTCGCCCGTTGGATGCTGTCCCCCACAGAGCCTGCACTTGGGCTTGCATTCGCGTTTGTGATGCCTTTTTTTGGCAGGTATAGTTTACTCAAAGCCCGATATTAGTCAGGTGCGGGCTTTGAGTAAACTATACCTGCCAAAAAAAGGCATTACCAGACGAAAAGGATTCAAGGGGTAACCAATGTCACCAGTGATAAAGAGGAAATGTTTACTAAACATGTTGAGCCTATGCTAGTGGAGATACACTTGCTATAAATAAATTGCCCAATTCATGGTGCATGTGACTGCCTTGCAAACTACTTATGGTGCGGGGGGATTGTATTTAAGGGATTAAAATGTTCCTTTTGAGATATTTATTTTGCACTGCTCTAAATTCATGGATTAAAAATGGCTCCCTATAGTTGCTTTTTGTAGAATTAAAGCTGACTTGAGATAAATACCCTAATTTAATCAAAATTATGACTAATTTCACTTAACGGCTGAAGACTGCAATCAGGAATGTTTTGCTTGTGCCTGCCCGATGACTATTTAATGTTATGCTCATTCATTGCCCTGTCTCTAATTTTTGTTTATAGCAGGAGCATTCTAGCCAGTAGGTAATGAACACTTTTTCTAATGCATGACTCCACGTGTTTACCCAACGTTCTGTCTTTTTATATTTTTGCTCCTTGATAACATTTGATAATTTTTCACTAGTCACATGCGACATATAATTCTTTTTTTATCACTACACTCCTGAACATCTAACGCTGGTATATAATTTGACACCTCCAGAACGTTTTTCAAAAGTACCCTGCTACTGCTGCTGTAGCCCAGCTCAGAGGAAGCTATTTAAACAATAACATTCTCTTAACCCTTAGCTCTATTCACCTTCCGTCCCCTGCTTTCTTTTTGTGAAACAAAAGCATATGCAAGCTCCACAACCGATGACCACACTGCCAAGATGAGGACAAGTACTTTTTTTTAAATGCTGGCTACTGGACTGAGGCTCACCCTCAACCCTTTCTTAGTATTCCTGGAAACAATGTGTACAGATACAGCAAATACAAAGGAGAATCATTATTTTATCTTCTTTTAAGTTCCTCTAGTTGAGTAGTAATAAAAAAGAAAAAGAGAGGTAACTTTGAAGAGTGGCAGTAGTCTTAGAGTTTAGATACTGCAGGATACTGCAGTGTTGCCACTAAAACTCTTTCTGCACATTACCCTGGCCTAGTTCACTATTTCTCAAAAAATTGGAAGTTCTAGACTTGTTTGTTCTTTCTCCATATCATCTTGCATTCGGCAAATATTTTAAATTACCAAAAAACAGACAACTGTGACTTGAATTTAAAAAAACTACAGCATCTTATTTTTCTTTAAACTGACATAAAAACAATCCTAAGTACTTTAAAAATATCAAGTACAAAAATGTGTTCTGCTATGTAAGCTAAAGATATAAAAATAAATATAAAACTGAATGCATATTGTCTCTGTAGATGTGCTTATGGCTTGTTCTTAAGAAGTAGGAGTCAAAAGTTCCATTTATTATTTGCTGAATTTAGTTACATTTTATCTTATGCAATATCCAAAGCCTTCTCAATGCTTATAAAGTCTCTTTCTGCTTGTTGCCAGTGTTGATGATTGCTTGAAGTGGATTAAATTCGCTATTGCTTAAACTTTCATGGGAGAACTCCAGGACTGTTTAACTTGTTTCTATATGATATTTTTTTTTCAAGGTGCTCCCAATTTTGCGTGAAATTAAGCAAATAAGCAAAAAATCTGAATAATAAACAGAAAACGATTTTAACGCTAACGACATAGCACATCATGCCCGTATTTAGGTTTGAAAATGGACTTTTTTGTAGCACGCTGTTTCTGGAGTAATTGTTGCGATCTTTTATTAACTCAAGTGCAACAGAAAAGCAGGTTTTTAATCATTTTCATAGAGGTAAAGGCTGCATAGATTCAGTGGGTAAAAAGGGATGGATGACAAAATTTCTGTACGCTAGCAGCAGGTCTCCAAAGTTGCAACTTTCTGAAAGGGCAAAAATGGCATTTTCCACCTGTTTTCCACAGGTATTCAATTTGCCCAGCCTTTTTTAGTGCGCCAGCACAAAATGGCCAACAGCCAAATGTATCTTCAATAGAGCAGGAAATAAGAGTGAGTTAAGTGAAGATTTTGTATTCTGTAAGTTCCAACTACAATAAAACTTTTCAGATAAATTGCACGGAATGCAGGCAGGCTGCTATGTGTGGTGTATGGTTTAGTTCCACGTCTCCTGATAGGCCATGTAGGTGTATGAATTACGCTAATCAGCAACAAATGTCAATGGTAAAGAAGGTGATACATCAAAATTAAGAATTGTTTACCAGTCTCGTAACTAACCTGAGTTGAAAACGTGACTGCATGACTCCATTCTCTCTAGTTGCACATCCCAAGCAGTTGCAGGCGGGTGATGGCTTGCATAAATATGACAGAGCTCAGAGGGTGTGCAGCAGGACAGTCGACAGGCAAGAAATGGTCTGAAGCTGGATCCACAGAATGCACTGCAGCTTGAGCCACCTTGTCCTTGTCAGTGATGAGTGGTGACATAGAAGAGGGTTCCAAAGTAGCTGCAGGTAAAGTAGACAAGCCTGTATTACAAAAGACTGATCAGCAGTAATAATAGCATTGGCATGCCCTAAAATGCAATCAGATTTGGCGAAAAAGTATTCTGAAACATGTAAAAGTAAGTTACATATTCAGTTATATAACCAGTCACAAAACTATACTCCACAGCGTGCAGAGAGAAACTGGAGCACATATGCAAATGTTGATGCCCCATTCTGCAGAATATTCCTCCCTTTGCTGAAATATTACAAGCGATAGCTTTGTGAGTCCCAGAAAAAAAAAAATCAGAAATATTATTTGCCACAAATGCTGCTAACTTTTAGCAGGCGCTTTGAAGCTACATGAGTGCCAGTACAACACAGGCATTGCCAGAGTTCTAACACATGCAGATCTTTGTATACTGGACCACAGAAGGAATGAAAAAAAAAAAAAAAAGCCTATTCAAGCCTATTATTTGGTGTTTAAGAAAGTTGTTTTTAAATATCTTGGCAGAAACTGTGGAAGGAAACCAATTGATGAGATGTCATCCATTAAGTTCAAAAAACAATAATGACAGCATAAAATTCAACTGTGAATATGAAACCTTACTTTCGGTACAAAAAAAAATGGAGATGTTAATATCGAACAGTATGAATGGGATCTAAAGAAAATCTAGCAAATGCCACTTATCAATGGGGCTTGGTATACTTCCTTTAACAATACGGTGCGTACTTATTTTTATAAAAAATCGTTCTTTATTGCAAGGCATACTATCACACGAAAGAAAGAAAACAGAATGCGAGCCATAAAACCAAGGAGGTTAAGTTTTCAAAATTTACGGACTAAACAAAAATGAAAAAATCTAGAGAATATGCATTCCTTTTTTTTTCTGCTTCTAGAGCGGTTTGTCAATCTTAATCTCAATTTGCTCGCAAGACTCATAAAGCGATGTTTTACTTACTACGAAATCCATAGCTTGTGTCGTGCAAGAACAGCTCCAGGAGGAGGCCAATTTGAAGCCATGACTGTGATCGATCGGCCTGTGCCCAAAGCAAGTACAGTACGAAAACAAAACACAAAGAAAATGCTGATTCAAAACCAAACGCAGAAACTGGAAATAAAGAAACTAGCTGGCCTACATTATGGCTCTTGTAACAGGCAAATAGAACTGCTCCAAATAGTAGATTTAAGGAAAAGAGCAAAGAAAGTGAACATTTGGTCAGAACAAAAAACATAGCAACACTGTAACAGCAACTTACTGCACGCTTTCTGGCCTAGAATCCAAGCTGTTAGCTTCTACTTGAATGCAGAAGCATCACCTGCAAATATCCATTCATTGTAATGCCCACTACCGACAACACAAAATATAAAGGACTGTAGGAAGCAAGTGTAAAAACCATAAGAAAAGCATCACGACCCAAAAGCAAGACTTTACACTCCAGGCAAGTGGATACAAGACCCTCACGATAAAAACAGCTTATGATGCGATTTTGGAATTGGTTTATTGATTCCTCGTACAAGCGAGAGGAGGCAGGGACTAAAGGCTATGTGAAAGCCTGACAGAGGTCCCTGCACCCCCCCCCCCCCCACAGAAATTAAATATGTAAATCCTGATGGGAAAAATAACATTGGTTGGGCATAGTAGCTACTCAGAATGGTGCTTTGTAAATTTAACGTCCCGCAGAGGCAAATGGGATATGATCATACAGGATGGCTAAAGAATATTTTTAGGCCTCAGTAAATTCGCTACGCGCACTCCCAAGGCACCATACCCCCCATGCGCTTCTCCATTTCACCTCTATCTAACATGCTACCTAGGGATGATCAGCGGAGAGGAAAAGCCGCGATAACGGATGGGAAAGTGGTTTGAGTTCCTACGTCCGCAAAGTGCTAGCGTTATCTCGAAAGTCAGCTAAACATTTAATGTACAAACATACTGTGTTTCCTTTACTTTGCCCCATAACGTGAACTAGCACGAATAGAAACGAGTTTCGAGGCCGAGAGACTTTGACAAATCAGTGCTCATCACCTAACTTCCAAGAAAATTTCGTTTCGTGAACCTCCTGCGCGTAAAGCAAGGAAGCCCAGTACGCTTATATTTTTTTATATTTATTTTTTTTGTAAGGAAGGAGTCCCATTTTCTTGCGGCAAATCTGCGAACATAACCGCCGCGACATCCAACTTCATGAGCGATAACATTTTTGCAGTCAGCTGAAATCAAGCGCGTTCCGTTCCCGCCCGTTCTGTCACGTTCCAAAACAAACGACAAACAGTGAAGCAATGCGGTAGGCCATTGTTACTGTTCCCGCACTGCCCGCCTCGGAATGTGATTGAATATGCTTACCTTTACAGACGAATGCATGAGACATGCACAAAGCTGTTCGCCTTCGCACCACCGATGCCGAACCAACAAGTGTGAGTTCAGTTGGTCACGCAGAAAAACACTTCCACGCCTTCTTCCTTCGAACCTCTCAAGCGTGACACGGTGAACCAACAAATACGCTTGAGCAAAACAAAGAGCACGAACACTGAAAACTAACCGGCACGACAAATGCCCGTTTGCCCGAAACATCACCTATCGGCACTTCACAGGCGTACACACTTCTGCAGCAATTATGCACGCGAAACGCAGCACATTTCACGATGGTTCGCAATCGATGCTGCAGATTAACGGTCGTCGAAACGTGGTCACACCAGCAGCGTGCAAGCGGCCATGTTGGCGAGAGGAAGGTAGCCTGGGTAACTACCGGCGGCCGCCTGGTGGTGAAATGGTAAAAGCATAGTTCGTTTCTGTTTCAGTTTCGTTACAAAAAATGAAACTTGAGTGTGTTCTGTTTTTTAGTGTTATTTCTAGTGCCGTATTTTGGCATAAAGGCATAATAACGGCAGCAGAAATCAGTGCAATACCCAGGAAATTGCCAGTTGGGGGCAATGTGAAATAACGACCTGCTGCTTGCTTTGGTTTGAAAAGTGCACGTGCCAGTTCAGATGACATCATTAATACGATTATCTTTTTCCGGTGATGGATTAGCGAAGCCGAACAAAGTGCACATAAAATTTTGTTGTAGAAAATCAGTAGTTTTGAAAAAGAGGCAACTGTCTGAAATATATATTCGGCACCACAGTAAATGAAGCAGCAGAATTGGAACCCGAGTAGGAAGTCCGTTGTCTAGGTATTGTGCGCAGCAGTGTCTCGCTATGCGTGCAGGTAATACGGTGCTGAACAAAGCTGCCTGGTAGATGTGCCGACAAAGATTAGAAGACGCAGATAACTCTCTCTTTCTTTTTATAATCAGTACAATTTTTCATGCACTATACAAACCAGTACTGATTGTATTTTGCTGATGCAAAGGTCATGTGAATGATATGTGCATGCTAACTGCAATGCATAAAAAAAAATTGAACTAATCAACTTTCCTAACTGATTAAATATCTATACAAACGTTCAATATTTTCTGTGGTTACCGTCGCTCAATTCCACTTTATTTTTTCGTGATACATATTAAGAACGGCGCTTTGTGACGTGTACACCATTAGAATATATTATTATTTTTTATTTTATTATTTTTATTGATACTGTCAGCCGTAAGGCTGACAGTATCAATACAGGGTGAATACAAATACATGTAATTAATTGCAGCACGCATTTGTTGCCGCACCCTTTCAGCACCGCCGTTTGCACCCTTTAGGTAAAGGCCCGTTCTGCACCATTAACATAGGGAGCATCGGCCGAAATAAGGTGCGATTTTGTAGCGCACCCTTTTTCGCACCTTTAAAGGTGAGATACTGCCAAATAGGGTGTTTCAAGGGTGCGCTATTGGGTGCAAATACGCGGCGCACCCTTTTTTCCACCCTTAAGGGTGAGAAGTTGTTTAGTGTGTATCGCCGCCGTCGCCGTTTCGACTGCGAGCTCCCGTTAACCCTGACCGGAGCGCTCGACTGCAGCTACGTACGCCGCGAAAAGCATACATATGCTAAGTACCGAAGGAAAAACGCATTATCATTCAATTGTTCACTAAATTGTGGCACATATGACCCACATACTGCGTCAACAAGACCTTCAGCGTGCTATTTGCAGGCATCGTAAATAAAAGGCGCATACTTGCCGCTCATACCAAGGAGAGCGTCGATATATTGCGCTCGTCGCACGGCGAAAAGGGCCTTGGGTAAAAAGTAAAAACTAAAAATAACGAAGCACCAGAAATACATTACAAAAGGTAGAAAAAATCGATTTGTAGAAAAAAAAAACATTAGTATGTAAGAATCAAACTCACCACTGTATGCCCCGTAACGTTCGGCGCTAGACGCTCGGCTACGCCGCGCCACAGGCACTCCGGAAATATTTCTGCACTTTATGTCATGGCGCCATTTACAATAAAATGTTTCTGCTGCCGGTCTAAAAATAATAACTTCTTGACCATCGGAGCATGCTGCCTGCTCTCACGAATTGCAAGTAATGTTCTGAATGCCTATGCGCACTATATTGTGCACTGGATCCATTTTAACACGTGGAATTTCACAGCGCTGGCAAATTTAGTGGCGCCGGCTCTTCGGTCATGCTCTGCTACTGTGGACGCAATTTTCACCGAACACGGAGCTGTAGCACAAGCCTTGAAGGAAAAAAGTGCGACGAAGCTTCAAAACTGACAAGCGCAGCAGCGAGGACACTATTTTGCTGGTAACTAAATCTTATTTGTATGTAAACATGTCGGGAAGCGTTGCGATGACCGAGGGCTCGGTTTGTTTATACACAGTGCAAGAAGGAGCTCAAAAGCTTGAGAAACATGTTAATTATTGTGCATTACAAGCGCTCTATGTTTTTTCTTCTTCCTTTATGGGCCCATCGCTCGGTAAGTTACTCTCTTCATCGTTTTATTTATTTCGGCTGTGGACGTCATTGCGAGTACGCTGTTGCCATGTTGGCCCTTGAGGGATGCGACGCCGCGGGCCGTGCCGGCTCGCTAGCTATCACGGAGTCTCCGCTTACGTCATAGTGTGCGTCACTCAACTCGGACTGCGTAGTCGGAGGGAACAGTTTGAATTCGACCGGCGGGAACAAGAAAAAACCTCAACTTCTTATCGCAATATCTCAGCAATTATTCGATTTTTTGCTGCCGGATATGCGGCGACAATGGCACCAAATGTGGTTTATTAGATTTTCATACCATCTTTGGCTGTCTTTAGTGTCCCTTTAAGAGTCATGATCTGCTAAAGAGGGTGCGCAAAATGCAGATTTCTCTTTGCACGGAAACATTTTTCTTTATATTACAGACCGAAACTCTACCTGTTAACACATGGTTCCATGCGCCACTGGAGCAACGGATACGGCAGGCGTTAAATGTGCTTTTATTCATTTTTACGATATTTCCGCTATCTGCCGCCGGGTGACGCTGCTCACAGGAGGAGTTGACAGTTGACAGCCGTGTGTTGCGGACGCGTGTTCCATCGCTCCTCCGATTGCACGTGGCTACCGAAAATGGACGGAATGGCGACAGCGGGAGCTTCCGAAGCGTCAAATAGAGGATTCTTTCTTTTTAACTTTATTTCGTTTTCAACTAGTTAGGTTAGGTGCAGCCTAAATAATAGCTTTTAGCTCTTTGTACTAGCGGCCTGGTTTTTCGTGCCGGCAGCTAGATTTTCTCGGCGTTCATTCTTTGCCTATTTTGTTTAGATAAATTCTTTTTATCTAGGCTATTGGCATTCGCAGAATTGATTTTGAACGCGTGTTTCCTAGTCTTTTCTTGTGTCTTCTTTTGGCAATTTGTATATTCTGAGAATTCGTAATAGATATAGTTCAGTCGATGAGCGCTTAAGATTTGCAATCAAAAGAAGGTAAAGTGTACTCAGTGTGAGGCGCAGGTTAGTCTCAAGGAAATGCTTTTTGACTCTGTAGGTGAAGCGGAAGGCAGCGACCTTTTGAGTCGATGTTGCGTGCTGAGTGCCACGCCTAGATAGATTTGATCTAGGAAGGGGCAGTTTAGTGTCTCTTGTGGATGATTTAGAAAATGAAGTACGTTTGTTAAGGGCAGAAAATCAGAAACTGATTGGACAGCTTCCTCAAATGGAAAAAAAAAGTGGCCGACTTTATCCTTCGAACCAACGAGGACGAACATTCCAGTGCGGGCCACGTGGCTGGGACCAGCACTGGCATGGAAATCATAAGCAAAGTAGGTCAGGCGGATCCGAACTAACAGAGTTATTTCAAAGCAGCTACTAATAAGCCAGAAAAAAAAAGAAAAAGTGAGGAATAATGAAAATCCCAGAGAGAAGGGCACAGATAACCGAAAGCAGGAGCCAACAGTTGGGAGAGGGAGAGAGAAGGCCCAGGTGTTTATCGCCGGAGATTCTAACATGGAGCAGGTGCAAGCGAGATATCTTGGATCGTGTAAAGGGTGATAAGCGAGTGTTAGCTGGGGCCTTCAAGGGGAGCACAATCAAGGCAGTGCTGAAAGAGAGTAAAAATAGGCGGTTGAAAAATTTCGCAGAGCGCAGTATGGTGATAGTAGCCGCAGGGCTAAACGATGTCCTAAATGGTGACGCTACAGGAGTGGTGGAAAGCTTAGCTAAGGGAGTTGACGATATCGGGCAGATAGCACTGCAAGCGCAGATAGTTGTATGCACAGTACCATAGGTGCTAGGATTGAACGGAAAGCTGGGAAAGGACGTGGTGACAGTTAATCAGGACATAGGAAAGTTAAGCCTGGAGAAGCGTTTCGAAGTGGTTGGGGTAAACAGAGAGGTGCATAAAGCAGGCTTTGGTAGGGATTCTCAGCGAGATGGCATTGAACTTAACAGAAGGGTGGGAGCAGAGATCGGCTGCCGCCTGGCGGGCAGGGCTGTAGCTTTTGTAGGGGGTCCGCGAGGACTCCGTACACAGAGGTAGTTAGAATTGAAGCAGAAGAAAGTAGAAAGAAGAAAGCTACGTAAAAATGCAACGAGTTAGAAAAAGAGCGATATGGCTAGAGGTAGAACAGCAGGGGAAGGATGACAAAATCGGTGTGTACGCTCTTTGCGAGACTCATCTCAGGGATCTAGAAGATCCGCCGTTTATAGAAGGCTACGTCTGGGAAGGGTGCAATAGAACGAGAACGAAAAAAAAAGGTGGAGGGGTAGGTATGTTGATACACCAGGGAACAAATTGGCAAAGAATTAAATCATCTTGTAAAGAACATATCTGGGTATCAGAAACAATTGTCGGCATAATGACATGACTAGGGGTAGTTTATTTAGAAACAGGACACCAATTCTGGCAAGAAAACAAGGATCTTGTTGAATGTCTCAGTGACGATATGAGCCAGTTTGGAGACGGGGCCAATATCATTCAGCTGGGGGACATGATCGGCCACATCGACGATCTGAATGGATACATGGATTGTAACGAGAAGCTAATGCTAGATTTCTGTGAGCCACACGATTTAGTTATAGTAAAATAAGAAAAAAAATGGTTAAGGCCAAATCACGTGGGAATTCCGCAACACGCAGACGACCATTGACTATTGTCTAGTGTCGCAGGAAATTTATAGCAAGGTCACAAAAATGGAAATAGACGAAGAAGGAGAGTGTAGTCTGGGAAGTGATATTAAACGTATTAGTCTGCAGATGGCGCCCTTGATGAAAAGAGAAATAGAACTTAGACAAAGAGTAAACGCAAAATTAAAAGACGATCAAATAGGGCAGATAGCAGCAGACATAGAGGAAGCAATAGAGAAAAGCCCCATGCAAGACTGGGATTATGAAAAGGTAGAACTATTCATAAGGAGGAAAATTAAGGAGGTTGAAGTAGCAAACTGCTGAAATGGAAAGAGGAAGCCACGGAGCTGGTGGAATAAGGAAATCAGGGAACCTATTGAACAATGACGAGCTGCCTCAAAGGAACACCGAGTGGCAAAGAACGCACAGGTATCTCAGGAGGAAATCGACCAAAAATGGGAATCATATCGACCAAAGAAACTTGAGGTACAGGCTGTCGTCCAAAGTAAAATAAGGCAGTCCACCGATCGCTAGATGGCTGACATACACGAAGCCTCTAGAAGCGGAGCAAGAAACTTCTGGAACCATATAAGATGGCTAGGGAAGAAGAATCAAAGAAAGAAGGATCGGATTCAAGATAACAAGTGAAATGGTTTAAAGGGAAGCAACGCAGTGAACTATATTGCATCAGTTATAGCCGAGTCATTTAAGAGCGACGATAAGGTAATCTCCGCAAATCAGCAAGCAACACAAAGTAGCAGATTACAAAGCAGCTTAGAACTGACATATCTAAACTGGAAAAAGGCAGAAAAAATATTCCTAAAAACACATCTACCCGAATAGATGAAATTCCGATCAATCTGATTAATGAACTTGGTCCAAAAAGTAAGGAAACGTTGTTAAAAGCTCTGGAAACAGTCATAACGAATATGAAAATCCCGGACAGCTGGCGGCAGAGTAAAATGAATTTGATTTATAAAGGAAAAGGAGAAAGGATGCACATAAAATCCTACAGACCGATTACCGTAACATCTGTTATGTACAGGTTGGCCATGCAGGCGGTGAAATTAAAGGTGGAAGCTTGGGTAGAAAGTAACAGGGTACTCGGAGAACTTCAGAACGGCTTTAGCAATGGTAGGCGCTTAGATGATAGCCTGTTCGTGCTTACCCAATGCATCGACATATCTATAGTGGAAAATAAACCATTGTATTTGGCCTTCCTGGACATAAACGGGGCGTACTACAACGTAAACAGGGAACTCCTGTGGAACATATTAAAGAAGAAGGTATCGGTTACGAGATAATAGAGTTCCTACAGAAAATATACCTGGATAACAAAGTAAAAATTACATGGGAAGGGACAAGAAGCAGGGAAGATGTCAAAGTATGCAAAGAATTAGGACAAGGTGGTCCTCTATCACCACTGCTTTTCATGCTTTATATGATAAACATGGAACGGAGCATACAAGAGAGTAACCTAGGTTTTAACCTGTCATATAGATTAGGTGGAAAGGCGGTAGAGCAGCGCTTCCCCGGTTGGACGTATGCAGACGATATTGTGCAGCTAGCTGAGAGTGTGGAAGAATAGCAAACTCTAGTAAAGTATTGCGAAGACGAAGGGGACGCTCTAGGCTTCAGTTTTAGCGCAGCTAAGTTGGGTCTGATGATTTTCAACGGCTCAACTGATCAGGGTCTTAAAATACAAGGCCATGAAATACCCAGTGTAGCCGAATATAAATATCGGGGTGTATGGGTAAATTAAGGATTGGCATACATTGGAAAGCATGATCACTCAGTTAAGGCCGAAGGGCGAAGGAATGCCGGGATAATAAAGCATAGGGCAGTGTGTTGATACAGCAGGTATGAGGGTTTGAGGGGTACTTTTAAAGGAATTATGGTGCCCGGACTTACTTGTGGAAATGCGGTTTTGTGCCTAAAATCAGAGGTAAAGTTGACATTAGAAATAAATCAGAGAGCTGTTCGACTATTAGTACTAGGTTCCCACGGCAAAACCACAATTGAGGCGGTACAGGGAGATATGGGCTGGGTATCTTTCGAAGTACGGGAAGATCAGAGTAAGATATTATGTGAGGAACGCCTGAGGAAATTGGACAGTATCAGATGGGCAGCTACAGTATTTAAATACCTGTACTTAAAAAGCGTTGACTCACAGTGGAGGAAAATAAATAGGAAACTAACTAGTAAGTATGCTAGTCACAAGGACGGAGAAATGAAGAGCATTAAGCTACAGGGGAAAAACACAAAAGGTAAAAATTGGAAAAATTCGATGGAAAGGAACAGAGTGTGGAATTATACCGAAAGTGGAAAATGCAGATCAGGAAGGAAGCTTTCTTTGATAACTCAAGAGGCAGTGCCCTACCTTTTGAAGCTAGATCAGGGTGCCTTAGAATACGCAGCTACAAGAAGAAACTTAACAATGAAGATGACGCATGTGCTGTATGCGGTAACTCCAGTGAAACAATTGACCATATTATACTCGAATGTAATGGTATTCATCCGGAAGTTGATGTAGGCGCAGTCACTGTTCCTGCAGCTCCGGGGTTTAGAGATACCAGTGGCCGGGTGACTAAACCGGTGGTCGAAACTAGCAAAACACGACTGGAAGATTGGTGGCTTAAAAGCAGAGAAGTGACATAATGTTAGTAATGTAGAAACAAAAATTTAATAAATAGAATGATCGTTTAGTTAACCAATCTAAATCAATAATTAAGATATAGGGAGAAAAATGAGCATGATAGATACAGCTACTTCCCCGTTTCAAAGCGGACGCTCCTATATTCCATCCATCCATCCATCCATCCATGCCTCGATATCGGCGCTCCATTGAGGCACCCTAGACCCTATAGATGAGAGAACGGAATCACGCTTGCGAGTTTCGGCAGCTTTGCTTCTGGAGGTGACACCTGTATCTCTATATCTCTATTCTTGCTGTTTTCTACCTTTCTAGAATTTTATTTTTAGCAAGAAAGTTCTCTTTGTGATCAGGAAATGATATTCTATTGATGCAAGCCCACATCAGTTATCTGTTCACTGTCCCTTTAAACACCTACAGATCTCTCCTGATCAGGCCTCGAAATTCAAGACAAAAACGCAGAAAACTACATTCACAAGTGTCCAGTGTCAGCTCGCGAACCTACACAAGCAGCGCAGGGATCCCCTTCGTACCATGCAACCTATTTTGAGAAGCCTTGACTCTAGCTAATTGTGTCAGTTATTTCAGTTTTGAAGAGGCGGCCAGCATCGTCACATGCCTAGGAACAAGTCTTGTAGCTTCTGGAGTTCAGTTAATTTTCAAAATAGAAAACCTATTACGTAACATGTGTGCTGCGATTATAATTTTCACATTTGTTAGGAATTGTCCAGTTACCACCTATCATCGTGCTAATATTACGAGTGATACCTTATTGCAAAGCACCTAGAAGTATAAAGATTGTGATGTACAACTATTGTTACTCCTTCCAATAAAGATCAACCTGAATTCTTCAAACCTCCACAACTGCTCTCGGCAACATCTGTGTGGTATATATTTCTAAAATAGATGTGACAATGTGGGCACTTACTCATTGCTTGTCAATCAGAGAGGATATTGTTCTACGCTGTTCGACAACACCCCAGAGATTAAATTTCTTTTGGAACCATTTATCTTTTTGAGCTGCTTAGCAAAGAAGACATGGATCTGAATATTTTGGCCTTTTTATTGTGTGAGCTATCAATATATACTATTTTTTTTTACTGAAGTTAAAATTTACAATGTTTACACTTACGTTTCCGCAGAAAGGTTGTTTGACGTGTATCACTTCTACAACTGAAATTGACTGTGTATTTCTACATCAGAGAAGTAATAATAAATAAGTGCTGCAGATGTGCGCATGAAAATCAAAATTATATAACACATTAGGATTTGCTGTAAACTCAGCAGCTAGATATTATGGTAAAGTGAGCTTATAAGTGGTATTGCACAATGATTAGATATCTAATTACGACCTTAAGCAAAATTGACTGAACGTTTTCTTTCCTGTTTTAATGTGCGGAATTGTATATATTCCAACTGAAGTTCGTAAATATAGAAGGGGACCCCAGTTCTTAAATTTTCTTACTGCAAAGCGTAGTTCAAAACTATGAATTATTAAATGCACATTTTAAACCTCGCTGAGCTTTCATTTCCCACGCTGCGTATCAAACAAATGTTTTGTGCACTTTATATTGTCACCCAATTCTAGTTGCTTCATTATCAAAAACACAAGCTGTGTATGCATTCACAGAAGAAGAAATTCCAGTGACAACTAAGTGGAAAACCAATTAGATGAACTGGTCTTCAGTTGAGATTGTTGGAGAGAATTCGTAATAATGAAAGACAGAGCGAAAACGGTCCGACGATAACAAGACGACATGGCTACCTTGTACAGCGCCAGTCCTGCTGTCTTGTGTTCGTCCTTCTCTTTACTCGCCGCCCCCTGTTGTTATGGGAAACCATCTTCCAAGTTTTACAAGGCATATTTTTGGTGCTCAACCTGTCACACCAGATACTGATTAAGAGAATTTTAAAGCTCACTGTTGATGTTAGCTGCCTTCAAGTTCGATGTTTATTATTCCCGCATGGAAAAAAAAATAAAAACCGTTTCTGAATGTAGATCTTTACAAGCCTATAATCAAGCTATATCAGTACACAATACCCAACTTGTGCAAGCGATCGGCACAGACCGCACAGACGTAGCTTCATAGTTTATGGAATAAAATCTGCAGATGTAAAAAAAAAGAACCCTTCAAATCATCAGAGACACTGTTTTAATAGCACTCCTGCATGCTGTTTATTAGTCAGCACGGAGAGGTAAATACTGCAAAGTGCAATTCAAACGAAATTTTTGCGAGTAATAAATGAATCAGCAATACATAAATTCAAGTTTTATGATGTGTTGAATCTATAATAGTGTCTTAAAGGGGATTGTTTATTGCTTGTAGAGCAGTATAATATATTTTCAGAACGAAAAGCAATTTTCATATGAGCCTTTTGTACAAGAATAATGCAGACATGTTGTCTAACATCAGCAATGAACGTATTAAATAGCTGCATGTTATCAACATTTTTGCAGAGTTTTGCTGCTATGACATCCCGTTATAAATAAAAAGTTCAGAAGATGCTTACAGTGCATCTTTCTATCATTGCGCTTATAACCTGGAACATTGTCTAAACACACCTGAGTGGTCGGAATCTGCTATATACGTACATGTCGAGGCGTCTTTAGCGACATAAACAATGATGAAGCTGCATCTCGTGCAGAGCATGTAAGTACAAACAAAGAATACAGGGTCAATCCGGGCGCTAGAATCACAGTGACGAGTCCGCATGCCAGCGGTTGTCAAATGATTCGCGGCCTCACTCCCCATTTAAAAAGGCATCGGCTCTATGCTTATAAAAACGTAAAAAGGTACACAAAATTTTACAAATTAAAACAGCCGCAGCCTTTAGCACGCGTATTAAGTTTCGGTTTGCTTTTTGGGGTTTAATGTTCCAAAGCGACTCAGGCTAGGAGAGACGCCGTAGTGGAAAACTCCAAGAATTTAAACTCTTTATTTATTTATTTATTTATTTATTTATTTATTTATTTATTTATTTATTTATTTATTTATTTATTTATTTATTTATTTATTTATTTATTTATTTATTTATTTATTTATTTACCCTCAGGTCTAGGGGCATTACAGAGGGGAGTGGTACAAGACAATACGAAGTTAGAACAAATACAGTAAAATTACATACAAACAAGGTTCACCTAAATATACAATGTTAGCTAAATAATTGCGAAAAGGTTGGTTATCATCTGGGTTCTCTAACGTACCGTATTTTCCAAAAGTAACCAGGCTGCGTGTTTCGCTTCTCAGTCGCGCATTAGAGAATGCATACCACTTTGAAGCTGTACATCAGTTCAAAACAAAGGCGAGCTCCGGTCCTCACTTCATAGCAAGCTGTGATCCTCTGGAAATCCATGTTGGCTTTAAAATACAACCAAAAAACATATCATGCCGCGCGGTTACATTTGGCAAAGACGGTACATTGACATTGCACAGCGCATAGGCACCTTGCTTTTCGCCTCCATCGAAAAGCTTCCGCAGAGGTCGGGGTTCGATCCCACATCCTTGAAAACAGCAGTCAAGCTCCGTAACCCCTGCGCAACCCCGGCGGTGCTTTAACAAGGCTTCTGGCGCACAACATGGACAATGTCTAGACGTGGCAGGCGCCGCTAGTGTGAGATCTTGCCGTAGTGAATGGCTTCGTATCAAAGTATTTTAAAACAGCGCTAGAACACGGACAGATAGAAATAGACACCACATTGCACTGAACTAACAACTGAATTTTTATTCATAAATCCTATCTTTTTATACACAGTGGCTGATAAAGAGTCGACAACCAGCTCTGTCACACATATTAAAACCCTTCCCCTTTTAAGAACTTTTTTTTTCCTTCGAAGTATTAGGGCAGTGCTGCTTCAGCACATTTCTTTACTATCAGCTATGTTTACTGCCTCACTAGTTTCTCTGGCGATTGCCTTTGTTTTCAGCTTCTTTCTATCGTCCGCTGGAAGCACGGTTCACACTAGCAGTCCTCATAATGGTCGACAAGATTCGCGTGCCTTCTACGCCCTAAATGTTTTTTGTGCTCACTGATTTTATCATTTAAACACCTTCCCGTTTGACCAACGTATGTCTTATCGCATGTCAGCGGAATACTATGCACAGCTTCTATTTCGCATGCGACCGCAGGGGCTTTGTGTTTTTTTTTAGCAACAACTGGCATTCCTTTGTGGAGAGGGCATTATTTCACAAAATTTTGCCAACTTGTCTGATGTGGAAAAGGCTACCTTCAGCAAATCTCTTCAGGTTATGAGATACCTTGTGGATGTATGGGATCACGACTGCATTTAGCTTTTTTCTACAAGCAGCCTGGCTGGCTGCTGTTTTTTAGGGGGTGGGGGGGGGAGGGGGGGGGGCAAAGATTTTTGAGCTTGTCTTCTGGCACGAAATCAAGCACCAACAAATCAGTCATAAATTTGAACACTTTAACACCCTTAGTTTTAAATTTCCTCAGCCGAGGAGCCAATAGATTGTCACAGTAAGCAAGAAAAATATCACTTAAGACTGGCCCGATGCATGAACCTGAGCAGGCGTCCTGTTTTCACGGAACACAACGTCGTCCCTAGTGACACAAAATGAGGTAAAAAGATAACATTTAAAGAAACTATTCACGGACATGCCCGTTTTATATTGAAACGAAATATTACCAAACCTATCTATGCATGCAATCCGCCAGAGAATGAAGCAGCTTCAAGTGTGGTATAAAATAATAAATCTTTAAAATCGAATGAGCACGCAATCAGCCCATAGTCTGCGCGACCGCAAAGAAAGGTTAAAACATGGAGGGTATCTCAAAATAGAAAAGGGTCCAGAAGTACAAAGGGTCAAAGTACACGTCATTCGCACACCTACTCTTTGCCAAGCCGATGTCTAGCAAACAATAAATGTGAGCAGAACAACCATCCCAGTACATCCCTCAAATAATCCAAGCATGACAGCCACAACTTCCACCACGTGGCGCAAGGCTAGAAAAACCACCACACATGTAGAGCTGCCACGTATACGTTCATGTTCAATCCTCTTCATATAAGCCAATCTTCCGAAACGTCCTCAGTAAGACATCAAGTCCATTCTAAAAACACCACTAGTAAACACAAATTCCTCAAACAAGTCAGGAGCCTTCCTCAAGAAAGAAAATTTATTTTCTGCGCAACAAAGTGAGGCTTCGTTAACACATGTGCTATCTTCTGTATCAAAAACGTCTCTAAAATTACCCGGGCAATCTTGTACTGTCTCTTACCTAAAACCTGAGCCTGCTCAGCAAAGGCTCACACTTGCACTTTTGACAATGAACGGATAAATTTGACATCTTTCCAATCTCTAAGGATTTCTGATGCTCCCTTGTTCTATCAATAATAAACTTCCCAGTCTGGCCAATATATATTTTTCCACACGTCAATCGAATCTCATAAACCCCTCCCATCCCACAGCCTATAAAACGCTTGACATGTCTCTTATCACGTTGTGCTTTCTTGCTCTTCTTTATTCTTGCACACAAACCACCCGGCTTCTTTGGCGCAGAAAACACAACCGGAACATTACACCTGCCTGCCACCTTCTTCAGGCAATGCGCCACTCTATGAATGTAAGAAACTACTTGTGGGCGTTTATTTCCCAACTTTGCTGCAACCCTTCTTTTACCTTTTACTTTCTGAAGAAGAGTCTGCCACACTAAAAATAATCGATGGCGCGAATCCGGCCACCCGAAGCCTTTGAATTTGATTATTAATGTTAGCCTCAGCCATATGATCACATAATTATAACAGCGCTAAATCGAGACCAAGATAAGCAATAACTCGTTTACGTTTATGAATAGGCTGACCCATACCGAAGTAGTTTTTTTTTTAGCCGGGGGAAAATACTTCCAACACGTTTTCCATTACAAATTTTTATATTATATCTAGGAACTACAGCCTGTTATCCACAGGTAGCTAATGGGTAAAAGCAAACCGTTTTACATTTACCCTCTGTATAGAAGAGCACTTCCCACTCATTGCGTTAATGCAGAACCCTTATGCATGATCACTAAGAAATAATCAACATACCTAAAATTTTAATACCTTGACCATTAAGGGATACAGAAATCGATTTGTCATATGAAGATAAAAAGATGTCGCAATAGACTGGGGCAATACACGACCAAATACAAATGCTCGTTCTCTGCACATACATATCTGTCCCATCAAAAATGTTTCTAATTGGGCTAGTTGGTAATGCCATGTTCAAACATCTTCGCGCTTTTGGAAACCTAAGACGTAGAAAACTTCTAAGACAGACTTAACACGTTTGCTCAATGGTACCGTAGCAACATTGCTGACTTGTCCGTTTTTGTGAAGTTTTTATGTGTGTAGCATTCATACGTGTGTTCTCTGCAACAAAATTTCAATTGATAGCGCTTCAGTGTCTCGTGCTGTTTCTTACGTCTCAGATTTTCAAACGCGTAACGATGTTTGAACTTATCTGCCCCAAACGACACGACTGTGGGCTTAAAGTAAAAGTCAAGGAGGGAAAAAAAATGGTCAACATTAACTCCAGCAGAGTTCTGAAACGCTACAGTACCGTTACACTTAATGTATTCTAGTACCGATTCAAACAAGTCTAAATGTGGCATCAAATAGAACAAATCCTCTAAATCTACAGACAAAAGAACTTAATCTTAGTCTGATATTTTAAGAAATGGATCACTGCAAAAGAATTATTGGTAGCAAAGGGATCATGAAGCTCCAAACCGTTCAAATGTTTAAGAAGAAACCGGCTCATCTGCTGTTGCCTCGAATCACGTTCACTCACAATACATTTAAAAGGCGAGTCAGGTTTATGAGTCTTAAGAGCAAAAAAACACATTGAGGCAAACCATTTTGCTTTCACTGATCACTTTGACCAAACTGGTAATCTGCAGACCATTACATAACGCAATACCTTTTCATTTTTCATCTGCTAGCTTTCTTCTTCACAATCACAATGTCCTGTGTTCATATAGCTGAGGCTAGCTTTAGTAATCAAATACAAAGGCTTCAGGTGGCGTGACTTCAAGGTACGGTTATTTGTGGGGTGAGAGATGCTTTTCTTTAAAAACTGAAGGGCAAAAGAAGGGTTGAAGCAACGTTGAGAAATAAACGCCCGCAAGTACTTCCTTACAATCACAGAGTGGCGCAATGCTTGAACGAGGTGGCAGGCATGTGTGATGTTCCGGTTGTGTTTTCTGCGCCAAAGAAACTGAGTGGTTAGTACGCAAGAAGCGTTTTATAGGCTGTGTGGTGGGAGTGGCTTACGAGATTCCACTGACATGTGTAAAACTTGTGAGATTCGGGCTTTCCGCGGCTGCCCTTTAAACAGCTGCTACCCGTCCCTCTGCTATTCATCTCTTTCCCTTTCTCCCGTATCATGCGGTGGAGGAGTGTCCGGACGACTTGTCATTTTCGCTCGGCCACAGCTCCGACCCTGCGTCCAAATGGCTTTTCTCATTGGCGCCTCTTGGCGGGAACATGGCAGCTTCGACGACCGCGCTCGCGCGAACATCCGAACGGTGCCCAGTGAGATACTTTTCGGAGACATCGCAAGGTGCCTGCGCTATTGTTCTTGTCCGCCGGCTTTTGTCTGTGCAGATGAGTGTGGTACTCTAGTTCGCCCTCTCCAGGTCGTACCTGAGAGCGCAGCTCGAGCCTGTCGATCGTGATCCAACGATCCGCGACAGGCGTACCTTGCGGTGGTTGCTCATTCTCTCTCAGACGCCGTTTGGCCACCGCGAGAGATGACAGCATGCCCTTGCGTGCTTGCGCCGAGCAGTCCTTGTCACTTCGTGCGCGCAGGTGAGCCTTATTCCTCGCGCGCTCCCAGTACGCGGTGACTGAGTATGTGTGTGTACCGTTGAAGGATGGCGTTTCAATAAACATATCCATTGTGTACTTGGAGGGTTGTGTCTTTGCAGCGAAGTGCTCTCCTCCCTGTGGAGGTTGAGTTCGCAGTGCGCGCTGCGGTGTTTCAGTGCGCGCTTGGGGAAGGCTGGTCGGGGCTTCGCCTCGCGCGATGCTCGAACCCGCGGTGGTTGGTGGCCGATGCACAAGCAGAAACCGCAGAATATATATTGGCCAGACTGGGAGGTGTATTAATGATAGAACAAGGGAGTATAAGAAATCCCTAGAGAATGGGGAGGGGTCAAATTTACACCTTCATTGTCAAAAGTGCAAGTTTGAGCTGCTGCTGAATAGGGTCAAGATTTTGGGTAACAGTCAGGACAAGATTGCCGGAGAAATTTTAGAGGCTTTTTGTATACGAAAGAAAGATAGCACGTGTTTTTGAAGCTTGACTCTCTTTACGCAAAGCCTTAATTTACTTTCTTGAGGTATTCTCCTCATTTCCTGGAAGACATTGTGTTTATTAGAGGTGCTTTTAGAATGGACTTGATGCCTTACTGAGGACGTTTCGGAAGCTTGGCCTGTATGAAGAGGAGTGAGCATGAACGTTATATGTGGCAGCTGCAGATGAGTGGTGATTTTCTAATCTTTGTATATATGGTGGAAGTGGCGGCTGTTATGCTTGGACAATGTGAGTGATGACGATTGCACTGCTAACATTTATTGTTGACTGGACATCTGCTTGGTAAAGAAGAGGTGCGCGTGTGAGAGGTACATGGAAGTAGAAGTGGAATTTGTAGCTGAGTGTTGAAGAGAAAGTGCGTGTTCAGGTTCATGTTACAGTTTGTAGCGTGCGCCTGAGTTGTGTTTCTATTGACGTCTTTGCTTACGTTGCGCCGCAGTTCTGGGTATCATGGAGCACCAACTCGCCCTTCCAGCTGTTATTCTGCCTTGTTAGTTTAGCAACAAACATAAATTTCGGGCTATTGCATTCACTTTTTTCAATACTTTAAGAGAGACTAGTCATTTCTTGTCTGTAGCAAAGCCTTTGCCCTTCTGCTTTTAACTTGCACAGCGAGCTACAGGGACGTTTTTCAAAATCCGCACTAGAAGCTTCTAAAGCATTTAGGCCAAACATTTTCTGCATAAACATTCATTGCAAACGTATAAAATGGCACGGCATATTGGAAGACTGGGTTTTGCAGGGTTATTCCTTGAAAGAACGTTCACTCCCTCCAAGATGCAAAATTCATTTTGAGCTTCAGGAGCGAAGTTCGCAAGGTACCGTTGAAGGGAAAGCACTTCCAGCGTGGTCTTGCGTGGTTGCACGGCGAACCTAGGCCGCAGCGACAGCACCTGTTGCACATCCTCAGGCAAACGAACTTCGCCTATGGTGTGGATCCTTCCCCCTGCCTTTTGCAGGAAGGCCGGCACGAAGTTGCGGTAGTAGTCGTTGCCATGCCGGTAGTAAAAGGTCGAAACCGAGAACAAAGACCGAGATAAATTATTGAGGCAGTAAACATAGCAGAGCAGATGCTAAAGAAACATGCTTTAGTAGCACTTCGCTAATACTTCAAGCAAATGAAAGTGTTTTTGGATCGGAGAGGGTGACGTGTTAGGAGATGTGAAGGAACTGCTTGTCGACTTTTTATCTTCCCCTGTGTATAAAAAGATATGCTTCATGAATAAAAATTCAGTTATAATTTCAGCGCAATGTGCGTTTGTCTCTTTCATCCGTCCGTGTTCTAGCGCTGTCTTAAAATAATGTATAACCAACTCACCCAAGAAGCCACTCTATTTCGTAGCGAAGTTGTCTGGTGCGCCAAATGACATTGTGTGAGTCGAACTATCACCGCATGAGCTTTTCACTCAGTCTGCGATGGCGTGTCGGTGTCCAAACCCAAACTTCGTCTACCGGCTTGTACTTGACATAGCGTCATCGCAAGGTATATTGTCGGCCGTCGGTACGTTGCTAATATTATATTCACATATCAGCGAGTCGTCGGGCTTCCTCACCTAGCTGAAGTTAGGCTGCGACGTCAAGGTTATCTTCGTCCGCTACGTGCGGCAACCTTTCGTGCAGTGTCGTCGTGAGCTCCCTGCCATAAAAAACCGAACTGGGCTGACCGGGCTGTCTCTTGGACGGTGTTATTATAGGCGAAGATAACAATTAGGGCAGGATGGTGTCCCATATCTAGTGTTCGACATTGACGCACGTGGTTAGCAAGGCCGCTATAGTTTTGTTTAGACGCTCCGTGAATCCGTTCGTCTGTGGTTTGGAGGCGGCCGTGCTCCAGTGGCTTGTCTGGCCGTACTTCAAAAAAGCTTGAATGAGCTCCGCTGTAAATGCTGCTCCCTCATGTGATGAACACTTCGGTGGCACTGAATCACAGGAGAGTGCCCTCGACAAAAACACTTGGCTACTTTTCTAGCGGTACCATTAGGTAGTAAGTTTTCTTCAGCGTAGCGGGTAAGATAACCGGTGGCCACGATGACGCATTTGTTATCTGTAGATGAAGTCGGAGAGGGGGACAAGGTCAATTCCAATTTTCTGATTCAGCTTAGTTGGGAGTGGTATGGGGTTCAGTAGCCCAGCAGGTCTGATTGGAGGCGTCTTGCACCGTAGACATTTACGGCAGCTGTTCACGTAATGTGCAACGTCGGCAGGTAACCGCGACCAATATTACTTCTCTTGGACTCGATGCAGTGTTCGTGACGCTCCAAGATGTCCTGCTTTTGGGTCATCTTAGCAAACCTACAACATTTTCTTTGGCAGTTCCTTTGGCACGACAAGGAGGCATGTGGTCCTCTTGTGTGCGACGTTCTCCACTAGGTAATCGTTATGCAACCCGAAGGACAATAACTGACGCTTGAACACAGTAGAGGAGAAGTAGTTGTGCCTTTTAGGTAATCCGCTAGGTCTCTCAACTCAGGGTCCGTGCGCTGCCGCTGTGGAAAACTGCTGGTGCTACCGGCCCTAAGAGGGCATCATAACTATCGTCTTTGAGCGCTGCTTCAAAAGGGCCCAGAAACAAGCAGCCTGTGTCGAAATACTTGAGAGCAGACTTGTAGACCACCGTGATGTCAAATACTTGGAGGCGCAAGCTCCATCGTGCAAAGTGACCGGAAGGTTCTGTCAAGTTGGCGAGCCAGCAGAGCGCTTAGTGATCACTTACCACCTTAAACGGTCAATCTTATAGGTACAGGAGAAACTTTGAAGTGGCCCAAATGATCACAATGCGCTCCTTCTCTGTCGACAAAAAATTGAATTCGGATTATATATGTACCTGCTAGCGTGTGCGATAACTTTCTGTTGTCCGACACTTCTGAACTAGAACGGTGCCTATACCCACACTGCTTGTGTCGGTGTTAATTTTGGCGTCCGCGTTATCATCAAAGCGGCCAGGAGAGGAGGAAACTGTAGGCGGCGCTCAAGTTTATCGCAGGCTTCTGCTTGCAGCGTTTCCCATTTAAAAGCACGTTAATATTTGTAAGTGCATTACCAGTTCGGCGATGCACGAAAAGTTCCTCAAATCGTCGATAGTAAGCCCACAGCCCAAGGAATCTGCGCACAACTTCACTGTCAGCAGGCAGTGGGAACTGTTTGATAACATGTGTTCTCTCTGGAACAGGACGAACACCATCCTTGCTAACGATGTGACCTAGAAACCGCAATTACTCGCAAGCGCAGTGTCATTTATCTGTTTTTAATGCTAGCTCTGACGACTTGATTGCATCCAGCACTGTCCGAAGCCTTTTAGTTTGTATTGAAAGTTGGAAGAAATGACAGCAACCTCATCGAGGTAAAGCAGATAATTCTTACACTTCAATCCAGTCAGTACAATATCCACTACTCGCTTGGAACGTGGCAGCTGCGGAGCAGAAGCCGAAGGGCATTACCGTCAACTTGAAAATGCCGTCCCATTTCATGAACGCGCTCTTCTAGTGGTCTCCTTTATCGACCTCAATTTCCCACCATTCGCTCTTTAGGTCAATTGACTATACGCACTTAGCATTGCAAAGCTGATCCAGTGTGTCATCGATGCGAAGGAGCGGTAGACATCCTTCTTCGTTTTGATGCACCCCCTAGCAGAGTATTCAACGAAACACAGGGGAGGCACACAGTATACACATACAAATAAACAAGGACAATGCTGCACTGACAACGTCTTCTTCTGCCTTGAATATATGGCACATACGCACGAAGGGGGATTGACCAAGGTTCAGTGTGGCTGCCAAATGTCCTACACAAACTGAATTACTGCATAGAAGTAATTTTCACTTAAACAAAAACATAAGATTTAAGATCACAAAATTGATTGAAGGAAAAATACGAAGCGAAAATTTCGAAGAATACAATTAGCAAGGGAAACTGTCCGTAGCTGTGATGTAGTTATGTAAGTACGGACAAGTTTGAGGCAACGCAAATCCTCTGATTAAATCTAACACCAACATCCTCTTCCTTCTTCACTTCTAAGGACACGCACCACTTCGTTGACGATACTCCCATTGATCTAAAACGTCTTTCTCTTTCTTCGACAGGAGAACAGAAGGCATGCTAGCGCAGTCTTCACCAGCTAAAGATATCTCCCAAGCTTCCAGAATCTCCGTCGCTAATCTGTCCTTGTTCTTCCTCAAAACTGCTATTTTATTACGTTCTGTTTGAAGACATTCCTTTTTCACAAAGAGTGCAGTCCTTGCAGTGTATCGCAAGGTTAGTCAAGACCTTATCGAATATTGTAGAGACATGTTCTTTAATCCTATCATTTATGCATCTTCCGGTCTGGCCGGTATATATCTTGCCACATGAGAAGGGGGATGGATAAACAATCCTATAGATGCACTCCGAGTATCTTTTTCGATGCGCTGCTTCGCATCTCGATCGATTGTCATTCCTATTTACACGCGCACACATACTTCTAGCTTTGTTGGGAGCCGTAGGAATTATATGAACGCCGTACTTCTTCCCAATCTTGATCACGTTGTGAGTGAAACCATGGATATAGGGCACCAAAGAGCTCTTCTTCCTTGGCAGCAGATGTCCATTCACTATCCTTTGTTGCTTATTCTCTGCCGACAAGCTTTCAGCTATTTGGCATATGAATTCATCAGGAAATCCTGCGTCTAAATGCCTCTCATACTGATTTAAGAAACTTTGCCTACTAGTGTGATGTCATGATTTCTTAAGAGCTGAAAGCAAAGCAGCCTTCGCTATGCATCTCTTCACTGTCTTCGAATGATATGACGTATATGACAGGAATTGCTTCTTCGCTCGGAAGCCGCAAGTCCAAGAACCTTAGAACACCTTCTTCTCGGAGTTCCCAGAAGAAGTAAGATCATCATGCCATCATCATGGCATGATGATGGGCGTGTCTGGATGCTTGAAGAAGAGGAAGAAGTAAGAATAGAACGGCTTTCTGGCACGATGTCTGATGCATGAGTGATCCGCCTCCCCTGGAGCTGTCAACCATCTGTTGTGGGCGCCACTGACGACAGCGCCCCAAGGGGCAAGCTAACCAGGCGGACCGCAGGGAGACCCCGTGCATGGGCCACCGAGCCAAGCAAAGCGAAAACGGGCGTCGTTAGCTGATGTATAAATAAACAGTTTTTCTTGTTATACCGGCTACATCTACCATATGGTGGCAGCGGCGGGATAACCCACTGCGTGACACCCAGAAGGACAGCGAGGCCAACGTAAGCGGCCGCAGCGTCATGCCAGACACCCGCGGCGCGAAAGAAGAGCGCGCGAGCGGCACTCCGAGAATGACGTTCTACCCACTCGCCGTGGAACTGCCGACAAAGCTCGATTTCCGCAAGCCCGAAGATTGGACACGGTGGCACTACAGGTGGGAACGCTACCGACTCATCTCCTGTTCGACAGGACAGGACAAGACGACGCAAATCAACACATTACTCTACGCCATGGGCGAAGAAGCGGAGGACGTCTCGCTGCTTGAAACTGACAGACGAACAGATGGCATTATACTCCGCCGTGGTGAGTGCTTTTTGAAAAACAATTCCTACCTAGAAAGAATGTCATCTATGAGAGAGCGCGATTTAACTCTCGGAAACAAGAGCAGCATGGAAACGTCGATGCATTTGCGACTGAACTGTTCAAGATGACCGAAAGATACGATTACGGAACGCTCAAAGACAAACTTATTCGGGACAGGCTCGTGGTCGGCTTGCGAGACATAAAACTTAGCGAGAGCCTGCAGCTTGACGCAGAACTCACTCTCGAAAAATCAATCACAGCTGCCCGCAATTCAGAGAGCGTGAAACTTCAACACAAGGAAATTCGCTCCATCGAACAGCCAGCCCTCGACATGGGAGAAGTTCGCGGCCAGACAAATGTCAAAACTCGCTGGAACGAAGCAAAGGCGCCTCTCAAGTCGCGCCCTCAACGTACACACAAGACGGGAGACGAACGCTGCATGTGGTGTGTTGGTGTGTGTGACCACACGAAAACGCAGTGTCCCGCGATAGACAAGACGTGCAACCAGTGTAGGAAAAAAGGCCACTACGCCCGCGTCTAAGCCGAAGGACGACACCTCGACTATCCGACGACGACCAAAAAATCTCGGAGAGCTATATCTAGGCGAAATCAAAGTGGGCGTGACCACGCCGTGGAGGATTACTGCTACCATCAACAACTTGCCTTTTACCTTCAAGGTCTACACTGGCGCGGACGTGGCTGCAATCGCACACGACCAGTACGACAGAACCGTCATGGAACCCATCAAGTCAACACAACAGCTGTTGATAGGCCCGGGCCAGACAGCGATAGCCACTGTTGGCTACATCGATGCAACAGCCACCTGGCGCAACACTGAAGTCCAAGAAGCATCTTCATAATCGAAGGATTAAAAGAACCACTGCTCAGCCGACCAACTATAGAATCACTTGGGATTCTACAGCGCCCTCTTGAGCTAGACGAAACCCTCGCACAATCAACTGATGTCCCCAACTTCTTGGTGTCATACCAAAAGCTAACGTCTGGGCTTGTAGTCATGAAGACTGAGTACCGCATCAAAGTCAAAAAGGGTGCTGAGCCATACGCAGTCAGTTATCCTAGGCGCGTGCCTCTTCCACTGCTTCCACTTGTGAAGGAAGAACTAGAAAGGATGGAAGACTTGGGAGTCATCCAGAAGATCAAGCGAGCAACCAAGCGGTGTTTTCCAATGGTTGTCGCTTGAAAAAAGAACAATCAGCTGCGCATCTGCGTGGACTATGGTCAGCTCAGCCAACAAATAATACTCGAACGTGTGCTCATGCCTACGGTGGACGAGTGTCTTGCAAAGTTAGCAGGTGCAAAAGTACAGCAGCCGCCTAGATGCACGAGCAGGGTACTGGCAGGTGCCACTGTCCAAGGACTCTCGCGAATACACAACCTTCATTACACCAGTTGGCAGGTTCCAGTTCCTAAGGCTTCCCTTCGGAATCTCCACAGCGCCAGAGTTCTACCAACGACAAATGCTCCGTGTGCTCGAAGGACTAGATGGTGTGAGTTGTCTACAAGATGACATCATTGTCTCAGGGAAGACAACTGAGGAACACGACACCAACCTACTGCTGGTGCTGAGGAAGCTGGAAGATGCAGGTGTTACCTCAACATCGACAAGTGTTCCTTTCGACAAACAGAAGTAACATTCTTAGGGCACGTCGTAAACTCAACAGGAGTCAGCGCCCACCCGAAAAAGGTCAGGGCCATAGTCCAGCTTGACCCACCATGCGATGTGTCAGAAGTCAGATCTTTGTTGGGCTCTGCAAACAACCTAGCGAAATTTCTTCCAGAACTAGCAGACTTTACGAAGCCTCTCCGAGACTTGCTCCACCAAGATGCCGACTGGCACTGGGGCCCAGCTCAGCAGCAGAGTTTTGACAAACTCAAGCAAGCTTTAAGCAGGACGCCGATTTTCACTCACTACGATGCTCAGTCGCCTCACACAATGTCTGTGGATGCTTCCTCATACGGTCTTGGGGCTGTACTTCTACAGCTGTCGCACGAAAAGCTCCTACCTGTGGCATATGCATCACGCTCCCTTACGGATACAGAACAAAGATATGCCCAAATCGAAAATGAGGCACTGGCAATCACATGGGCTTGCGAACATTTCCACAAATACCTGCTGGGATCAACCTTTCACGTGGAAATGGACCACAAGCCGTTAATACCGTTGCTGATGACTAACCGACTTGACGAGCTGAGTGCTCGCATTTAAGGCTTTAGGATGCGCCTTTGGAGTACGACTACACCATGTCCCACACTCCTGGCAAAAAGCTGTACACAGCTGATCTTCTGTCCCGGAAGCCATCTGGGAATCCAGCAGACAAAGAAAGAACTCTCGAGAGTGCAGTGCGCGAGTTTGAAGAATTAGTACTTGAACAGCTCCCTGCTTCAAGCTAAAGGCTGGACAGAATCAGGGCAAGCATCCAGTCAGACGAAACGCTTTCCAGGGTGGATATCTACTGCATTACATCATGGCCAACTGTGCATGGACTGTCAGCTGACCTGAAAAGGTACGTCGAGGTGGTTAGTGAGATTTCGCTCATTGATGGTCTGCTATTCAAAGGCGACAGAATAATCATCTCGCCAGACATCAGAGTAGAGGTTGTGGAAAAGCTCCATGCAGGCCACTTGGTCACAACGACGTGCCGAGCGAGGGCAAGAGAATGCATATGGTGGCCAGGCATAGGTAAGCACATTGAAGACTACGTGGAAAAGTGTCCAACTTGCAGAGAGCACAGAAAGCCAGAAACAGAACCCTTGCTTTTAACCCCATTGCCAGCACACCCTGTGGGCGATTCCTCTGCCCGAGGCATGCGCACGACAAAACACACAGTGGGCCGTATGATAAACATCCTTTATCTCACAGGGATCTTGTCGTCCGGGTGGCTGCGGGTCGTTTCCGTGGAGAGCCGGGAGCGAAGCGGTAGCGACGAGCCAGGAACCAAGAAGCCAGAAACCAAGAGAGCGCGCGACGGCGGCGCGTGCCTTCTTTTATAGCCCCCTCGCGCGGGACCGGTTATCCCCGCGCGAGCGGGGAGAGGGAAACAGGCACGCGCGCAGGGAGCATTGGGAAGTGGCGCGGCCTTCGAATGCGCGGCGCGCCACGAGCCCTACATCTTCCCCCCCCTCAGCGTCCGACCCGGGCTCCGCCAACAGCCGGGCCATGTCCATGTCCGAGCCCGGGTCAGCGTAAAATATGAAAGCTTGTCGCCTGGCTCTGGCGGGATGCCATCTCAGCTGGTCCGTGGGACGGGAGAAGCAGCAGGCATGGCGGGGCTGTTCCGGCTGCTCCCTCTCCAGCAGCGGCCACATCCTCGGGGTCACAGCGCAGCTGGGCTTGGCCCTGGATACGCCTGGCAGCGGCCCTGAGCTGCTGCTCTACATCGTTGACCCCTTTCCACGTGGCGCCGTGCTGGATATACATTGCAACAGGCGTTTTCGCCCCGGGCACACCTGGCTTCCTGAGGCCCGTACTCCAGGCCTGGGCAGCGGGCTCCACTCCAGACGTGTTGAAGACGGCCAGCATGGCCGCGCTGGTCACAATAATGGGCCACAAACTAGGGGGGTACCCCCTGTTTAAGTGGCCCCTCCTTGAACCAAGCGCTGGGTGCGGTTTCCCGCCCCAGCGACGGTGGTTCATCTGGCTGCTGCAAAATCTTATCAGAATGCATTCTGAAAGAAGCAAAGACGTTAGACAAAGTAGTGCACTACCTTGGCCTTAGGTTATAGCGTCGGTTGCGAACCGGGTTGCTACCTGTATCGTTTTGAGCTTCCCCCGCTTCGCAGTTATCGTCCTTGCGAAGGTGGTAAGCTTTCAAGTCTGCGACGTGCACCGGACCAGCGGTTTCACCGCTCGCCAACAACCGCAGCTGGTAGGTGAGTGGCGTAGTCTGTGCCGTAACTTCGAACGGTCCAACCCACTTGTGCGCTAGCGACGCGGCGAAACCACGCGCTGCGTTACTAAGCGGGTGCGTTCTTTTCAGTACCAAGTCGCCCGTGTTGAAAACGACGTGACGACGACCTTTGTTGTACTGATCCGCTTGCTCCATGCGCGCGACATCGAGGTTTTCACGAGCCGCGCGCTGCGCTGCCTCAAGGCGCTCGCGGAGCTTTGCCGCGTACTGTGTAAGCGGAGGGGGCGCGGGCCCCGCCGCGTCAAGTAGGGCGTTCTCTAGCGGAAAAGCGATCTCTTTCCCAAAATTCAAGTAAGCAGGTGTCATACCTTCCGACCTGTTCACGGTTGTTCTAGTGGCGAAAGCCAGTTCGGACAGCCGTGCGTGCCAACCTCTGTGCTGCTCGGTCGTCGCGACCAGCATACTCTTAACATTCCGATTCACTCTCTCGGTTATGTTGCTCTGAGCGTGGTAGGGACTCGTTTTGCTGTGGCGGATTTGAAGCGCCCGACAGGAATCAACAAAGACTTTGCTTGTGAAATACGAGGCATTGTCTGTAATCAGGTCGGAAGGGAAACCGAAACGAGCGAATGTCTCCAACAGTTTCTCCCAAATCCGCTCTGACACAAGCTTCCTAAGGGGGAAAACCTCAACCCACTTGGAATAGTGGTCCGTTATTACCAGGATATATTGGTGTCCGCGCGCGGAGCGAGGGAGGGGTCCCATGATATCGCACGCGACCACTTGCCACGGATAGTTGCTAACTACCGGCTTCAACATGCCAGCGGGTTTCCCCGCCCGAGGCTTGGCTACCTGGCAAACAGGACATGTACGGGCGTAACCCAGCACATCCTTTCTCATACCTGGCCAGGTCGCGACACGGCATAACTTGCCATAAGTCTTACTGCCGCTGCCATGGCCTGCCAGCGCTGAGTCATGGAAGTACTGGAGGAATCGTTTCCGCAACTTCCTCGGGACCACGACTCAGAAGGGGGATGCAATCGCCTCTTCCTCGTCAAGTTGGGGGATGTAGCGGAGCAGTAAGCCATCATCGCCCAGCAGATACGCGTCGTACTTGCCCTCAGCGTTCCCGGTGCAAGCTGCACTACTCGCAAGCTCTGTCAGCACCCGCTGGCATAGACCGTCTGCTTTCTGGGCCTCAATTAGCTCTTCCCTACTGACCGCTACTCCCCATGACAGATTTCTCTCTGCCTCGCTTCTTGGCAGGCGAGTAGTCGCCGCCACCAGCTGCTGCGCCTTCTCTCTCTCGCAGCACCGCGCGGACACTCTGTCCGCCTCCTTTCTCTCTTTAACTACGCAGGGCGCGACACTCGCGTCCGCCCTCTCCTCCTCTCCACTAGCGGCGACGCCGATCTCAGCAAAGCTGGTCTGCGCCTCTTCTGCGCTTCTGCCAGCCTTCAACGGTGCGCGTGATAACGCATCGGCCACCTTATTCATGCTGCCCCGGCGGTACTCAATGGCGTACGCGTAACGTTGCAACGTCAGCGCCCATCTCGCGAGTCTGCCTGCGGGGTTTTTCAGCCTCTTTAACCATGAAAGTGCCTGGTGATCTGTCTGCACGGTGAAAACCGCTCCGTCTAGGTACATGTCGAACTTTGACAATGCGAACATTATCGCCAGGCATTCCTTTTCGGTCACGGAGTAATTCCGCTCGGCTGATGTGAGCGTGCGGCTAGCGAACGCGACAGGGCGCAGCTTGCCCTCGTGTTCCTGCAACAAAACCGCTCCTACACCGGCATCACTAGCATCTGTCTGCAAGACAAACGGCTTGTTCAGGTCGGGGAGGCGCAAACTAGCGGTGTTCGCTATCGCGCGAGACAAGGCAACAAAAGCGTCGTTCTGTTCCTTGCCCCAGACCCACTTCGAGCCTTTTCGCAACAGCTGGTTCAACGGCCTAGCGAGCTCTGAACAACTAGGGATGAATTGTCTGTAGAAGGCAACCATTCCCAAAAACCTCTGCAAGCTTTTCACGTCTGTCGGGCAGGGGTAGTTCAGAATTGCCTGCAGTTTGTCATCGTTCGGTCTCAAAGTGCCATCATCAACGACAAATCCCAAGAGGTTCACTCTCTTCGATGCCAACTGCACTTTCTTTGGGTTGATCGTTATACCCGCACGTCTCATTCTTTCAAGAACGGAATTCAAGTGAATGAGATGCTCTTCGAACGACTGTGAGAATATCACGACGTCGTCGCGGTACGCCATCGCGTAGTTGAACCTTGCATCACCCAGCACGATGTCCATCAATCGCATGAACGTGCTCGGTGCATTAGACAAGCCAAACGGGAGTCGAGTAAATTCGAAGAGCCCGCGGTGACAGGTGAATGCGGTTTTCTGAATGTCACCTTCCGCCACCTCAATCTGCAGGTACCCTCTGCTTGCATCCAGGACTGTGAAGAAACTTGCGTTCCCTAACGCGTACATCACAGCCTCGATCGACTGGAAAGGGTACGCAACCGTAGGCGTCAGTGAGTTGAGCTTACGATAATCAACACACAGCCTGACCGAACCATCTTTCTTTGGGGCTAGAACCACTGGAGACGCCCAGGGACTTTGTGAGGGTCCCACCGCGCCGGTATCTATCATCTCGTCAAGGGCGCTGTCGAGAAGCTGTCTCTTATGCGCGCTTAACGGCCGCGGGTTACATCTGAAAGGGCGCGCATCACCCGTTTCGATCTCGTGCTGAAGCAAGTCGGTTCTGCCTGGTTTCTCTGTGAAGCAATCCGAAAACGGGAGTAAAGTTTCCACGAGCCTTCGGCGCTGACTACCGGTTCCTGAGAAGGACGCGATAATTGCTTCTAATGGGCTACCATTCAGTGTCGCGGGGGAGCCCTCTGCGACAAAAGCGTGAACGCTCGCTCGCTCAGCGACGCATTCCTGTTTGGGTGCGCTAACAAAGGGAATGAGGGGGGTGAAGGGGCTGTAGCGATAGCCGTTCTCCCCCATGTCAAGCACAATGCCTTCGCTCGAAAGAAAATCTCTTCCCAGAATAACTGGTATGGCTAAGCCGGGCAGATAGACGTAGCGATGCCTGCGCTTCCTGCCGTCAAAACGCAGGACCAGACGCACCGCTCCTTCTGCTTTTGTTGTCCCTGCTGCTAAGCTAAAAGGGGTTTCTGCTGGCCTTACACGGATGTTACATCTACGGCAGGCCTCGAAAACATCATCACCGACCAATGACAGAGTTGAGCCCGTGTCAACGAGTGCCGAGTAGCTTTGACCAACTAACCGCACTAGCATAAAAGGGCTCGAGCGCGACATCATTCCTTGCGCTCTACAGGCGAGGGGGACAAAAGCCTCTGCGCCCCCGGGGCGGTCGCCCGGTGACGCGGCGTGGGAGTACATTTCCCATTTTCCGCCGTGGCTACCACGAAATTCTCCCGCCGACGGCGACAGGCTGGTGTTACCAATTATGGCCGCCGGCGGTCCGCGTTTCCCTGCGTACGCCTTGCTTGACACTCTCGTGCCACGTGGCCCGGCTGGTTGCAATTCCAGCAAAGCCGATCGTTCACCTGCCACGCGGTCGGGGAATGCCGCGTTCCACGAAGCGGTTGGGGACGTATTTCCCCTCTCTCCGCGCCTATGCGGACGTCGATGGCGAGCCCAGCTCGGCGCCGCTGCTCGAACGCGTACGGGTAAAGAGCGCGAGGAATCGCGAAGCCTTCCGCTGGCCTTTCCTGCCCTACCGTCATTACGCCTGCGCCTCTGGCGCGCGGCACGGAGTCTTGGCCTCCGGCCCAGGCGCATCGCGGCTCTAGCGATTCGGCTGGCCTGGGGGGTGGCTGGTAGCGCAATTCAGCGAGTAAATCCGCCTTTACTACCTTCGCTTCCTGTGCTAGGGCCTCGAGGTTTGCAAGACCACGTCCCCGCAAATACGGCTTGAAGCGCGGATGGCATTGCCTCATCACGCGCGTGACCTGTTCTAGATCGGTTGCCGTGGGATCTGCCCTCTTGTAGAGCTCCTGCATTGCGCGTACATACTCGAGGAGGCTCTCCTCTGGGTGCTGTGTGCGCAACGCTAGCTCCTCAAGCATCCGGCGTTCGTAATCGGGCGGCAAGAACTCGGCGCGGAAGCGATCTGTGCTGTCTGCCATCGACTGGAAGGCCGGCTGGCAGCGTCTCCACCGCGCCGCGCTCTCAACAAGTGCCACGGGGATTACCTGCGCTAGCACCACGTCGTCTGGGGAACCCAGTGCCGTCTGATAATCCTCGAGTTCTTGCAGGAACTCGTGGACTGACTTTACGTCCGTGTAACCGGAAAAGGAGGGAACCTCTACATTTATCCGCGGACGCGGGACTGTCGCCGCAGCTGTGGCGTGGTTGGCGCTAGCCACCGAACCGAGCTGAAGGGCGAACACCGACAACACCTTGTTCATCTGCCTCATCGAGGCGGCCGCATCGGTAACCTGCACAGACTCTACCGCGTCCTTTACCTCACTTCCGGACGCACTGGCGTCCGAAGCGGCGGCCCTATCTGGCACGTCTTTTCTCGGAGGCATTTCACTCAACAACTAAGGCCGGTCGGGAGCCTAAACGCGCACGACTACCACCTAGCCCGCATCAAGAGGCTAGTCAGAAAGGCTAAACACTTCATAAAACTAACATATGCACAAAAAAAAAATAAAACACAAACCGCCCGACACTAACAAACAAGCACATAACCCAAAACAAAATAAAACACTGTACAAACACTACTATACTACACTCCGTGTCATCTGTACACACGATAGCCCTAAACTCAAAATGGCGTCGCGCCTAACATACAAAGACCGGCCCGTCGTGTTGCCGTGCGCTGCCACGTTGGCAGAAAAATCGTCCACATGGGTGCTAATTCAGCCCCAGTTGGGTGCCAGTTGTGGGCGATTCCTCTGCCCGAGGCATGCGCACGACAAAACACACAGTGGGCCGTATGATAAACATCCTTTATCTCACAGGGATCTTGTCGTCCGGGTGGCTGCGGGCCGTTTCCGTGGAGAGCCGGGAGCGAAGTGGTAGCGACGAGCCAGGAACCAAGAAGCCAGAAACCAAGAGAGCGCGCGACGGCGGCGCGTGCCTTCTTTTATAGCCCCCTCGCGCGGGACCGGTTATCCCCGCGCGAGCGGGGAGAGGGAAACAGGCACGCGCGCAGGGAGCATTGGGAAGTGGCGCGGCTTTCGAATGCGCGGCGCGCCACGAGCCCTACAACCCTTGGGACACAGTCGGCATGGATCTATTCACGCTGGAGGGGAAAGAGTATGTTGTAGTAGTAGACTACTACTCCCGATTTTCCGAGCTAGAACAGCTGCCGAGGAAAGCTACAAAAAACATAGCCCAAGTCTTGGAGCCAATGTTTGCACGGTACGGTGTTCCACGGACAATACGCACAGACAACGGGTCGCCGTTCACTTCCTCAGAGTTCAAAGAACTAATGCATCGCTGGGGAGCCTCACACACAACCTCAAGCCCTTACTACCCGCAGAGCAACGGTATGGCTAAGAGCGTTGCGCAGACAGCAAAGCCGCTTTTGAGGAAGTCTTCCAACATACATGAAGCGCTGCTTGCCTACAGGGTCACACCCAGCGTGGAAGGGTTTTCACCCAGAGAACTCCTAATGGGTCGTCGTATGAACACGACAGTACCAACCAATTTGAAGCTGCTAGCCTCGAAGTGGGACGACAGCGAATTCAGACAAAATAATGAAGCCTACAGTGCTCGTGCACAACGATCATACGACACCCGGCACAAGGTACGGAGCTGAGAGCGCTTACCACCAGGCACAGCGGTGGGCATCCTAGCTGGAGCTGCATCACACGACGTGGTAACACAGCCAACATCAGAACCAAGGTCCTACGTTGTACAAACCGACAGAGGACAAGCAAGACGCCTGCAACTGTTGCAGGACACGAGCACCACAAGAAGTGGACGTGTTTGTAAGCGACCAGAACGCCTGGACCTGTGAGATCAAACCTTTCAAGAAAGGGGGTGTTGTGGGCGCCACTGGCGACAGCGCCCCAAGCGGCAAGCTAACCAGGTGGACCGCCGGGAGACCCCGGGTATGGGTGACCGCGCCAAGCAGAGCGAAAACGGACGCCATTACCTGAGGTATAAACAGTTTTACTTGTTGTAACGGTTACGTCTACCACACCATCCTTCACCAGATTCCATGGAACCGATGGGTCAAGGTCACGTCGGGTTTAGGCGGGGGTTGCGTGTTCGTGTCCATCGGTTCCTTCCGGTCTTTCGGGTTCTTCGTCTCGGTTCTGGTTAGTGTGTCTGTTCTCCTTGTCTTAAGGTCCGGGCTGGGGGCTGAGCGGTGGTAGTTGGTCAAATCCTGGCATGAAGGGCTGGGGCGAAGCTGCTCGGCGATGTCCCTGAGCCCGCGGTCGATCGTCCCGGCTTAAAGATGGCGTCGATGCTCCAAGGCGAGTATGGGGATGACGCACCCAGCACCTCCACCAAATGTTAAGAGAACGTATACAACGGTAAACGCTAGATAACTGTCAGAAGCACACACCACCAGAAAGAACCCAGCTTAGCCTGATCATCGTCTTCTTCACAACACCAGACCAGCGCGTCGTCGTCATCTCGATATTAAAACTTTGAAGATTACACTCGTGCATTGTTTCCTTGTGTATTATTTTTGCCGCATTTTGTGCGGTTTTCATTTATTATGTGAGTTAAGCGTGTTCTAGGGAGCCATTTTTGAAAGGAATTATTTAAAGTTAATTTTTGTGCTCACATTAAATATATGGCTTATCTCTGCCCCGACTGTGTGAAAAGTATCCAGTCCGTTGCTATGTAATTGTAGTAGGAATCGAAATAAAAACCATGACTTGATATTTTCACAGACTGAACTGTCAATTCTTTTTAATTATTCTGCAGCCGAACTTTTAGCTTGAATACATAACACAGCCCACCTCACCCAATTTTTTTTTACGCAAGCTTGCCATAAGGCATATCATAGAAACTCATGTAAATGGTTTCCCGTGAGGAACCGGAGCAGGCTCCCGCTCTTAGCGTTGTCGGTGAGCCATTTAGAAAGTCCTCTTCCCTTGTTGTGGTTAGTCCCACTTCGCGCAGAATCTGTGTGCTTGATTCCCTTGTCCCTGCACAAGTCCATAGCAGGTGGCGAACATCCACTTCTGCAGCTGATGTGGAACACTTCGGGCATGTGGGTGGTCCGATGTCTGCTTGCGATTCCCATCGGCATTTTACCAGCGGGGTAAGGGCCGCCCCAGCCCTTATCCTTCTAAGGGAAACCTCCTCCAATCTCGTTAAGTTACGAGGAAATTGGAATGTACACGGGGGAATGAGGGCACGTGTACTTTTCTTTAAAGAGGATGCTAGCATGGGAACAGCGGAGCGGCCAATAAAAGGGAGCCTGGTGGGGGGCGCATTAGTGCTTGGAACTTCGTGTGTGAGGTGGTCAACTTTTCTCTGCTCACCTAAATAATTGTGCACTGTCACATTTCAGAATGCGCAGAAAATACTGACACATTTCAAATTCCTTCTAGAGGATTTTAGAACAACTCATTGATAATTTTATCCCTGTTTTCAGGAAGGCCGTTTACGATGCAGAACGTGTGGGAAGGCACATATCACGGCTTCTTCCCCTCCTGGCTACGACGCGGCGGAGAGGGGGAAGCGCGGCGTCTCCTCTCCAGATCACGCGGCAGCCTCCTTCCCCCTCTCTCCCTCGACTGCTGTGGCGAGGGAGGCGCGCGCTGTGTGTTGGCTGGGTGTGGTTTCGGGGGACTTGAGTGAGTATGTTGCGTGTGTACCGATGGCAGTGCGGACCTAGATTACCTCGATACCAGCGCCGCGTACGGCGGCGCGCTACATCGAGGCACCCTAGTGCGTACCGAACGGGCCAAGTGAACGGACGCGTCCAGGGAGAGACGACAGACTGCTCAGGTGAACACAGCGTTGCTTGATCGCGCGTGTGCGGCCGAGGAAGCCCAATAAACTGTTAACCCTTTGGTCTTCGGTGTTCATGTTGTTCTTGGGGCCACCACTGTGGTCTGAGCTATCGGAGAGTTGTTTGCTCTGAAAGCGGAGCCACAGCCCCGCAGATAATCCCATAAACGATAATAGTACTCGTGCGCAGACAGCTTATGTATAGCACTATATGATGCATAGGTACCCTGTGTATACAGCATTAGTACTTCTATGAGGGTAGCATCCTCCGTATTCTGGTGATATGAGCTCTATATACCGCAGTATAAATTTAAAATTTGTAAAAAGTAGCTTTGCACATGTACATATAGGACACTTTTACATAGCCAAGGCGCAAAATCGTATCTTTGATAGACGGTTACATTTTTGCCGTCCGCAGACTAACATATGGGCTCAATGTGAAGATAAAGAGAAACCTGGTTGTCGCAGAGTTGCACTTACTATCACGCTGTAACTTTAGGCTGTCAGATAAGCAATTTTATTCTACATGCAATAGTGCAAATATATAGTCCTCAATAAACAGCGCAACATTACAGCAGAAAAGATCTCAGCTTTGCGACGAGTCATTTACCCCCCCCCATTGACTTAGATCGCATCTTTTCTTGATTTTTAGTTTAGGGTTGGCCACAGCCTTGAACCAGGATAGTTAAAAAACAAGGAAAGGAACAAAAGCGAGTCCTAGTCTCCGGGCATAGGGACCTCTTGATCACGACCGGCTCTATTTATGCAGGAAGTGACAAAACCGGAGGTACTCTTCCTCTATGCGCTGCCTTTTTCATCCCTCAGAGAGAGCGAGAAAACTTTATTTCAAAAAGAAAAAGAAAAGAAAAAGAAAAAAAAAAGGGGGGGGGGGGCAGTGAGTGGAGTCTTCATTTCAAGACCCCAGTGGCCTGGGCCGCCGCTCTTGCCTGAGCTACCAGCCTACGCTGGGTCTCTAGATCATAGCAGATAAGAGTTGTTTGCTCTGAGAGCGGAGCCGCAGCCCGTGCGTCCCCATGTCCAGCGTGCCACCGCTGCGACCGTGCACTGCCATCTTGAAGATGAAAACGCAGTTTTAATGCAGTCATTACCATTGCCTAACGGACATGGTGAGGAGGCCACACCATAGCTGAAGGAGTACGGAACCAGATAAAAACATTGGGTGAGCATATAGTGCCGCCATTAGAAGTAAACAGGCGACAAGTGCATGGTCGGAAATAAGCGCCTTAATGTCGTCAGATGCAAATTCAAAAATCAGAAACGTTTCTGTCAGTTCGGGTACCCTCACTAAGGTGTCCCGACTGATAATTGAAACCTATGCCGAGAGGACGGCGGCGGAGGTCGACGGCGTCCTTCGATACATCTTCGTGATAACTGCTTGGACAGTCCACGGGTTCACTCTCTGATAACAATTCAAGAAAGGTACACGACTGTAACAACAGTGGTCTCACATCTGACCTAGTACTCGATTAATCCGGGCTGAAAGGTTTGTGAAATTGTTTTCCGCCACACCTTGTGTAAAAAGGTACTCTTTGCCATAACTTCTTTTCACAAACCTGACTTTGCGCACCGTATATATCCCTCACCATCAGTCCAAAATAATGCAAATAACGTGTAGAGTGCTACCATCACACGTCACGTTTCTACTCCCAGTTCTTCGCCTAGAGTCTAGTGCAAATGAATGATGGATTTTGCGTTTTTATCCACTACTGTGCACACAATGGTACCTCTCAGAGGACCCTGTCCTTGACCTTGCTATGAGACATTCTTGGAGGCGACAAAGTTCAGCATTCGTACTAGTTTTACCCAGACACGATCCCGAACTGACCTGTTTAAAAATAGTGAAATCATCGTGCATGGAAAGTGTCTTAAAATATAGGGAGGAAGTCATCGGGGAATAGACCAGGTAATGTGAATTTGAACGAAATCATGAGTTGGCCTTGAGCGTGTACATATCAAAACTGACGTTCACAGCATGTGTAGCATAAATAAAATTGCACTATTCAAACAAAGACTACATAGGGAAAATAAAACACTGCCACCAGATTTCTCGAATATTTTTTCATTTACTAACCGTTTCAAAACTTCAAAAACAAATTCAAAAACATTTTCTCTCATTACGCAAAATCCGGATTCAACGGATATGCACGATATAGAAAAAATTTAAAGATCTTGACATTTACAGAAACAGCAGCGGAAAAGACGTATTCACAAGGACAACTACACAGCGCGACCGTGCGTACTTCTCCTTGTGAATGCGTGTTTTGCTGGTTGTTCTGTTCCCATGCAGCAGCAGACCCAAAAGGTACCCTTCTTTAAAATGGTTGTCTTATGCGCAAAGGCAATAGGCGATAGGGCGCTCTCGTGTGCTTCGTGCTTCTAGAATGTCTGTGCAGGATTCGCAAGTGAAACTTGCCTCGCTTGGAAGACCTCATGTAGACTGAGTTCATTGCAAACAAATTTCAATTTTATCGATTGAAATCTTAGATAATGGTCCAGAGTTTTGATTCGAAGGAAGGTATCTGCCAAGATCTGCCAGTAATAAAAGAAATTCAGTCCATCGTGCCAATAGCGGTTTCAATGAAGGAAGCTTGTTCCAGAGTCGCCATATCTAAGCACAACATGGGGCGCCTTATAACTGAAAGCATTGCATTTTTTTGTTTTTCTGGTCTTGAAAAACTGGGGCGCCTCAATATTGAGGACATAATAATACCTAGAGAATATCAAAGTTTCCGGCACTTCCTTTTCAAGAAGAAACCTTGGCCGGAGATGCAACACAAGTGCAAGCTGTCGTATGGTGTGCCAGGCGTCCAAGCTAAAAGTAAGCTAATTTTTAATCGTGCAGAGGGTCACACTTGTCACTAACTGAGGGCTGTTGAGAGATGCCTATTCTAGACAAACTAATTTTCTCTTAATTAAAGGTTACCATTTTAAGCGGGACTCTTTAATTAAGGTTGTATTTCTAGATCGAGGTACAGCGCCGAAAAAATAGTTGTACACCGCCATGAAAAAACTGCTTCGTGCTGTGATTTGCTTTGATGAATTACGAAGCTCTGATAAATCTTTCACAAAGAAAACTCTCATGTCACCAGCTACTAGCACATAACTTAGATCGACTCCAAGCCCGAAAAGCACTGATGGCAGATAGAGTCAACGTTTCTGGTCAGCGGTGCCGCGCACCACAAAAGGAAGCACATGAATGTGGCTTTTCTGCACAAGCGAACTTCACCAATGCATGAAGTTTGGCGGATCAGCATACTTATGAGACCGTGTGTATGACAGGCTCGACTTTAAAATTCTTGTTCTTTATGGCACTGGAAAAAACATATTTTTATTTCTCCTAACAACACATTTGCGTATCAGTGTATCTCATTGATGGATGATCGAATGTGTCCTTAAAGTATTTTATGTATACGCTTCTATTGAACTCAATAATAATTGTGGCATTTCTATCCACCTCTGTGAGCATGTAATGAAGCCACCCATGCACCAGCTGCCCGCGGGTGTGGGTGCCTGTGAGCTCTACAGAAACACGGTGCTCCAGAGATTTGGTGACGCTTTGCGGTTCCACTACAGCCAGCATGGCGATCCAGTCACCCAGATTGAAGCCAGTTCTCTTCTCCATGCAGCAGTCTACTGTTAGCGAGGTAATATCACGGAGAAACTTTCGGAGAGGGCCTGGGGTAGTATTGTTTGTTATGTTCTCGTATACTCCCTGAAAATAAAAAACACTACCGTACATACTAGGGAGATATATGTCCTAACGTATACATCAATTATAGAACATCCGTAACGCTTCATAGTCAGGGCTAGAAAACGTTTTTGCCGTGTTAGAGTACACTTAGTATAGATTAACGCAACACAAATTGAGAAAATAGAATAGTTAAACTTGTATTATATGCCCCCGAAATGTGCATCTCAATTCAGCGACCGAAGGCCATAACGAAAATACCTGTTTTGTGTAGACTTTCGCGTGTTTTGTCGCCGAAACGTAGGGTAATTATGGTTCCGTTACCGTTTGTTGGTACTCAGCATGAACAAATTATTAATAAACAAAATATGTAAAATTTGAAAATATAAGTATCTAGAACAATCAAATATACCAAGGGGACAGCAGTTAAAGCTAAGATTAGTAGAACCTATAATGACTAGTAATAACGTGCATTGACCCATATGTCTAACGACAACGTATAACAACTAAACTTTATTCAAAACGACTAAGAATGCTCAGTAAAGAGTAGTAATGACTGAAATTACCTACTAATGACTTGTGATTAGAAATATGTCTAACAACGGCGTGTAACGACTTCAAGTGATTATAAATGACTAAATTGAGTAGTAATGACTAAAATGACTACTAATGACTAGTAATACCCAGCCTGTATAACGACGAATTGTAACGACTAAAATTAATTAGGAATAACTAAAGTGCTTAGCAATGAGTAGTGATGACTAAAATCACCCGCCGGGGTGGCGCACTGGTTCGGGCGCTCGGCTACTGTGCCGAAGGATGCGAGAGCAAATCCCGTCTTCTGCGGCCGCTTTTGGATGTGGCCAAAAAGCAAAGCGCTCGTCTGCAGCCTGATGTCAGTGCACGATGAAGAATCCCTTGTGGTCAATATTTCCGGAGCCTTCCACTAGAGCGTCTCTAAACATGAGTTTCTTTGGTATGTTAAAGCCCCCAAACTAGTCCAAATAAAAATGACTACTAACGGCTACCACTATTACTACCACGGTCTCGCCCTTCCCCTCTTAAGAGATACCTTAAGAGACCCTGTAGTCTTTTGAGCCTAATTACTCGTATGCTCACCACCATCGACCAAGTATCCTGTCGGATGTTTCTTGTTTTTACCATTGCTTTGAAACTATAAAAGCATCGAAGCGTAATCAACTCAATCCGACTGGAATCTTGGTACACGTGTTCAGTGGCCGAGCGTGTTAACTATTGGGCCACCGCAGCTAGCGGTCAGTGGTTAATAGCTGATTATAACAAATTTCAGACAGGGTTAAACTCCTGCCACTTTTGCCGTGCAAAAATGTGGAACAAAATTTTGAAGGTTAATCTCAGTTCTCGATAATTCTGCTATACTAAAATGCTTTCTCAAATTCTCGCAAAAAAACTTTATGCAGCAAATATGTTTCTTGAACCGTTTTCTGAGAATCATGCACAGGACAAGAATATAGATGGAATTGATAGTGCTAGAGAAAAGTACTTTCGTCGACCAATTTTCGAGCCTTCAATGCCACAAGGGTTTGAAAACCTTTTTTTTTTTTGTCTAATTATATGTGGAAATCAGCAATATTTGTTTAGTTTTTTAACTCCTGCAATATTCACGATAACCAAACCTCATTCCAGAGTTGTTTTTTCTCCTACAAGTTACTTCCCGAAAAGCGTAATCATCAAAGTGGGTCATAATTGGGCGATCATTTAGATACATGAGAAATGTGGATGCACTAACCCATGGTATCGTCGATTGCAGGACTGTTTCCCAGGGAATTATATGAACTGGACATAGCGCTCTTTGCAGCACCACTAGCGCCGCTTCAGGGTCGGTGAGAAAGTTGAACTCTGAGCCTGGTAAGATGTTACCCCTACCTACGGAGCAGAGGAATTATTATTGATCGAAAAGTGCGTTGTATTCTAACTGTTTACTACAGTGACTTCCTAAAAATAATTTTTTATGGAGAGCTAATCAACACTATTGTGCCGGCAAGGAGTTAATCTTTGAATAAACTTCTAAACATAAGCATGCTCTCCTCGAAAACCCGTGCCGCTTGGAAAAGAAAGCGCTACTTCCAGCCCAGAGGCGATAAGACGTTTTAATACAAAGTTATCTAAATGTCAAATGGAGAATTCCTTTAAAGATAGCGACTTTTGTGTGCTTTGATCTACCCGTGTTTTCCCTTACCCTCACCGCTAATGTTATGCACACTTCCTTGTTTTAAACATATTTTGTCCTTCTCTCATGAACCACCGTTTATATGTGTTGTTTATTACTTGCTATGCTCTCCTACATCTTTCCAATTAGTCCACTCCTATCTGTAAAGTTTCTACCCTGAGGTCATGAATACATAAAAATAAATATTTGAGAATATTAGCGGTCGAAGGAAAGTAAACATTTTTTTTTACATATTACCAAAATGTTTAAAAATTTTGTTGCTCGGTAGACAAGCACGATAATGATTGAAAGTTGAGTAGCCGATTGACATTTGCTCGCAGACAGTAAACCATCGCTTTTGTATCAGTGCCCTCACCTGTAAAATTAAAAGATTAAAAAAGTTTTAAGTTCCTCAAAGCCCGGTTTCATTTCATATAAAAAAATTGTATTAAAGGAGTGAAAGTTGTGTCCAGTATGCTTAACTGCCTCAGACAAAACAAATTATGTTGTATTTTGTTCTCTATTATTTTGTTTGTTTATAATATGGCTCGCGCATAAGGCCGCTACCTCTTCGGCGTGTTTTGTACCCAAAACTCATTTTAAAATGCACCGCTTTAGATCCGAGCCTTTTTTTTTTCCGAGAAGTGTCTGCTCACAAGTTCGTGCAAGCACTTCCATTTCATCTTAAGCATAAAGCGAACGAAGAGAGTTGTTTCTCTTTTGGGGAAGGGGGGGGGGGGGGGGGGACGCAAATGTGTTTGAACTTTGCCTAGTGCAATTGTGCTCACAAAACAAGAAAAAATATACATCATTCGTGTCTTCCCACGCCTTTGTTGCGTTCTTCCGACTTATAAACATGGCATACGGGTAATGTTACACATTAGTTAGCTCTCAGCTCTACTCCTGAAGTGTAAGAACAACAGCATGAGATTTTAGGTATTCGTGTACACGAATACTATAAAATTTCGTTTTGCAAATCATCTGTACGTACACTTTTGGTTGGCAGCACTCCTAAGTAATACTTTAAACATCTTGCTGAGGTTTAGAAAAAATGCATCTCTGCTGTAGCTAGCAGCTGATAAATCATGACATACCATGAATTGTTCCACCGAGGATGTAAATAGCACTGACGTTCCGGTTAGCCGTGGCTCCACCAGGAGTGCTATCGCCAGGTTGTCAGTGGCCCAAGAAGGACCAAAGTAATGTTCTTCGGGTTGTTTTTAAATATTTCTATCATCTGCATGTATCCGTATTTATCTAGGTCCTGGGTAACGTTATTACCCATCGGATACAAGCTGCTGGCATTGCCGAAGTTGTCGGGGCCAAAATAAATCTCTTCATAGTCCCAGAATCCATCAATGGGGCGATCAGCCCCTTTGTAGACAGGAATCTATAAGGCATGAACGCAGAAATTAGTGGGCGTATAAGAGAATATAGAATTGGTTTAGGTATCAGGGCGCTACAGATAATTTCTCTACGGATGTCATGTCCACTATGCGCATTCAATTGGCACCGTCTCAGGCTCTTAGTAGCTGCGGGGTGTTAGCCCACAAAGGTTTAGCGTCCGTAGCCGCAAGACAGGTCCCTTCAAGACCAATGTTTAGATATTAAACATGATGTTATGCAGGCATGATACGGCTACAGTGTTTATTCCAGTAACGTTTCTCAAGCAGGTGTGAGCTGTTTTAGGGGGCAATCCCTTCGCACTTTTCCTGTACAAGCTTTAGCGTACATTGAGCGCGCAGAAAGGCCGGCGTGGCATATCAGCTATAAACAGTGGCTCTGGGCCTCACCACTGAAGGCCCGAGCTGCATACCGTCTTAGTATCCACGGTGCCGTGGCAATAGAGCAACCAATATTCGTGAAAAAAAACAGATATCGATATGAATATAGGGATAATTTTGTTTAACAGCACATATAAGATATCTCACTAAAATTCATAAACAAAATGGAGGTGCAACTCAAATTGATAATTTGAGTTGTACCTCTTCTAATTATTTCCAAAGTTCTGTCTATTGTCACGTTGTAGTGAAAATGCTGTCTGTGACCACAAAAGAGACTGGCAGGTACTCGAAAGAAAGGTTCATTATTGGAGCTTCTCGCACCCTCAAAGTTGACAATCGCCGTAAATGTGCTCGCTGGTCGTCGACACTACGAATGCCCAGTGCACTTGCCCGCGGTGAATTTAGAGCCGGCGAACCGCCAAAGGTGATTAAAAAAAACCCGGAGCAAGGTGGGACAGACGCGAGCGATTGCAATCACTCCAGCCACATCTATCAACAATATGCGCGTGTGAACATGACCGATACGTGCATCACAATCACTGTGATAAGGCCACATGTCGGCGGATCTTACAAATGCCATTTAAATAAGAAGCGCCCCAAGAGGAGCGCTTCCAAGGCCTTATGCGCCCTTAGACTTCCCTATTTTCCTGGTGTGAAATAATTTAATAATAATAATAATAATAATTGGTTCACAGGAAGCAAAAGGCGCAGTATCTGTCACACTTGCTCTGTGGACACCTGAACCGCGGCGTAAGGGAAGGGATGAAGGTGGGATGTGAAAGGGGAAAGAGAGAAAGAGGAGCCGGAATGGAGGGCTACGGAGTAATTTCGACCACCTGGGGATCTTGAACGTGCGCTGACATCGCACAGCACATGGACGCCACTTCGTTTCGCCTCCATCGGGGGTGGCGCTGCGAGTGGCCGCCGAGTGCGGACACAGGTTTCATGGGCTCAGTTAATTTTCGCCCCCTGTCGCGGAAATTGACCAGCTACCAACAAGATTCTTTGTCAGGGAACGAAGAACGCTAGAAGGACCACGCGGAGCGACCTGTTTCGGCAAGTGAACTCTGATTCTCGCCGAATTTTCGGTTTCTCGTTTTCACGGACCACGTCGACCAGCTAACACTAGAGAGCCGCCATTACCGAGCTGCCGCGGCGAATGCTGCGGAAGAGTCACTGACGCCGACACCGCACATCTACGGCACGGCGCGGGAAGTAGGGCAGGCTCTAAGGAAATGACAAACATGGAGATCGTTGACGGAGAGAATATAAGCCCCGAGGATATGATACAAGGCTCACGGTTCACCGTGAGGAAGTCGAAGGCGCTACCACTCGAGATCGCGGAGGCGCAGACAGACGAAGGCAAATGCGACACGAAGCAAACATCTACGACCAAGGAAGGCAGACGCTTAGCACGCCAATCATTAGAGACGCTGCGTACGCGTTTGCCGCCGTGCACGTACAAAATCATTCTGCGGCCGAGAGGCGGCCTAACAAAATTGCTACAGGGTGTAGAAGTGACCGCGATAGACGCGGTGAAGATGGCGGTTGGTTGGGTGGTTTGGTTGGTTTGGTGGTCGGTCGGTCGGTCGGTCGGTCGGTTTGGTCGGTCGGTCGGTCGGTCGGTCGGTCGGTCGGTCGGTCGGTTTGGTCGGTCGGTCGGTCGGTTTGGTCGGTCGGTCGGTCGGTTGGTTGGTCGGTCGGTTTGGGCGGTCGGTCGGTCGGTCGGTCGGTTGGTCGGTCGGTCGGTCGGTCGGTCGGTCGGTCGGTCGGTTTGGTCGGTCGGTCGGTCGGTCGGTTGGTTGGTTGGTTGGTTTGGTTGGTTGGTTGGTTTGGTTGGTTTGGTTGGTTGGTTGGTTGGTTGGTTGGTTGGTTGGTTGGTTGGTTGGTTGGTTGGTTGGTTGGTTGGTTGGTTGGTTGGTTTGGTTGGTTTGGTTGGTTGGTTGGTTGGTTTGGTTTGGTTTGGTTTGGTTGGTTGGTTGGTTGGTTGGTTGGTTGGTTGGTTGGTTGGTTGGTTGGTTGGTTGGATGGTTGGTTGGTTGGTTTGGTTTGGTTTGGTTGGTTGGTTGGGTTTGGTTGGGTTTGGTTTGGTTTGGTTGGGTTTGGTTGGGTTGGGTTTGGTTTGGTTGGGTTTGGTTTGGTTTGGTTTGGTTGGGTTTGGTTTGGTTGGGTTTGGTTGGGTTGGGTTTGGTTGGGTTGGGTTGGGTTGGGTTTGGTTTGGTTGGTTGGGTTGGGTTTGGTTGGTTTGGCTGGTTTGGTTGGTTTGGGTTGGGTTGGTTGGGTTGGGTTTGGTTGGTTTGGTTGGGTTGGTTGGTTGGTTGGTTGGTTGGTTGGTTGGTTGGTTGGTCGGTTGGTTTGGTTTGGTTTGGTTTGGTTGGTTGGTTGGTTCATAGGAAGGGAAAGCCGGAGTATCTGTCGCACTTGTTTCTGTGGACACCTGAACCGCGCCGTAAGGGAAGGGATGAAGGTGGGAGTGAAAGTGGATAGAGAGAAAGGGGGGCCGTAGTGGAGGGCTACGGAGTAATTTCGACCACCTGGGGATCTTTAACGTGCGCTGACATCGCACAGCACACGGACGCCACTTCGTTTCGCCTCCATTGAAACGCAGCCGCCGAGGCCGGGATTCGATCCCAGGAACTCCGGCACAGTAGTCGGGCGTCTTACCACTCCACCATCCCGGCGGGGCGGGACTCGATTCCTCCAAAAATAAGGACGACGTCGTTGTAATCAACCACAAGCAAAACTTAATTATGGTTGGCACCAGCCAAAAAGAGAAGACGGCAAAGTATTCAAAAATTACCCACATCTCCTGAGGAGAAAATCGCATCGACACATTTGCCTACTTAGCGTCTCCTGAAAATTGTGGATTCTTCGGCTTAGAATCAACACGGCGCAGGGCCCAGATGGTATCACTAATAAAATACTGCGAAACCTAGATGACCAATCGGTAGCCGCACTAACTCAGCTTATGCAGGAGTGCTGGGAGAAAGGGGAAATACCTCAGCAGTGGAAAACGGCTGACATTATTCTCACACCCAAGCCTGGTAAGCCACTACGGATAGACAATTTACGGCCGATATCCCTAACATCATGCTTGGGAAAGCTACTAGAGCATGCTATCCTAATCAGGCTCATCAAATATATTGATAGACACGACCTTTTCCCGCGGAAAATGATTGGCTTCCGCTCTCATCTCTCGACTCAGGACCTCATGATCCAGTTGGAACATGACATTATTCGGCCCAAGAGTAAAGATGCTAAGGCCATCCTTGACCTCGATCTAAAGAAGGCATTTGATAATATCTCGCACCAGGGAGTCATGGACGGCCTATCAGCATTGAATGTAGGGACAAAAACATATAACTATATCAAAAACTTTTTGAGTGGGCATAGTGCCCGCTTTAAATTCCGCGATAGCACATCATCACTTTTCCCTCTGGGCAGTAGGGGCACTCCTCAGGGCTCGGTACTCTCGCCTCTTCTCTTCAACGTAGCAATGGCAAAATTACCAGACCAACTACGACGTTACCCTCATTTAAATTTTAGTATTTATGCTGACGACATTACACTATGGATCAGCCGGGGTAGCGATGCCGTAATTGAACACGCGCTACAAGAGGCGGTGGACATGATCGTGCGGTTTGTAGCAGAACGTGGACTTACATGCTCGCCGGAAAAATGAGAACTCATTTACAATCCACGGTGCCTGCAGAACGGGCGTAAATTGAATGTACAGATTTCGATACAAGGACATCATGTTCCCCAGGTATCGCAGATCCGTATATTAGGACTCCTTCTCAAAGATAATGGCTACAACTGAGAAACTATTAAGAGGATTGAGCGGCACGTATCTCAAACAGTTAGCCTCATCCGCCGAGTTTCGAGTAAAAGCAGAGGACTAAAGGAAAAGAATCTTCTGCGCGTAATCCAGGCATTTATCATTAGTCGAGTCGGCAATTCTACGCCATACTTATCCCTTAAGCCAGCAGAACGACAGAAATTAGAGAGCCTCATCCGCACAAGCATTAAAAGAGCCCTTGGACTCCCGCGCTGTACTTCCACCGCTAGCCTCCTGCAACTGGGCATCCATAACACAGGGGATGAGATCGCGGAAGCGGTGCGCACTTCACAGGTAGAACGGCTCCGCCTAACCGCCGCACGCAGATCCATTCTACAAAAACTGGCCATCGACACTTGGGAAGGCTCTCAGACAAAATCTGAAATAGACATCGCTGTACGGGACAGGCTATGGATACCTCCGCTGAAAAAAAACATGCATCCCGAACACCATACGGAGCGTCGGGAAAAAAGAGCTCAAATGCTCAGTAAGAAATTTAGCCGCTTGCCGCCGGAGGAAGTAGCCTTTGTAGATGCTGCCAGAGGGGCAAGCCCCTTTAAGGTTGCAGCGGTAAGGAATGGGTCGGGTAGAGCGATCACCGCGATCACCCTGAAAGCTAGATCTCCTGAGGCAGCTGAGGAAGTGGCTGTAGCTCTAGCCTGCGTCCAGACAAAGGCGCGTTTCATGATCTGCAACAGCAAAACTGCCATACGAAATTACAGTCGTGGGTTGATTGCTCCCCAGGCAATTCGAATATTACAGCAATCACCAATCTCGCGAACTATACAGCTGATTTGGACTCCAGCGCACACTGGCGTTCCCGGCAACGAATCCGCCCATTCCATGGCTCGAGGGCTCTACCACCGAGCCGGCGGCAGAGAGTGGGGGCTTGGAACGGGGAGCATAGAATGTGCCAAATCTTACACAGACATTCTGCAGCATTATAGACTCACTAGACGAATGGCTGCTGCACCAGCCCTTACACTAAATTGCAGGCAGACCGTCGCCTGGCGTCGCCTTCAGACTGAGACATTCCCACACCCGTTCCTGGTGAGCCATATGCTCCCAGGAGAAAGATCTGAAGTCTGTGCAAACTGTGACTCGAGAGGGACCCTCGAACACATCCTCTGGGACTGCCCCTTTCCTCCCGGGAGGGGCCTAAATCTGACGCCGCAACTCTGGGAGACTATGCTGCGCTGCTCCGACCCTGGGCTCCAGCTAGCCGCCATCCAGCTGGTCTGGGACGCCGCCGGCCAACAACGTCTGCCGGCCTACGTCTGAGGCGGGGCACCCGCCATCCATCCTATGCGACGGAGGGCCGGAGCCTCTTCATCCGCTGGAATAAATAAAAAGTTCTGCTCTCTCTCCCCTCCATCGAAACGCAGCCGCCGCGGTCGGGTCGAACCCGGGAACTCCGGACGGTAGTCGGGCGTCTGACCACTGCACAACCCCGGCGGCCTAAATGCTGAAACTGTAATTAAGACCGACGCCAACAGCGGGGGCATAGATGTCGTCCTCGTCAAAAAAGAGGTCCGGAGCGATGAAATATACCGCTTACGCTTGCAAGACGTCCTTAGACGGCGAAGCCAATTAATCTACGACCGAGAAAGAGAGTCCTGAGATAATCTCGCCACTTCGATTCCCCGGCCTACCTCTAAGGCCTGTCACTCAATTGCAGTAAACGATCACTACACGCTCTGCTGTCTCGCTAACTTGAGAGGCTTCTCCAGCCACCTTGCGCGAGGAAGCCTATGCCTTCAGGAATTTGGAATTTCTGTGGTCTAATAGTCGGACCGGAAGCCTTCCGACGGAGGCTGCTCATCACGAGCCCCCTGTCGACGCTCCACCGCAAGAAAACGATGACGACGACTGTGTGAGGCCGGTTAGCATCAGCTGTTGCGCACAACAGCAGCGATCAGATCCGCAGTTCAGAAACCTAGCTGATTAGCTTGAGGATAAGACATCCGTTGTCCATTGTTCAGGCGTCCTTGTCCCTCTTCTTATACAGTGACTCCTTCTTTAAAAAGAACGTGGCCCCTAACAAGACCGCTGAGCTCCTTATTGTTACTAAAATTCTTGGAGGAGGAATCCTGCAAGTAAGGTTGCCAGGTCCAAAAACCTCGGAGAGTGCCGAACAAGATCGGAAAGAATACAAACTAGCCTGACAGAAGCCATAAAATGGCTTTATAAATTCAAAGCTATTCCCTTAATCTCGGTTTTACTGCCCTGTCCATGCGAAAAAGAACCCAATTAGCTATTTCAACTGCAAAACATGCGAAGAAAGCTTTTTGAATAGCACGGAAATTTACCACTGTCATACCTATACAGCCCAAGAAACTGCACCACCCCGCCGGGGTGGTGCAGTGGTAAGACGCCCGACTACTGTGCCGGAGTACCCGGGTTCGAACCCGACCTCGGTGGCTGCGTTTTGATGGAGGCGAAACGAAGTGGCGTCCGTGTGCTGTGCGATGTCAGTGCACGTTAAAGAACCCCAGGTGGTCGAAATTTCTGGAGTCCTCCACTACGGCGTCTCTCATAGCCTTAGTCGCTTTGGGACGTTAAACCCCACAAACCAACCAACCAACCAAGAAACTAGATTCATCATCTGAAATGATTGTGAACAATAACTAGAATACAAAACATGCTGAAACTGTTCAGGCTCAGGTGTTAATGTTCAGGTCTTTCCATAAGGAAATCAGTTCGTCTTTTCACTCCCATTTGTGGAATTGTGAGCTCTGAGCATGAGCCCTTTCTTAGCTGCATGTCAAACTTGATCCTAAGAATGGATACAAGGAGATCATCGAGCATTCCCTTTCTCGGCTCTAGTTTTGTTAATTAGACGGTTAAAATGCACCGCGTCAATAATTCATACAGGCGGCAGAACCGCCTGCATTTGTCCTGCTGCATTATGCTTCATAGGATTAGTGTTAGAGTGATCTTTGTAATTATAAGGTTTCGTCCAGAGTCGATGATTTAACTAGCTGGAAGTACCTCAGCTCTCATTCGATTTGGCTTTGAAAACAGCCAAATATTTTAAGCGACATATCACTGATCACTTGCATGGCAAATAGCCGGAAGACCGAATTCGGACATACGCCTCTCAAGTTTTGTAGTAGCGAAGTAGCATTTGGCAAGCGCGTTCGGAGGTCATATATGAAACTTCGGAGCACCGAAACACGCCAGCTACTTCACAGCATCTTCCAAGAAGAGCGTTGAAATTATCTTGCACGAACTCAGCAAAATGTCCCTCTCTCGTCTGCGTTTTCAATGTTTAAACAAAGGACTTGAAGTTAAAGAACTCAAAAATGGGCAGGCAGTTTTTATTTTGCGGCCTAACAACATAAGGCTGGATAACTGTAAAAAGCAGATTCTTAAAAGATTTCTAATTCCTCAAACAAATCGATGCGATCAATATTCTGTGCTCTGTTTCCAATCTGCCCAAAAGTAGCCTGAAGGTATCCATGTAGTTAGTCTGAAATGATGTAAGGTAGAGGGTTTAAACGTAGCTGATTTGATGCACAGTAGCCGAACCTGGCAGAAGGTGCTGCAAGTGTCCCACTTTGAGCGGGAAGCAGGGCATCACTAGTTAGTTCGCACGTGCCACCGAATTCAATAGAAGTTTTATTAGAGACTTTTAGTTGCCGACGTCGCCCAATAGATCTAAACGTGCCGTGTCAGCGGTCCAAACACTCCCTATGAGACCTGCTGGGCTACTGAGGCCTATACTGCCCCCGATAAAGCCCTTTCGAAAAATAGGGGTGGACCTCCTCGGCCCTTCCCAACTTCACCAACGGAAAACAATTTGATCACTAAGGCCACCTGTTATATGACATGCTACATCGAAGCGAAACCTCTTCTAATGGCAGCTGTTAGAAGTTGCTACGTTTTCATTGAACTTATTATTCAGAGAAGTGCTCATTACGGAAAATGTAACGGCATTTACAGCGGAGCCTACCCAAGCCATTTTGAACTGCAACCAAACGAGAAACTAGATGACAACCTCCTATTATCGGCAGAACACATTTACGGAACATCTGAACAAAACCACCAAGAAAATAATTTCCATTTACGTCGATAATGAATACGAGAACTGGGACACCAAACTGTCTTACGTAATCTTCGCTTACAACAGCGCAGTCCAGGAGACTACCAGACCGAATCTGTTCTAACATTTGTATGGCAGGGAGTCCACGACAATGCTCGACGCGATGTTGCAGCTTGTGACAGAGGACGAAAACGTTTTGGGGCCGCCTACTTTAGGAAGCTCGACGACTCTACCAGCCGCATATTAACGAACCGCAAAGCACCCATGCCAGGCCCTACAACTTAAGACGACGAGACGCAGAATACAAGCCGAGAATCAAAGCATTAGTTAGGAAGCGAAATCGTAATCTCGGAAGTCCTTTGCCGAGTCGGACAATGGTACTGCAAGATCATACAATATCCTGCGACAACATCCTGGCAGCGTTGCGCACGCCTGAAAATTTTATGTCCTGCACCCTAAGCCCTACTGTGTGCTAATGGCACTTGAAGTTTAAATTTCTATTGTTTATGTTTGGATATCTCCGTTTATTTTGTAGTATCGACGTGATGGTCCTCGTCATGGGTGTTTGGCAAAGATCTAAGGTACTTTTGACGAGCCGAACTCGTCAAATGGCGCTTTTCTATTTAAAACCACGGCTGCCCGACGGAAGCGCACTAGGTGCGGCCTGCTGCGTCGCGCTGCCGTCAATGGGCAAGCGTGTTCATGGGAGTTTACAGTTGCGTTCACTATTTTTGCTGAGGGCGCCACTTCTCGCGAATACGTCGCCACCGGGGCCGCCGGTTCCGAGTGCGCTATTTGTTTCTTTCTGGACGCGTTCGCATGGTGTCTACGTTGTCAGCGCTAGCTTTATTGGGTGCGCGTGTGCAAGTACGTTAACGTCGAGAAGGGATGCGTTTGCTTTTAAGGCGGACGCCTTTCTATGTTCGTGGAGCGAAAACCTGTGCGCAGGAGCTATGCGTGTGATTTGTGCGCCACATCTGTGCGTTGATATGTCAATCGCAAAAATTGGACGTGTGAGGGCGGAGATTAAGAGTGAAAATGATTGAATGATTCTTGATGATAGGTAATGAATAAAAGTTATAAATAGACATCGATAGAGGTAATGACTAAAACTAATGATTATTAATGATAATTAATAATCACTAAAGGGAATTGTAATGACCAATATCTCAAACTACAACTTATATTGACCGCAACAGATTGGAAGTGAATAAATAATGCTCAGCGACGTGTCGGAATAAAGACAATAACTAGGCATGACTCGTCATGACTGATAATGGCTACGAAACGACCAAATGTCAAAACACGACTCGTAATGACTACAACTGATTGGAAATTAGTAAAGCTGCTTGGCTATGATTGATATGGACTACAATAACTAGGCAGGCATGACTGATCATGAATACGAAATGACATATATATTAAACGATGACATGAAGTGACTGCAACAAGACTAAGCGATAGGAGAAGGGTATGCTTTCGCCGTTCTCCACATAAAAGACATCTGAGATATTCTAATTTTTGTACTGTGCTCACTTCATGCACCGGCAGCAGCGAAAAGTGGAAATTCTCCCACTTCCTCTTAAATGAAAGCTGTGCTGAGGTGAAGAAGTCCAGATGCTTAATTATAATGCCCTACCAGCTGCTGTTGAATTTGCTACCAGGGAAAACAGATTCATTATATGTTAATAGCGTAAACAAAGTGACCGGAACACAGAAGACAACACAACAGCGCTCGTTGTATTGTCCTGTTTTGGTGTGTTCCCGTCACGTTGTTTACGCTGTTAACCTATTGTCACCAGGGATCTGGTCAGTGAACTAGAATTTTTAAAGATGTGTTGTGATTACGATGAACGCGTTGACCTGGTGCCAGAAGCTTTTATTGCAGCTTATGCTGCTAGGACATGTCAGGAAAAGGTATGAATGGTATTCTTATACAAGCACGGAATTTGTTCTAAATTTTGCTGCTAATCTCAGTAGTGTTGCAAACAAAGACGCCTGTGCATAACATATTTCTTTATACTCATGAGATTGCTTGAGTCGACGCGATGAAGTGAAAAGCCCCGTTCCACAGAAAATACGGCGTCCGCTTTGTCGGAGAAAAGTCGGGAAAATACCTCTCTGGCAATAAGCCCTTTTGTTGGGGATATGGCCGGACACCTGTGGCGCATAGAGATTACATGGCATGTTCAAGGTGGAAGGAACTGCCAACTCAGGGAGTGTCAATAAAATGTAAGGATGAATTGGTAACTGAAAATGGAACCTACAGATGTCGAATCAGGCCTGCTACTCCTATAGGGCACATATGGACGTTCATATGGTTTCGGTAAAGAGGGTTTTTATATATGAGCCGGGTGCTATTTCAAATATTGCGTTGGTTTACGACTGTATTCTAATTACTATGCGACAGAGGCGGTAATTAGGGATGTGTTGAATACGCAGGCATCTAAGTTCGGTACGTACGCACACAAGGATTTGCAAAGGAAGTAAAGAACCCCCTGTTGTGCTCATCATAACTAAGTGGTTGCTTTATGCAATATTTGGTTATGGTTTTCAGGCGACATGTCAGTCGCGCAAGAGCGTGTGGCGGGAACCTGAGCCAACTGGACCAGTTTACGGGTTAATGAAAACCAAGGACAATGGAGGCTTGATGTACACAGCGAAGGAAGAAATCAAATTTTTTCAGCTTATGTGCACCTTCATTGACCGGATAATAAAATCTCAAGAGGTTCGGCGAAGCACCAAGCAGTGTAAAATTTTAATTTCAGCATTGATTCCCCACTGTACACAGTGCCTGCAGCTAATCTGAGAAAACTATGACTGTGCCCACGCTAAGGAGCTATGCAAGATATATTTAGGCAAGTTGCTGCATCCACTGATAGCGAACTGGGCCGGAAATGTCAACTCAACAGTGGAGCAACGTTTAAGATTCTGGCATATTAAACCTCTTTCAAGAAAGGTTCCCCGTCTGGGAATGTTAATTCTTTTTTGCATGACCATGCAATAAACGTACCTAACGGCTCGCTGAAGCTCGGCTCCATTTGCACTGTTTAGCGTTTCTCAGCTTCCCTATACTAAATGTATTTTTTTTAACTTATGACAGTTCACATCCTTGATGTTCCATGGAAAAGGGCTGAATAATAAGGAAGCATTCCTGTTATTGCAAAAAGAACCAGTCCCAAAACTGGAACAGTCGATGCGCGTTCTTCATTTCAAAGTTACAAAGAAACAAAATTATATGGGTTCGATAGCAGCAAAGCTTTCGGGGCATACACGTAGCACCTTGAAGCAGCCGGTACTATGGAAGCGCGCTTACTTGGACCGGTCGGGCACAATGCGGGCAGTTATTATGGATAGCGTTCTGGCGTACGAAGTCTAAGGTCACTAAGTCGATAATCCCAGGTTATCACCTAGATTTTACCTAATAAACGCCTTTCTATTTCCACTGTAACATATGTGAGAGAATGGGACTAGAAAAGATGGGCTATAAGTCGCACTTTCACAGAGGCCGCACACAGTAGGACCGCATTTTTCATTGTATAGCGCTGGCGGCTTAAAGCATGTTGTCCTCAGTTTCGAATATACATGCTGTGCAGGAATGAGTAAATGGTATGAAAATGACACGCATGGAATTCGCGACATAGTATTTAAAGGGTTATGCACTAGGCTACCGTGGCCGCTGAACAGCTTCGAGTCCTTCACACCCTAGTGAGATTTTCATGTGACAAACAACTTGACCTGAATGCAACATCACGAATATGCGAGCACTCCAATAGATTGGACTTAAACTACCATCATATTTAGTTTTTTGGTGTACAGTTTAGTACACATCCTTGTCGAGCGAGCGCTAAGTCCTGACATGCTCACCCTACACAAGCATGGTATATGCGAATTCGTGTTGCCACATTATGTGAAACAGGGATGTTATGTCCTTAAAATAACAAGCGCATACTATGCCGACGCCTCACTCAAAGCGCAGCCAGCGCAGCACTCCGCGCGCGGCTCTCCCCGAGGCCGGTTTCCGGCGACGCAGCAGTGCGGTGCTCTAGCTAAAGGCCCCACCTAGTGCACTTCCATATAGCGGCCGTGTTAAAGCATAGATGGCAGCACGTGTTCTGTGCTTTGCGCATTTACTGAAATATAGTTTGCGCACGAGATGGTGCAAGGTGTGCCCTGTATTTCCTTCATTCTCCCACGCTTTCAAACAAGCTTTGTGTTATACCTGCGGCATTCCAATGCGGGAGAACATTATCTGTCAACTGATGACAGTACAAGTGGTTAGGCTGTAGACATTTTGCTTTATTCTTCAAGCGAAGAAGATGGTGATGATGTTTATACCGACAGTAAGTCTGAAGCGGTAGAGTGCACCGAGGAGAAGTTGGCCAGCTCCTGCGATGGAGCCATTCTTTGAGTGCTATCACAAAGTCGGCGATCTAGTTAGCCAGCTTGTGCTATGGTGCCATTCTTTGATTGCTGTCACACAGGTGCGATCTAAATATGGTCGATATGAAGTATGAACATGGAGGAAGGAAAAACTAGGAGTACAGTAGTGAATGGCGGCTATGCGCTTCGGCTTGGGTGTGCGCGAGAAATGGCGCCAGGAGCGCGCGGAACTAGAGCAACAGTATGCTGCCTCGGCTGCGGAGCTGGTTACAAGGGGCAACGTCGACGACGAGAAACGTAGGAAAGGGCGCCAAATAGCTGCGCTCTGAAACGCAATACAAAATGTAATCGGGAAGCTCCTCTCACCGAGAGTGACCGCTATATTGACATATTCGTACAACGTCACAGGCAACGGCCAGAGCGTTGTCTGCATTGCAGGCTGCACTATGAAAGAGCATGTCTCCTTTTCTTTTGTGGACTATTCACGTAGCGGCCGTCATTCATCCAGTAGTGTTTGATGAGCATGTTACTGTGTAAAAACGATAACCAGTGTGATATGTTTTCTTCAGCATAATTAAGGCGAAGTCGCAGTCAATGGTTTGCGCGATTATATTGGTTAGTTTACAGACGCACTGATGTGCGGCATTACATGGTGACGTCCCAGCTCGACCAACGGTCGAGCTTTCGGATATTTCATTAGTGGGAAAGATGTGTGCCCATTGCCTTCCAAATTCGACGCTGTTTGGAAACGCCTTCCTTTGATGATCTTGAAACGTTGCTTTACTTCCTGGGAAATATAGTGAACGAATTCTGTTTTATATCCCGATTTACGAATCTGGTCGAACCGTTGAAACGCTTTTGCAGCGAAAAAAAATTTTGTTTTAATGTGGAAGCTCAGCACAGTTTTGATGTGGTCAAAAGCTCCTTATCAGCGAGACCAGTCATTCAGATGTTGAACTCAGATTTGGATGTAATAGTCACTACAGATGTTTCAGCAAAAGGGTCTTCAGCAACGCGATGGTGAAGGAAGGTGCGCCGGAGCATCTGCATTGAGAACTATAACCCCGGTGCAACGAAGGTATTCCGTGGGTGAGCGACAGGCTTTGGCGAGCTTGACGAGCCTATGAAAGGCGGTTTACTCAAATTATAAAACGCCCCTGGACAAACGGTATTTGGTCAGTCCTCTCCACGTCGCGAGAGATTTAAGTTAGCTTAATCAGCACCGAACATATCGGTAATCAAGCATGAGGCTCCTCCTCTCCCCCTCAACACTTCGCGCACTGGTGTACAAGTTAAAAATACAGAATAACAAGTGGGACAGCGCCCCGTCTCGCCCCCGTTATTTGGGAGCTTCCGAAGCGAAACAAGCTAGCCCCAATGACGTAATCAGAGAATGCGCGCGCAAGAAGTGTCTCCGTAATCGGTTTGAGGGTCACCGAACGGCACTCTTTACAAATCATTTGTAAATTTTAAGCTCCAAGCAATGGTTCTAAATTTGACTCGAATACTACAAAGGCAGTCTATATGGATTTCTTGCATTACAATATTACCGCAAGTACCGTTTCCAGTAGGAGTTATGCGTTCTCAATATTTTTTTTAATGTTGTTACAATACTTGTGCATGACAACGAATCGTCGGAGATTTTGGTAATTCCTTTAATCTTATGTACCGATTCACTATCGGTATCCAAAGCTCATGTATATTTTATTATAAGCAGCTCTAACAAAAATTGAAAATTCGTTGGCTGCTGCAGCAATTTCCTGCTACGTTTTTAACTGCTATACTCCTACGCCCTTTATTCCCTGGCATCCAAAACGTAGCACAAATGTAAATTACATAGAAATAAAGTGGTTTCAATCTACTTTCCTGCAGCGTAACCTAAACGTGTTTGCGAATGCAGCAACAAATATACGGAGTTTATGTAAGAACTCGTATATGCGTTTTATTAAAAACTCTTAGCGGCTCTTTTTCGGTCGTTTTATGATAGAATAATGGCTCTTATAATACGACAACAAATCACTCACGTCTGTTCGGTTGATTACATTGAGTACCCTTAGCGTGTTGTTGTACGCATTCGATAAATTTGTGTTGCCAGCCACAACGGTGATCGCCTTTATGCATACGTGTGGCGTAGACGCAGCAAGAATTATTGCCATGGCATCGTCCACTCCGGTGTCGACGTCCAGCAACAAATTCATTGGAGCCATGCTTGTCTGGACAGTCCTGGCTGCGGTCACAGAAGAGAAAACAGATTAGCGACGAATATGCGATTATCACTGGTTAGGCAGACTTCATTGCAAAGGCCTCTCCCGTACCACTCAAGTGTTTCTGTCTTCTGCCATTCGCGGACCATATTCACCTGACCAACCTCAAATATTTCAACCTCTCATTTCCCTGCCGCTTCTGCTACGGTTGCCTTTTCGTATAATGCAGCCCTGAATCCTTAGCCGCTATTTATTTACTGGACCTAGGATTGAATGCTTCACCCTGCTTCTTTCGTCTTGTGAATTTCAGCCACAAGTTACGTGTGTTCTGTGACCTGCGCTATATGGCTTTTGTTCTTAACAAAGGAGAAAGCAGCCCTCATATAGGTAATAAAGAAGCCTGTCATTTTCCCTGCATTTTTCCAGCTACAACTTTACTTTCCCTATATCCCTGCATTGCCTTTAAAAAACAAGGAATCATTTTTTTTAGTCTTTATGTTTCTGCATAGGTTAAAACTGAATTATACAACAGTTATATACTTTCTTACATACGCTAGAACCCTACGCTAGAACCCTAGCTAGTGAAGCTAGTTTAGCAGTGCTGTTAGAGGAACTAGAGGGTATGAAATGGGATGTCATAGGGCTTAGGTTAGAAGGCCGAATAAGGCATATACTGTAGTGAAGGATGGGAATGCACTGTGTTATCGTAGTTTACCAGAGAGGTGACAACTTGGAGTAGGTTTCCTTATCAATAGGTGTATAGCGGGCAATATAGATGAATTCTATAGTATTAATTAGAGGGTGGCAGGCATCGTAATTAGGCTTAATAAGCGGTATAAACTGAAGGTTGTACAGGATTATGCACCTACATGTAGTTATGATGACCAGGCAGTTGAAAGCTTCTACGGAGATGTAGAATCGGCAATGCGAAAAGTAAAGACGCAGTACACGGTACTAATGGACGACTTCAATGCCAACGTAGGGAAAAAGCAGGCAGGAGACCAGGCAGTAGGTGACTATGGCATTGGTTCTAGGAATAGCAGGGGGGAGTTACTGGTTGAGTTTGCAGAGCGCAATAACTTAAGAATCATGATTACCTTCTTCAGCAAACAGAAGAACCGCAAATGGACATGGACACGTCCTAACGGGGAGACTAAATATGAAATTGGCTTCATAACGTGTTCAACCACCGCCATTATGCAAGATGTAGAGGTAATCGGGAAAGTGCAATGCAGTGACCACAGGATAGTGAGGTCCCGAATTAGCCTAAATCTGAAGAAGGAACGCAACATATTAGTAAGAAAGAAAGCCATCAACGAATTAGCGGTGAGGGGGAGGGCAGAAGAGTTCAAGATCTCGCTACAGAATAGATATTCAGCTCTAACCGAGGATGGCGACATTACCCTAGCAGCAATGAACAATAATTTCAGAGATATCATTACAGAGCTTGCGGTAGAAGTAGGCGGAAGGATAGTTAGAGAGGATACCGGTAATCTGTCTAAGGAGGCGAAAGATTCGATTAAGAAATGCCACAGTATGAAAGCTTTCAATCCAACAGACCAGATCGAATTGGCCGAGATATCAAAGCTAATCAATAAGTGCAAGGTGGCCGATATAAGGAAGTATAACATGGAAGAAATTGAGCATGCTGTAAAGAACGGGGAAGCCTTAAGGCGGGGAAGAAGAAATTGAGCATAGGTAAAAACTAGATGTATACGATAAGGGACAAGGCGGGCAACGTCATCACGATTATGGACAAAATAGTCAAAGTAGCCGAGGAGGTCTATACAGATCACACAGTAGCCAAAGTAGTCAGCACCGTAACGAGATTGGCGGTAATGAAAGACAGTCAGATGTTCCACCAGTGACGAAGGACGAGATCAAAAATGCATTAGAAACTATGAACAGGGGGAAATCAGCTGGAGAGGATAAGTTAACTACAGATTTGCTGAAGGACGGGGGGGGGAGGGGGGGAGCGGGATATCGTGCTAGAAAGACTGGCCACCCTGTATACGCAGTGCCCGGTGTCATCGATGGTACCGGAACCATGGAAGAATCCAAACAATATCCTATTCATAAGAAGGGGATCTCAAAGGACCCTAAAATTTGCAGACCAATCAGCTTACTGTATGTTACGTTTAAGTTATTAAATAAGGTAATCGCTAATAGAATCAGGACAACCTTAGACTGCAATCAACCAAATGATCAAGCAGCTTTTCGGAAACAAAATTCTACTAGCGATCGTATCCATACCATCACCCAGGTGATACAAAAATGCTCGAAATATACCCAGCCCTTATGCATAGCCTTCATTGATTACGAAAAAGCATTTGACTCAGTTGAAACTTCGGTGGTGATGCAGGCATTGCGAAATCAGAGGTTAGACGAGCCGTACGGGAAGGAGCTGAAAGATATATATAGTGGCTGCACAGCAACAATTGTTCTGCTTAAAGAAAGTAACAAAATTCCCATAAAGAAAGGTGTTAGGCAAGGAGACACAATCTCCCCAGTACTATTCACAGCTTGCTTAGAGGAAGTATTCAGAGACTTGGAATGGCAGCAGTTTGGGATAAGGGTAGATGGAGAATACCTACGTAATCGGCGATTTGCTGATGACATTGCCTTGCTAAGAAACTCGGGGGAGGAACTGCAAATAACGATTGATGACCTAGACAGGAAACGTAGAAAGGTAGGCTTGAAAATCAATATGCAGAAGACTAAGGTAATGTTCAACAGCCTCGGGAAGAAACAGCAGTTTACATTAGGTATCGATGTACTGGAAGTAGTTGGCGAATATGTCTACTTCGGACAGGTAGTAACCGCAGATCCAGACCATGAAAAGGAAATAAGAAGAAGAATAACATTGGGATGGAGCGCATTTGGCAAGCACTCGCAGATTATGACTAGCAGCTTACCTGTATCGCTCAAGAGGAAAGTATGCAACAGTTACATCTTACCTGTACTCACCTATGGGGCTGAAACGTGGAGGCTAACCAAGAGAGTTCTACTTAAGTTGAGGACAATCCAGAGGGCTATGGAACGAAAAATAGTAGGGGTAACATTAAGAGATAGGAAGCGTGCAGAGCAGGTCAGAAAAATAATTCAAGTTACCGACATTCTAGTGGAAGAAGAACTGGGCATGAGCAGGACATGCAGTGCGAAGAGAGGATACCCGATGGTCGCTTAGGGTAACAAAGTGGATTCCAAGGGAACGAAAGCGTAGCAGGGGGCGGGAGAAAGTTAGGTGGGCGGATGAGGTTAAGAAGTTCGCATGGGTCAAGTGTATGCAGCTTGCACAGAACCGGGTTAAGTGGAGAAATATGGGAGAGGCCGCCGCCCTGCAATGGGTATAGTCAGGCTGATGATGATGATTATATACTTTCTTATTGATGTATAATGCAAAACTGCCAGTCCGGACTTGATACAACTCGCCTAATTTACTGCACTGCATTCCTGTCCATTAAATCGTATCATCCTTCTATTCCGCATCTGTGGTCACTGGCTACCTTTCGTATTTATATTCTCTTACCACTGCCGGAACCTCGCTACATTTACTAACCAGCACGCGGAGTATAAATTGAACACAGTCAATTTTACAGTGCCATAGCGCCCTTTGTAGTGGCCGCAGCAAAATAACGGCTCTATTGTGCCAAACGAGGCGATCACTGCTACACATAGCGGCAGCACGTTAAGTTTCTTCAAGGTTCTCGCGGTGCGCTGCTCATGAAATCGTCGAAAGTGAATTTTAGCCTCTTGCAAGCCTGTTTGCCCATCTCGCAGTTGCAGGAGCAGGCACAGCGTCCGCAATTGGATAATGTTTTCGCTTAGACCATGGTACCTGTAAGGTCACATGGAAAAGCGACTCGCACGTGGAGTCGAGCTGGCGGTCGAACCCCCCACGCGCCGAGGCCAAGGAGCGAGCGCTGTTGTTTTTTTTCTCCTTTCTCCCCTTTTCTTGGGCGCGGGCCCGCGGGAGGCTTGGTTTGTTTCGCCCCATCGCCCCGAGGCGTCGCCAAGAAGCGAACGGCAGACGCATCCTTATCAGCCGGGAACAACAGCAGTACGCTTCTGCGAACCACTTTACGGCCAGCTCGTCCAGCGATGTCTGCCGTGGCGCCAAGCATGAATGCAGGGAGGCGCCGTTAATGAAGCTTTTTGCACTGCCACAAGCGCCCACTAAATGTCCTGCAGAAGGCGACAATAGGAGCGACCCTTGGCCCTCCCAAGTAGGCAATCAGCCCAGCGGCCTCCCGCTGCGTCGCGAGACATTGGGTCCGAGCAACGGCGACGACTGTACACTGCTCTGGGACAGTGCCCCCCCCCCCGTTTCCTCGAACGGGACGGCTGGGTGGCCTAGTCTCCAGATACCCCGCGGCGTTTCTTTCACAAAGGCGCCAGCTGCAAGGTCGCGTCGCAAACACGCTGAGGAGGGGAGGCAAAGACAGGCGCCGTGTGAGAGGGTTTGGGGACCAGCGAGTGGAGAGAGTGTGTGTTTTGAATGTTGTATTTTTATTTGGCGTAATTAGAACCTGGGCCTAAGATTATTCTCAACCCACGGGGGTTGTGGCATGTGTTTAAATAATTTGATTGGCTGCTTCATTTTCGGGGCGGATCACCTAAGGTGACCGCCCTTGGGTCTTTTTTGATGTCTGGTATCAAAAAGCGGTCCTCGGACCATGTTCGACAGTCAAGGTTGAGGCTCCGTGCTTAGCACGTATTTACGCCCCCTAGGCCTTAACCGAAACGCTCGCTAGGAAAGTAGGAGCCTGTAAAGTGACTTCTCTGTGTGAGAGTCTTCATTTTCTTTTAAGTTACAGTTGTCTGGGTGACTTGTTGCTGTAACTTTGCCCATGTATACTATTTTGCTTCTGTAAATATATATCTCCTCCTGACCATCATCAGATCATCTGCTTCTTCACTGCCGAATGACCACGTTTAGAGGGGCTTCAGCCCCTCCGAAGATTGGCAACGAACGAGCTAAACATCACTGTACCTTTGAAAGCAAACACACTGCGGCTGTGCATCTCCAATTTGATTTGCACGTCCAATAATGTGTCATGTACTAGCAAACCTCTTGCTGTGTGTACATTTCTAATCGGACTTTGGACACTAAAATGAAATGAGGCGAAAGCCGTTATGGCATGGTGGTTATTGAGATTTTAGGGCTAAGTTTATGAAGATTGTTGCTGAATCTTTAGCGGAGTGTTCGCTGAACTTCCATGCTTAAACCTTCACCTTTTACCATATGAAGGCAAAATGCAAAGGCATCCATGTGCTGTGCATATATATATATATATATATATATATATATATATATATATATATATATATATATATATATATATATGCCCTGCGTCGCTGAATTTCGAAGAAGAGGACGATCAAGAGTAGTGACGCGAAAGGATGACGAAGCTGAAGAAACCTTTGGAACTTGCCTGGACACTTGCTGTGTTCTGCTCTACTGTGCTGTGAACTCTTGCCCATCACCTGCTGTGGTTTCCTGTGCTAGCCTTCTGCCCCGTATCACCTTGGTGGAGGTGACCAAAGATCCCCGTGCGCTCAGATTACCCTTTGCGCTGCCAAAAGCTGGATTTGCGCAGTTGCCGACATCTACCTGGACTTTCAACGACGTCAATAACTACCACTATGACCTCCGAGGCAGCCCCTACCACCGCGCCAACTTTGGCTCAGCCAGTCGTGCTCACAAAAATCCGCCACCCTCCCATATTTAATGGCGAAGACAAGACAGACGTGGAAGATTGGCTGGATGAGTACGAGCGCTGCAGCAAGAACAACCACTGGGACGCGACCATTATGCTGGCCAACATCATTTTCTATTTGGCGGGAACAGCTCGCACCTGGTTCCAAAATCACGAACAAGAGCTGATGATGCGGAAAATCTGTAAGCAAAAGCTTCAGGACCTGTTCGGGAAGCCCGTTGGTTGAGCTGTCGCAGCAAAAACAGAACTTTCATCTCGCATTCAATCCTCCACGGAATCCTACCTTGCGTATATTCAAGATGTGCTTGCGTTGTGTCGCAAGGTCAACTGCTCAATGACAGAAAAGGACAAGGTAGGCCATATCCTCAAGGGCATTGCGGATGATGCGTTCAACATCCTGCTCTGCATGGATTGCTCCACCGTCCACTCAGTGCTTCAAGTCTGTCGACCATTCGAGCAGGCTAAACAACGACGCCCCGTATATCGCTTTGAGCGCCTTCCAAACACCGCAGCTACATCATCCTGCGATAATATCGCCCCTTTGCAACAGCCTTCTCATCCCACGAACATGACTCTTATCGTCCGGAAAGAACTCTAGGCCTTAGCTCCTACATCACTCATGTCTCTGCTACTCGACACCTGGCCATGATACAGGCCATAGTTCACCAAGAACTTGCAAACGTCGGCCTCTCCTGCAGCCCCGTGTCGCCCACGCCACTATACCACTCTGTTCCTGTAGTGCTGCTGCTACTGCCAGCGAACCTTCCCCACGTCGCTACCTTAGCCGCAATCCTGCAGAGTGGCGCACCTATGACGACAGGCCAATTTGCTTCATTTGCTGTCGCGCCGGTCACACATCGCGTTATTGCCGTAGCCGTAACTTCTTCGTTTCTCGCTTCTATTACAACGCCGACCGCCGATACAACCAAGGACCTCGACGCTTCCCTGCCCACCCAGAGGAGCTCCGCCCCGCCTACGATCGACCTAGACATTATTTTTCTCAACAAGATGAGACTCGAAACGAAACCGTCCCCCCTGCCCGTCGCACCAGCCAATCTCCATCCCCACTGGCTCGTCGATCCTGTTCACCGGCATCTCGCCGCAACTCCTCCCCATCATACGCCGGTACCTACTCGGGAAACTAGCGAGTGCCGCGCCCTGGGGTGACGCTGCATTCCCGACCCGGACTGTCAACTCGGAACTGACCCCCGCACCTAGACGTAACCTCATTCATATTCTTGTGGACGGAGTCTCCGTTTCTGCCCTTATTGACACTGGAGCCCACATTTCTGTTCTCAGTTCTTCGCTCCGTCGACGCCTCAACAAAGTCCTCAGACCTGATTCCTCGTCTACCGTTCGTGTTGCTGATGGCACCACAACTACTGTCATTGGTACGTGTACTGCGAGAGTTTCCATTGCCGACCGCCACATCCCTGTACTATTTACAGTCCTCACCAGTGGCCCTCATGAAGTTATATTAGGGCTCGACGTTTTAACAGAACATTCCGCTCTCACTGAATGTTCTTCTGAACTGATTCATCTAGACCTGCCGCTCTGCCCTGACAACAAAGCTCCTGAAACTTCAACGCTCCGTCTCCGCTCCGCTACGTTTAGTCGCCTACCACCAGAAGCCGCAGTGTATGTGTTGATGTCGCCTTGTCGCTCCGTTCCTAATGGGGACTACGTGGTTGCCCCATAACTGACGTGACACTTAAGCGTAGCGTCGGTCTACCTCACAATATAGTGCGTGTAGCGAATAACAGCACTTGTATTCCAGTCCTGAATTTCAGCTTTTTTGTGCAAGTTCTTCCTGAGGGCATTGCTCTCGCCGATTTGACCGCATTTTTGGAGTTTATTGTGGCTGCTCTTTTACGTGACCCTTTTGCCGCAGTGCCGACACTACCTGCACCGTTCCCACCTGAGGAGGTCCGTATATCCGGCATGGTTGCTCCTGACTTGCGCCCTGATCATGCTAAAGCACTTACGACGCTACTGACATTGTGCAGTGATATGTTTGATTTTGATGACCGACCCTTGGTTCAAACGTCCCTCGTTACACATCGCATCGATACCGGAGACACCAGCCCAATTCACAGACGACCTCACCGAGTCGCCATTTCTGAACGTTGCCTCATACAAGATGAAGTCGATAAGATGTTGGCAAGGAACATTATAGAGCCTTTTTGCAGTCCCTGCGCATCACCTATCGTGCTTGTTAAAAAGAAGGACAATACCTGGAGGTTCTGCGTTAATTACCTACATCTCAACAAAATTACAAAGAAGGACGTTTACCCGCTCCTCAGGATAGATGATGCCCTTGACTGCTTGCACGGTGCCAGCTATTTTTCTTCGATTGATCTTCGTTCTGGTTATTGGCAGATCGCTGTTGACAAACGGGACCGAGAGAAGACCGCTTTCGTCACGCCGGATGGCCTGTACCAATTCAAGGTGATGCCTTTTGGTCTGTGTAATGCGCCCGCAACATTCGAGCACATGATGGATTCTCTTTTGCGTGGTTTTAAATGGACGACGTGTTTATGTTACCTCGATGACGTTATTATCTTTTCCTCGACCTCCGAGAGCCATCTCCATTGCCTTGATGCCATTCTTGGAGTCTTCCGAAGAGCTGGCCTTCAGCTTAACTCGAAGACATGTAGCTTCGGCCGACGTAAACTCATGATGCTCGGTCACGTGGTCGACGCACGTGGCGTTCAACCTGACCGAGACCAAAATACGGGCTGTAAGTGCATTTCCTACACCCCGCTGTACCAGTGACGTGCGTAGTTTTCTAGGCCTTTGCTCCTATTTTCGGCGGTTTGTCCCCAACTTTGCTGAGACGGCTCATCCAATCACCAATCTTCTGAAGAACGACGCTCCATTTTTTGGGACCAAGAACAATCTCAAGCATTTTCTGCGCTCATTGCGGCCCTCACCAACCCACTCATCCTGGCACACTTCAATCCCTCAGTACCAACGGAGGTACGCACCGACGACAGTGGTCACGGTATTGGTGCCATTCTTGCCCAACAGCAGATGGGTCGCACTCGCGTCATTGCTTATGCCAGTCACCTCCTTTCTGTGGCTGAGAGGAATTACTCGATCACAGAATGTGAGTGCTTAGCCCTCATGTGAGCCATTACTAAGTTTCGCCCTTACTTGTTTGGCCGCCCGTTCTCCGTCATCACCGACCACCACGCTTTATGTTGGCTTTCTACGCTGGTCGCCTGGGGCGCTGGGCCCTCCGCCTTCAGGAATACACTTTTTCTGTCATCCACAAGTCCGGCCGGTTGCACGCTGACGCCGACTTCCTCTCCCGCAACCCGGTAGATCCACCACCCACAAGCGAGTGTGACGATGACAAATGTGTGTTGGCCATCTCTGACCTTTTAAACATTTGCCATTAACAGCGCTTAGATCCCACGCTTTGCAGCATTAATCGCCTCAGCACTAATCACCTTGCTGCTACCCTTGCTTTGCTCGTGCTCCACAACGGCACCTTATACCGGCGGAATATCCGACCAGATGGCGCTGAGCTTCTGCTCGTAGTCCCCGAACACCTGCGCGCCACCGTTCTACAGCAACTGCACAACGTGCCCACTGCGGGCCATCTTGGTCTATCCCGCACGTACGACAACGTCCACTGCTGTTTCTTTTGGCCGGGTCTCTATCGCTCTGTTCGTCGTTAAGTGGCTTCTTGTGACCGGTGTCAGCGACGGAAGAAGCGATTGGTAGTGCCTGCTGGATACCTGCAGCCAATCGACATTCCAGTAGACCCGTTTTCCCGAGTTGGCCTTGATCTCCTCGGGCCTTTCCCACTCTCTCCGTCAGGGAATAAATGGATTGCGGTGGCCACGGATTATAATACGCGCTACGCTGTCACCCTAGCGATACCCACCAGCTGTGCAACTGACGTGGCTGCGTTTCTTCGCCACGACGTCATCCTGCTCCATGGTGCTCCACGCCAGCTGCTCACTGACCGTGGCCGTTGCTTTCTTGCTCGAGTAGTCGACGAAATTCTTCGGTTCTGCTCCATTAAGCATTATTTCACCACCGCTAACCATCTACAAACGAACGGCCTAACCGAACGTCTCAACCGCATGCTCACGGACATGTTGTCGATGTATATATCGGATGATCACCGTGACTGGGATGTTACTTTGCCGTTTGTAGCATTCGCATTTAAATCCTCCCGTCATGACACAACGGGCTACTCATCCTTCTATCTTCTATAGGGCCGCGACCCTTGTGTAGAACAGCGCGAAAAAAAACCACTTGAATGTCAGCGCTCGTCTTGTTGTCTTCCTTCGTCCTTGTCGTTTTTTTCGCGCTGTTCTACACAATGGATTACCAACATGCCCAAGCTTCTGTTTTAACGCCGCGACACTCCCCTTCCGTTTGACAGCGTACTGCCTGCCACCGTTAATGCCAGCTCCTATGTTCGTGACGCAATACCTCGGGCTGACGCCGCCCGGGTTATTGCTCGCCACCGACTAGCTGCCTCCCAAAATTCCCAGAAACGCCGCTATGATTCTCGTCACCGCGACTACCACTAATCTCTGCACTCCCGCTCGTAGAGTTGGGCTGTGTGAAAAATTCTTGCCACGCTACGCTGGACCCTACCGTGTCATACGGCTAGTCACTCCTTTGACATACGAGATCACCCCTGTGCATCCGCCGCAACAGTCCGCTATGCCACGTACCGAGATCATTCATGTCGCCCGAATGAAGCCGTACTACACTTGCAGTAGTTCGACATAATGCGCACCGAGACTATGCTTTTCGCGGCAGGGTAATGTTACATATATGCCCTGCATGTTGTAGAAGAGGACGATCAAGAGTATAGTGACGCGAAAGGAAGACGAAGCTGAAGAAACCGTTGGGACTTGCCTGAACACTTGCTGTGTTCTGCTCTACTGTGTTGTGAACACGTGCCCTTCACCTGCTGTGGTTTCCTATGCTAGCCTAGCCTTCTGCCCCGTATCAATTTATATATATATATATATATATATATATATATATATATGCGGATGATGCCACTTTAATGGCAGAAAGTGAAGTGGAACTCAAGAGACTTCTGATGCGCGTACAAGAAGAGAGTGAGAAGTTTGGGCTTAAACTGAACATTAAAAAGGCAACGATCATGGCGTCTTTCCCTATCAAGTCCTGGAGCATCAAGGGGCAAGAAGTGGAGGCTGTGACAGATTTTCTCTTCTTGGGCTCCAAGATTACCTCGTAAGGAGAATGCAGCCATGAAATTAGGAGACGCCTGCTTCTGGGAAAGAGAGCAATGGTTAGCCTTGACCGCCTAGTAAAGAGCAGAGACTTTAGTCTGGCAACCAAGATCCGTATAACTCGTGCTATGGTCTTTCCAGTTGTGATGTATGGATGCAAGAGTTGGACTATGAAAAAGGCTGACCGCCGAAGAATTGACGCGTTTGAATTGTGGTGCTGGCGAAGACTCTTGAGAGTTCCTTGGACTGCCAGAAGATCAAATCAGTCGATATTGTCGACCATAAACCCTGACTGCTCATTGGAGGGTCGAATTCTAAAGTTAAAACTCAGCTACTTTGGTCATCTGATGAGAAGAGCTGTGCGATGTCAGTGCACGTTAAAGAACCCCAGGTGGTCGAAATTACCGGAGTCCTCCACTACGGCGTCTCTCATAGCCTGAGTTGCTTTGGGACGTTAAACTCCACAAACCAAACCAAACCAGAGGAGTCGCTGGAGAAAGATGTGATGTTAGGAAGATAGTGAGAGACCGGAAAGCGTGGCGTGACATGGTCCATAGGGTCACGAAGCGTCGGACACGACTGAACTGAACTAATATATATATATATATGAAGGAAAGAAGCCAACAGTCGACGAGGCCAAGGACAGCATTGGGTATTGCATTTTATGTCTTTTTTTATTTTTAATTCGATAATCACATAAATTAGTAATATAACCTGTCTAGGGAAAAGATAAACACAAAGTAGAAGGAAAAACAAAGTGCCGATGGTGGGGACCGAACCCACGACCTCCGAATATTGCGTTCAGTGCTCTTCCAACTGAGTTACATCGGCCGCGGTCCCACCTGCTACTTTCTTGGGTATTAATGTTGTCTGCATACGAACCTTGAGAGTGTTCACCAGCGCCGCCCTCAATATAGCGGTGGACGTGGAACGTGCTGTGTTACCGCCAGCGCCACGTAGAACGTGATCAAGAGCGAGGGCAAAAGCTCTGCTAGACCCCTCTTACGCTACCTATGGCTTCAAAACTACCAGAACCGAGACCCCCGTAGGCTACAAGCAGATAAATGAAGGGGAAATGAGGGTACTCGTTATAATACATGAAGAAAACAAGCCAACATTCGGAGAGGCCAAGGGAAGCATTGGGTATTGTATTTTATGCCTTTCTTTATATTTTTACTTCGGTAATCACATACATTAGTTATGTAATCAGTGTAGGGGAAAGGTAAACACAAAGGAGAAGGAAAAACAACGTGCTGATGGTGGGGACAGAACCCACGACCTCCGAATATCGCGTCCGGTGCTCTTACAATATATATATATATATATATATATATATATATATATATATATATATATATATATATATATATATATATATATATATATATATATATATATATATATATATATATATACATATATATATATAGCGAAGATCATTAACACTTTATTTATTCTTCGTCGACTTTTCGACTGGGGTCCGGTTTTTTTCAAGACTGTGGTTACATTGCTTGTGTTTCAGTTTTAAAAGTTTGAAAATTGTACAGACGCAGGAAAGTAGGACAACTAAAAAAAGAGAGAAGAAGAAAGATGGCCATGGGGGATCTGTTGAATTCTAGGAAAGAGGGAGAGGACGAAACATGAGTACGGGCGGGCGGCCAAACCAAGAAAATGCGGGAAGCATGAAGATTCTGAAGCCCCGGAAAGAGGGGGCAAGCAGATTAGCAAAAAAAAGGAGATGGCAGGGAAGAAGAAAAACGAGAGGGGGGAGGGGTGTGGAATAGGGAGAAAATGAACAGAACACTTTCGGTATGGTCTCAGACGACGGAGCCAGCTGTGTCTTCATGAAGGCAGTTAACTAAATGCAGGTGCACAGGGCTAAAGTTATCTTCACAGTTAATCTGTTACTTGGAATGCTTCGATAGGTTAGTGACCTATCCCCTTAGTGCCTTCCCCTTCAGAGGAAGGAGAAGGCACAGCATCTGTCACGCGTGTTGCTGCGGACACCTGACCCGCGCCATACGGGAAGGGAGGAAGGTGAACTGAAAGTGAAAAGAGAGAAAGAGGAGCCGTAGTGGAGGGCTACGGAGTAATTTCGACCACCTGGGGATCTTTAACATGCGCTGACATCGCACAGCACACGGACGCCTCCTCGTTTCGCCTCCATCGAAACGCAGCGGCCGAGGTCGGGATCGAACCCGGGTACTCCGGCACAGTACCACTGCACCACCCCGGCGGGGCACTGTGCAATGCCAGTGCAGGTAAAGGTTCCCAGGTGGTTGAAATTACTCCTTAGCCCTCCACTAGGGCACCGCTTCCTCCTACTTTCCCTTACCGCGCGGTACAGGTGTCCGCGGAGAAGTGTGACCGATAATGCGCCTTTGCCTTCCTGTTGCAAAATTTGAAACACCGCTAATTCTATACTTTTCTGCGTCTTCTTCAGTATTATGTGTGATGCGGCGTTCGAGGAAACGTCCAATGAAAGGCGCTGCCCGGATGCCTGGATCGGATGTCCGACGGGGTAAGCTTTATATATGAGTGAAACGGAATCTAGCGCTTTCCCACGAAACCTGGCGAAGAATTTAATACCGGTTTCCATTGGGAGACCAGGAGCACTTTTAGCTGCACTAAAAGTGCCCTCGCGAGTTTCAGCGCCCTACCAGTGGTCGAAGAGGAGCAGTAGCGTTGTGTTCTATTGGCAGAGGAGGCGCGCTTTTGGGGTTGGTTGGTTGGTTCATAGGAAAGGAAAGGCGCAGTATCTGTCACACTTGCTCTGTGGACACCTGAACCGCGCCGTAAGGGAAGGGATGAAGGTGGGAGTGAAAGTGGATAGAGAGAAAGGGGGGCCGTAGTGGAGGGCTACGGAGTAATTTCGACCACCTGGGGATCTTTAACGTGCGCTGACATCGCACAGCACACGGACGCCACTTCGTTTCGCCTCCATCGAAACGCAGCCGCCGAGGCCGGGTCCCGGGAGCAGCCGAGAGCAGTCCTCGGTGCTCCGTCGCCAGCGGCGGAGTACAGGGAGAACGGAGGAAGGCACGTGACCTTTTTGATGTCACTGCTTCTGGCATGGCCGGTCTCGAGGGAGAGCGCGCGCGTTCTCTCCCTCGAGACCGGCTGTGCTTCTGGTTATTCGCCTCCCGGAGCCCGGCAAGACGGTTCAGAAAAACGTCGAAAGACGGCAGCGGTGGCGTTCGGCCGGTAGACACGGGCAACGCAAGCGCGGGAAAAGTTTGATAACATGACGCCTGACGTCACGCGTTCCGTATCGGTACGCTGCTCTTCGAGCAGCATGAATGTTCCATTGGGGAGACGAGAACGCGCGTCCCCAGTGCTTTCGTGCGCTGCTCTGGCTGCTCGTTGTTCTTGCCCCTGTTAGCCCAATGGAAACCGGTATAACACTTCTAGCAGACGCACGCACGGGCGGACAGTCACGAGCCTGTAAAGGCATTCGAATTGATATATTTAACTCCACGCAGTGTCATTTCAGTGATCTTTGTTGATTTTGTCCTCTTGTCAAAGCCAGGTAAAAAGCAAAAAAGTGCATGCATAATTCGCCCGCACCTCACAAACGGGCGGCACACCGTAAGTGCGATTATGCGCGTCGCATTTGCGCTGACTTACGGATGTTTCCTTCTTTGTTTCAGCGGGCAAAAGAATAGATTGGCATCATTTCAGCCAAGCTTGAGGTTCGAGGAAGTTTCGTCTTTTTAAAAACCGTCGCCGGCGTGCTATTCCGGTTCTGTTATAAGCGACGTCAACCTGTGATGGAGGAATTTCTCGGTGGTCATGCTTATTATAGCAAAGACACCTGATTACGGTCGTTAAGAAAAGCCACCCTTCGTTTTAGCCCCAGCTCGGCAGATCTCCCGCTAATTCTCTCTTGTGCCTTGCTAAAATAAAAAATTGGCAGTGGCTTAGCTCTGCTATTCCTGGATATGCGTAGCGTAAAGCATGCGCAATAGCGCGCGGCGCAACTGTCATAAACGCGGCTCCTGCTAAAGGTCACGCGTCGAAGAGTAGCGCACGCCGGCGGCGTCGAGGAGCGCGCACTGGCTTTGGCGAAGAGGCGACGCACCTCCGCCTCTCATGGTGTTACGCTGCTCTCACGCATGCGTCTAACGGGTGGCGCACAATCATGCAAAATTCGACTCTGAATCGCGTAGTGCAGCTTTACCCTACAAAACAGGACATCCATATGCCGAAATTTCTGATGCTGGGGACGTTAATATTTTTACGAGTCGACAACGACGAAGTGTTTCCCTTCCCTTGCCTCGCGGAATGGACAAGGAGATGACGACGAAGTGGAACTGCTCTCGTGCATGCGCATAACTGGCGGCACACGCTCACACCAAACTCGACTCTTAGCCGACTAGTGTAGTTACGCTACAAAACAGGACACCAATGCGCAGATATTTCAGATGCTGGGGACGTTAATATTGTTACGAGAAGACGACGAGGAAGTGTTTCCTTTCATTGCCGCGCGGAAGGGACAAGGAGATGACATAGAAGTGGAACTGGTCTCGCGCATGAGCATAACGGGCGGCGCACACTCACACGAAACTCTGCTCTGACCCGCGTAGTGTAGTTTTACGCTACAAACGATGGAGCCGTCTGGGAATAAGCGCAAATGTGACGTATTCACTGCAGTTGAGACACAACTGCAGTATTTTTGTGTAAAAAGGTACGACGTAGAGTACGAAGCACAGGTATTGTTCTTACTTATGAATTTCAACATTTCTATTTCATGTATGTGTACATCTATATATTCGCCGCTGTTTTAGGTTTGTGTGTGCGAAATATCTGCATGTTTGTATTTTATTTTTTGGACCCCTGACCATCCTATGACTACGGTCCAAACACTGTTACATATTTTATTATGTTCTGAATGATGAATAAACCGTTTGAATTTGAACCGAACCATTCGCAATTCGCTCCAACTGCGGACGTTGTGTTTGCCCTAGCCTTCGTTAGATGTGCAGAACAGTCTTGCCGTGAGGCTGAAATTCACTTTCGACGATTTCACGACCAGCGACTGCGAGAACCTTGAAAAATCGTAGGACTGCTTCCGTATGCATCCTTGTGGCTGCCTCGTTTGGCAGACCAGAGTCACCGTTTCGCAGTGGCGCATATAGATTGCACTACAGCGCTCTAAAAATGGCGGCACTCAATTTACCCTCCGTGTTCTGCTCAATCGTAAACGGCTCTTCTCTTAGAATTCCGCTGGCTGATAATTACTTGCTACATCATTAAGCAAGTAACCAACAGCGATGGGGACTATCACTTCAATACTGGACATAGTATAATTTTGTTCGGTTCTGTCAATGTGAGATCAGATAAATTCTGCTGGGCAGTCACGTTTATGGGAGGTGCCTGAATCAATTTCTTGTAGTTTAAATAAAAAGACGGAGTGCGTCATTCCGTGAATCACCACATCACTTCTGTTTTATAACCTATCTTATTATAATTATTTTCTCTAAATCTGGACAGGAAAAAAATTTTTTTTTTTTTAGATAACTGTTTCTCAAGCAAACTGACCTAAGGGTTCAATATAGCTTCAGCACTACATCATAGACAAGACTTTGGTTGCTGACGCAAAACTATTGCTGATTATAAAAACCCGTTTGGCACTATCACTTCTTTTGGTTAACGTTTATTTGTCATCGCTCGGTTTTGAAATAATCACCAATTTTAAATCTCAACAGTAAAGGTTCTCCTATGTGGGGTGCACTTTAGAGGCACTCTTCTCGAGTTAAGCGTTGGTGGTGACATCATAACCGTTGACACATGGGTAGGAGAGCGGAAGGAGGCTAAGGTGATGGCTGAAGAGAACGTCTTTTGTGTGCCTAGCAGTGGCCTACTCTTTTGTATCAGAGGTAGTATACAATATGAACAGGGCTTCGCAGTCATGTAGAGTAGATAATACTAGGCATCGTCCGCTGAAGTGGAAGTAACGCCCAAAACGTGAAGTCGTAGTCAGCCATCTTGGAAGGGCAAGAATTGGCACTGTACAAAAGGTTCGCTCGATAACAAATGCAGCATATGTGGCGCGCTCAACTGTTTCGCATTTCTCTGACAATGTTTACGCTCTTGTATCTCAAAGAAAAAAAAGAAAGTTTGCCACAAATTATCTTTAAAGTGACATTTTGGGTTCTTGCATCCTTTTTTAGTGTTTGCGAATGAGAGGAAAGTAATTAAGGTAAGGTTTCAGGGAACAAAAAGAATAATAATCTTCTGCTTCGCGAACATCTTTGCCAGGTTGTTTTAGCATGGAACAAGCCTGAAAATAATGCAATGAACTACAAAATTGAAATTATTTTTGTAAAACCTCCAAATTCTCTCAGGATTTCTTAAGGGAATATTTTGATGTCTACTGGAGCGACTGCGTAACTCGCAAAACATCTTAGCTCCTTAGATTAGTAAACTAGAAACGCGTACTGTTTATAATTATTATAAAAATTGTGATTGTTTGCGGGTAATTTGTTAAAATTTCCGGAATATTTTCGGATATGTTCTTATAGGTGCACCGACGGGCTATCAAACGTTTTATTTCAATCATATACGATCGGGCAAAAAAGCCTGGAAACTTTGACAAAATCGCCTGAAATTGATTTAATTCTTATCCAGAAATTATAGAAGGGAAAATGTAATCAGTTATGTAGAATAAGATTTCTTGAATTTTTGTATTCACCTAATTACAATAGTAGGAGGAGGAGTTTGTCAAAAGGAGGACACCCGATTTTTTACGAGCAAGAAGAAATAACCAAAGCCAAAATAATTTGCTTGACGGAGAAACAGAGAAATTAGTCTCAAATGCCATCAGACCCATTCCTTGCAACGCTTCGCCATTTATGGAGCAAACTGCTCACTGAAATAATCGTACCGTCAGACGGCGTATAACTAAGAGATTTATTAAATTATAATGACGGGAACGCTTCACATTCAGTAGAACCATGAGGAGTTGAATATTATACATGATAAATACAGCAGTCTACAGGTAGATGCACAAGTGTACTAAGAAATGTTGGAAGTTTGATCAACTGCAGTCTCTTTACGACGCTGTTGTGCAAATTGTAAATTAAATCACAACAATATGACTGCAATCGACGGTGACGCAGATAGCTAGCGCCGCTCGTTTCTAGCTCAAATTTGTATACTGTCAGTGAACCATAGAGCACAATGCGAAAATATATACGCATCGTACAATAGCCCACCATAATCGTAACTTAGTGTAGTGCAATGACTTTAGTTTTGCGCAAACATACTGGATATAAACTGCTGAACGATATATGACTTGAAAGTATGGCGCAAATTTCAGTTTTTATCAGAATTGACTAATCAGCAGTATATAATTATGACTTGCAGTCTAGTGCAGTTATACTCGACATTATCTATCCCAGAATATACGACTTGAAGCTAAAGCAATATTGTAATGTTTATTCACAATTAACTAATTAGAAGTACTTAATCAGAACCTAAATGCAGCCCGGTGCGATTATACTTGACATGAGCCATCTAACAATATATGGCTTGATGATTTTTCATGAAGTCGAAACTGGAGCTGGAGTAAGTCAATTAACTAGGTTTAATTGATTGGTTGAATGTCCTTTATTGAATCTGAAGGCACATGGACATGGAGGGGGGTAAACTGGAGTAGACAGAATCTTCATTGTTTAGGTGGTCACTCAAATCATATTGCTCTAACCAGGCCACTAAGCGAGCCATACTTAGAAAAGATCATCTGTGTGTTAGCATCAGTTTCTAGAAGGGAACGGTAGTTAAGGTGGTAGGGTTTGATCTCGGAGCGTCCAGTAGAAAATGCAGGGCAATTTCAGAGTAGATGGGAGATGCCGCCACGCATTAGAGTCGCACAGTGGGGGCACGTATTCATTTCCTCTGTATACTGTCGCCAGCGTGCCATAATACGTGGCGTGTAAGCCGCATGGACGATGAGCTTATTCAAAAAGACTTCTTGACTTCGGTTGAGGTGGGGTTTCGCGTAAAAGGTGGGTCTAGTGTGGCCACCTGCATACGATGCTGACTGAGGCTACGAAGACTGGTCTGAGTATAGAAGGGGTGTGCTGCCCGCCCAAGGTCGAGTAAGGATGAAGCAAGGGGGGTGGGGAAGTAAATGTGGACATCCCACCTGCCAAGGCAGCCGCGGCGTGTGCCGCCGTATTGTCCCCTGATTCGTCCGAGTGACCTGGGGTTCACTGAATAACAACAGTTCTGGACGCGAGTTGGTGGCGTTTAAGGAAGCGCTGTATGGCCTTAGCAGTTACATCTTGTGAACTCGGAGTAGCAATTTCCTTGTAAGCTTCATAGGAATCAGTAAGAATTCGTACTGAACCCGCTCCGGTGCAAGGCACTCCTGACAAGGCTCCCCAAATCGCGAGGAGTTCAGCATGAAGAGGGGTGCCTTGAGGTAGGTGGCAGGCATAAGCGCCTGAAAGGGAAGGGTTGTCATCGCATACCCAGCCCATAGATGCAATTTCGCTTGTGATCGATGCGTCGGTGTATATGTCAGTCGTATCAGGTATTCGCTCTTGTCGGTGATGGGCAGCGAGGAGCTCCCGGGGAATGAAAAATCACGTTTTATAGGTAGGCGATGGAGGCGTGTGACTACTGGTATCTCCCAAGGGGAAAGAGATGCATATAGGGCTGGTGGTTTGTCGTTACGCTGTTCATCCCCGGCCAGCAGGCGACGCCCTTGGACAGTGTTCTCTAGACATATGCGATGACGCGTCTGTGACTCGGAAACGATGGTAGCTAGTGGTGGAAGAGCGGCCAAACGCTCAAGTTCGGCTATAGGAAAGTGCTTAGGTAGACCGGTAATAATACGTAGCGTTGCACGATGAAAGCGTTCGACCTTAGCGAAGTCAGTCTTCGACAGATAGAGGACGGGTGTGCCATAGAGGATTTTCCCGACCACCGCTGCTCCGGAGATCGCACGGCAGGCATGTTGCCGCACACCGCCGTGCCGGTTGAACAGGCGACGAATATAGTGTGTAGCAGTGCTGGCCAAAGACGTTGTAGCTGATGAACCCATTTCTGAGGACTGTTGCAGCTTGCGATGGGCGGGCCAAGAATGCGGATTGCTCATTTGAGAAGGTGATGGTGTTGCCTCCGATGTGAAGATGGATTTGCATATTGGGGTTGGTTTTATGTTTTCCGTCGATACTAATCAATTCTGTTTTATGTGGTGCGAGTTCGAGGCCAATTTTGGTTAGTGTATCTTCAAGACAAAGAAGGGCTGCCTGAAGTTCAGTCTGAATAGAATACTTATCTACGTAATCCGCTGCCTCAGTCCAGATGGTAATATCATCGGCTTATATAGCGAATCTCACGCTTCTGCTGATTTCCAGATTCTCAACGACGCGTGTCATGGCCAAGTTGAACAATATGGGCCCGAGAATGGAGCCCTGAGGTACACCCCTATCCAGGTAATAGGTTTTGGGCACCCATCCCGGAGCTTTGCCATGTAGCTGAGTGGGTCTAGATGTCAAAAAACTGCGAATCCAGATTTGGGTACGAGTACTAGGAAAGCGTTTGGCGAGTTCCTCCAGATGAACGTGATGGCGAACATCTTCAAAGGCTTTGTGTATATCGACATCCAAGATGTAGTCTGGTAGCGCTTTACGATGAGCTCTATTCAGAACGCTTCGCAAAAGCCAAAGGCAGTCATGAGTTTCGAGGTTAGGGTGGAAGCCGGCTTGAGCTGGATGAAATCCAGGACTGACGTATTCAATGTAGGGAATAATTCGGGTATTCAGCAGGCGCTCGATGGGTTTAGAGAGATGTGAAGTCATGGTTATTGGACGCAAATTACTAGGAAGTCGAAGGTTTTTGCCAGGTTTCGGGATAGGAAGAATAAGATAAAAAAATGCAAGGTACGCGCGGCCCCACCTCTAGCTCAGCTCCTTCTCAATGGCAACCCGGCTGATGTTGAAGATGAAGTTATACGCACCTTTTCCCACACCCTAGCCTACCGCCTTCACCAGTAGTTTCCATTTTGCCAGTCAGAAACCCTGATCCAGACCTGGATCGCTCATTCTCTAAGGAAGAACTGCAAGCAGCCCTCGGAAGTGGCCGAGCTCGTGCCACACCCGGGCATGACCGAGGCAGTTGGCAGGAGCTTCGAAATCTCGGCAGCCTGCAGGATGCCCTTCTCCACATCATTCATTCTTACTAGGAGACCGGAACGGTACCGGATGATCTCAAGTTTTCTCTTAGGTTTAATTAGGATGTACAAATAATACAGAGCTATTATACTCGACATAAGCTACGAAACTGTGTAACACTTGTGTTTTTTGGGCTTGATTCAAAGGTGTGACGTTGAGGTTGCGCTGCGACTTTTACACTGAGTAGAGCTAAAAAAGTCCCAGTACTCGGATATCGTCATGATCTTAAATATCTAAATAGTTCAAATCGATTAGGAGACGTCCAGTATGGCTCCGCTGCTAGTGCGCAGTGTTGCATCTGAAATTAAAAATATTTGAAACCTACTGGCAACGACGGCCAACGCCACTCCCATGCGCTAGGCAGACCGCTTCGTGCCCCCACCAAGATGGCCGCCACAGGCTTCACGCGAACACATTGGCCTGTATGAGCGACCACCACTTTAGCAGTTCTTTTATAAACCCCTTGGTTACAATGACAACATTCATAGGGTGATTCTCGTAGTTGAGAGTGGCGAGCCACAGGGAGGCCAGTGGTTCGCTCAGGTGAAACTTTGCGGCTATATATCAGCCCGAAGGAAAAGATATGCCCCAACACATCCCGCCCGTTCCATCACAATGAGTGAGAAAGATGCAGCTGCAAACGGGTTGCTTAAACCACCTGGAGGCAAATGTCCCCGGCATTCGTTTCCTTCCTTATCAGTTATACGTGTGACCTTTTATAGACACATAATGCAAGCAGCAGAATATCTAGAAGCTAACCGTTTGCAAGGCAAGCAGCAGGATATATAGAAGCTAACCGTGTTGCAAGCTCACGGAACCAAGCGTGAGGTTAGTTGCTGAAGTAAGCAAGGTGCTCCTATATAGGTAAGGAACGCTAAACATTTTCATTCTTTCGATATAGGCCAGCTGGTAGGAATAGCTCGAGCACTTTTTTAGAACCGACTGTGACTTATAATGAGTGGTTGTTCAACTTTGAACAGGCATTTGTAAAATTGTTTTACTGTTCATTATAGAGATGTGAAGATCGGAGGAAACACAAAAATTTGAAGCCACTCATTTTTTACAGCAAACAAATTAAAAAAAACAAGCAAAATTTTCAAATTACATTTGATACCTTTCTGAGCGCTTGCTTTCATCTTGCAATTAGTTTTTTCAGGTTTTAAAACCGCAGCACCGGTCTTCTACGAAAAAGTAGAAAGGAACTGTAACCCATTTCAGGTTTACATTGGGCTTATGTCTGAAATCGACATCGGCTATGAGAGATATCATATCGAAGTGCTCGCAATAATTTAAATAACTTGGAATTCGTTAATGTGCATTAAAATCCAACTACACACGGGCACCTTGGGTATCGCCTCCATCAAAACAAGGCCGACGCTGCCCGGAATACGCATTGGTGTATTCCGCAATACACCCGGCTGAATAGTCGAAAGGATATATGTTATCGCCTGCTAAACTACGTGTTGAGACGCTCGTGCATCGTGAATGTGGGCTCAAGGGAAGTCATAGGGATGCGCCTGACTTACTACAAGAAAAATTTACTCATTTACATCACGTCTTAAATCAAACAGAATTGGTGAACGTGCTGCCGCACGATGAACAAAGAGAAAGCTGCGCAGAGCTTCTCCCACATAAGCCGCTTTACCCGAATACAACTTTTCATGCGAGTGACATTTTTTATTGTATTGGTTCTTTTCGGAAAGGCTATGCAATAATTCGATTGGAAATATATTCGCTCCGGCGTCTAATAAATTTGCCGACAGCAAGCAAAGCGTCTTTCATATACAGCTCGGCAGAGAAAACACTAAGGAGCACTCATAGTGAATAAGAGTCGTCCAGCCTAGTATACGTTTGAAAATATTTTGAAAGGTTCACCGGCAGTTAAACAACCGGGAAGCACTTGCTTTGAGTGAAATAGCCACTTATGAAGAATAAAAATTGAGCGCCACGTAAACACAGTAACGTTGACATGATTTTCGCAATGCGACGAATTTGACAGGACATCCGTAGTGGTATAAGAGACTTCGGTGGGACAACAAAAACTGTTTCCTCAACAGAACAATCGCCTATAAGTCTGTACTTTTGAAAAGTAAAGAACAGCATCCGTTAACCAAAACAATCAAGGAAGCTGCATCTTTTCTAGACCCTATCGCTAAGTAGTAGGAGACGTAGCCTCATCCCTTACTACTGGCTGCTTTAGTTTGGCGGTAGTGCGCTTGCAGCTTCCCCTAACCGGTATTCTGCAGCATTTCAAACCACGTCATTTTCTTCGGTTTTCACCCCAACTGTTGTCACTCTCACAGCGCGCGCGCGTTCGTGCGTGCGTGCGTGCGCGCGCGCGCGCGCGTGTGTGTATGTGTGTGTGTGTGTGTGTGTGCGTGCGTGCGTGCGTGCAGCGAAAGTTTTGACTAATCCTTTTCTAGCGTTAAGCAAAAAGGCAGTAGAATTCTGTGAAGGAAATGTGACTTCTATTCAACAATATCTTCTTAGTTTTTATCGTTCAACACCAGCGTAATTAAACTTGTAGAGCGCGGCAAGCCAGTTTGTCCAGGACATATTTATTCTTCTCTAACATTGTGGTAGGAATCCGGTACCACAAAACGTGTTGATAAAGCTTTGATGCGTTCCGTAATCACTTACATTCCGCATGCTACTTGCAAGAACCCTTTCGAATTCCTATAACAGGTTTAGATAGGCTATCACTGTAAGCGGCTATGTCTCCTGCGGTTATGAGTCGCTGAAATAATTTTTTCAACCTGACATATACCTCAGTGAAGATAAGCCAAAAGTTGTGCTACTTGGTTTCCTTTCACCTTAGAAAAGGGATAGCTCTACAGCAAAGGCAAAGCAACATCGAAGTGGCTAGAACGCTCCTTTATTGCCCTTCCTACTGTCCTGACTTTTCTTCATCCTCATCACCTTCGCTATTTATGACCGAATGCTATCAGGATCGCGGGAGTCACTGCAGCATTCAAGGTATCACTGCACGTTACATTTACTTTAGGTTTCTTAGAAATCCTTCGCACAAGTGCGCTGACTGATATTTGCGTATTTTGAAACAATCTGCTGCTTGACTGAAAAAATGCTATAGATTCATGAGGCCACCAGGAAAACTGATGCGGGCATTGACAGATAGGGCTCAGCTATTAATATATATTCACGGTGCGACAGTCCAAATATAACTGCGAAGCTTGGGGTGCGAATATTATTTTCTTCTCCGCATAAACTTTTTACTCCGCGCAAACAGGTGAATTCCTGCTCAAAATAATCTGTGCAACAGAACACAAAACTATGAACTTGCGTAAGGCAAGCGAAATGTCATTTAAGAACTCCCGCATTCTTACAGCCAATTTTACCCCATACAACACGGACACATTAAGAACGCTAACAGATGGCAAGAATACACTACCTTAGTGACCACTGCTGCCAAGTGCAACTTATTCTTAGCATTGCAACTGTGACTGTATGTCGTTAAAACAAATGCCCCTTTAAACCAGTAAACAAAACCCGTTAGTCCGATATGTGTATCACATTATTTATTTCCATATTTAGGACATCGTTTTTATTTTTTTTGCTTAATTATTTATAGAGGTTCCTAAAGCAAACGCACTTCCGGGCATTATTGCAAGCGAAAGCATGATGAAATGTGGACATTCGGTGCAACATGCATCAGCTTCGTCCATCCAGCTTTGCTGCAGTATACAGGCGCTTTATACATCCTCAAATAATTTCCGTTTTGCATTTTGACATGCGTTCTTTCTCTGTTTGGTCTTGGTTCTCGCAGTACTTTTCTTTCTTTTCGAACTTTCTCTTTGCAGCTAGAATGGCTTGGTATGTTATTTTACCTGAAACTTCCATTTCTTCACTGACCATGTTTTGTTTTCGCGGATGGCGTAGCCTCTATATATCTATGCATTTCTCGAAACGAAATCGCCAGGTGAATATCAGCGCACTGGGCGCCCACTTGCGTGTGTCTTTTCTTCTTGCGCACTGTTCGAAGTATGAATCTTACTTTTGATCTAGACCAGGCATTAGAGACTATATGTCAGGTACTCACTCATTCTTAGCCAGGCACTTATAATTATAAAGCTGCTGATCGGCAACATTTTCTTCTTTTCATTCAGGCAGAACTAAGAACTCCGCAAGCTTGCGCTCGTTTTGACCTGTTGATGAAAAAAAAAGTAGCCGGTGAATAAAATGTTCTGCAACAGAAAGAGCCCACCTAAATTGTTGCCAAAACTCCAGCTGCCTACACATGAAGACAGCAATAAGGAACACGCATTTTTGGTGTAATATTAGAAGCAGTAAAGTAAAAGAATGAGGAAATAACTGAGCACTTCTCGTAACAACTGCGGCGTTTTGACTTTGTGGGGTTTAAGAGGGGGACGGTCTTCCGCCCCGCTCCTACTCCGCAGGTGCAACGTCCTCGCTGGCGACCCGCGGAGGGAACAAGGGGGACAAAGGACGGGGACGACACATAGTTAATACTCCAATGCTATTTATTGCACTTGCAAATAATACAGAGCATGCCGGCTAGCTATACATCAACAAGGTTTTCCTTGGAAGGGCAAGGCTACGTAAGAAGGACTTTTGACTCACCGGCTGGGAAATGTGGGGTGCGATTTCGGCGGCGGACATTTGAACGCGCCGTGAATATGGCGGCCGGGATCTCCCGTGCGCGCCGCATTCTTCGGACGAAGCCATACCACGGCGTTTGCCGCGGGAGGCGGCGATAGCGTGCGGTATTTACCGGTCGCTTCGCCGTTGGGAACCAGAAGATGGGCGGTCGTGCACGACGGTCCTCCCGTGTGCGCAGCGTACTCCGTGCCCGCTATCCCCCGGCATTTGCCGGGAGAGGCGGCGGTAGATGACCGCTCTCGTTGCCGGCTGGATCCAGAATCTCTCTTTCGTCTTCTCGCGGGAACCCGCGTAGACGTCTTGGCGGCGCACCCATCGCTGGTCTCCTTCCCCCAAGGGGAGGTATTTACCTCCTCTCCCAACCGGCGCTGCCATGAAGCTCGTTGGGGTGGTGGTGGTCGGTCTAGGCGAAGGGGCAGGAAACTGGTTTTCCACATCCCTCCCTCCTTAAATGTTCACCCATGGTTGTCGAGAGCCGCTCCTTGGACGCCATCCGCGAGGTAAACACCAGGCTTAGCAGGGCGATCCAAACGTTGGTGTCATCCGACGAGCAGCAAGGTGAAGGGGCCCCCCTGTCCATCGGCAGGTCCCAGAAGCCAGCATGACGGGAAGGTGTTGTTCCCGCTGACGCGCCTTTGTTGGCAGGTAGGGGTTGGCCTCCTCTCCCGTCAAGCCGGACTGGTTCCGTGAGACTCCGAGCTTCGGTGATTCACGGCCACAGGGCAGCAGGCAGGAACGTAAACAATGGCGGCAGGTCCAGGCGGTTTCACTTGATATCTGCACAACCCTCCGGATCTCCAAAAAGGTTGAATAAATTGAGCAAAATGACCATTTGGTAAAATGCGGGCCAATGCGAGTGCCAAACAATTTTATCCGGCACCGCACTGCGTTCCGTTAATCCGAACGAAGCACGGGCATCCGCGGTTCGTTTGCCGGCATAATAATCTGGTTCCACAAAATTTCAGATTCTCCTTCTCAGCCCTAAAATACCAAGTTCATTTGAACGAAGTTAGCTTTCTCTAATCCAGCGAGATGTTTGGCTACAGCGAGGTCAATATAGAACAAGCAAACCGCATTTGCGCATGCTGTATGCCACGGTTAGCCTGTCCTCCGATGTGCGACAGGCAGCTCCCAAAAAGAGCCTTAAGCCTACTCGCTCTAGCGCTAAGGACAATAGTTAGAACGCAGCGCCGCGAGGATGTGCATCTCCGCCAAGGAACCCAGGGTGGCCCTACTCGCTCGCTGCCATCCAAAGGAAACTTCTGAGCGAACGGCGCCCACCGCGTTCAGCGGTGTCGGAGCGCCCCGGTGCTTTCCGGCAATCACGGCTGCAATACCAGTCAGCCGATTGCGGCACCTGGCTCCCAGAGCCAAAGAGACAGAAGAGGAAATATTTACAACTATATACAAGAAAAGTAGGGCCACCGTCCCGGCTGAGGCACTCACTCGCTTCCGGCGTGCTGTTCTCCGTGGACGGCTCGGTCTCGTGCTCCATGTACGGACCTCGTGGCTGTACCTCTCAAAGGCCTCGGAAGTCGGCACACACAAACACACACGCACACACACACTCACAAATAAAAATGCTCCACACACATAAACACACGCACACATACACACACAAATACACGCACGACCATTTGTTCTCGCTGCAACTCCTCCCACCTCGCCGTCAAGAAAGCATATTAGCCTTGCTAGCATAGCGATGTCGGGTCAGGCCTAATGTTAAAAGTCCGGGCAGGCACTCCACGCCGCGAACTGACTATCGTCCTTTGTCCCTAGAGAGGGGTAACTAGCTCAAGTGCTTCTGCACGAGAGAACCACGTTGATGCGCCATTGTGGGGTTTAAGAGGGGGACGGTCTTCCGCCCCGCTCCTACTCCGCAGGTGCAACGTCCTCGCTGGCGACCCGCGGAGGGAACAAGGGGGACAAAGGACGGGGACGACACATAGTTAATACTCCAATGCTATTTATTGCACTTGCAAATAATACAGAGCATGCCGGCTAGCTATACATCAACAAGGTTTTCCTTGGAAGGGCAAGGCTACGTAAGAAGGACTTTTGACTCACCGGCTGGGAAATGTGGGGTGCGATTTCGGCGGCGGACATTTGAACGCGCCGTGAATATGGCGGCCGGGATCTCCCGTGCGCGCCGCATTCTTCGGACGAAGCCATACCACGGCGTTTGCCGCGGGAGGCGGCGATAGCGTGCGGTATTTACCGGTCGCTTCGCCGTTGGGAACCAGAAGATGGGCGGTCGTGCACGACGGGTCCTCCCGTGTGCGCAGCGTACCCCGTGCCCGCTATCCCCCGGCATTTGCCGGGAGAGGCGGCGGTAGACGACCGCTCTCGTTGCCGGCTGGATCCAGAATCTCTCTTTCGTCTTCTCGCGGGAACCCGCGTAGACGTCTTGGCGGCGCACCCATCGCTGGTCTCCTTCCCCCAAGGGGAGGTATTTACCTCCTCTCCCAACCGGCGCTGCCATGAAGCTCGTTGGGGTGGTGGTGGTCGGTCTAGGCGAAGGGGCAGGAAACTGGTTTTCCACAACTTCCTGCTAGTATAGTACGATGGAGTCATGTTCGTGATGTTTACTGCCGAGGCACCGATATAATGACGGCATAGCAAGAAAGGGTACCGGGATGTGCCGCTGTTCCTCGTGCTTTCGACCCCTACTTGTTTGAGGAGCGGCATCAGGCAGGGCTCACGAGCTGTGCATCGATTGCCGGCCGCGAGGTGTGAAGAGAAACGCGCACCAATTGCTTCGTGGAAAGAGTGATACCCCGACCACGTAGTAGTTTTTTTTTTTTTTTTGCAGCTGCAACCAACTGGGCCACCTGGCCTGCGTGTGTTAATGTAAGGCGTGTGCAGGGGAACGGGGACCGCAGGCGGCGATAATTAGTTTTATGTCCATGTTGCCATCAGCAGAAACATGGCTGGTCTGGGCACATTTAAACCGGCCGTGGCTGGAGATTTTCGCGGGGCCATGGCGGAAATTGGTCAGGGTACTCCACGCCGTGTAGCCGCCTCGCCATGCCCTCGGCGCAGACGCCTTTCCCTCCCTCGCCTGTAGAGCGCAATGAGTGCCCGCCTGCTCACAGCGGAAGGCTAGTGCTGCTGAAAGCGGCGTCATCGCGTTTGTAGTGAAGAGGGCGGCGCACTGTTTTTGATTGTTAAAGAGAGTCAGAAGGCGGGCAACGGTCCCACAGAGTGCTGCATGAGAAAGAAAGCGCAAAGCTAGCTGCGGCGACTTCTCCCCTGCCAAGGAGCTAAGCAGAGGGAAATCAGTCTTGACGAGTAATGGTCAGTAAGTAAAAGGTTAAGTTTGGTTTGTTTTGTGGGGTTTAATGTAGCAAAGTCCCTCAGGCTATGAGAGACGCTGTAGTGGAGGACTCCGGAAATTTCAACCACCTGGGATTCTTTGACGTGCACGGACATCGCAAAGCACACGGGTGCCTCACTTTTCGCCTCCAACGAACCGTGGCCGCCGAGGCCGGATTTCGATTCTGCATCCTTGGGAACTGCAGTCGAGCGCCGTAACTACTGCTCCACCCCGGCGGGGGGTAAGGAAGAGGTTATTGTAGCCTAGAAAGCAGATGGTCTAAGACAATGGGTGCTAACAAAGTTTGAGAGCAGCACACTTTGCAATGGGAACGCTGCGAGAAGTACGACGCGTATCTGCTGGGCGATGATGGCGCACGCCTCGGCTACATACCACAATTTACGAGGAAGAGGCGATTGCATCCTCTTCTGACTTGTGGTTTCGAGAAGATTACGGGAAAGATAAATCCGCTACTTTCATGGATCGGCGCTGGCAGGTCATGATAGCTCCAATTGTTGGAAACGGTTGAACGAAGACAACGATTATCAAGCTTTCTAACGAAGTGCATCTGATTGCGTACACCGAAGGGACAAAGTCTGAATACTTTGGCGAGCACGAAGGCGAGCCTGTAAGGGAACAAAACAGACTGTGCGTCCTGCAAGCCTGTCAAGTGCGTCATATAGTCCTAGCGGCAAAAACATAGATACTACAGGTATGTATGCATCTGAAGGAAATATGCATGATGAAACATACCTACTGGAGTTTTCACCCAGTCTGTAACGCACCAGGGATAGCTGCAATGAGGATTTCTTCGGTGGGTGTTCGCTTTCGTGGCGCCGGGGCCTGATGGCGGTGTACTTTGTCGTTTCTTTTCTTTATGTTCGATAAGGTTAGGTAGCCCAGATATCACAACCGGCTGTGTGCGATAGGCCGTAATATTTAGCATGTTTTATCTTGACTGCCACCTGACTAAGAAAAAAAAATACGGCGTTTGTTGTAATGCACTGCCGTTCGCGAGCCTCATGACCAGCTAAATTCCACTCGGCTCGCGAACAGCGGTGCATAACAAAAAACGCCCAATTATTTCTTTCTTTTTAGTCAGGTGGCAGTTGCGATAAAACATGCTAAATATTACGATCTAGCGCACGCAGCCACCTGTGATATCTGCGCTACCCGGCCCTTTTGCACATAAAGAAAACAAACGACAAAATACATCGCCATCAGGCTCCGTCGCACATAAACACGCGCCGAAGAGATGCTCATGGCCGCTATCACTGGTGGGCTACAGGCTTGGTGCAAATTCCAGTAGATACTTTTCATCATGTTCATTACCTTTAGATGCATACATACCTATAACAAAGTGTTTTTCGCACAGCGAGAGTACGCAGTCAGTTGCTGAGGTCGGCCATACACATCTCGACGCTTGGTGGCCCTAATTCAAGCTTCACGTCGTTGTTGGTCGCGGCTCGCCGAAGGAAACCTGAAAAACCGCGTCTTGCATCCCGGCACGCCTAGAGAGTCGCAACCATACGCGGCAGATCTTGTTGGCATCACTTTGCCAAGCCTATGACGGTCACCGTGCCGCCCGGTGCCGGCAGCCCCCGTGCACTGGCGGCGCCGAGAAACGCCGTCGACGCCGTCCAATGTGTTTCCATCGGTCGCCGCTACGATTTCGCGCATGGGCACAAAACACGCGCGAAAGGCGGATTATCGCTCGCCTCCTCGGTCAATCCCCGTCACTCAACAGTCGCCTGCGTCGTCAGCTTCGCCTTTTCCGGATTGAACACGGAACGCTTTACCGCTCTGTATACCACACGACTGGTCATCGGTGGGTTCCCGTTGTTCCTCGCGGTCTCCATCATCGAGTGTTGGAGGCCTACCATGACGATGCCACTGCCGGTCATTTAGGACACCACAAAACATACGACCGTATAAAAGCCTCTACGTTTGGTCCAGGCTTTCTACCAGTCTCGCCAAATACATATCATCAAGTTCGCCTAGCCAATATCGTAAGCGGTCAATATCTCTTCCTTCCGGTCCCCTGCAACCTCTTCCTTGCCCATCCGTGCCTTTCAATTCTGTCGCCATTGACAGATTCGGCCTCTACCCCTTAGCTTTGATCCATCCAGGACTGTTCTTGCCGCATTGCACCCTGTGTGGGGCACCTTAAGCTGATTTTGAACATATTATGATCAAATGCTCAGAATTCCATCCTCCAGCCACTTGGCAACTCTTCGACCTCGAGCGATGGGAGGCTGTGGTGTCAAGCTCTGACCCGGCCGTTCAAAAGCGGCTGACGGACTGGGCTTTGGCTGACGCTGGGAAGCACCAGCTTCCGGCCACAACACGCAGCCAAGAGCCGACCCGTCATTAGCATGTAATCACTTAAGGCTTTCAAATATAAAGTTTTTCACCACCACTACCACCCTACCTCTCACGGCCGCCAGTCATGGATGGGTTGTAACTGCTATTGACCATCTGACCCGCTACGCTGAAACAGCCCCTCTTTGCTTTTGTGCCGCTTCTGAAGTTGCCAAGTGTTTCCTGCGAGCGATCGTTTTGCTTCAGGGTGCTCCCCGTATCTTGATTAGCGACCGTGGGACGACATTTCTTTCCCAAGTTTCTGCGGAAGTACTCCACGCTGCCAACACCGTCCACGAGACCTCTAGCTATGATCCTCAGACCAATAGCCTCATCGAACGCTTTCACCGCATCTTTTCCGACATGATATTCATGTACGTTAGTCCTGACCATAAGAACTAGGACACCATTTTGCCTTTCGTTACCTATTTTAGTAAGATTTTCAGCCATCTGCATTCGAGATAAGTGGCTCCAAGCTAGGTCAAAACTCCGATCATTGGATCAAAGCAATGAACACTCAAGGTTGTTCTTCGCCGAGAACCCTTCAAAAAGCAACAGAGAACTTTTTTGGGCTTCACGCACGGCAGCCAAGGAAAATGCCTACTATTTTGTGTGGGTTAAGAACGGCCACATTTACTTACGTAAGAAGGAAGGGGACCCTTCCATTCGTATTGGGTATTTGTCGGACATACCGGAGTTGACGTAAGCTATCTTTATCGCCTCCTTTCTTCTCATGTATTCTGATTTGCTTTCATTCCGGGATGTTTCTGCTTTATGTGAAACATTTCTTACTATCACTGAAGGTTGTTTTACTGTTCTTCATGGGAACATTAAAAGACTACGGAAGCACTGGGGCGAATTGTGCTTTGTAGCCAGTGTATTAAATGATTTCGTTGGCGCTTTCGTTTTGACTGAGATTAACTATTCGCATACTCATTTGCACCAATTTTCGATTCTGGGATGCAATAACGATTTCCTTACTCGTGACGCTGGGTCAGGGGGTGGTATAGCGATTTTTGTTAAGGACGGTTGAGTTTCTACGACTACTTCTATCTCTTTCAACTCAGCAGAATCATTAGCTTTCTGCATACACAAGGGACTTTTTGAAATAACAGTGGTTGCAATTTATCGTCCGCCAAAGCAAAATATTGCCTACTTCATCGAAGAGCTCAGCAAGACCACCTTTCACAGGGTCGTATTTGCATAATTGGTGATATTGTAACGGGTATTGCACCAAACGTCCAGGCAACGCCCTGAGCCTGGAAGAGTGTCGGAGTCCAACAGCGGTCCGAGCAGCGGTCTGAGCGCGGTTCCAGGCAACCAACTTCGTCGTCTACGCCAGCCAGCAACCACTTCATTGTCTACGTCAACTAGCCACTGATTGTCTCCGCTTCGTTGTTGACTATAGTTTGTATCACTGCCCCCCTCTTCTGTAGCATCGACTCGATGTGAAGCGGTGCTAATAGGAAGAAGTTAGCGAAAGGGTGCGCAAAAGTGTCTCAAGGACCCAGCGGCGTTGATGAAAAGTCATTGCACGATCATGATAGGGCTTCAGTCGAACCACGAGCACGACTTCAGGACGCTGTGGCCTTCGGGATGGAGCTGAAGCTACGGGAACAACGGCGTAGGCGACGTCACTGATACGGCGAACAATCTCGTAACGGCCGAAGTATCGGCGCAGTAACTTTTCAGATAGGCCGCGATGACGAACAGGTGTCCACACCCAGACGAAGTCGCCCGGCTCCTAAGTGACGATTCTTCGGCTGAGGTTATACCGAGCAGCGTCATTCGCCTGTTGTTGGTGGATTCTGAGGCGTGCTAGTTGCCGCACTTCCTCAGCATGCTGAAGATGTTTGCGTCAAGTTCGGCGTCAGAGCCGCAAGCAGGACCAACTGGCATCATGGCATCCAACGGCGTGCTCACTTGGCGACCGAAGACAAGTTGGAACGGGGTCGGTCGCGTCGTCTTTTGAGTGGCGGTATTGTACGCGAAAGTTATATAGGGCGAAATCGCACCCTAGGTGCGATGTTCTGCGTCCACATATGTAGAAATCATGTCGATAAGGGTGCGATTGAGGCGATCCAACAGCCCGTTGGTCTGAGGGCGATACGCCGTCGCACTTCAATGGCTAGTGTGAGTCAGAGTCATGACCAACCGGATTAGGCGAGCCGTAAAAGCTGTTCCACGGTCAGTGATAACCACGACGGGCGCCATGACGTAGAACAATGTTACGAACGAAAAATTGAGCAACTTCGGCTGCAGTACCGTTAACAAGGAACGCGGTCTCTGCGTATCGTGTTAGGTAGTCTGTCGCGACGACTACCCAACGGTTGCCAGACGAGGACTTCGGAAAAGGACCGAGAAGATCCATGCCCACTTGATGGAAAGGGGTCTTGGGCGGAGCAATAGGCTGAAGAAATCCAGCGGGTTTCAATGGCGGAGTCTTCCGACGCTGGCAATCAAGACATGAGCGTGCATAGGCCCGCACCGATGGGGGTAACCTGGGCCAATAATACTTTTGACGAATTTGTGCATGTGTACGGCTTACCCCTAGGTGGCCGGCGGCTGGTGATCATAACAGGCTCTCAATATATCTCGGCGCAATTCGGAGGGCACAACAAGGAGAAACGTCTCTTCACTGTTAGCAAAAGTTCGCTTGTAGAGCAGGTTATCACACAGAGTTGAACGTTGGAAGCCCACGATGAAAACACGGGGAATACGGGCGTCGACGCCCTGCAGATAGTCGACGAGTAACGCTAACTCTGGGTCCATTCTCTGCAGCTGCGCGTTTGGGTGTACTAATAGCCCCCAGAAAGGGAAAATCATCGGCCGTTCCTTCTGGACATATGGCGATGGACGAGCGCGACAGACAGTCAGTATCCTGATGCTTCCGTCTTGATTTGTATGCGACTATTACGTCAAACTCTTGTAGTCTAATGCTCCATTTAGCCAATCGTCCTGAGGGGTCTCTGAGGCTCGCGAGCCAGCATATTGAATGGTGGTCGCTTATAACGCGGAAAGGGCGGCCTTAGAGGTGTGGTCGAAACTTAGTGAGGGCCCATATTACCTCCAGACATTCTTTCTCAGTTGTTGAATAATTGGTTTCGGAGCGGGTAAGTGTTCGGCTCGCGTAAGCGATGACCCGTTCTGCACCGTCTTGCCACTGACTTGGTACAGCACCAACCCCAATGTTGCTGGCATCAGTGTAAACGTCAGTTGCGGCGTTTTCATCAAAATGGCCTAGTATCAGGGGATTCTGTAGGCGGCTGCGAAGCTCAAGGAAAGCAACCCCTTGTTCACTTCGCCACAGGAACGGCGTGTCATCTCGAGTCAGTGTTGTTAGCGGTACTGCGATGTGCGAAAAGTCTCGTACAAAGCGTCTGTAATAGGAGCACAAACCTATGAACCGTCGAACAGCTTTCTTGTCAGTAGGGTGCGGAAAACCAGAAACGGCAGCTGTCATTTCAGGGTCCGGGCGAACACCTTTTGCGCTGACCACGTGACCAAGGAAGCGAAGTCCCTCAAAGCCGAAGTGACATTTCTCCGGTTTGATTGTCAGTTTGGCGCCTCGCAGAGCTTTTAACACAAGGCGTAACCTTTCTAGGTGGTGGTCGAAGGTGGTCGAAAATATGATGACATCGTACAGGTAAACCGAACACGACTGCCACTTCAAACCGGACAGAACAGTGTCTATCATGCGTTGGAACGTGGCCGGTGCCGAACATAGGCCGAACGGTAGCATCTTAAACTCGTACAAGCCATCGGGTGTCATTAAAGCCGTCTTCTCCCGGTCTCTCTCATCCACTTCTATTTGCCAGTACCCACTTTTTAGGTCTAGCGACGAGAAGTATCGGGCATCTCTCAGTCGATCGAGTGCGTCGTCTATGCGGGGAAGTGGTGAACGTCTTTTTTAGTGACGAGATTAGGTTTTCTGTAATCGACACAGAACCGCAGAGTGTTGTCCTTCTTTCTTACAAGAACAAGCGGCGAAGCCCACGGGCTTGTAGACGGCTGAATGACAGCGTCGGAAAGCATTTCGGTGACCTGTCTCTGAATCGCTGCTCGTTCCGTTGGAGAAACGCTGTATGGGCGTTGGCATACGGGGCGCGTGGTGTTGTCTGTTATTATATGGTGCTTGGCGACCGGAGTTCGGCCCACTTTGGAAGACGTAGCGAAGCAGTCTGCAAAATCTGCCAAGACAGCCGAAAGCAGATTCTTCTAAGCCGGCGATAACTCGCTGTTCATTTCTACAGTTGGCAGAACGTGACGAGGTCATGTGTCATCTTGAAGGGCTTCTTCCATGGTGCACATATTTGGACATTCCGCGACGTCTTGGAGGAAGGAGATCACCGTGCCTTTGACGAGGTGCTGAAATTCGTTCGAAAAGTTGGTGAGCAGAACGGTACTGCAGCCATCCCGTAGATGGACGAGACCTCGGGCAACAATGAGACACCTCTCAAACATCAGCGGGATATGACCCTCCGCCATGTCCTCAAAGTGATGAAATAGGTCATTCTGCACGCGCAATACGACACTGCACCGTGGTGACACCGCGACATCAACCTCCACAATACGCAGAGCATGGCTACAGGGATCGCGGGTGTCGAAGCGTGCCACTGCCCGTTTAGTCGAGAATGTGACTTGTGCCTCGTGTTGGTCGATCACAGCACCGTTTGCTTGCAGAAAGTTGAGTCCCAGAATCAAATCTCTCGAAACTTCGCGCAAGACAACGAATTCCCCGACGTAGACGAAACCGCGGATGCCAATTCGGGCTGTGAACCTTCCGGCCGGGCTAATGAGGTGACCTCCAGCCGTGCGAAGGCTAGGGCCGAACCATGGCGTCACAACTTTGCTCAATTCCTGGGTGAGGGCGTGGCTCATCACTGAATAGTCTGCACCGGCGTCAAGTAAAGCGATCGTGTAACAGAAGCAGCGCGTCGGATGCTGTCGCTACCCTGCCCCTGTGAGAAATCAGCGTATCGGTGTTTTCGCGGCGGGGGATCTTCAATTTTTCCGACAGCAGCGGCCTTACCTCCGGAGACCGCTGGAATTAGTTTTCCCGGTGTGGACTGGGAGAACGCCGCTCACTATTGCTAGCGTCTCTGCGAAGACTTGGGGAACGGTACCGTAGCGGAAATGACGATCCTAAGTCATAGCGCCTGTATCTCCCAGGCCTCTGACGAGCCGAGAGATGAGCTTCAATTACGGGCGGCCGTTCGCCGTTCCGTGGACAGGGCGCATCGGGTCAGAAGGCGCGAAGTCCCACTCGGCGATACGGGCATGCACGGTAAAGGTGACCGGTCTCCCATAGCAGATTGGCCTGCGGTCCCGCGTACGCCATACGTTCGACTTGTGAGGGCGTGGAACAGGCACCACAGCTTGAGCCGATGCATCATACGGACTGATGTGGCTAACCACCGGTGTCGGGTCAATAGGACCACAGGCAGCTGGGCTTGACGTGCAACGAACGCGTACGTTCGTTTGTCGTCGACCCGTGGAGGCATGGTAGCGACAGGATCGTAGGCAGCTGCCTGATGAACAGCAGATGTGTGCGTGGGCATTTGATCGACGCTCTGCAGTACGTTGGTGACCGGGAATTCATGAGCAACCTGGCGTACTTCATCTCTGACGACTTCGGTCAGTGATGTCACTGGCGCACTTTGAGGCAGACGGAAAAGTTGGAGTTCCTCTCGAACAACCGACCGAATGAGGTCACGTAAGGCGTCCGCACCGCCTCCATGGCACGACGAAAAAACATCTGGGGCCAGGCTGCTGACATCTCGGTTGCACTACCGGGCCCGTTGTAGGAGCGTCGTTTCCATGGTCGTTGTCTCCGCGAGGAATTCAGCAGCGGTACGCGGTGGACTGCGAACGAGGCACGCAAACAGCTCCTGCTTAACTCCACGCATGAGGTGGCGAAGTTACTTCTCCTCTTTCATATTGGGGTCTGCGCGCTGGAAAAGACGGCTCATGTCTTCACAGTACATGCGCACACTTTCATTTGGCCGCTGGTTTCTGGACTGAAGTGCAGCTTCAGCTTTCTCGCGGCGGTCGGCGTTGGGGATGGTGGTCAAAAGTTCACGGCAAAATGCTTGCCAGGTGGTAAGGGCGCCCTCGTGGTTTTCGAACCACGTACGCGCAGACTCTTCTAGGGTGAAGTAAATATTATTGAGCTTTCGCTCGTCACTCCAGCCGTTGCACCGAGCCACTCGCTCGAAGGTCGCCAGCCAATCCTCGGCGTCTTCAAAGACGGCGCCGTAAAAAAATGGTGGTGTTCCCGTCGGGTGGCAAAGGATCGGAGCTGAGAGCCTGGAATTGTGGCCATGTCGAGGTGGCTCGAGAGTTGCAGCTGAGTGATCCTCGTAGGGGTGGAAAGGGGCCCAACCTCAGGCGACTGTCCGCGGAGGCGCGACTGGGTGGCTGGTGGACCGGAGTCAGATCCATCGTGAAGCGTGTAAACGTGGGAAAGCATACCCAGCACCTCCACCAGGCTGTAACGGGTATTGCGCAAAACGTTCAGGCGACGCCCTGAGCCTAGAAGACTGCCGAAGTCCGAGAGCGGTCCGAGCAGCGGTCTGAGCGCGGTTCCAGGCAACCAACTTCGTCGTCTACGCCGACCAGCAACTATTTCAACGTCTACGTCAACTAGCCACTGATTGTCTCCGCTTCGTCGTCTACTATAGTTTGTATCAATATTAATATCGACTTTCTAAAAGCTAAAAAACAATCGATTGTCGATTACTTAAACACTCTTGCCGATGCCGGCAATGATGCCACAATCAACCTTCCCACGCGCGTTGAAATGTTTGGCAGTAAATTAGTATCATCATGCCTTGACCACGTGAACGTTTGCCTTGAACACAATGAATTCAGCTGATTTATCGCAGAACAAAAAATGTCGGACCATTTCATCGTTGGCTGCCGTGTTTTTCCACATGCTGGTATAACGGCTATGAAGCAAGATAAACTGGACAGAATCGATGTCGTTGACAGATATCGACTAGATTCCGCAATTTAAAAGTACGAATGGGATCTGTTCCTAACTCACACGTCTAAAAGCCCTCTCTACGATTCAATCGTTGAAGCATTCTCACAGTTGTTAGTCCTGTAAAAAAACTATAATAATTAAGCAAAGAAGGACTGGTTTTCCGTGGATTAATAACGATGTTACATCGGCTATTCGCCACGAGATCGACCTAGAGGTGGCGCCACCGTCACTCCGGTAGTATGGATCGGCAGCCGGCGACGCTCGCAGAAACGCACGCTGCGTAGGTCCGCTTCCGAGTTTACGCCGGGTTTGTTGGCGATGAAAACGTGTCTTCTGCAGTATTTCTGCAATATTGCAGAAAAAAATCCAAGGATTTCGCCAATGCAGCGGAAGAAGAGCGGATTTCAGGAAAACAATGCACGCAGCCACCAGATTTCTAGATTTACTTTGCCCGTTTCTGGCGCTGTATCGCGCTCACGCGGCTGATGTTTGGGCCTGCCTAATGACAGCTTTGTTTTTCTTATCGACTTTTAAACAGTTTGCGCGTGTCTCATGCGAGTGAGACCGCCGAATTTAGTGTCAAGCCCACGCAGATACCTACAGTACTTTTGATTGAATCGAGAAAGCTGGTTCATTATATCGTACTTGACTCGAGGATTAAGCAAGTTAAATGTAGCACTGTCAGCGCACTGCATGGTGAGTTGCTTTAGACTGAGTGCACATAAACTGTGGCCCAGACAACCAGGCACAAGTATTCCACAAAAATGAGATCACGCCGACACTATACAGGAAACCTCGCCGCACAGGAAAGCTGATTGTTCACGTGTGCAGCGCTGAGTAGATTGAATTTGCCGAGTCTTTTTGCGGCCACTGTCATAGAACGTGATAGCGTATTAATGCATGCGCCACTAACTTTAAATGATTCCTTTAATGGATTTCTGATGTGTGTGATGTTAATATATAACGGTAAATTAGTAGTGCAATTATTTTGTTTTGCAATGCGAATAAATTTCACCGTGTGAGAAATCTTTTACACACTTGACAGAATTTACAATAATCAGCGAATAATTTTCAGTAATTTAAGGTGCAAACTACGAATTACTCGCTGCGAAGACATCGTTATAAACTGCGCATGGGCACTGTCATGTTCTGGGAAGCAATTTTACAGGCTGAAAATTTCTTTATCATTCTTTAGCAGTGACTAAATCTTACGCGAAGTAAAATATTAAGTTTGCTTCCAAAACAGATGCCGGATATAAAACTGTTCCGAAAAAAAATGGAGGTCATCTTATCGTGCGACTATAAAAATGTATTTATTCCCGAACTAAAAACACTGATATAAGTTAAGCCCGCATGAAGCTGTTTTACTCCCCTTGTCAGATATGACGAGGAAGACAGCACTTGGACGAAAAGGGATTGTAATGATTATAATAGGCATTATGTAATATTTATGTGTATTATGTAATATTTAGGGTAACAATTAGGTGCAGGGAATATGTTTCCCAAACATTCGAGCATTTCTATAAAGCAAAACGTGCTCACTAAAACTTTTACGGGTGCACAGAAGCCTTCAACAACAACAAAAAAAAAGAAAAGAAATACATATTGGCCCGGGTTTAACGCATGAAAGCGGCATCGGCTATGACGGATGATTGCAGAGGCTGCTTTTGGTGCCGTTTTTTTTCCCATTATTAACACCACATTTACCACTTGGGATTGTTTATTGTGCAGTCAAATCCCACAGCAGTGGAACGCCTTTCGAAACGGTTGTGATTGAATCCCCCGTTCTCGAAATCAGCAGTCGAGCGCCCTTACCAATGAGACATCGCGACAGAGGTTTAAAAGAAAACAAAAAAGGACTCGCACAACTCTATCGTGAATATAGAAAGCATAGTAGGTATAGAGTGGTCTGTTCAAACTGCATTCTGCTATATGAAGCAGTCTGCGGTGGCATATGTTTTAGTAGCTGCGGTATTCCAAACAGAAACGGATTTCTGATTGTTTGCCTTAACTTTTATTGACGGCAGCGACCTGTTTTGCTTTGAGACGGCGGTAACAACAGTACCACTTCGTTTGAGACATTGCATGTCAAAGGATCTCAAACGCCGAAGACCGCGATAGATGATGTTCTTATCCAAGCATTACATGCTCGATACGGACGAGTATATTTTTTTTAATGAAGCGTGGGGGTTATAGACTGCTCATATTTATTTTGCAAGAGGCATATAGGGAAGCAAAAGCTCACAGGAACCGCGAAACAAACAAAAACACTTCTGTGCACGCCGCATGCGCGCGCGTAAATCACTGCGGTCTGGCACGCGACGCGAAAACGCATCCTCACTGAGTAAGTTTCGCCTCTGAGCAGCAAGGTGGCGCCTCTGCTCGATCTCGAGGCCAATTGCAGAAAGGGAAATGCTTGGGCCGTTCTAGTCGTTCGCCAATAAACACTGAATTGAGGGCACTGTATAGGTCTGCCCACCACAGGGCTACCGCATTACTTCAATGAAAAAGACGACATTATTTCCAGGCAAGGTTTAGGGCATCGAAAGGGAAGCCAGTTTGGTCCTGGGATGTAGTTAATCGCTTACGTGGTTGTGCGCCTAGGAACGTAGCTGATTTCATTTTCCGCATCTTTGGGGCGTTATCTCTAACGCTTGCTGATGAGTTCAATGCCTTTTTTTCTACTGCTGGTCTGGCCGCGCATTCAACAGTACGTAATCTACCATCTGACTGTAGCCAATCTGTGCTTGAATGAGCGTTTCTGCTTTCTTGCACTCAGGACGATCTACGTTGCATCCTTTCTGGCTTTAGCAGGCGAAAGTCTCCAGGGTGGGATGGTATCTCTATGAATACACTTATCAGAAATTTTGAACGATTAAAGCATCTTCGGCTCGCGATTATCAATGGCATAGTTTCCACCCAAACAGTGTCTGAGGGCTTGAAGAAGGCGATGGTTATCCCTGTCTACAAGAATGGAGTAAAAAACAAAGATCAAATTTATCGTGGTACATAGAACCTAACATGCATTGCGCTTGTTTTAGAAAAACACATTTCAATGGTAATGATCAGTTTTCTTGAAGCTTATGACGTGTTCTCTGGTAATCAGTTTAGGTTTATTAAGGGTCATGGTACGCAGAACTCACTATATGATCTATGTGATCTGCTAAACAGCTCCATTGATGAAAATGAATTTGCTTGTTCCTTAGTTATGGATGTGTGCAAGGCGCTTGACTCTGATAATCATGATGTGTTGTCAGATAAACTACACAATTATGAGTTTAGAGGTCCTTTTCTGCCTCTCGTTGTTAATTATCTATCCAATCGCGCACAGCTTGTTTCATTAGGCAAATATAGAAGTGGCCAGCAGCAGATTACATCCAGTGTTCCTCATGGATTTATACTTGCACCTATTTTGTTTAATTTATATGTCAATGATTTGGGCTCTGTTTGCAAACTGTGCCGTGTTTTTCAATATGCTGGTGATACGCACTTTGTTTCTAGACACAAGAACTATAAAATCTTTTATTCGACATGACAGCGAGTTAGTTATGGAATGGTTCAGCAATAACTTCAGTTCAGTTCAGTCGTTCAGTCGTGTCCGACTCTTCGTGACCCTATGGACCATGTCACGCCACGCTTTCCGGTCTCTCATTATCTTCCTAACATCACATAATTTCATCTGCAGTGCCTAGAGGATGCCATCAAACCATCGCGTTCGCTGCCTACCCCTTCTCCAGTGACCCTCAGCCTTTCCCAACATCAAATCTTTCTCCAGCGACTCCTCTCTTATCAGATGACCAAAGTAGCTGAGGTTTAACTTTAGAATTTGACCTTCCAATGAGCAGTCAGGGTTTATGGTCGACAATATTGACTGGTTTGATCTTCTGGCAGTCCAAGGAACTCTTAGTGTTAACAATAAAAACAGAGAATTTTTATTGTTTCGCAATTATTTAGAGGAAATTCCTAATCGCATGTCAATTCGTTTGCACAAACCTAATTGTGTTCATTGCAAGTGCCCATCAATTATGCCTGTGTCAACAGCCAAATACTTAGGAGTATTCTTTGATTCCGACGTGTGCTGGAATACTCATTCATTCGTCTTTTGATTGTTCTCAGCTCCGGAAAGTTGCGTGTTTTCTCTACTCTATCAAGTCTTCTTGCCCTATGAATGTACGTAAGCAAATAGTATACGCCGTAGCCTACAGTGTATTACGCTAGGTATTTGCTGCTTTTATTTCTGCTCTGCCTTTTGGCGAAAGAAAATGAACAGTTTACTGAATCATCACCATCATCATCATCAGCTTGACTATGCCCACTGCAGAGCGAAGGCCTCTCACATATTTTTCCAAATAACCCGGTTCTGTGCTAGCTGCATCCAATTTACCCTTTCGAACTTCTTAACCTCATCCGCCCACCTAACTTTCTGCCGCCGCCTGCTAGTTTACTGAAATCCGTTCTTAAATCAGTATTTCTTGGTAGGTCACGTGATGAACATAGTAACGTTTTTGAAATTTTACGTATGCCTGACGTTTTCATCTATTTTCTGAAACAATAGTTTTTAAACACATCTGGTCAAATGATTTTTGCACACCTTATATTCATGTGAAAGATCTGCGAAATCGCGATCGTTTCCTTGTGCCTAGAGTGCATACACGCTATGGCGAACGTCTTCGAAAACATTATGTTCCCTCTGTTCTTAACCGGTTTCCTAAAGAAATATTTTCTGCTAATTAATTACAAAAAGAAAGTGAAGGATTGTCTTGTGAAATTAAGATGTTAGTTACCGCACACAGCTTTGTTACTTATGATTTTACATGTTTTCTCACCTGGCGTGTGTACAGTTTTGCGTTCGCTCTTTTAAATCTATTTTCTTCTCTAATTTTTTTTCGTTGCTTTGTCGATTTTTTTCTTTACATGTCAGCTCGGTGTGTGGCTTATATGCTGTCTACTGCCGGGCACTGCCATTCAAGCCTCCGTGGGCTTTAGCAGGCCTGCCTTTTTACTAGAAAAAGGAAATTATAAAATTAATATTTTTTTTATTTTATGCCTATAATTCCGCCTTTCAACACACTACTGGCTACAGCCCTTTCTTCTTAGCTTATGGCCGTCAACCAACAGAGTCTATTCGACACCACCTTCTTCTCTGCTCCTGCCTCCCCATCTGCATCGTTGGGCGACCAGTTTTCTACACGCATGGCCCCTTACCGGCAAATTGCGTGCCGCAACGCTGAAGCCACCCAGCAAGAACGGATGCACTGCTATAACCAGCTCCACCGCACTGCCTCCTTCACAACCGGTGATGACGTGCTACTCTGTACGCCAGTCCGCACGCCTGGTTTGTGCTAACAGCTCCTCCATCGCTATATCGGTCCTTACACCGTGTTCCAGCAAACATCTCTCTTGAGCTAACGCGTTTTCCCATCGCATACCATCATACCGTCACCGATCGGCGTCGGCGCCCAGAAGTTCATGTTTCGCACATGAAGCCGTACACCTGCCGATCCGTTGCCATCTAAACAGCGACCAGAGTCGCTGGGGAAACTTGTGTGAGCGCAGTTCCAGAACCTTCAACTCTTTCACCTGTCCATACGCAGCATCGTCATCAGTCACCGGTGTTCGAAAGACCACGCGCAGCGTTCCAAATTGTGGTTGGAATAAAGACGCTTGTTCGAGCGGTGACTCACAATATTTATGTATATATTGTGACCCTCCACGGACCTTCTTTCATTTGTACATACCATGATCTTCTTCTTCCTCTTGTACAAACCATCATCATCGTACCGCGGCGCCGGCTCCGCCGCGCGCTTGGGTTTTGTCCATCGGAATAAACGCCAGACACGGAATCCCTTACCTTGCCGTCTCGACCTTGCTGTCTCGACCTGGCCTTCTTCCACAAGTGGTGGAGGTGATACTTGATCCCCTTGCTGTTTTGTGCCCTGCCTGTCGCTGGAGCTACGGTCCAAGCACTGTTTACCGCCTGCCACCATTGTTATGTCTACCGAGAGTACCCAAGAATCGGCAAGATCCTCTACCTCGGCTGCGCCACTCCTTCCGACTGTGCCCACACGACAACGCGACCCGCCACTGTTCGCTGGTCGCCGCGATGAAGACGTCGATGACTGGCTGGACTCCTATAAACGCTGCAGTAACTACAACCGGTGAGACGATGCTCTAAAATTTCTGAATGTTTCTTTCTACCTCATTGAGGTCGCCAGAACCTGGTTTGTTAACCGCGAACCCCACACCACTAACTGGACCACATTCAAGCAGCAGTTCCGCCAATATTTCGCGGACCCAGCAGTTCGGACTGAGGTCACGAAGAACAAGCTCGCCTCTCGCCTCCAAGGTCCCGATGAGTCGTACGCGTCTTACATAGAGGCCATACTTGCACTTTTCCTGTGTATTAGTCCCACCATGCCGGAACCTGAACGCGTACACCACATCTTGAAAGGAATTAATTATGTGGCTTATAACACCCTAATTGCCCAGAATCCTTCTACTGTTGACGCCATTATTGCAACCTGCCAGCGCATCGACCAGCTGCAGTCCTCCCGATTACTGCGGGCACTGATTCGAGCCATCATCCGGGAGGAGCTCCAAGCCCTCAAGCCTCTCTGTCGACACGGGTGCGATCATTCTTCCGTACCTTCTAATGACGCCGGTCTCTGCAACATCATTAAAGATGAGCTGGCGACAACCACCCGATCTACGGCGTCCGACCCTCCTGCACCCCGCCCAGCATCGACTTACGCGCACGTCGAAGCATCACCCCCTCCTTTTGTTCCGCCGCCCCAACTGGCACCGCCCTACAATCACATCAATCACGGCTCAACCTGCATCACCCTATTACGCACCTTGGCGACCCTCCCGACCAGTTTGCTACTACTGTGGCATTAGAGGACACATATCCCGCTTCTGTCGCCGCCGCCTCCAGAACGAGTGCCGTGCTAACGACGCCTTCGAAACTGATCTGCCTTCAACTTCATATTATCAACACCGGTCTATTCCCAGCCCGCCTCGTCGGTTCTCTTCGCCTCCAGAGTCCTCGTCTGAGCCTAGTGAAGCCCATGTATCTCGACGCCGCTCCCCATCCCCATACCACCGTTCAGTTTCTCCGCTCCGTCCCGTAACAACTCTTCTTGTCCGCCATCCGGAAAACTAAATGATGCAGTTGCCGGAGGTCAAACTGCACTATGCGAACTTACTAAAAGTCCTCCTGATCGCCATACAATATGATTTCTGTTTTGGTGAAGGATTATTGGTCGAAGCTTTGATTGACTCAGGGGCTGCAATTTGTTATTCGCGCTGATTTGTGCCACCGTTTGCGGAAAGTAACAACACCATATGATGGACCTGAACTTCGTGGAGCAAATGACGCACCTCTACATCCTTCAGCAAAGTGTACAGTTCGAATTGTTGTAGACGGCGTCCGCCACCATGTGCAGTTTGCTGTGCTTACACCGTGAGCGCATCAGATGATTTTTGGTTGGGATTTTCGTCGACCGCTTCAGCGTTAATTTCTTGTGGCGACCGTGTCATTTATATGAGAGACAGTAATTTTTCATCTAACATTTTTGAAGGACGTCATTCCCTTATTGCTGCAGTTGATACTGCATTGCCTCCATAATGCGAAAAACTTGTTACTGTTGTTTCGGAATACATCACTGATGGGGATTTACTTATCGCTCCATCTCATCGTCATCTTGCACGTGGAATCGCCTTCCCACCAAGTCTTGTACGATTCCGCAGCGGCTTAGCGATAGTAGCTGCACAAACACATCCCGTGAATCCCTCGTGCTGAGTAAAGGAACTTTCCTGTCATGCACAGTGGATGCTCACCCTATGTGTATGAAGGTGCTCACCGCCCCGCTACCTCAGCAACGTGCTTCATCGCACGTCTCTCTTCCCATGCTGTTGAAGATAATCAGTCCGGACATCATGCCGCACCAACGCAGACAATTGCTGGAATTGCTTCAAGCCCATCAAGCCATTTTTGATGCCACTTACTCACCACTGGGACGGACTAGTGTTGCACACCACCGCATTATTACTGAAGGTAACTCGATCGTACGCCGACGACCTAATCGGGTTTCTCTCTCGGAACGAAAAGTAAGTGAAGAAAATGTGAATGACATGCTCCGTCGCAATATTATTCGTCCATCAACAAGCCCATGGTCCTCCCCAGTAGTATTAGTTAAAAAAAGGACGATCGGTACGATTTTGTGTTGATTATCGCGCACTCAACAAAATTACCCGTAAAGATGTCTACCCGATGCCGCGAATAGATGACGCCCTTGACTCTCTCCAAGGCGTCGAATATTTTTCGACCTTGGATCTCCGCTCAGGTTATTGAAAAATACCAATGCATGAGGGCGACAAAGAAAAAACCGCTTTCGCAACTCCCGATGGACTTTACGAGTTTAATGTTATGCCATTCGGCCTGTGTAACGCACCAGCGAAATTGGAAAGAATGATTGATACGGTACTTCGTGGCCTGAAGTGGAGAACCTGTTTATGTTACTTGGACGACATTGTTATCTTTTCGGCAACTTTTAACGACCATCTCATGCGCCTGAATGAAGTCCTGACGTGCCTTTCTTCAGCGGGCCTTCAGCGCAACACCAAGAAGAGCCAATTTCCACAGAAGGAAATTAAAATATTGGGACATCTGGTTACCCATGACGGCATTCGCCCAGACCCTGATAAAATCAGCGCGGTCTTGAACTTTCCTCGGCCGCAACGGACTGCAGATTTGCGCAGTTTCCTCGGCCTGGCGTCATATTTCCGGTGTTTCATAAGGCATTTTGCAACTATTGCGGCGCCACTTCCTGAACTACTTCATACGCGCAGCCCTTTCGTGTGGACTGAACAGTGCAACACTGCTTTTACCGACCTAAAGCACGCCCTCACATCAGATCCCGTTCTTGGCCACTTCAGCGACAGCGCTCCTACCATCCTGCACACTGATGCCAGTGGTCACGGTCTTGGCGCTGTTCTTCTGCAGCGCGATCCAACTTCGCGTGAGAAAGTCATTGCCTTCGCCAGTCGGACCTTGACTCCAGCTGAGAAAAACTACACCATTACCGAGCAGGAATGTCTTGCCGTCGTCTGGGCTGTTCAAAAGTTTCGCCCCTACCCCTATGATCGGCACTGCACAGTTGTGACCGATCACCATGCTCTTTGCTGGTTGTCTTCACCGAAAAATTTGACAGGCCGACTTGGCCACTGGATTCTATGCCTGCAAGAATACAATTTCGACGTCGTTTATAAATCGGGTCGCCAACACCAAGACGTCGACGCTCTTTCTCGCTGCCCGCTTACGGAATCAGCCTGCTGTTTTTCTTCGCAACGTATTTCCACCTCTGACCACAGCCGACCATCTCTTTCCCCGGCGCATATCACAACAGTTTCTTCTGACGATTCTGAGCACAAACACGCACTCCGCTCGCAGCAATTAGCTGATGCCTACTGCCGGCCATGCATCGACCGTCTTATCGGCGCTTCGAACCCGCCCATTGCTACGTTTCGCCGACAGCTTCGCAATTTCAAACTCGAAGATTGCATACTACGCCGCAACGTGTACTGCCCTGATGGAACTCATTGGCTCCCAGTCGTGCCGGGTGCGATTCGTCCACGTATACTGGCGGCTTTCCACGAGGACGCTACTGCAGGTCACCTTGAGTTTGACAAAACATATGACCGCGTGAAAAGACGATTCTTTTGGCCTAGCCTATCTTCTACCGTAGCTGAATACGTCGCTTCCTGCCATCTGTACCAACGTCGCAAGCTGCCGACGTCTTCGCCCGCTGGCATCCTACAGCCTCTTCCATGCCTCGCCACGCGATTCGATATAGTCGGCATCGACTTATATGGTCCCTTACCTCTCACCGATGGGGGTAACCATTGAATTATAAGAGCTGTCGACCACCTTACACGCTATGCTGAGACGGCCCCTGTATCGACTGGTTCCGCTGAAGAAGTAGCTAATTTCTTTTTGCGGTCATTGTATTGCGTCATGGCACTCCTCGGGTGCTTCTAAGTGACCGCGGGATGGCCTTCTTATCGACAGTCGTATCCGAAGTTCTTCGTGCGTCATCCACCCTCCATAAGCCAACCTCAAGCTACCATCCCAGACTAGCGGTCTGACTGAGCGATTTCATCGCACCCTATCGGATATGATATCTATGTACATCACACCGGATAATCGAAATTGGGATACTGTTCTACCATTTGTCACATTCGCCCATAAAACTGCAGTACAGCGGACTACCGGTTACTCCCCATTTTCCCTCGTTTTCGGCCGTCCTCCCACTACAATCCTCGACACTTCCTTCTTCTCTACGCCCGATTGCCCCTCATCATTACCAGCCGAGTACTTATCCCGCGTGGCCAGATGCCGTCATCTTGCCCGCCTAAACACAAAAGCGTGCCAGCAAGACCGCAAGAGTCTCTATGATTCGAAGCATCGCGTGGTCTCTTTTCGTCCTGGTGACGAAGTACTGCTCTATACACCACTGGGCCACCCCTGGCCTTGGTAATAAATTTCAGCGGCGCTATCTTGGTCCCTACAAGGCCATCAACCGAACCTCCCCAGTAAACTACCCAGTCACACCTGTTGATCCCCCAGCCGACCGACGCCCCCGTGGAACTGAAATTGTTCATGTATCTCGCTTGAAGCCGTTTGTGCGCCGCGGTACATCGGTTGGTTAGGAGCGGCCAGGTTGGCCGCTTCCGACCCCCGGGCAGATTGTGTGAGCCCTCCACGGACCTTCTTTCATTTGTACATACCATGATCTTCTTCTTTCTCTTGCACATACCATCATCATCGTCCGGCGGCGCCGGCTCCGGCGCGCGCTTGGGTTTTGTCTATCGGAATAAACGCCAGACACGGGATCCCTTGTCTTGCCGTCTCGATCTTGTCGTGTCGACCTGGCCTTCTTCCACAATATTCGTTCGCTCGCACAATTTTTTTTGTTTAGAACATACGGCGGGCAGAGCACCCACGCAGGAGTGACATACATTTACATACAATTAAAAAACTCATAAAAGCACAAGGCACACAACACACCAACATGCATTTCGTAGACCAGAGGAAGCGGTTATTACTGCGCATGAGATATGAGCACAAAAATTTACACATTCAAATCCGACAGCTAAGAACTGACAGGCGGCAAATTTCATAACTCATTATGTACTTAATTTCAGCTTATCTAAAAATTGAGAGATGAAGCAGGCAAACCATTCACATCTAAAATTGTAGTAGGGAAAAAGGAGAATTTGTAAAAGTTAGTCCTTGCAAAGATAGGCGCTAAGGAGAGGTCATGGGAGTGGCGTGTATGCCTAATAGTAAGAGAGCGAATGTAATGGCTGGGATCAAGTGCGAGTTCGGGATTAAGCAAGAGAAATAAATATTTGAGACGGAGGAATTTGCGTGTTGCGTGAAGAGTGACATTACCATTTTCTTCCATTAGTTCAGATACTGAAACGGGGAAACCGTATTTGGAATAGATAAAATGCATTGTCCGTCTCTGAATTTTTTCAACAGCAATTATATTGCACGCCGTATGGGGTCCCACACAGTGTAAGCATATTAAAGCCTATGCTTTATAATAATTATGCATGCGAGAAGTTTAACATGAGCAGGAGAATCCTTCAGCTTGTGTCTGAGCAGGCATAGTTTACGAAAGGCTGAAGAGGATATTATGAATATGTGTGTTCCAGCTTAGGCGGTTATTCAGTAGAACGTCGAGATATATATATTCTTGCACCTCGGTGCAGCTGCCGTCCTGGACGAAGTGAAGGTACTCAAGTGTGTATTGTTTCTTGGTTATGCCAAGCAAGACAGCTTTTTCTGAGTTAAGTAGCATGCCCCACTCCTGGCACCACACTAATATGTTAATTAGTTTAACAGCAACAGCGTCCCGGACTTCAGGTACCACAATGTCATTAAATATAAGCAGTCGTCGACGAAGAGACGAATTTTTACGGGATCATGGATCACGTTAAATATATCATTGCGAAATATCAGGAAGAAGAGGGGGTCGAGAACACTTCCTTGCGGAACACTAGAGTTGACTGGAACGTAGAGTTTGAACCACTATATGCACGTACTGAGAACGATTGGTTAAGTGGGTGGAAATCCAGACAATGAGGAAATTGGGAAGTTCAAGTTGCTTTAACTTAAAAATAAGCTTGTCATGCAGAATACAATCAAAACCTTTGTCGAAGTCCAAATATATAATATCTATTTGTGCACCTCTGTCCCGGACAAAAGCGAGAAACTGAACTGTTGTTAGCTGGGCTGTGGTTGAAAACGCCTTTCTTAAGCCATGCTGGAATGGAGATAGAACATTCTGGTTATTTAGGAAGTCGGAGTGATGAGTACTCACTATGTGTTCACGCCTTTTAAAGTTCGATGATATCGAGGAAATAGGTTGGTAATCAGATATTGAGAGTGAGTTGCAGTTTTTAAATACAGGGACCACGCGCACTATCTTCCAGTCACCAGGAAGAAAGCAGGATCCGATTTAAAGTTGGAAGAATAATCAAATGTACCTTGCTAATTGCTTTGCGTAGCGCCGGAGAAATGCATTCTGAATACCATCCGGTCCTGGGGGCAATTTTACGTTCATCCTTAACATCATATTAACAATGCACTTATATGAAATAATGTTAGTGTCAAGAGTATTACCAGGTGTGTTGATGAGCGGTTTGGTGATGGAAACGACACTGCTGAAATGGCGATTGAAATTTGATGCAATAGCCTCGGGATCGGTTATTATGGTCCCTTCATATGAAATGTGATCAATAGGTTTCTGACGTTCACTAGCAAAGTTCCAGATTTTATCAGAATCTCATTTGATAAAATTAGGCAAGGTAGTACTAAAATAAAAGTGTTTGGCTTACTGAATGGCATTTGAAAGGGCGCGATGAATTTAGATAAAGTGGTGTGAAGCTGTACACTCGTTTCTTGCCCACTTCGCTCTCCTCTTAATATATTATATCCCTAGTAATCCATGAATTACGTTTAGCAGTCTTTTTTACTTTGTAAGGTATGAAGCGGTTCAGACAAAGGAAGCTTAAAATATGTTAGATCGTCTTAAAAACCGGCTAGCTACGTTGTTTTTTTTGTTTTTTTTTTTTTCAAGCTACGGCAATCGAGCTCTATTTATAAGCCTTTCAAGAAAGCCCGCGAAATACAAAAAGAAGCACGTGATGGGGCAGCAATTTTAGCTCAGCCAGACGACTGATCAAATATCAAAAACTTCTGTAACGCTGCCCTGAAAGGGATTTGGCATTTTCCGGAGGTGTAGAGGGAAGATGCATAGGCCATCGACCCTCGGAAGTAAGTTGTAAAAGTGGGTGAGCAGAAGAACTTGGAATTGGATCTTTTTTTTGTAGCGATGAAACTGTTCCCGCAGCAACATTTACTGAAGGCTGAGTTTGTTGTTTGTACCACATGATGACTGCTGCACATACCTAAGAGAAATTAGATGCACATCACATGAAAACGCAAAGCGTCGTCATCACTGCTGCTTGAACTGTGTCCCCATGTCATCGTCAGCCGGATTATACCCACTCCAGGGCGAAAGCCCCTTAACATATTACTTCGACTAACACTTTTGTGTGCAAGCTGCATACACTTGACCCCTACGAAATTGTTAACCTCATCCGCCTGCCCGAAGTTTCAACCGCCCCCTGCTACGCTTTCATTCCCGTAGAATGCAATTTGGTATCCTTAGCGACCCTTGGTTATTGTTCCTTCGCACTACATAAGAGCGAGTTGGTGGGCTAGTTGGTTTTGCAGGCTGATGGAGCAGCACATGGGACAGGACACCTTTACACGTGAAAACACAAATACAAGGCGCTGACTATCAGCGCCTTGTGTTTGTCGTTCAACGTGTAAAAATGTCCTGTCCCTTATGCTGCTTACCTTATGTTTGTCCTTCAACGGGTTACTGTGCCCCGTCGCTTGCACTGTTCCGTCACCACACACTACATGCCCTGCCCATGCCAACTGTTGTTCATTAATTCTACTACAATGTCGTTAACTTGAGTTATTTCTCTAATACACATTGCACTGTTCCTATATCTTCACGTTACACCTATCATTTTTTTTTTACATAGCTCGCTGCGTTGCTCTTCATAAACGTAGAACCCTTTTTTGTTAGCCTCCGCGTTTCAGCACCATAGGTGGGCACAAATAAGATGCAACTGTTTTACAATTTACTGTGAAGAGGTACCGGCACGCTGGTAGGCAAAATCCGCGTGTACTTTCCAAATGCGCTACATCTTAGTTATTATCCTTGTTATTTCCATTTCATGGTACGGATCAGTCGTTAACACTTGTCGCCTGTCAATTGCATTGTTTCACTACCTATCGTGCCAGCTGTTCCTTTCCGAGACAGTTGAACATTACTAACTTAGACTTCTCTATGTTAATTTTAGGCCTACATTTTTGTTTTTGATTTCTATGTCATCAATAATTTTGTGCACTTCATCCCCTTTGTTACTTATCAATGCAATGACAGCATCGAATTGCCGATCGCTGAGGTATTCTCCATCAACCCTTTTCCCTACCTGCTCCCTTCTAAGTCCCTAAATACGAATTCCTGTGACCAAGTTGTGTCCCAATAGTGACGTTCTAAGAAGGTTTTCGCAGTGATACGCGGCGCCCATGTCCTTTCTGAGGCGTGTAAACAGTTCTAGTGGCACTTCACGATACGAAGCCATAGTAAAAAGTAGGACACGTTTCGGGCCGGCATTGCAGAGATAGCGTATTTTGTTACTCGATCGGTCTTCTGGGGGCGCTGGAATCGCTACCCTCTCACATCTTTTTTTTTCGCATTTTTTTTTTTCTCTTTTCGAAGCGAATAAAGCAGCCTTGTAAATTTTAGCTTCACGGGAACAACGTAGCTATAGTCGATTTCCGAGATCTACACCTTTTGCATGGACACTTTCTTTCGCAGCCCATTATATGATAAGGTATAAAATATTTCTTCCACAATAATTAACGTAAGCAAACGAAAAGAAAAACAATATAGCGAAGCCGACTCCTAGCAGCTCTCAGTGGGTCTCACGGGTCTAGGGCGGACAGTATATTGTACAACATTGGTTGCATACAGCTGAGACAGTCTGTATGCAGTAAACATTCACTTCAACGAACTTCAAAGAACCTTAACAATGCTACATTGATAGTTCACATAACCGAAGTAAGTGCGTTGCTTGCGTCCATTAGTTCCAGGAAACATTAGGCGTTCAAACCGTATCTCAAACTATTTTTGTCATTGCTCAGATTGGCAAGCAAAAACTGCAGCAACATTTTGCAGCATTTTTGAACTTGGGACTGCAGTTGCCTTGACTTCACTCACTGTGCACACGCTCCCGTGAAACCTTTCCTAAAAAACAGTCTAGTGGGCAACAAAGTCATTTATTTCCTTCAAGAATATCATGGTTAGCGATGTCACGAGAGAAAACAAAACGAGGGATGAGTAAAATACTGGACATTGTTAAATGGCACATGGCACTTCAGAGAAAGAGAAAAGGGAAGGGAGAGTGCAGAGGTATTTTGGGGGACTGACAACAACGAAGCCAAAACGAGGCAGAAAAAGAAACTGAGGTAGACATATAAAGGGGAGTGATGACGTGGGCAGAAGAGGAACGTTTTAGGTGTACACGTTGGCGCACGGCCGTCAGCCGCGGCAGGAGGTGTTCGTTCGTGAGGCCTACCGACCAGGGTCGTCCCAACCACCTGTTGCCCCAGTCTCGTGGATTACGACGCTGACCCTTTCTTCTCAACGCGGGCCCGCTGTCTACGCTTTCTGAACGCCGACTCAGCCAATGGTTGTTGCTATATCCGAGACCTCGTCACCGGTTCGAGGACGCTCCAACGCCTGCACCCAGCTAAGGCGATGTGGTAGCACCGACTCTCTCCACCTGGTCCTCCTCAACGCTCCTCTTGTGGAACAGCCGCGTTCCTTCAGACATTGTACCACTTGGATTTTTGTCCGTACTCCGCATCTGAAACTGCTTGCGAACCTCCCGCGTTTGGTACCAGGACGGTATAAGTGTGACTTCATGGCTTACGTGGCACGTGCATGGCACGTGGCAGCACTGTGGTACATACTGTAGATTTATTTTCGTATATGGCTAGTGCGCTCTTTGTTTGTTGTTTAGTAATTTTTAAAGTGTGGCGTCTTGAGTTTCCCCTTCAAAGCCTTCTCTCTGCTTTCTTAGGTTGCACGCACACAGAGCGCATACATTTCTACACTGTAAGCGAATTTTTGTGCTCGAAACTAGCATGTAGGCCTTTCTTGGATCTAAAAAGCCTAGTAGCTAGTTCTGAGGCTCTTATTAAGCCTGACTATGACTGTGGAGGCAGTTAAGCGCGCAAATACACCTGTGCATTCTGCTGGCCACAAGCTTGTTTAATAAGCCAATTCGGTTCAAAGCTTTATGACGGCCACTTTTCGTCGAGCGGTAATAAAACGTGGCTCTCAATGTAAATATATGCCAGAAAAAGTGCGGGTTATTTTTGTGTTCGTTCAAGTGCTCAGTATGAGGTAGGAGACTAAAGGATGACGCCTAAGAAAATGTTCGCAGATGTCATTTGAGCAAAAATGAAGCGCGTTTTTGCATACCCTTGAGTAAAGCTTTGGTGGGGGAACTTAATAAAGTTCGAACTGAATACCCCGTTAAAATGACGTTTGTTCATTGTGGTAGTCTAATGTATAAATATTACCTACAGAACACCGAAACCCCTCCCGCGACGTAATTCCAATTTCGCTGAATTTGCTGCAGTCTCAGCTACAGGTGTGTGACTTTGCAGCCTATGGACTCTGTATTTCGCAGAATTACGACTGTCACTCATCAGTTGAACTAGTAGTAGAAAGCAGAGATCAGCCTAGGGCGAACGCAAAATTTCAGGGGCCAACATGAAGTGAACACAATTCAAGCGAACCAACCTAGGCCGGCGCAAAACGCTAATCGGAAGGACTGTTTGCGCCTCTGAAGGGTTAATTATGCTGTCTATATTCCCGTTGCGGTTTCATGCGTTCACGTGCCTTAGTCTAGTTTGCATCTAAAGCTTTCATAGAGATCCACCTCACAAGGCTGACACAAAAATTTTGAATGGCAGCGCACTGAGTCTTCGCCTCCAATAGCTGCAAACTGTACAATACCTTGCAATAGAGTTATTTATATCGACTTTTTCATCGCGACAAACCTGAAAATATTTCCAGTGCGTTAAATTTATTGTTATTCGTGCAATGATGAAATATAAGCTGTGGGTCCACAACTAATTCAGACGCAGACGCCGGGGTTTTTACTACCCAGCACACGCCCAGAGGGTGCATTATAGGATGGATGGATGGATGGATGGAATATAGGAGCGTCCCCTTTGAAACGGGGTGGTAGCAGTAGCTATCATGCTCATTTTTCTCCATATATCTTAATTATTGATTTAGAATGGTTAACTAAACCATCATTCTATTTATTAAATTTTGCTCCTACATTACTAACATTATGTCACTTCTCTGCTTTTAAGCCACCAATCTTCCAGCCGTATTTTGCTAGTTTCCACCGCTGGTTTATTCACCCGGCCACTGTTATCTCTAAACCCCAGAGCTTCAGGAACAGTGATTGCGCCTGCATCAACTTCCGGGTGAATACCATTGCATTCGAGTATAATATGGTCAATTGTTTACTGGAGTTTCCACATACAGCACATGCGTCATCTCCATTGTTAAACTTCTTTTTGTAGCTGCGTGTTCTAACAAGGCACCCTGATCTAGCTTCAAAAAGTAGGGCACTGCCTCTTTAGTTATCAAAGAAATCTTCCTTCCTGATCTGCATTTTCCACTTTCGGTATAATTCCACACCCTGTTTTTTTTTTTTATCGAATTTATCCAATTTTTACCTTCTGTGTTTTTCACCTGTTGCTTAATGCTCTTTATTTCTCCGTCCTTGTTACTAGCATACTTACTAGTTAGTTTCCTAGTTCTTTTCCTCCATTGTGAGTCAGCGCTTTTTAGGTACAGGTATTTAAATACCTTAGCTGCCAATCTGTTACTGTCCAATTTCCTCAGGCGATCCTCATATAAAATTTTACTCTGAGCTTCCCGTACTTCGAAAGATGCCCAGCCCATATCTCCCTGTACCGCCTCATTTGTAGTTTTGCCGTGGGCACCTAGTACTAATCGTCCAACGGATCTCTGATTTGTTTCTAATGTTGACTGTACCTGTGATTTTAGGCACAAAACCGCATTTCCGAAAGTAAGTCCGGGCACCATAATTCCTTTCCAAATACCCCTCAATACCTCATACCTATTGTACCCCCCACAATGCCTTATGCTTCATTATCCCGGCATTCCTTCGCCCTTTGGCCTTAAGTGATTCCTCATGCTTTCCAATGTATGCCAATCCTTCGTTTACCCACACCCCCAAATATTTATATTCTGCTACTCTAGGTATTTCAAGGCCTTGAATTTTAAGACCCTGATCAGTTGAGCCGTTGAAAATCATCAGACCTGACTTAACTGCGCTGAAACTGAAACCTAGAGCGTCCCCTTCGTCTCCGCAATACTTAACTAGAGTTTGCAATTCTTCCAGACTCTCAGCTAGCAGCAAAATATCGTCTGCATACATCAAACCGGGGAGGAGCTGCTCTGCCGCCTTTCCACCTAATCTGTATGACAGGTTAAAACCTAGGTTACTGTCTTGTATCCTCCATTCCAGGTTTATCATACAAAGCATGAACAGCACCGGTGATAGAGGACAGCCTTGTCTTAATCCTTTGCATACTTTGACATCCTCCGTACTTCTTATCCCTTCCCACGTAATTTCTACTTTGTTATCCCGGTATATTTCCTGTAGGAACTCGATTATCTCATAACCGATACCTTCTTCTTTTAATCTGTTCCACACGAGTTCCCTGCTCACGTTGTCGTACGCCCCGTTTATGTCCAGGAAGGCCAAATACAAAGGTCTATTTTCCACTCTAGATATTTCGATGCATTGGGTAAGCACGAACAGGCAATCATCTAAGCGCCTACCATTTCTAAAGCCGTTCTGAAGTTCTCCGAGTATCTTGTTACTTTCAACCTATGCTTGCACCTTTAATTTCACCGCCTGCATGGCTAACCTGTACATTAGAGATGTTATGGTAATCGGCCTGTAGGATTTTATGTGCATCCTTTCTCCTTTCCCTTTATAAATCAAATTCATTTTACTCTGCCGCCAGCTGTCCGGAATTTGCTTATTCGCTATGACTGTTTCCAAAGCTTTTAACAACGTTTCCTTACTTTTTGGACCGAGTTCATTAATCAGCTTGATCGGAATTCCATCTATTCCTGTAGATGTGTTTTTAGGAATATTTTTTTCTGCCTTTTTCCAGTTTAGATTGGTCAGTTCTAAGCTGCTTTGTATTCTGCTACCTCGTGTTGCTTCCTGATTTGCGGAGATTACCCTATCGTCGTTCTTAAATGACTCGGCTATAACTGATGTAATGTAGTTCACTGCGTTGTCTCACTTTAAACAATTTCCCTCGTTATCTTGAATCCGATCTTGCTTTCTTTGATTCTTCTTCCCTAGCCAGCTTATATGGTTCCAGAATTTTCTTGCTCCGCTTAGAGAGGCATCGTGTATATCAGCCATCCAGCGATCGGTGGACTGTCTTATTTTACTTTGGACGAGGGCCTGCACTTGAAGTTTCTTTTGTCGATATGATTCCCATTTTTGGTCGATTTCCTCCTGAGAAGCGTGTGCTTTCTTTGCCATTCGGTGTTCCCTTGAAGCAGCCCGTCGTTGTTCAATAGCTTCTCTGATTTCCTTATTCCACCAGCTCCATGGCTTCCTCTTTCCATTCCAGCGGTTTGCTACTTTAACCTCCTGAATTTTACTCCTTATGAGTAGTTCTACCTGTTCATAATCCCAGTCTTCCAAGGGGCTTTTCTCTATTGCTTCCTCTATGTCTACTGCTATCTGCGCTATTTGATCGTCGTTTAATTTTGCGTTTACGTTTTGTCTAAGTTGATTTCTCTTTTCATCAAAGGCCCCATCTGCAGACTAATACGTTTATGATCACTTCTCAGACTACACTCCCCTTTTTCGTCTATTTCCATTTTTGTGACCTTGCTATAAATTTCCTGCGACATTAGACAATAGTCAATGGTCGTCTTCCTGTGGCGGAATTCCCACGTGATTTGGCCTTCACATTTTGTTTCTCTATTTATTATAACTAGATCGTGTCGCTCGCAGAAATCTAGCATTAGCTTCCCGTTACAATCCGTGTATCCATCCAGATCGTCCATGTGGCCGTTCATGTCCCCCAGCAGAATAATATTGGCCCCGTTTCCAAACTGGCTTATATCGTCACTGAGACATTCAACAAGATCCCTGTTTTCTTGCCTGCATTGATGTCCTGTTCCTAAATAAACTACCCCTAGCCATGTCCTTATGCCGGCAATGGTTCCTGAAACCCAGATATGTTCTTTACAAGATGATTTAATTCTTTGCCAATTTGTTCCCTGGTGTATCAACATACCTACCCCTCCACCCTTTCTTTCCGTTCTCGTTCTGTTGCACCCTTCCCAGACGTAGCCTTCTATAAACGGCGGATCTTCTAGATCCCTGAGATGAGTCTCGCAAAAAGCGTACACACCTATTTTGTCATCCTTCAACTGCTGTTCTATCTCTAGCCATTTCTCTTTTTCTACCTCCTTGCATGTTTATGTAGCTGATCCTAGTGTTAAATTTCTTTTTTGTACTTTTCTTTCTCGACCTACTCTTTGCCATTTTTGGGGGCTCAGCCTCCATGATTACACTTTCCTCTGCTTCACTTTTAACTACCTCTATGCATGGAGTCCTCGCGGACCTCCTAAAAAAGCTACAGCCCTGCCTGCCAAGCGCCAGCCGATCTCTGCTCCGACCCTTCTGTTAAAATGAATGCAATCTCGCTGAAAAGCCCTACCAAAACCTGCTTTATGTACCTCCCTGTTTACCTCAACCACTTCGAAACGCTTCTCCAGGCTTAACTTTTTTATATCCTGATTAACTGTCACCACGTCCTTTTCCATCTTTCCGTTCAATCCTAGCGCCTTCGGTACTGTGCATACAACTATCTGCGTCTGCTGTGCTATCTCCCTGATCTCGTCAACTCCTTTAGCTAAACTTTCCACCACTCCTGCAGCGTCACCATTTAGGAAATCGTTTAGACCCGCGGCAACTATTACCATACTGCGCTCTGCGGAATTCTTCAACAGCCTATTTTTACTCTCTTTTAGTACAGCCCTCATTGTGCTCCCTGGGAAGGCTCCAACCAACACTCTCTAATCACCCCTTACACGTTCCAAGATATCTCGCTTCTGTTCATGTTAGAATCTCCGGCGATAAGCACCTGGGCCTTCTCTCTCCCTCTCCCAACTGTTGGCTCCTGCTTTCGGTTATCTGTGTCCTTATCTCTGGGATTTTCATTCTTCCTTACTTCTTCCTTTTTTTTTCCGGCGTCTTAGCTGCTTCTAAATAACTCGGACGGTTCGGATCCGCCTGATTTACTTTTTTCGTGGCGCCCCCTGGGTAGTGCTGGACGCCTATAGCAGGCCACTGAGAGGCTCTGTTAGGCCTGAGGTCGCTAGTTTGAGATCCCTCGAGTAAACACTATTGTACCGCATTTACACAACGGTATGTGTTCATCGGAACGATAGATTTGAATCATGCTGTAAATCTATGAGGGGAGGATGAAATTGGCACAACCACTACCGAAATACGAGAGGTGAACCTTTCCTTAAACTTTCCGCTTACTATCAATTTAGTTTGGTGCTAAAATGTTGATCTTACCTGCACAATAATGAGAGTTGAAGAGTCGTTGGGACTTTCTGCTTCTTATCAGTTTTCTTTGCTGCTAAAATGCTGACCCTACCGTTTCTTTTTCAATGCTTTGTTGTATAGGGATGCACCTTTCTGCTTGGTGAAATCACGTTTGCATTCACAGTCTTGTGCAGGAGCTTCCCTGCTGACATCGCGTAATGTAGCGCCTCGTACCAAACTCCTTAATGCATGGTAAACACAATAGTGTGAGTCGGCCATGCTTGCAAAAAAAAAGCGTTGGAATAAATAGTGACGTATTGGAACAAGCAATAAAAAGTAACGTTTTCATTTAGCAGCCTCACACCGACTGCTGGGCTGTGCAGTATTTTTTCAGCACAAAATCTATATATGGTTACAAAAGAAAAACAATGAGAGCAAAAAAGGAACGATCATAAAAAAGAAAGGGAGATGCAGCAGCTTTTAAGAGTTCACAAATCCAACAGTTCTTACCTGACTGCCACACACAAATGCCACGATGATAGCATTCAGGTGCCATCGTTATGCATCCTGCACCGCTAAATATTTTACTTGTGACAAAAAAACGCAAAAATGAATATAGGCTGATTTAAATGGTATGTATAAGTTGGGAGACACCTTTAGATTTAGAGTGAAACCCCTAGCGCCTTGTCCTCCTTCTCTTTCTCACCTGTCCACTTTTTCGAAGTAATAAATTACAATTTATTAACGAGTTTTGGCTTGCTTTCATGCCTAAACTTCCCAATGCGGCCAAGGTTTCAGGCAGCTCTATCATCTCCAGAAATTCCGATCGCCTGAAGATGTAAAACCCTACTGACGTCGCACATTATTCAGTGGTGGTGTTCAGCGCACCCATCCAAAACATACTCCAGTATATCCATGAACTACCCTACACGATACATTACCTCCCTACAGCATTCAGACACGAATTACACTACAAGATAACTACTGCACTGAAGTACTAATTTGGAATTGAGCTACGTAATATATTACGCGAATTGCCCTACACGACATACTACGCAGGTATAGTACTAAAATATTAATTATACTACACGCCGTAATAAACCACTGCGGTGCTGTTACCGGAACGGAAGTACTACACGCACAACGGGAGTACAGCACTCATGCAGTACACCACGTAAACTACAATGCACACGCTAGGCCTATATTAACCCACGTGTACCAACGCGCCTCTTTTAGGTCTACCTCTCACACTGCTGTCTGACGGCCAGAGGGCTCAGATTCGATGTGCAAAGCTGGAAATTGATCCAGTTTAATTTTATAATATTGCTTCCATTTTTCCAAATACTCTCATTAGAGAAATCTGCTATGTCTCACTTTAACTTATCCAATCCCTAGACCGCCACACCAACGTAAGGTCGTGATGTGAACCTGGTGGGTGAACCACATCCCGCGTGTACAGGTCGCACTATTGGCAGTAACTTGGAGCTTTCCCTTCTGTGGCAAGCCTGTATAGGAACCAAGTAGAATAATAAGTTTGGGGCATCCGCAGACCATTTTAAAACTATCCATAAATCATTTCTTATTCCATGGTTCATTTTCCTTCAATCCATTGAACAACTAAATCAAAGGGAAAATCAAGAATACTCACCAGTACCGCTCCCCTGACTGTCCGACTGTCCGAGTCTTTGGGTTTCCAAAATGGCAGTTCTCTTGTCTTCGCCTACAAATGCACCTTCAAATGGCATATGGCCATAAATTTAGCATCGTTAAATATATAATTATATTTCAATCGTTTCCATCTGCCATCTAATCATGGAATTCATGATAGGAGGTAATTTTCCGATAACCCAATAACATGGCACAGAAAGCGCATATTTCTCAAAACCCCAGCATTGCCAACGTTTCTTATAAACATTGCAAAGTTGCAACATAAATCATAATCTGTTTGTCATTCTGCTTTTTGTACTTATGCGATTTCTATGCAATGTTTCAATATTACCATGCTGTCGGTTGGAAGGAACGCATTATTAAACTAATGGATGTTTCGTTTAACATACAAGCCCCTCATTTTTCCTGCAATGTCCTGCAGGCTCCTTTCCTTTTTCCTTGCAATATGCGCCTGTTAATCAGACCGACCATTATCCAAACTCCCCTTGACGGAGTCTGCGGCTGATGAAAAGCAGGGATTCACAAAAGACAAAACAGTTAAATTAAATAAATTGGTTCATAGGAAGGGAAAGGCGCAGTAACTGTCACACTTGCTCTGTGGACACCCGAACCGCGCCGTAAGGGAAGGGAGGAAGGTGGGAATGAAAGTGGAAAGAGAGAAAGAGGAGCCGTAGTGGAGGGCTACGGAGTAATTTCGACCACCTGGGGATCTTTAACGTGCGCTGACATCGCACAGCACACGGACGCCTCTTCGTTTCGCCTCCATCGAAACGCAGCAGCCGCGGTCGGGTTCGAACCCGGGAACTCCGGCACAGTAGTCGGGCGTCTTACCACTGCACCACCCCGGCGGGGCAAAGACAAAACAGAAAGTCACGTTTATGCGGCCAGCTGTTGCAGCCTTCAACCTGGACGCCTACGATCTTGATGATGTAGTATTGCTTGTTTGCTTCCCAAAAGGCTGCTGACAAGTGTCGTTAACAAATCGCGACTTTAGCTGTGACCAGTCACATTTCACTTTGCTCTACTACTTCATATTAAAGGTAGTTGTAGGACTTTCAGTGATGTCAAAATATCTCGACCAACAGTAAATGTACTCTGGAGAAGGGAATCCGCAGTTGCATTATTTAACGAATACCCAACGCTTGATAGCAAACTGCACCTGATTATAATCGCTTCAGCAAAGCACCGAAAATTATTAAGTGAATATTTAAAAACTTCTTATGAATAATATCTTTCAAAATATATTGTTGTTGATCCGACTTCTGGGATGAATAAGAAACCTATCTTGAAGAAATTCTGCGGGGAGAGCTAGTCTGGTCACCCAGACAGACGTTTGAAAACAAGGCAAGCGCTGTTTTTACATGAAACGAAAACAGCATTGTCTTGATATGTGATGGTTAGCGCACTCTTCGCTATGTAAATTTAGAAATCGGACTTGAGGCAAGCTCGGAGAACTAGAAAGACACTATATTTCGGGGGATCTAATTTGATGGGTACATTATTCTTCAGGATGATATTTTCTTATGTGTCGCGTTTTTCCTCGAGTTGACGCCATTTGCATAAGCGCAAAATGTAAGAGGTGGAAATTCTTGAAAGAAATTGATACCTGAGTTTTGAGAAAATTATTTTACGCCGAAATGACAACGTTTTGACAACAAATGCTGTGTCAGAAAGTAAAAAAATAATCTTTTTTCAGCTTACCTAGAAGTGCAGGGAATTGGGCAGAAACAATCCGATCCTAAGAAGTAACCTTTCAAGTTCTTACAGCCTTAAGCAATACGTTTATATATTGGCCGCCGGAAGCTTGTATTTCTGAAGCGCTACGTTCTCTGCTAAACACGCACAATGGTCAACGTCGGCGTTGAAGTTTCACAGCAAGGAAAGCGAAGAAGCCATCGTTGAAGACAACATTGAACGAGGCTAATAAACACCTGTTGACACTGCGGCAATTGTTTTCATCAAGGCACAAAATGTTTCAGGGAATTTAAACAATGGCAACTATAAAACTACATCGATATGCAGTGGGGAGGGAGGCATCGCCATTTATCGCGTTCGCCTTGTATTTATGGTGCTCCGTTCTCAGAAACCTGAACGTTCAGTGGATATTGTCGTTTATCGGCATGATTGATGTTAATAGCGTTTTTCTCTAGAAATCTACGTTCACGTTTCCTCTACGCTTCTTATTTTGATTATGTTAATTACACTTAAATCCAGGAATTCTAGTAAAACAAACTACTTCATTTTGTACACTCTGTCATCACGGCGTATTGGCGGTGAACGCAAAGCATCGTTGAGATTGCAGCCATGGGCGACAAAATATTATTCCTCTCCCAGCGATTTCAAAATAGAATATTCAATGACATTACTCGTCAGCATTGTCTGCCTTCTGTTTGCCGCCACATGTTCTAATGAAGAAAATTTTCATTTCTACTTTGAAATCATTTCCACAGCATTCTTCGCCGCTTGTTTTTTATTAAAGCTACCAGATCGAAAAGCATATTGTGCTGATTGGTGGTCTAAGGTATGTAAGTGGCTGCGGCAGGTGCTAGCCGATCTTGTAACGACGTCAATCTTCAGCGCAGCTGAAAATTGACGTGTTCATTCGAGCAAGCGTGAAAGAACGCTCAGAAGAACTTTTTGTTTTGTTAATTTCAGAAAACTGTATTTTTATCTCTGACATACACTACAGGCTAATTATATTCTTAGCGTACTCAATTGTTATTGAAATAGGGCAGACTTTGCATTTAGATGCATAAAATGCACCCTTACATTAATTTTAGTTTAGACAATAAATTCAATGTGAATGTTTATAGCAGAAAAATAGTTATTGTCAACTTAGTTTCCATCAACTTCATTGTCAAATCAAATTTGTGAACGTTATTACTGTTATTTTGATAAAACCTTTCTCTGTGTTCTGAACGATAAACAATAACGACCGCGAAGATAAGGAGTTTGTCTTTATAGACACTAGTTACAAGTGACATCTCAACATGTCAGCTCTCATATGTGCTGCGCACACTAACGTGCCATGATGATGTTCTTTTGACATCAATGCACATCATCTACTGGTATTTTGAAATGGTATCAACATGTAATGCGGGCGGTTTATAGGGTTGGTTACATTATCTGCAATATTTGTGACAAAATTACAACCATTAGAATTGTCTTTGTACAGCTGACACGACAGAACCTGAACGAAAATGCTGCTTATAACAACCACTACCTGCCTTATTCCATTATTGTGCTTGTTCGGCCCCAATTGAACGTGAATAAAAAATTAAGCTTGCCCATGCAGGTGTACATTATTCAACGGCAGACTCATGTCGCCAATTTTTTTAAGCAGCAGTCTTTTTTTTTATTTATTTTAATTCTCCACATTGTCCTGCCCGACGGTAGCTTCCAGGGGTATGAGCAAGAGAGTAACAGGTCTTTCGGACATTGCAGTTATGAAACGCAAAGTTACACAGCGCTAGGAATGGGTCTGGGAAAAATAGGACAAGCACAATTACTTAAGGAAACCAAGTATATAATAGTAAGGGTGTATCACCAACGCCTCAAGAAGGTTTTAACGGTTGGTGATTCGGCAACCTCAAGATATATTTGAACGGTCGGCTGCATTGCAGCTGACACATCAAGAACATGCTACAGCAGAAAGTAAATTCAAAATGTTTTATAGAAGCAATAACAATCCTCACAGGCGAGGGCGTTTTTGTGATGGCTGATTCTGGAGTGCATATTGCAATATTGGCAATGTTCTGAGTTTCAATTCTAAACGAAAGGCGAAGGAATAGGTACAGAAATTTTTATCGATGTAGTTTAGCTCGGATAAATAAACAGCAAATTTTGTGATCTGCTGGCGCTTCATTGTTCATCACGTACTTAATCATCATCATCAGTCAGAGTATAGCCACTCTAGAACGAAGGCATCTTTCATATTCCTCTAATGAACGCGTTCTTGTGCTAGGTGCATCCGCCTGACTCCTCGTACTTCTTAAACTCCTCTGCCCACCAATTTTCTGCCGCCCTCTGCCATAGATTCATTCCCTTCCAATCCAATATGTTACCCTAATAACCATCGGTTAGCCGCTCTCAGCATTACATGTCCTATCCATGTATATATCTTCTTTTTGATTTCCCCTAGAACATCATTCCCTTTCATGCCTTGTCGTGGCGGAGGGGCTTGCGAAACTCGATGAAGTCGTGAGCTCTGCTGTGTAGGGCCACCCAAGATAGACAGGTCATGGCAGAGAGTTCTGACAAAATGTGATTCACAGGAGAAAGTAATTGAAACCCATTCCAGTATTTCCTGCCAAGAAAACCTATGGCCAGTCACACTAGCATTAATGATAGGGAGCTGGAAGACGAGCCCCCCAGGTTGGAAGGCGTCCCTCATGCTACTGGGGATGAACAAAGGGCGATTCCTAGTAGCTCCAGGACAAATGAAGCGGCTGGGCTAAAGCCATAAGGACGCTCAGTTGTGGATATGTCGGGAAGCGACCGGAAAGTCCGATGTTGCAAGGAGATATATCACATAGCAACATGGAATGAAAGATCTATGACCCAAGGTAAACTGGATGTCGTCAAGCGAGAAATGGACAGATTGAACATTGATATCTTGGATATTAGAGAGCTCAATTGGACCGGAATGGGATAATTTAATTCCGGCGACCATTATGTCTTGAATTCGTGCCCACAGTAAAACTGTGGGCACGAATCCAAGAGAAGTAATGGAGTCTCTCACAGTAAACAGAAAAATGGGCAAAGCAGTGCTAGAGTACAACCACAAAAATGACCAAATGATTTCACTTCGGATCCAAGATCACCCTTTTAACATAAGAGTTATCCAAGCTGTGCACCAACCACTACTGCTGAAGAAGCTGACGTTGAGAGATTTTATGCTGACCTGCAGTGCCGTTTAGACCCCACTCCATCATCAGACATCCTTTTTCTCATAGGAGACTGGAATGCTAAGGTGGGGAGTGAAGAAATATCCGAAGGCAAGTTCGGCAAGTTCGGTCTTGGTGAGCCAAATGAAGCTGGGCAGAGGCTAGTAGAGTTTTGTCAAAAACACGATCTGACCATAGCGAATACTCATTTTCAACAGCACAAGAGGCGCCTTTACACATGGACTTCATCGGACGATCTGTACAGGAATCAAATTGATTGTATTTTTTGCCGGCAGTGATGGGGAAGCGCGATACAAGCATAAATAAGGCATAGGGTCGATTGTGGCACCGATCATCAGCTTCTTGTTGCCAAATTTAACCTTCGATTGAGGAAAACGCAGAAACGATCTGTATCAAGTTCCGTCAGAATATGCTGTGGAAGTGAGGAATCGAATTCAAGAATTAAATCTAGAAGACAGAGAGCCTGAAGCGATGGGGAATGATGTTCGTGATATAATAAAAGTTGCTACTAAGGTAGTTTCAAAGCGAAAGAATAGCAAAAAGCAAGGTGGTTATCTGAAGAGGCTTTGAAAATAGCTGAGGAAAGGAAGACGGCAAAAGTTATGGGGGAAAAAGAAAGATACAAGGTTTTCAATGCTGATTTTCAGACAATAGCAAGGAGAGATAAGAATGCCTTCCTGAACATACAGTGCCAAGCAGTCGACTACAACAGCCCATTGAGGAACACAAGAACTCTGTATAATTCAATCAAAGATATCAAAGGAAGCTTCCGTGCAAAGCTGGGCGTGATAAACGACAAACGAGGCAAGAGCCTTACTGAAGCCTCAGAAATAAAAAAGAGGTGGCAGGAATACACAGAAGAACTGTATAAGAAGGACCCGGATTTGCAAACCAAACATAAGATGGTTGTGATTACTTCCCGGGTATCCTGAAGAGTGAAGTTGAATGGGCCTAAGGTAGCCTTGCGAAGAACAAAGCTAGCGGAATGGATGGCATTCCAGCTGAGTTGCTTCAAAACCTCAACCATGACGCTGTTAACATTCTGCATACATTATGTCAGCAACTTTGGACAATCCTGCAGTGGCCACATGATTGGAGGAGGTCAGTTTACATCCCCATTCTAAAGAAAGGCCGTGCCAAAGATTTTTCCAACTACCGCACGATCGCGCTAATTTCGCATGCTAGCAAAGTGATGTTGAGACTCCTCCAAGGTAGGCTACAGCAGTATGTCGATCGGGAGCTTCCGGACGTGCAAGATGGCTTTCGCAAGGGCAGAGGAACTAGAGACCGAATTGGCATACTGCGCTGGATCATGAAAAAAGTAAGAGAGTTCCAGAATCCCATCTACATCTGATTTATTGATTATGCGAAAGCGTTTGACTGCGTAGATCCCCGCAGGTTATGGCAAGCTCTCCAAGAGATGAGAGTTCCCATTCACCTCATCTGTCTCCTCAGGAACCTGCATGAAGGGCAAGAGGCCACAATCAGACCTGGTCGTGGTCTTACTGATTGGATTCCGGTTGAGAAAGGAGTGAGACAAGGCTGTATACTGTCGCCTGTCTATTTATTTATTTATTTATTTGTACATACTATCAGTCCATCTGGACTAAGATAGGAGTGGGTTTGACATCAAAATTCATAAACGCAGGCCAGTACGATAAAACAGCAAGTACAGTCAATAAAACACGGTTCATAAAATACAGTCAATGTAATGTACAAATTATGTGCACTCCTGCGTTAAATATCTGCATATAAGGATAGATAATTGCTCTCGGGATTGAGCGTTCACAACGTGGTTAGGAAGGCTGTTCCAGTCGGATGATGTGGCAGGAAAAAAAGAGTATTTAAAACAGTCCTTAAAAATTTTTCTACTTGGACGTGTTTATTATGCTTATTACGAGTGACGCGCGTCTTTGCTTCGTTTATGTATCGTTCTTTCTTAACCAGGACTAAACCATTTATTACACAATAAAACAAAGTTAGTCTTTTTTCTTTTCGTCTGTGGGAAAGAAGAGACACATCGGCTTGAGCATAAAGAGGGGTCACTGAATCCAATCGTCGATACCGGGAGAAAATGAACCGTAGCGCCCGTCTCTGTATCTGCTCAAGCTTAGAGACAGATTTTTTGTGATATGGGTCCCATATTTCGCATGCGTAATCAAGTAAAGGCCGTACAAGCATCTTGTACGCTGTCAGTTTTGTGTCCGTAGAAGCCTGTTTTAGGACGCGTCTAATGTAGCCTAATCGCTTGTTTCCCTTCGCGACAATGTTGTCAATATGTTTTGCCCAGCTAAGATTTGAGGTGATGGTCACGCCGAGGTACTTGCATTCATTTACTCTGGAAAGCGGGCTAGCTTGCAAGCTATACACATAGTTCAGGGGCTCAAGCTTGTGAGTAATTGTCATGCAAACTGTCCTGTGTGGGTTTAGTGACATCTGCCATTCCGTGCACCAATTATCAATTTGGAGTAGATAATCATTAAGCTGAATTTGGTCATTAACGGATCTGATTTCATGGTAGATAATACAATCGTCTGCGAATAGCCTCGCTTTTACTGGTGAATCCCGGATCATGTCATTAATGTATATCAGAAATAAGAGGGGGCCAAGAACTGACCCCTGGGGTACACCTGATCTAACCTCGCAACAATCGGACCTCTTATCCCCGATGACAACATACTGTCTGCGACCTCTTAGGAAGTCCTCTAACCATCGAACTACACAGTTATGTCCCAAAACAGTTTTTACCTTAATTAGAAGCTTTCTGTGGTTAACCTTGTCGAAGGCTTTTTTGAAATCTAAGAATATAACATCCATCTGGCCCCTGCAATCAACCACTTTACAAAAATCATGACAACATTCCAATAGTTGTGTCACTGTTGACAAGCCCTCCCGAAAGCCATGTTGGTATTCACTAAAAAAATCATTGCGCGTTAAGTGCTGGCGAATATGTTCTGATACAATATGCTCTAAAAGCTTACAGCACACTGATGTTAGTGCTATTGGCTTGAAATTTGAAACGTTAGCAGCGTCACCATCCTTAAAAACTGGGGTAACCTTACCAATCTTCCAATCATCAGGAAGCATACCTGTGGCTAAAGATTTCTTAAAAATTACGAAGAGATACCTGGCCGTCCATTCAGCGTACCTCCTTAAAAATAAATTCGGTATTTCATCCGGGCCTGCAGCCTTTGAAGTGTCTAGCTTCAGCAGTGAAGCCAGAATTCCCTCGTATGACACTTGCAATTCGTCTAATTCAGGTAAATTGTTATGCGACGCAAACTGTGTCGGTTCTCCATCATCCGAAGTAAAAGAACTTGCAAAGAACCCATTGAAAGCCTCCGCAATTTTAGCCTTATCCTCAGTGAGACCCTGATGCGTATTCATTTTTGTTATTGGTGTCTTGGTTGCCGACAAGTGTCTCCAAAACTTTTGGGGAGATTCACGAAGATATTTACTCATTGTGATGTTGTAAAACTTATGTTTCGATTCTTTAATCATTAATTTCAACCCTTCACTTAATGTCGTTAAGTCCTCACGTAACGCCGGGTTCACTGATCGCCGCAACCTTGCTTTACGTCTGGAGACTTTTCTTTTTAGTTGAAGAATTTCTCTCGTAATCCACGGATTGTGGATACGTTTTTTCTTACATTTCAAGGGTACATATTGTGTTATACATTTGTGAACAGTTTCTTTGAAAGTTAGCCATAGTTCATTTATGTGTGCGGACTCATCGTGGCTTAATTTGTCAAAGTAGTCATAACGGTAGCTTAATTCGTCAAGTATGGTAGTGTCATCAGCTCTATTGAAATCTCTGTAGTATGTCAGGTGTTTTTGCGTACAAGAGAATGGACCCAACTGCAAAGCTACACTAACTAAGGAATGATCCGAGATTCCAGGTAGAATGGCAACTTTGTGCAGCCATGATGAGACACTGTCTGTTATGAAGACTAGATCCAGAACCGATCCACCATCACCGTGAACACAAGTAAGCTCCCTGACTACCTGTGTCAGCCCGTGGGAAAAACACATGTCAACAGCAGCTATCCCAGCTTCATTCTTCCGTGAACCGGGTTCCATTTCATCCCATTTTACATCCGGAAGGTTAAAATCTCCAGCAACAACATGTTTGTGCTGTGCGCGCAGGTCATAAAGAAAATCATTTAGCTTATTAATACCGTTTGAACCGGACCCAGGTGCACGATACACAGCCGCTACAAACAGCTCTTTTGTTCCTAAAAAGATTTTACACCATAATGTTTCAATGTCGGTCATTTTGCAAATGAATATGTAATTAATAGACCTTTTAATGAAAATAGCTACCCCGCCCCCTCTGCTGCCACGGTCGTTCCTAAGCACGTTGTAACCAGGCGGGCATATTTCAGAGTCACGTACATCATCGTGCAACCAGGTCTCGGTCATGACAACAACATCAGGGTCATGCTCAATCAGCACATGTTCAAAATCAACACACTTGTTTACAAGAAGGCTACGAGCGTTAAGATTCAGCAGCCTGAACACTCCGTCATGCGCAAGTCAATCCCCTGCGTGAGCCACTGGCGCTTTATCAGATAGCTGTTCTTTCACACGACAGCGCCGGTTTGTCGCTTCGTCCCACGCGTAAGTTACACCATTTATCTTAATCTTGTCGAAAACAAGTGTAACTTTTTTTCCACTTTTCCTATCGTTTACTGCGCTGCTCCAAAGACGTTGTCGTCTTCTTCTTACTTCGTATGAAAAGTCTTCGTCAATAAAGATCTTTGTTCCTTGCAGTCTGGTCCGGTAGCGCAGTATTTCTTTCTTTTCGTTATAATTCCCAAGCCGCACAATGACTGGTCTCGAGTTTCCCGTAGAAGGCTTTCCAATTCTATGTACCCGTTCTGCACTCGTCACTGCTACGTTGAGCTTTTGCGCGAAGACTCCCGCAATCACTTTCTGCTTCAATTGTTCCTCGGTTTCATTTTGTACCTCAAGAATGCCCCGGATCACCAAAGTTCTTACTGCGGCTGCGATTTTCAATGTCATCAAGCTTTTTTGATACGCCCCCAACACTGGAGCTCAAATCTACAATTTCATGTTCAGCCTGCTCAATCCTTTTACATTCTTCGGAGGTCTTCGAAAGCCCCATTTCTAGGTCAACGAGCTTTTGCTTCAATTCAGCTATACCCTCTTTAATTTCATGCTGCCCGTCCAAAAACATCTGCATCATACCTATTATGTCACTGTCAGGACCTGGATTTGCTTCAATATCCCCGCAACACTTCAGCAACAGTGCCATTGTGTCCCAAAAGTCAGCAATAATTACACAAAGTGCCTGTGGGCTTGGCAGCACAAGTAGACCACGACAGTCGTCTCTGATAGTAGATATAAAACGCTTTTCACCAACCTGTGCGAACAACAGAAGAGGGTTGGTCATTGTAGTTATCAAACCGGTGCCGCCAAGCCCACTGACGGTACGACGGAAATCCCGGCCCGAAGAAAACGCCCCCTCTGTTGATGTCCATTTTCCTGGCGTTGTCCAAGTGAAATCGACGACCGCCTATATGCTGAGTGCATCATGAGAAAGGCCGGTCTGGTCGAGCCTTCAGCTGGAGTGAAGATTGCTGGAAAACGTGTCGACAACCATAGATATGCGGATGATACCACTTTAATGGCAGAATGTCAAGTGGAACTCAAGAGACTTCTGATGCGCCTACAAGAAGAGAGCGACAAGTTTGGGCTTAAACTGAACATTAAAAAGACAAAGATCATGGCATCCAGCCCTATCAAATCCTGGAGCATCAAGTGGTAGCTGGGACAGAGTTTCTCTTCTTGGGCTCCAAGGTTACCTCGGACGGAGATTGTAGCTATAAAATTAGGCGACATCTGCTTGTGGGAAAGACAGCCATGGCTAGCTGTGACCGCCTATAGTAAAGAGCAGAGACATTAGACTGCCAACCAAGATCCTTATAACTCGTGCTATGGTCTTTCCAGTTGTGATGTATGGATGCGAGAGTTGGACTGTGAAGAAGGCTGACTGCCGAAGAATTGACGCGTTTAAATTGTGGTGCTGGCGAAAACTCTTGAGAGTTCCTTGCACTTCCAGAAGATCAAATCAGTCGATATTGTCGACCATAAACCCTGACTGCTCATTGGAGGAACAAATTATAAAGTTAAAGCTCAGCTACTTTGGTCATCTGATGATAAGAGAGGAGTCGCTGGAGAAAGATTTTTTGTTGGAAAAGGTTGAGGGTCACCGGAGAAGGGGTAAGCAGCGAACGCGATGGTTAGATGGCATCCTCGAGGCGCTGCAGATGAAGTTATGTGATGTTAGGAAGATAGTGATAGACCGGAAAGCGTGGCGTGATATGGTCCATAGGATCACGAAGTGTCGGACACCACTGAACGACTGAACTCAACTGAACTGAACTGAGAACGTCATTAACTCGAGTTATTTTTTTGACACACTCTGCGCGCTTCCCATTTCTAAACGTTACATCAATCATTTTTCGTTCCATTGCCATCGGCGTGTATTTAAGTAAAACCAGTTCGGTTAGCCTCCACGTTTCAACCCCATAGGCGAGTACAGATATGATGCAACTGTTGTATCGTTTTCTCTCGAGCGATACCGGTGAGTTGCTCGTCATAATCTGTCAGTACTTGCCAAATGCGCTTCATCCCAATTTTATTCTCGTAGTTATTTCCCTTTCATTGCCCGGATTGGCAGTTACTACCTGTTCCAATTAGGCATATTCGCCTACCGCTTCCAGTGCTTCACTACCTGTTGTAAACTGCTTTTCTTTCCCGAGGCAACTGAACATTGCCTACGTCTTGAATATTTATTTAAAAGCCTGCCTTTCGGCTGTCGCTGTCTAAGTCATCAATCATTAGTTTTATTTATACCTCTGATCTAGTTAGCAAGGCCATGTCATCAGCCAATAAGATTACTGAGATATTCTCTATCTCCCCTTATTCGTAACTGCTTCTATCCCTTGTCTCTGAATACTTCGTCTAAATAGGCTTTGAATAATAATGGGAGAACGTGTCTCTGTCAAACACATTTTTAGTGGCAATTTTGTTGCTTTCTTCATGCAGATCTATCGTTGCTTTGAAGCCACTTTCTTTACGGATCGCCTACACCTTGATTTCGCAATACCTGCATCGCTGCCGAGGTTTCTAGTGAGTTTAATGTTTTATTGTTATGAATGAATTCTGTGTGTAAGGGTTTGATATATTTTCCGAGCAGTTTTCTATCACCTGGTTAATGGTAATGTAATGGTGGATAGCAGATTACCTTTTCGAAAACTTGCTTGATCGTTTCCTCATTGAAGCCTATGAAGGCCTTGATTCTGTTACCGATTACCTTAGTAAATAGTTTCTATGTAACAGATAGTAAGCTGATTGATCTGCAATTTTTTATGCCCTCAGCGTCCCCTCTCTCAAGGATTAGGTGATATCATCGTTTTTCAATGTTTCTGGTACATGCGATGGCATCAGGCTTTGCATATAAATGGTAACCGGTTTTGCTAGCACGATACCCCTCCGTCCTTCAACAAATCGGTAGTTCCCTGATCCTCCCCAGCTGCTGTCCCCCTTTTCATACATAACCTCTTCCTTCGTCATTGTTTTTCACAGCTGCCAATTTAGTGGCCTGACTACTTCGGGCACTGTGTATATCACTATCCGAAGTAATCAAGACAACATCATCATCATCCTCAGCCCTAAAATACCCACTGCAGGGCGAAGAACTCTCCAATATTCTTCCAATTAACCCGGTCTTGTGCGATCTGCATCCGCTTGACCCTTGCGAACTTTTTAACTTCATCCGCCCACCTAATTTTCTGCCGTCCCTGCTACGCTTTCCTTTCTTTGGAATCCAGTTTGTTGCCCTAAGCGACCATCGGTTATCCTTTCTTTGCGCTACATGCCGTGCCCATGCGCATTTCTTCTTCTTGATTTCCACTAGAATTTAGTCAGGACAATAATGAGATTCCGAGCGAGTGGTCTAGCGCTAAACATTGCTAGGGTCAGTTTCCAATAGCGGCCTGTCCGGCACCAGAGATACTTAGCATCCTTTGCGGCGTCACAGGTCTGACCGCCACTGTGGTCAGTTGTTTCGAAGCCACTGGAAATTTAGGTCCAGTTGTCTGTCAAGTATTCATAGGAGGTTGTGGCCAATTGATATATACACCAGGGAGGCCAAATGCTGTTCTGTTGAAGGAGTGCGTTTCCGGCGGTGTTCACTGGCATCAGGCCGTACCCCAAACCCGACTATGCAATCAAATGGACGCACGAACTTTTTTCTCCGTTATTTTTTTAATCTTGTGGGGAATTGCATGCCACCGAGACTCGAACCATGGTCCACTTGCACGTGAGGCGGATGTTCTACGTCTAAGCAACCTGTGCACCCTCGTAATAGAGAACACTGATGTCCACATCTGTGAAGCGCAGACTGTCGTTAATTTGTATGAAGAAGAAAAAAACACGTTTCATGAATACCTAAAAAACGAGCCGAAGAAGAAGAAAACTTCAGGGAAGAGAAATATACAGAAATAAAAGCAAAACAAATACCACGAAATAAACATATGGAAAACTATCCTATTATTAGCAATTGTTATTCAGGAGCACCTGCCTCCCCTTCATGCCGAGGCCTACCGATGGCATACTCCCACACTCTCCCCTCTGAACCGAAGTCATTCTGTAAGCTTCGATAATCTTTCTTCAAACCATCCTTGACCCTTGTCAGGACAGTTGTGCCCTCGAACATAACCACGCAAAGCTTCACTGTTGGTTTGTTTTCGGCACCGTCTTTATGGCAATGGGAGCAATGGTTTGCAAAGTTTCCTGAAGTCGGCTATTCATCACATGCTGTCCGATGTTCTCTTAACGTCGCACTGAGGCATCGGCCCGTCAGCCAACCATGCGCTTTAGCATATGTAAGGAAATCTTGTACACATTTACATCGCAGCAGCTGGCAATTCGCTCCTTATGGCGCACGATTTAGCCAACCTTGGCTCACTCCTTTCTTTGACATTGCTGCACGGTCTTTTGATCTTACTGGGTGCCGATAGCTCTACGATAACAACAAATTTAATTGCAAGTTTCCTAAATCGATGTCATATCCCATGCATATAGCGCAGGGTCATATCCCATGAATGCATGGTAGAGCCACATACTGTCCTGCCCTACATTCATGGCATCAATCTACTCAGTCTTAAGCATTTTGTTTGAAGTCGCTGTCTTTTTAAAAAACTCTCAGCTGCGGACACCAAAACGTTCTTTTATTTATTTCTTTATTTCTCTTTCAAAAAATGAAAGAAGGAACTGCGACAAAAGGCGGTTAGGCCTGACGGGGTCACAGTTCCCCATACAGTTCACAGCAGCGCGCAACGCGGAAAATAAACGATAGCAGATCATTACAGCAAACGTGGTAATTGAACATTCTATATCTACATATGCTCAATCTCTTCATCTATAGATGGATACTCTCTCCCATAGCTGTGGGCAGGACGTATTCGCCACCTGCCGAAAACATGAAATTACCAGCCTCCTTCTCACAAATTTTGTATGGCCTGAGTAAAAAGGGAGGTCTCTGGCTGCTTATCTCGTATAAAACCTACCTGCGTGACATTGCTCAAGCACTATTATAATATTATTGTATTATTACATTATTAGTTCAAAAGTGAACACAAGGCCTGGGTGCGATGTAATTGCGGCTATATTGTTACGAAGCGGTAAGCCAATGAAGACAGGAGACAGAACATGACCGATGGCGATAGTAGATGATGTTTAACGAATATTCGCGGGCCTAGCGCGAGCGCTCCTGCCCGCGCCACTGCCCGATTCTTCTTCCTTGTCGTCCGTAACACAACCCGGGGCCACCGAGCGATCGTCCCGATCGTGGACGAGGAACTTTAGCGATGTTATAATTTGATGGCATGATGATGGGCGTATCTGGATGCTTGAAGAAGAAGAGGAAGAAGGAAGAATAGAACGGCTTGCTGGTACGATATCTGATGCGTGGGTGATCCGCCTCCCTTGGAGCTGTCAACCATCTGTCACCAGAGTCCATGGGACCGATTGCTAGAGGACACGTCGGGCAGCTTGGGCGGGGGTTGCGTGTTCGTGTCCATTGGTTCCTTCGGGTCATTCAGGTCTTTCGGGTCCTTCGTCTCGGTTCTGATTCGTATGTCGGTTCTACTTAACTTCAGGTCCGGGATGGGACTGGGCGGTGGTAGTTGTTCAGGTCTGGGCTTGAAGGGCTGGGGCGAAGCTGCTCGGCGATGTCCCTCGGCCCTTGGCGATGGTCCCGGCTTGAAGATGGCCTCGATGCTCCAAGGCGAGGATGGGGATGTCGTACGCCGCACCTCCAACCAAATGTTACGAAGCGGTAAGCCGATGAAGACAGGAGACAGAACATGACCGATGGCTATGGTAGATGATGTTTAATGAATATTCGCGGGCATAGCGCGAGCGCTCCTGCCCGCGCCACTGCCCGATTCTTCTTCCTTGTCGTCCGTAACAATATAGTGTCTACACTTCTCTCAGTATACTGGCCATATGGCGCCAAACCATACAATTATCCTTGGCCACTTCGGCATCCTTAACTCGGTTTAACAGAGTCTTATACGCGATGCACAAAACGCCGACAACGCCGCCTGTCGCCATAGCTGCAGAGCGTAGGCGGGCTCGGTCGGGCGCTGCTCATGTCAGGCTCTATGCGCGCGCATCGTGTTTTCGTCTTTGGTCGCGGTTTAATAAATATAACGCCGCTGTCAACCTTTAGCAATGTCCGGGAAGAATTGCTGCGTAGTTGGTTTTTCGAACAGACATAAAACCTTGCCAGGAACACGTTTGTAAAGTTTCCAATGATGCTTCACGATAACGACGGCGACCGAGAATCGCGGTTTTTCGACGCAGGAAGCAAGCAATCGCACCGAATTACATTTGTTTAGGTTAATGTCATTTTTTCGATGAGCTGCTACACGACCAAAGCTAATGCATTTCCAAAGTATGGTAACTGCGGTTGACATGCAAATGTTGGTGCGCCTTCAATATGTTGCGAAGATAACTGCGCTTTAACGAAAGCAGCCTTTATATTGACATTCATCTCTTGCATGCCTTGTAACCAGCCTGTTGATTAGGACTATCATTTATGAATTTAGCGGCAGTGTCGGCGGCGTTTGTTTACGAAAGGGCACGGAAGGTGCGCACGTCTACTCTCGGCTGCGAAACGCGTACGAGTTTCAACAACGCATACACTTTGCGCACTAAAGCGTGTCAAGGGCAACACGTAAAATAGGCAGTATCTAGTGTACTGTATGACGGAGCTTTTATAAAACCTTCGAGTATCGCCATACGACGCAGCATGCTACAGCGCCGTTGACTCCCGTACGTTTTCGCCAGATTGTTCGCTCGGCGTATTAAGGCCCGTCGAAAAATCCCCGAGCTTGGTCTCATCAAAAAAGCATATTGCAAATTCGTAACGCTTGCCACATCGGATACCGCGAGCTTACCGCAACGACGCTTCCCGCGAAAGCGGTCGACGACGGCGCTCTGGCCATGTGCTAGGCCCTAGTCGTCGCTATGCCTAAACGCCTAAATGGTTTCGAATCAAAGCATAGCTGGAAGCGCTTTGGAAATAGTAAATTTCATAATCATAAAACTGCCTTAGTATCAGTTCAATTGTCTCACAAATTGTCTTACAGTAAAGGGAAGGTGTAACTTCTGCGACGGCTTAGCAGCGGAGCTAGAGAACGAAATCGGAGGAGCTGCGTCACACTTGCGTCAGCTATAGCACAAAATTGTTTGTATTTCAGAGTTCTCACTTTTTCCAAAATCTCGTTGCATAGCAGCGATTGGCAGTATTGTTTTTATTCATTCATCAAATTAAGCGCTTATTATTTAAGATCAACAGAGCATGCTTTTCTGAAGCTGGTGAAAGAAATCTGCCGTGTCGGCGACTCGGTGCCGACAGACCGCGGCAGCAGGAGCAACCTGTTCTGCCCGCGCTGGGTGCGGTGGCAACGGGTGTGCTGGCAGCAATGGGTGCCAGTTTTTGTTTTACGATGCTATTTAGCATATTTCACAAACATGATTAGCTGCACAATTACAGGAGCACAGTAGTATTTAATGCAGGTGGCATGTTTGTAGTTTATTTTAGGTGTATCTTCTCATCGAGTCTCTGGTGTCGAGATAACACATTTCCTCGTTGCTCGCATTCGGATGAGTATCTCAAACTCATTCGATACCTAATACCATTTTCATAGAATGTCATTATATTTTCTCGTGTAGCAGCAAACAAATATCATTTTGAAAGAATGTCATTCGATCGAAAAGGTATTAAATTTGCCATGTGGCAGGGCTGAGTGATAACTATGTTTTGTACCTTCCGTGAACACTTTTTGTTTAAACTTGGTTGCCTCCGCTGCCGGTAATATATAATACGCATTAGATTTATGAAATACTTAGCCAGACAATCTTTATCGTGCATTGACATCGCACAGCACGCAGTTCCATTGTGCGTTTCACCTCCACTTAAAAGGAGGCGGCGCGGTCAAATTCGATCTTCTTCAGTACCCTGAGCCGCTGCGGCAGGTTATTGAACAGACATTTTCTAATATCCGTTTTGAAACTTGCCATCCAATTACTTTGAAGACCAGAGCCAGTGTTCCTGTTGGCTGGCAAGATTACGAAAACATAACATGTCGATGCACTTGATATTCAGTCTAAAGGTTCTAGAGCTTGTTATACAGGGTGTTTCATCTAAGATTTTGCCTATTTTTTAAAAAAAAAGGAAAATTAAGTTTTATTGTCGATTCTTCTTTTAGCTGTTGTATTAAGAGTAGAGAAAAATCAGGAGCCTTAAAGGGTGCTAGTTAGCTTAATAATTATCTAAGTTTACCTAATTAACTTTTTATTTATACCAGCTAGGAGCTGCTTTCAAATTGCAACAGTGAGCTACCGGTGTGAGAATGCCAAATAGTATTTTAAACGACAAGAAAAGCGCATTTCTTAAGGACTGCAGCGCTGGCAATTCTGGCCGCTTTCGACGCACGAAAACGAAACCTAGCAGTCGAGGCGCGCACTTATGCACGCCCATGAGTGACGCAGCCGTGACGTCACCGAGAGAAAGTAGCCGTCTGGAGGCGGCCGCTGCCGCCCGCGAAATACGCGCCTGAAGCTGCGTCATGTTCTGGTAGGATCTTGAGATATCGCCAACGCATTGCGGGCGAAGCTTGTCATGGTGCGGGCGTAGGTATGGGCAAATCAGCCCTCCCTCTTGACTACAAGCTTTGGCTCCCAGAGGGTGAATTAAAAAGAAAAGCAGTACATGCACAGATATCGCACCACTGGATGTGATGACGCAGCGCCAGACGAGTATTTTACGAGCGGCAGCAGCCGCCTTCAGACGGCTTAATTCGCCCGGCGACGTCACGACTGCGTCACTCGTGGGCGCGTACAATTCCGCGCTTCGTCTGCCAGGTTTCGTTTTCGTGCGTCGAAAGTGGCCAGAATTGCCAGTGCTGCAGTCCTTAAGAAATGCACGTTTCTTGCCGTTTAAAATACCATTTGGCATTCTCACACCGGTAGCTCACTGTTGCAATTTGAAAGTAGCTTCTAGCTGGTATAAAGAAAAGTTAATTAGTTAATCTTAGTTAATTATTAAGCTAATTAGTACGGTGTAGTGCTCCTCATTTTTCTCTACTCTTAATACAACAGCTAAAAGAAGAATCGACAATAAAACTTAATTTTCCTTTTTTTAAAAAATAGGTAAAATCTTAGATGAAACACCCTGTATAGCGCGCTGTAATTCTCCAGTTGGCCGCGAGGGTGATACAAATAAAATGAAGATGATACTACAAATATAAAATAGCATATAAAATTTAAATCTAATAGGCTCTTGGTTAACCAGTGATGCAGCTTTTCAGATATTGCCTCTGCTGATATCTCACTCCCCCATGGATTTATCTACCCGATCTGCCTTTTTGATGACTGAATAGGTAAAATCCATCCTGTACAGGCAGTGGTAAAGTGCAAGCATGAAAAATCTGAACTCTTGCTACAGGATCCCAATATGCGCTATTCTTCTGATGCTCAGAATGCTGGTTTGCAAGCTCGCTGGTTTCTCCTTTAGTCGCACCGGTACGAAACCGCTCGCAGTTTCGATGACGCTGCCCAGTTTGCTGTAGCAATTTATTGCATGTAAACGAAGCAAGCGTGTACCATTATGCAAAGAAAGAACATTGATTCAAAGGTCAAGGAATGAACAAATTAGCGTGGCGTTGTAATGAAAGCGGGGCATTCAAAATGAGCTCCGCTTCGTGCGCAACCTTATTGACGCCAGTCTGCAGGAGACACTTGATGCATATGGAGGCGATGTAGTATCAGACGGCCGTGATATCGAACCTATGTCCACTTAAGAAGGGCGATCCCTTTGCGCACACTGTTACCGCGAGACGCGTACAAACGGCTGATCACACGCACGCACCACCTCCAAGCTTGCCGCGTGAGGCCCGCCTCGGGTTCCGACAGCCGCCGCTATGCGGCTTTCAGTGGCGCCCCTATTAAAATCCCTCGATAAAGAGAAAGTACCGCCACGCTTTGTACTTTGCCGCCGCCGCATCACCTCCTCTCCTCACCTCCTCGCCACCTACTCGGATTCAGATCTCCGCGCGACGGGCACCTCTGCGCGACGCCGCGCGCAGACGCCCGGCGCGTTCCGCTTCGCGCTAATTGGTCACTCTGGCTGTCCCCGGGGTCGCCATGGTTACACGCGCGCTTTTTGCATTCTTTGTGAAGCTTTTCGTTCTTCGCGCGCCATTTTTCACCCACTCAAGCAAAGGAGACCTTGCGCACGTTGTTTTTCTTTGCGATGTACCTCACTTGTTAAAAAATCTTAGAAATCATTTGACTAAAGGGCACCTCATCTACCTTCCCGAAGAAGTTGTGCAAAAACATAACTTGCCAACTAATGTCGTGAATTTTGAGTTCATTAAAGCACTTGTAAGGCACGATGAAACGGATGATATAAAACTTGCCCCGCACCTAAATGCTTCCTCTCTTGATCCAAGCCAGTACGATAAAATGAATGTAGGCCCAGCTTTTTCCATTTTCCATAATGACACAGCTTCAGGCTTGCGCTTGCTTCAAGACAGAGGAAAAATTCCGAGAAACGCTCTTACTACTGCATGGTTTATCGAAACCGTGTTCAGGTGGTTTCGCCTGATCACGTCACGGACAACAAAGCTAGCTTTTAGCCACGCAGTTCAAGAGGAGTATGACTCCAGTGTAGCATTTTTGGAAATGATAATCGAGCTCTTCTCTAAAATTCAAATTGGACGTGAAAAAAATGCTGTCTGGAAGCCTGTACAATCGGGAATTATACTAGCGACAATAACAGCACTAGAAGTACAAGACGTCCTTCTCACAACGTACAACTTTCATTATGTGTTCCTGAGCAGGTTAGGCCAGGATGGGGTTGAAAATTTTTTTTCTCTACATTACGCGCCCAAAACCCCATCCCGAGACTATATGAGTTTAAATGTAGCTTAAGGAACGCAACACTAGGTTAATTTTTGAAGCCTAGCAAATCAGGAAGCTACTCCGAGGAGGAAGATTATTTACTATTACATTTACGCGACACAAGTGAAGCAAGAAGCGACACAGATGCTATTCAAGCGCCCGATGATATTCTTGACCTGAGCCCTGAAATAGAGCAGTCATTAACGTACCTAGCAGGCTACGTTGCTTCAAAACTTGTGAAGCGAGTACAGTGTGAGAATTGCTATAATTATCTGATTGAACGAGACAGCTCTACGACGCTGATAGAACTCAAAAACTTTTCAAAGCACCAGCAGTCTTTGACCACTCCATCGCAAGGGGTGATTGAAGTGATAAAAATAGCAGAGAACTACTTCCGCACTAATAAGGAAGAGCTAACCCGTAATTCTGTACATGAGTCGGAGGTGAAGCCATTACCCAAAGCGTAACTTCGCAGACATGCTTTCCTTCTTGCCATAACTTACTTGAAGACATTGTTAAAATATTCGGCAAACTGCGCACGCAAATTTTAATGAAAAGTGAAGCGGCTAAAAGATCTTCTATTGAGAGTTCCAAATGTGCCAGTAAAAGCATTGGCATGCGCGTTGCTGTTTCAAGCATTAAATGATGTGTAGACGCTTCATTGCTTGCGAAGCAAAGGACCTTTATGTGATACTTTTAAAACAAATATCTTTCATAAGCAGCAAGCCACTGCCTGGGATAAATTTGAAAATTTTACAGCCACTGTGTAGTTAATATCTAACGTGAGGATTTCGCTTTTCATGTCGAAATAAATTTTGTTCACAACAGAAAAGACTTTTTTTATTTCAATCCGCTTTCAATTTACTGTAACATAAAACTGAAGGGGCTCAATGGTAAAGTGCACCAAGAAAAAAAAAACTTCAGAACGTCCACAAAGGGTGAAGGAGAGACAATAAACGTTAAATAAAACTGCGTTCCGTGTGTTGAACTTTCTTTTACTGGAGAGTTTCGGCTCCAAATAATGTGCTGGCCCTTGCACCACGTAGCATCATCGGCTTCATTACATGTCTGGAAATCGTAAGCAGTTCATGCTTGGTACCGTGTTGGTCCTATTTCAGCCGCACTAAAACCGTTTCATTCATAGCGTGATATTGCTTTTGTACAATTGTGCTTGCTTTTTGTGTTGTTTTGAACTGTCAGTTTTGTAAGTTTTTTTAAGTCCATCACTTCTGCGCCACACATCTCACTGCATGCACCTGCGTTCACATCAGGAAACTAAACACATCGTATTGCACAGCACTTACAACTAATTTATTGTACGCCGCCATAAACACTAGCAAACCGTTAGATGTCTTGCACTGATAAGCTTAATACGCATTAACTTATGCCTGGAGCACTACTTAGTTGATTACACGCCGCAAAACATCACATCTCCTTTCAGAGACGGTTTTCGTAAATGACACCTGCAGAAGAATGTTTTCTTCTGGGAAATATTTAGAAATTAAGTGCTTTAAAAAAAGAAAAAAAATCCACAGAATTTTTTCTCAGCATTCTAATCGCTTGGGTAATCGTTTATGAAAATTACTTTCCCTACCGAAGCTGTAAACGGTGCTTAAAAAGCACGCCAGCGTTCAAAGGCGCGGCTGGCCGGCGGGCGCTTGGGTGAAAAAGAGTGCCGTGTGCAGCGCGGGCGGCTGGCGGGCGAGGAGAAACGAGGAGGAATGCGCCGCGAAGGAGGAGAGTGTCGCTACTTTCAAAACATCAAGGGGTTTTAACCCCTATTAAAAGCCCTCAATAAACTAAACGTAGCGCCATCTCCTCTCTCCTCCTTTGGCGGCGCCGCTCCTCCTCTCGCATTTTGACCGTGGCTCCACCTACGGGGTGCGCGACTAGCGCGCGCTCTCCGGAGCAGGCGCCCTTCACAGCCATCTCGATCAGCGCCGCGCGCGCGCCGATCGAGGCGGCCGTGCGCCGGGTCTCACCAGAGCCTTGCATTTTGTCGCAATATGTTCATGTTAAAATATTACTCACTGCTGAAACATAATTACCGAATGTTGACAGGAATTTCCCGCCAGAATAGTTTCAGCTGTGAGTGTCATACACCACATATAAGCGATTTCGGCGTTGGTTCAACTCGCCGTCATCTCCGTGTGTCCGTAGTTCGTCACATTTGGCACTCAGCGGCATGCTTTATAAAATTTGTAACTAGGCGGCAGACAGGAACAATTTTGGAACAGTCTGTGTATGGTTTCTTTGCAGCGTTGACTGGATTGCGAGCTGCCGGTAAACTTGAGAAGTGTGGCAGCAGCTGTCTTCCATGTATTTTCAACTTCAGCTGGAGATCAAATTAACTATAGGCGGCGGAAGCTGCAGTCTGTGTGGAGTCTTTGCAGCTTTGATTGACTTGTGAGCTACCGGTAAACTTGGGGAGTGAGGTAGCAGTTATTTTTTTTTATATTTGGCGTCGAGACGATGCCGTGTTCCCCTGCCATGGTGTGTCACCATACGTACACGATTTTGGGGTCGATTTAACTCGCCTTCACCTCCTTGAGTCCGTCAGCCGTTGGCAAAAGAGCGCAACATGCTTGAAAAAAAATTAACTAGGCTGCGCAAGCTGCAGTCTGTGTGGTTTCTTTGCAGGTTGGACTGAATTGTAAGCTACCATGAAACTTGAGAAGCGTGGTAGCAGTTTTTTTTTAATTTTGCGCTGAAACGGTTCCGTTTTCAACTGTCAGTGCGTGACACCATTTGCACGCGATGTCTGCGTTGGTTGAACTCGCCTTCACCACCGTGCCGCCGGCCAAAGAGCGCAACATGCTTGAAAAAAAAATTAAATAGCCAGCGGGAACGATTTAGTAGCAGTTCGCGTGGCAGCAAAACACACGGCGATATGTGCCGCGCGCGCGCCGCCCGCCCCGCTGGAAAGCAGGAAGCTGCACGCCCAGCAAAAAAGAAAAGCGCGCGTGCGCACGTGACGGCGCTCGGCCAATGAGAGGGTCGAACGACGAAGGAGAGCGCAGGAGAGGAGGCGGGCGGCAAACTTCACATGTTGGCGCTACTTTTAGTTTATTGAGGGGTTTTAGCCCCTATAGGCGCTGCGCATGGCGTATAATCCTTGTCCAGAAAGAGGGGACTCAAGATAGGGGCAACTGAAGAGCATTTAAAAATAGCGTCATTTTGCTCGATTATTATCCTTGAAATTCCACATAAAAGTAAGCGAGATAGAGCACCAGCCGTAAAGTATGGACTCTGCACATTCTGAATTTTTCCGGGAACTTTACTGCCCCGAATGCATCAATAGCTTGTTTAACGACGAGGATGGCCAAACGCTATATGAGGCTGTGGAAAACGTATTTCGGATAAACAGAGTGAAATGTGGATTTAATAGCTGGTTCGAGCGTCTAGCGCTGGCAGTAACTCGGGCACAGCAGGATCGAATTACCGGCCGCAGGGCACAGCTTCAGCGCTAGAGAGATGGGCGCCGGAGACAAGCGATGATGATGGCGATGCCGCAGCGTTGTTTGTTCTTTGTCTTCTTTACATTTCCCCTGTGTGAAGAAGTCGCCATCCTGGCGACTCACGGAGAAGAGACGACCAGGGGGTTGTAATACGGCTTGAGGTGGCTAACGTGGATAACCTCACGGCCGCGGCGGCGGTAGTCGGAAAAGGGGTGACTGGCTCGATGATGTAGTTAACAGGGGATGTGCGTTCCAAGACGCATTAAGGTCCGTGGTATTTCGTTTCTAGTTTGCTGGTTGCAGCAACGCATAGCCAAACGAAGCTGTCGGCCAGGAACGTTGGAGCAGGGGTATCGCTATCATGCTGGTCTTTGCGATAGTCTTGAGTGTTAGAGGTAAACTTGCGAGCTAGCTGACGGCATTCCTCGGCCTTCTGTACAATATCAGACAGAGCACTGTACTCAAAGGCATCTGGATTGTATGGCAAAATTGTGTCCAGAGTACAAGACGGTTCACGGCCGTATAAGAGAAAGAAGGGCAAAAAACCAGTTGTTGTTTGGGTGGCCTTGTTGTACGAGAACGTTATGAATGGCAGTGCCTGGTCCCAGTTGGAGCTCCCAGATTCAGATGTAACATACATTGCGAGCATGTCCCCAAGCGTACCGTTGAAACGCTCAGTGAGGCCGTTGGTTTGTGGGTTATACGCGGTTGTAGCCCGATGTATTGATTTGCAAGACGAAAGGAGCTTTTGGACAACTTCGGAAAGACACGACCTCTATCACTGAGTAGCTCGCGAGGGGCGCCGTGTCGAAGAATGAAGTGGTGCAGAAGAAAATGGGCTACCTCTTGGGCTGTCGCCGCGGGAAGTACATCAGTCTCCGCGTAGCAGGTCAGGTGGTCAACGGCGACGATTACCCATCGATTACCGGCGGTACTGCATGGTAGCGGACCATAAAGGTCGATTCCCCGCGATCAAACGGGCGAGCTGGACACGGTAAAGGCTGGAGAGGGCCAGCGGGGTGGCGAGCAATCTTGCGTTGTTGACAGGCGGTACAAGAGCGAATGTAGCGACGTACTAAATTGTACATTCCCCGCCAGTAATACCTTTGACGAATTCGATCATAGGTTTTCAGGACGCCGCCATGAGCGCTTTGCGGGTCAGTGTGATGGTGGGCACAAACCTCGGAGCGGAGGTGGCGCGGAATGACAAGAAGCCATTTTCTGCCGTCTGAGTTGTAGTTCCTTCGGTAGAGGAGGCCGTCCCGAATGGTAAAATGGGAGGCCTGTCGGCGGAGTGCCGGAGGATGCATAGCCGCAGAAGTAGTGCATAGGATATTTAGCAGAAACCCAAGGATCTTGTCTTTGCTCGAAAGGCATATCCTCTATGGTGAGTGCTGACAAGGATGCTTGAGGAGGGGATGATGAGTTAGGCGAATGTACCGGTGACCGAGAAAGAGCGTCGGCGTCAGAGTGTTTGAGTCCAGAGCGGTACACTACACGGATGTCGTATTCCTGAAGCCTGAGAGCCCAGCGCCCGAGACGGCCAGACGGATCCTTGAGAGACGCGAGCCAGCAGAGAGCGTGATGATCTGTAACTACCTCGAATGAGCGGCCATATAATTAAGGGCGGAACTTCGTTATAGCCCACACGATTGCTAAGCACTCCTTTTCAGTAACGGAGTAGTTGGACTCGGATTTGGTAAGAGCACGGCTTGCGTAGGCGACAACGTATTCGGAGAAGCCAGGCTTGCGCTGGGAGAGGACGGCGCCGAGGCCGACACCACTGGCATCGGTGTGAAGCTCTGTAGGTACAGTAGGGTCGTAATGGCGAAGGAATGGCGGTGACGTCAGAACATTGCGCAGCGTCGCGAATGCATCATCGCAGGCTGGCGACCAAGCGAAGAGGTTAAGGGCGCCTTTCAAGACCTGTGTAAGGGGGGCTATGATGGTTGCGAAATTCCGAACAAAACGAAGAAAGTACGAGCAGAGGCCCACGAAGCTTCGCAGTTGTTTCAAAGTGGTCGGTTTCGGAAAGTCAGCAACGGCGCGCAGCTTCTCAGGGTCAGTCAGAACTCCATCTTTGCACGGTATTGTAAGCTGGCGGGCACCGAAGCGGCACTTGTTGAGGTTCAGTTGAAGACCGGCACGGGTTAGGCAGGTGAAGACCTGGCGAAGTCGAGTCAGGTGGGTCGGGAAGTCGGTTGAAAAGACGACGATATCATCGAGGTAGCATAAACAGATGTTCCATTTTAGGCCACGCAGTACGGTGTCCATCATTCTTTCAAATGTGGCTGGGGCGTTACAGAGTCCGAATGGCATAACACTAAATTCGTATACTCCGTCTGGAGTAATAAAGGGGATCTTAGCGCGATGCTCCTCTGCCATGGGCACCTGCCAATACCCAGAGCACAAATCAAGTGAGGAAAAGAATTCTGCGCCTTGCAAGCAGTCTAGGGCATCGTCGATACGTGGGAGGGGGTACACATCACGACGGGTAATTTTGTTTAAGGCGACGATAATCAACACAAAATCGTATGGAGCCATCCTTCTTCTTAACTAGGACCACAGGAGACGACCATGGACTACAGGATTCTCTAATTACTCCGCGTTGCAGCATGTCATCGACTTGTTGGCCAATAACACGGCGCTCAGTCGGGGACACCCGATACGGCCGCTGATGGAGAGGTGGGTGAGAGGCAATGTCGATGAGGTGGGAAACGGTCGCCGTGCGGCCAAAGGAAGATTGCGGAATGTCGAAGGAGGCGCGGAATTTGTGTAGAAGGTCTAGAAGTTGCTCGCGGTGGCGAGGTTCTAGAGCGCTGTCCTCAGAATGGTCAAAAAGGTCCCGCTGTAACGGATCTGAAGCCACACGAGTTGGAGTCAAGGCATCAACTTGGCAAACAGGGAATGGCAAATCATCAAAGGCGAACAGAAGGTCCGCGGGCTCGATGCGGCCGAGGCACTCCCCTTCGATCAACATAGCGGGAGATGCAAGATGATTGGCTACCAGAAGTGTGCAAGCGCTGTTGTTCATGTCAAGGACGGCAAACGGCAGCGGTAAGTGGCGGCGGCGGCAGACAACGTTAGAGGGCGCAAAGACTCTGTAGTGGCGGTGGTAAAAGGGGCAGTGAGGGGAACCAGAACAGCGCTAACGGGTGGGATGGTTGTGTCATGAGCTACGAGTAGTTTGGCCGCAAAACGAGGACACGACTGGAGCAGGCCTCCGTCATTGGGGCAGTCAATGTTCTGCTGCGAAGTTCCAGGGCGAGAGGGGTACAGGGAACCTCAGATTGACCTCCACCAAGTGAAATGTGGATTTAATAGCTGATTCGAACATCTAGCGCCGGCAGTAATTCGGGCACAGAAGGATCGAATTACCAGCTGCAGGGCACAGCTTCAGCGCGAGAGAGATGGGCGCCGGAGACAAGCGATGATGATGGCGATGCCACAGCGTTGTTTGTTCTTTGTCTTCTTTACAAGAGGAGCACCTGACAGGTGCAATCCTTTCCAAATATAAATCAGCTCATCTGAATTCCTTTCCAGTAGCGGGTGTGCCACTGAGAGACAAGCCTGTCAATTCTGAAGACAGGATGCATGGCGATAGTACGATATTGAACGGTCTTCAAGAATTACTCGGAATGGAGCCTCTTTCTTATGGGTTTTGACAGCGAAGAGTGGTATTGGTGTAAAGTTGTTGCTTGCCCTTAACTCACTGGCCAGGTTTTCGTTGCCTAATTATTGAAACAAATCCGCGGCTGTCTTGTGTTCGCAGCTAAGCTGTCTCTTGAAGATGTTTGCTTTCGAATAAAAGTTTTGTATGATGCTGTCCTACGTCTTGCCCTGATAATTATTGCTTTCTAGGGTCGCAAAAACCCGCATCTACCAGCGAACAGCACAAGAAAATGCCGATGCTTCAGCCACTCCACCGCTTTTTCTAGATAGGGCTACGTTGTGCTGTGGCGGTAATTTTTTCAAATAGACAGTAGCAGCCTCGACAGAATAATACAAACATGCGATCCTATCATATGTGTCTGCTTTTTAGGCCACCCTATACAGCTGGCGTCCGTAGTTGCTACGGGGTCTGCAAGGGCTCTCCACATTTTGCGTTCACATTAGTCCCCTCCATGTACGGTTCCAACGGTAGCAGCTTTTTGTCTGGTTCTTGAACTGTTGCAAAAGCTACTTTCAGTTTTAAGGTTATTGCTATGTGCCCTGTCTTTTTGCAGTTATAGCAATTCAATGACCTGTGCTTTTTGAAAAGAACGTATTGCATTGTTGCCCTCCTTAGGAACGTCATTACCATTCTGAAGTTTATTCCGTCCTTCTAAACCCAGTTAGTAAGAGACGAACCTTTCGGAATCTAGTGACGCATGAATGGCGAGTTTAGGAAACCTGTTATCCACACAACACATGATGACAGCAGAGAAGGCAGAGAGAGGCGCAGCAGAGGCGACCAGCAGCCGGCCCCACAGCCTTCGACTCACCTACCGGCATGTTTCAAAGCCAAGTCGGCACTGCCCGTGGGTGCGCCGCTCGGTAGTGCGATGCCAGCGGAGGAAACTGCTTGGTCGGCACTGTCCGTGGGTGCGTCGCCTGGCAGTGTGCCGCCAACGAGGGAGACGGCTGGGTCGGCACTGCCCGTTGGTGCGCTGCCCGGTAGTGCGCCGCCAGCAGGGGAGATCACTCTGTCGGCAATATTCATGGGTGCGCCGCCTGGTAATGTGCCACCAGCCAGGGAAACAGCTAGGTCGGCAATGCACATGTGTGCGCCGCCCAGTAGTGTGCCACCAGCAAATGAAATTGCTCTGTCGGCGCTGCCCTCGGTTGTGCCGCTTGGTAATGTGCCGCCAGCGAGGGAGAAGACTTACCGGCGCCAAACACGGAAAAATGTAAGTTGCAAACAGACACTAGCGTTTCCCTCAGCCACATTACAGAACATTTATGCCCCCAGGATATATTGGGGTTCTCGGTATAGAGCGCAGCAAAAGGACCACCCACTCCTTCATCCGGCGTCTACAATCTGAAAAACTGTTAAAGTCCTGATGTCATAAAAGCAGCAGTAAACCCCTACGGCTAGGAACAACATCCGCGGGCAATCAATGGAGACTCCAACCGCTTCACTACAAGTCTCCAACATCCATAATTTCCTTGCCGGCCCAGTTCTACCCCTCTGAATCACATCGCCACTGGTGCCATCGTCAACGGCTGTTCCATCGTCATCACCTGCTGTGCACAAGTCAGACCCTGATAAACACTACGAACACACTGTGAATGCAGGGCCGTCAACTTTTCCTTTGGTCAAAGCCAACGAGACAACACGCCGCTAATCGCAATCAAAATGATCGGACTTGAACTCCCAGCCCTTAAATATGCACGATCTACCGAGTTTGTCTTCGATCACGTAAAAACATCTGTGAGACAAAACATGTCCAGTCCCTGTGTGTAAACACTGACCTTCGTATCGCGTCTACGCACATAGTACCCGCCACCTCAGCAGCCCGCCTCACAGTTTCTATAAATGAGTGAAACGTTACATAGTGTTTCCTACGCCTTTCCTGTGGATCCTGGCCAGTCATTATTGGCCGTACCTTCATATCTCACTAAGGGCACCTCGGTACGGGACCGGTACAGAAGCATTCCTGTTCACGACCAAGGCCGATGCAGCAGTTACAGTTGCTTGCCACAAATGGCCATTAGGCCACAGCCAAAGGAAGCAGTATTCTAACTGTTTTCAAGTTCCTCAGGGGGTCACCAGCGGAAGTATGGAGAATTGAGACAGCACTCAGGCCCTTAGCAGCAATGTTCACAGAGGCTACGAGAAAGGCCAGCATGCTAACTCACACGATCGACACCGGCTGTGACAGTCCGATACGATTCCCCCAGAGGCCCTTGAGCGTGCACAAGCGAGCTCTTGTCGAAGGTAACCTCGACGAAATGGCGGGTACTGATGCTGTGAGACCCTCCTAGTGGCCCTGGGCGTTTCCTATTGTTCTGCGAGCCTAAAAAGATGGCAAAGCATGATTGTGCGCCGAGTAGTGACGTGTGAACGATGGTACAGTTCGAGGCTCTTACGACTTTTCGTCAGTTGACTGTCATGTACTCGCTTGGGTCAGCAAAGGTTTTACAACTCTTGACTGCGGAAGGGATTTTCTCTGAATCTCGATTGACTGCTGTGACATTTGCGAAACTGCCTTCCGTTGCCATCGGGGATTGTTCTAATTGATGCGACCGCATTTCGGGTTGTGGAATTCACCGACTATTTTCAGCGTGTAATTGATATTGTGCTCGGAGGCATTAAGTTTAACTATTTATGGCCTACATGGATGACGTAGTAGTGTCCTCCGAAAGCATTGAAATGTGTCTCTTTCATCTATCCAATGACCTTCAACGAATGCAGAATGCGGGTAATACTATTATTCCGTCAGGATTCAGTTGGTGACAAGCAGAGTCAACCTTCTTGGTTTTATTGGGGGGGAAGGCACAGTGTGCCTGGATCAAGAAAAACTCCAGGCCATTCTGCACCTCCCACCACTAACCAACATCGAGTCCTCCAGCGTTTCTTGGGCATGGTGGGATTGTCCCGCTATTTCATCCTAAACTGGCCCGACCTACGCGATCCTTCCATTAGCTACTCTGGAAAGGTGTCAATTGGTCATGAACAGACACAGAGCAGTGATCATTCCGTTCCCTGTATACAGCCATCGCGGATACTGCACGCCTGCGGCTCCCAGACCTTAACCGGCCAAGCACAGTACAAACGGATGTGAATACCACAATGCTGCGGTATTGCTTCAAGAGCCTCAAGGAAAGCTTTGTCCATTGGCGCTTGCTAGTCATATGCTGACGGGACAGGAAATGATCTATAGTACAGATCTTTTCTACAGAGCAGTGCAGCCAGTACAAGGGAAGGCGACCCTTGGAGTTCATAGTCGGCGATAAAGTCCTTCTCCGCACGCACCTGCTAGGTGATGCAGCGAAAGGGCTTGCTGTTTCTCTCGCTCCGCGATGAACTGGCCCTTACGTGACAAAGCACGCGTCTATTCATAATTAATTCGGCATGTGCAGAGTGGTGGAGAAACTGGACCTGTTATAACGCAGCCTATCTTCGGTCGTACCATCCGTGTCCATCAATCACACAGAACCACTTGACCTACAAGGCACTATGCCTATTCGAGCTAGGTGGATGCCTCCAAGCATACACCCCACCAGCAGCAGAAGCCTGGTTCCGTTCTTTTCCCTCGTTATTTGATTCATGCCTCAGGAGGTGTCCCGTAAGTGTGGGGCTCCTGCTACCCTCGTGTCTTTTTTTAAATACGTGTGCTCTTTCACTCCTTTTTGGTGCATGCGGAGCTCGCGCAAATGCGCATGTGCATCCGTTATCGCAGGGCGTGACATGTACTCGGCTTGAGAGTGGACCTTGATCAGGATGGGGAAAGGCCAATAACGGAGGATTCCGAGAGAGCGCGGCTGGCACGAGGCCCATCCTATGGTCGCATTGCTTGGAACAAAAAGGAGAGAGAAACCCATCGCCAGCGATACCAATTGCTTGAAAGGACATCTTTGCAATGACTTGTAAATGCTGTAACTACAGAGTAAAAAAAAATAACATTTTCACATTCTTATGTTGAGGAAATTTACCTTTTTGATGTTCTATTAGAGCGCGCCGTAGTTATTATGCAGTAATTATTGAGCACTCTATTTTTGCGGCCTTTCTTGATGTTTTATTCCCGGCGGAACATTCCAAAACGCGATGGGGTTGTGTGTGGGAAGATGGCGGTTCAGCGGTGTCTTCGTTGTATTGTCACACTGAGGAAAGACATGTGTTGTCATGTCTCCATCTTACCATTGGGAAGCAGCGCAGAACATGAATGTAGCTTTTAGTGGGTCAGACGTAGGTGTACGTCGTTGTGTTGGTTGCAATGAAGCTTGTGTTGTGCAAAGCTTCTCGGACGGTGCTGTGACAACGCTGCTCTGGTGAGGCGTTCCGTCGCGGAGAGTGGCGGCGTGCAATGCTCGAACGGCATCAGAATACGTCGTTCTGGAATTTTACCGCAGAAGGTGAGGAAGCGAGCATTTAAATCCCTTTCTTCGCAAGCATGGCATTCTGCATAGCCTTCCTCCTGTTAGCTTTGATGCTACCTTCGGCTACTGCGCCGCATGAACCAACATTAACTGCATAAAGTTGCTAGAGGAGTTGGTACTGGCGGGCAGGTTCATGGACCATAGTTATTCATGAATTGCGCGGCTGCAATAAAAGGATATGTTCAAAACAAGTGTTCTTGATAAATCACATTGCCGAGATGACGGTAACGTCTCGCATCTTTGCGAGCCCAGCAGCATGCAGTATATTCCTCGTTGGCGTTCCTCAACTCTCGCTTTTGTTACTTGCATAATACACTGACAGAGCACACTTGCTCCTCTGGCACTTTTTAGCACTTTGTAATATAGTCCTCGAATAGAACTTTAAATACGGCCACGAGTTCTTAGTGAATGGCCAACATTGACCGTATTAGAAGTCTTCATTTGTGTTTCTTAAAATGTTCACTTTCCTTCTATTGCGTGCATTCATGAGCTTACAAAGGTGATTATTACGGCTTGATAAATGCGTACTACATGAGATATACATGAGCACTTGAGTATATTCAGATGTTCGACTTTTTATTCCAGTTAGTGAAGAGATGTTTTGTGGCATGTATATATTTCAGTTGCGAAATACTTGGGTTGATGGGAATCTTACTGCTTTGGCATGATATGTGTGCAAGCTGACTACTGTTTGCAAACACATCATTCCACCAAATACAATGCGCTTTCATGTAATTGTGTATTTTTACAGAGTGCTGCGATTGATGGTTGTGGAGATTCCCGCAGGTTAGATTCCATGCGGCCTCACCTTCACTTGTATGTTGTATGCCCGGTGTCTGTGGCCATATAGATGTGCACAGTTTATCTTGCAAATACTCATACAAACAAAAAATATACCTATACAAACAAGCAAACAAACATTGCACATTTTGTTATATGCGTTTTTTTATCTTCAAACGTGGCCTACTGCTGCTGCGACATACTATTTGTGCTATTATTGGAGCTGTATATTCCATCTTGTCTTAAGGCCTATGTTGCATTTACTGCACATTTTGGCTGCTTGATCATGTCCCAGGGCAATATCAAACTGCTGCTGCTTCTCTCATACACCACTCTGTCTTTCTGTTTTTTTTTCTGGTATGCAAACACTACGGTGGATTCGTCACTCATCAGGTCAGTGCATGCCTGAAGAATGAACGTGGATATAATTAGCGGTGTTAGGCTGCATGCTTTTACATGACTCGCACAGAAAGGTAAAGCCAACTATGGTGGATGAAGAACGATGCTTGGGCAAGTCGACTATGAGTACAGCCTGTTCAATACCAAGAGTTGCCTAAATTGGCTGTGAGAGATTTCCTCTCGAACTAAATTTCCACAACAGTCACGTGGTCAATTTTTTGCTGACTTATCCGAGCATCGTTCAGTGCTCGCCGTCTTTGGCCTTGTCTTCCGTGTCTGCGAGAAAAAGTATTCGAAATCCGCGCCAAGCAGACGTCACTATGATGTCGTGTCTTTTTGTTTCTTTTTTATAGCACTAGTACTTTGAACAGTTCTCACGGCAGCGTGGCGGTGTAAAGAAACTCGTTCCTCACTCAGGCTGTCTTCATGGGCTCTATGCAAGTTTCGCTACCGTGGGATCTACTCTGGCTGGGACGCGGTTACGCCATAGTGAAAAGCTTGGGTAAAGAGCGGGCACCTTGGCGAAATCTGGCTCCAGAAAATGACACATGAAAGGTAACTTAGTTCACCAACACCAAATGGATGACGCCACCAGGATTTGTCGCGCGCGCCGCTCGTGGGTGCCGCCGACGCAGACTAAAGCAGACTGCGGATGGGCAGGGCCGTCTACGCGGGCTGCATGTTTGTTCGCGAGCACAGGCAGCGCAGTTTTACGGCTTTCTTGGTTTTGAAGCGGAGCTACGCAGTTTGTCAGGACGGCAAGGTGAGGAACGTTATTTTGCCTTAAAACATCGCAATTCGACCAACTTAGGCTGACCGCACATCTTTGTTCTTTTAATTACGCAGCTCGTGAACAGGCACCGGTGCGTACGTCATGGGCGCGCCAGTTCGTGACATTCCAGAAGCAATACACCACTTTTGCCCACTGGCCTGGAATGGGAGCAGGTAAGGATAAGAGTAGATGGAGAATACCTCAGTAATCAGCGATTTACTGACGACATTGCCTTGCTAAATAACTTTTGGGATGAACTGCAAATAATGATTGATGACCTAGACAGGAAAGGTAGGAAGGTAGGCTTGAAAATCACTATGCAGAAGACTAAGATAAGGTTCAACAGCCTCGGGAAGCACTGGAAGTAGTAGGCGAATATGTCTACTTAGGACAGGTAGTAACTGCAGATCCAGACCATGAAAAGGAAATAACAAGAAGAATAAGATTGGGATGAAGCGCATTTGGCATGTACTCGCAGATTATGACTAGCACCTTACCTGTATCGCTCAAGAGGAAAGTATACAACAATTGCATCTTACCTGTACTAACCTATGGGGCTGAAACGTGGAGGCTAACCAAGAGGGTTCTACTTAAATTGAGGACAACTCAGAGGGCTATGGAACGAAAAATGGTAGGGGTAACATTAAGAGATAGCAAGCGTGCAGAGTGGGTCAGAGAAATAACTCAAGTTACTGACATTCTAGTAGAAATTAAGAAGAAGAAATGGGCATGGGCAGGACATGTAGTGCGAAGAGAAGATAACCGATGGTCGCTTAGGGTAACAAACTGGATTCCAAGGGAAGGAAAGCTTAGCAGGGGACGGCAGAAAATTAGATGGGCGGATGAGGTTGAAAAATTCACAAGGGCCAAGTGGATGCAGCTATCACAAAACTGGTGTAATTGGAGAAATATGGGAGAGGCCTTCGCACTGCAGTTGGTATAGTCAGGCTAATAATAATGATGATGAAATGACTTTGGCCCACGCTTCCCATAGACGGCACCTCCGACCTGACCCACCCGAGGGAAATCGGCAGTCGCCTTTTCCTATCCTCCCCTTCATCTTACACTTTCCTATCTTTTATCCTACAGCTATCCTGCCCTCTCCTCGCTTCTTTATTGTTACCGCCTTCCTGGCGGGTAGGGTTAACCTTGTGTTGCAAAACCACCCCGAGTTTTGCCATAGGGTTATAGTTGTGGCGTACAGCTGGCGTGGGCAGGACTTGCGTCCAAGTCCCTGCCCCGTCCCCTTGTTGGACTCCATGGTGGGCAGCTGACGCCGTGGCCTTAAAACACACATACCTTATGCCTCCCTCTCCTGCGCTGACTGATCACCCAAAGAAAAGAGGGTGGGCCGATGATATAACTGCTCAGTTTTTCACAAAAACTAAAGAAACTTTTCCTCAATTTTAGGCCATTCACAGTGAAAGAAAAGAGAAATCAGCTAGAGTGATATCTCCATTTGTAGTCGCCACTAGTCTTAAGGAAGCCTAGGGTACTGGCTACAAGCTGTCAAAGCTGTCTAATAGAAACTTGTGGCTTGAAGTCCAGGACAGAAACCAAGAGTCCAAAATTGCAGCATTGTGTCATTTGGGGACATTCCTGTGCGTGTCACACACCATCGATCCCTGAATACCATCCGTTGGGTCATTTCAGAAATTGATTTCAGCGGCTACCTACCCTTTTCTTTCTCCCTATCGCTCACCTCTTTGATTTCCTCTACCTTTCCTCGCTATCCTTTTATCTCCGCCGCCCCAGTTCAGGTGCTTCAGATATCAGATAGCAGATAACGGGGCTGGCAAACATCTTTTCTTTCCTTTTGTGTATACAAGAAATAACCACTACCACCACCACCGATTTAACTGAACAAGAGATGCACTGGAAGGACTCGCAAAACAGAACGTCATTAACGTCCATCAAATATCTATCAGGAAAGAAAACAAGGAAATCCCCACGTGGCCTCTGGTGCTCACGTTCAATGCTAGTAAGCTACCGGAAGCAATTGAGATACGCTACATCACGATAGACGTCGGACTCTACTATTCCAATCCCCGTCGGTGTTTTAACTGCCAGAAATTTGGCCATGGTTCTCAAAGCTGCCGCGGCCGGCAAACATGTGCCACATGTGCAGCCAATGATCACCAGTCGGAAGACTGCACGGTTGTGCAAACTGCCAAGCACACTATGCCGCGTACTCAAACTCATGTTGAAACTGGAAGAAAGAGAAGGAGATAGTAACAATTAGGACACAAAAGAACGTAATTTACCAAGAAACATGAAAAGTAGTCCCCAGACCTACAAGAAGTGCCCGCCATATCCCAAGCTGACAGCCCATTTTTATCAAGCCGGCGGAACGCGAGGCCCCTGCGGCGCCGCATGGTGAGAAAAGCCTCCTTCCACGCGCGAGAGAGCGCGTAGCTTTGTATGCGTCGCCGTCGCCCTCTTTCTCACCACCCGGCGATGAAGGTGACTCACCAGTCTGGAATACGCCAGAATCGTACAGAAATTTCTACGGGTCCTAGCCAATGGCGACGCGCGGCTCGACGGGAGGAAAAGGAAGCGCTCTAACCAGCGAAGCTAAGTGTGTGCGCCGCTAGCTTTGGCGCGCCTTAACAGACGTACGCAGCGCACCATATTTTTTGAGACCGCGCCGCTTGTGTAGTCAGTCAGTGGTTACGGCGTGTGCGACAGTGCTTCGGCTGGACTCCCGGGGATTACCCCCTGCTGGCAAGCCCACGGACCTGCAAGGGAGCGGCGCTCGTCTTGTATGGCGGCTACATCGTGACTCTTGAGGCGTCGGACTGCAATATTGCCCGGTGAACAATTTGGTGTTTGTTTATGTAACTCTCTCGTGTTTCATCTGTGTTGTAAAGTCTCTAATTGTTATTGAATACCTCTGTAAATGCATGCTTAGCGTTTGTTATTCTGTGAACCTCTCGTCTGTGCCTTTCAAGTGATCTTGTGTATTCCTTTGTATCGTCTCTTGCTGTGTATAAAGTGTGTTTTGTTCGTTACCTCTGACTCCGAACCTTACTCTGGTTTGAACCGGCGACAGCTGCGCACCAAACGGCCACCCCCTTTCTGTCACCACAAGGTAGTTGAATTCCGGCTGAGCTTTACACGCACGTCGAGGGCATCTCCTTTGCGACCGGAACAGCTACCCCCACTCACTCTAAGGGTGTCTGGGAGTGTGCACACCGTTAAGGTCGCATCGTTAATAATCCCTTCATAATTATTAACGGGTGACAATTATTCTGGTGTCCGCGACAGGACGTTTTGTGCACTCAAGCTCAGAGGACGGAGAAAGAGTTGGAAGAGTTTACAACGAGGTCGTAAACAGTGTAGCAGCAGAGCGATATCGAGAGGTACCGCGCTGAAGCGGTTGTGTAAGGTCCATTAAAAGTGCTATGTGTTAGCATTAGGCAGTCCAGATTGAAGATGAATCTCAAGGAGATTATTGCGTTGGACCTAGAGAAAGGTCTTAAAGGAGCTGAACTGCGGGAATGGGTGGACTGAAAAGAAAGGGAGGTTCTAGAACAAGCTAAGAAGGAAAGAGAAGAAGCTGAAAAAGAAAGAGAAAGGCAAAGAGAAAAACGAGAGAGAGAATGGAAGAGAAAACAAGCAGGGGGAAACAGACAAGAAGAAGAAAGAGAAAAAGAATTGCTCAGGAAGAGAGCCGAAAGAGAAAAAGATGGCTCAGGAAACGAGCAGAAAGAGAGAAAGAATGGCTCAGGAAGCAGGCAGAAAAAGAAAAATAATTCCTAAAAGAGAGAGATATCCTTCTCAAGAGGCTGGCTGAAGTTCGGCGTTTGAAAGCTATCACCGAGCCTCCGGAGGTTACCTTTCATTATATTAGGAGGTACAGTGAAATGAGTGATTCATTGACATCCACAGGTGCTGTAAAAACTAGCTCCAGCAGCCACAATGAGGTTGTGGTACAGCGTGTTCCTGCTACAGAAATTTCAGAAGACTTTAGTGGAACTAAAATTTCACAGGAAAATGAGATTGTGCCCTCCGAGACGACAGGTTGCACAGAAGCTGCAAAGGTTGTTGTTGAGCCAGAATGCTCATTCATGTACTCTTCGCCTGAAGAGAAAGGGCAGGATTCTAGCTCCACGTCTGGTTGAATGACTGACGGAAAGAAAGAGCTGTCGAATAACAGCGATCCCGAAGGCTCAGATGGAGCTGAAACTGAAGACAGCAATCTTCCACGAATGAAAAGAACCGGTTTCAAGGAACGGTTCGACTGACGAGGAGGCTCTACTCATTGAGGAGGACAAAATATTTCCCTCCTTTGGGAATGACAGTGCAGATAAGGAACCGAAACCGCTAAAAAGACACGACTGCACTGCAATCAAGGAATTCATGGAAACCTTTAAGGAAGAAGAATTAATAAAAGCGAGGAGAATGAGTCTCCTGTTAAATATGAGCACTACTCCAAGACGGTATGGCTGAAGGCCGTGAAGGAAAGGAAGTCGACAGAATCAAGAGAGAACAAATTGATTCTCAAGGAGAAGCTCCGTTGAGACACCAATGTCCTTACTATGCGTGGGAAACCGGAGCAAACCTGCCTCGGCCAGCCGTACGGGCGAAAGTAAGAAAGAAAAAAAAACTCAACACTACTGATGTAGGCAACGTCGAGCGGGAAGGGTCCCATAGAAAAACAAGGAAGAAGTTCCTGAAGGACTGGAAACGTAAGCGCAAAATGACCTGCACTGACCAAGATCAACAACCCCAAGGCGTTATGAGAGAGCAATGTCAAATCTCCAGTCGGAAATCACACTTAGATGTGAGCAGCAGAAGAATTGGGAACCGCGCCCGTAAGAGAAACTGAGAAGAGAGTAGAAAAGGGAGCAGGACGTGCGAACGAACGAAAAGCCAGTGCTTTGTGAGAAAGAAAACTGGCATGTATGAAAGATGGAGGGAAACTGATACGTTCCAAGGAAGAAGTGCAACACGAGTTTGGAAATATAGGCGAAAGCATGCCTAGGTTTGTGCGCTTCACATTTGAATAACTGCGTGTTTCTGTGTTGTTGATTCCTATATGCATCCAATGACAGTGTGTTGCTATGTTTGTGAACATCATGTAGTGATGTGTGAAAAAATTTATCATCAGAGTCTGAGAAACTTGTGAGATTTCTGATGTGTGCATTGTATTCTGTGGTTGCAATTTGTGAAATTAGTGCGATGTCTGTGTGTGACGTGGACATTTGCCCAATGTAGTTTGTGAGCGCATGCATGTGCGCACGATGTTTGTGGCAGTTCTGAATATTGTAGGACAATATTCTTTAAGGAAGGGGCAGTGTTACGAAATCAGCGCACATTTTTATCAAGCCGGCGCCGCGTGAGGCCAGTGCGGCGCCGCATGTAGAGAAAAGACTCCTTCCTATGCGTCGCTGTCGCCCTCTTTCTCACCACCCGGCGATGAAGGTGACTGACCAGTCTGGAATACGCCAAAATCCTCTAGATATTTCTACGTGTCCTAGTCAATGACGACGCGCGGCTCGACGGGATGAAAAGGGAGCGCTCTAACCAGCGAAGCTAAGTGTGTGTGCGTGCTAGCTTTGGCGCGCCTTAACAGACAGACGCGGCGCCCCTATTTTTTGAGGCCGCGCCACTTGTGTAGTCAGTCAGTCAGTCAGTCAATCAGTGGTTGCGGCAGTGCTTCCGCGGCACTCCGGGGATCACCCGTTGCTGGCAAGCCCACGGACCTGCAAGGGAGCGGCGCTCGTCCTGTATGGCGGCCACATTTTGACTCTTGAGGCGTCGGACTGCAACAGTGCCCGGTGAACAATTTGGTGTTTGTTTATGTAACTCTCGTGTTTAATCTGTGTTGTAAAGACTCTTTGTTATTGAATACCTCTGTAAATGCATGCTTAGCGTTTGTTATTCTGTGAACCTCTCGTCTGTGCCTTTCAAGTGATCCTGTGTATTCCTATGTATCGTCTCTTGCTGTGCATAAATAGTGTTTTGTTCGTTGCCTCTGACTCCGAACCCTACTCTGGCTTGAACTGGCGACAGCTGGGCACCAAACGGCCACCCCCCTTCTGTCACTACAAGGTAGTTGAATTCCGGCTAAGCTTGCTACGCAGGTCGAGGGCATCTCCTTTGCGACCGGAACAGCTACCCCCACTCACTCTAAGGGTGTCTGGGAGTGTGCGCACCGTTAAGGGCGCATTGTATATAATTCCGTCATAATTATTAACGGGTGACACACTCACTGCGCTACAAATGGCTCAACAACGCGCCATTTTTCTTTTTGGTTTCATCGCAAACAGGTATTCGGTTACGCTTCGGAAATGTTTCGAAGCGATTATGGCAACAATGAAACAAAAACGTAGACAGAGAACATAGTGTAGCCTTAAGGTTTACTGAAGCAGATTAAATGCTGCTCAAACTACGAACTGCTCATAGCTGTAATAAAGATGAGTGAGCTGATATGAAGGTGTACGTTGTCACCAGTGCAGGGATCCCGCCTAAAGCCAGTGGTAAGAGTGGCGGATTGCCCTCAGAGTGCTCGGCAGGCTAAGATGAAGTCCCCAGCGTTTTTCTGCGAGTGAAACTGCCTACATCGAGCAGTTTGTAGTAAAGAATGAAGCGCTTTCCAACGTGTAAAAAAAAAAACAACAACAGAAGGAATCTGTAGTTTCTCGTCTAAAGAGACAAAGTTCCTTCTAAAATATTTATAATACACGTTATGTTGTTTGCAGGCCAAATAACTGAATAAAATTCGTGGAAATGGCTTTTTTCCTCCAAATAATGAGTTTAGCGCTTATTAGCGGGGTTTTTGGCTTTCTATTGCGGGCTTTTTGTTTTTGAGTTGCCAACTCTAAAAATGATATGAAAGCTCTTAACGTACCTTTGACAGATTGTTTGTCTGTGTTTAGGCCGCCTCGTTTTCGATGACTGTCCGTCGTTTTCGCAGAAATCTCTTGTAGCGTGCAAGAAACTTCTAAAAGAACAAACACTATACTAAATACAGCAAAGCTTACGTCAACGACTTCAACATTCAGTGTCCAACAAGTCCACATTTCTTTTCCTAAAAGACATTTTCTACAAAAAATATTTAAAAAGCAGAAAAAGCTATTGTACACAAATAAACTACTGCTACAGACACAATTTCGTGATCACTAGTCGACAGTAGATCATTCCCACGCTAGCAGTTTGGTAATAAATTGCACACAGTATAACCAATGCTATAAACAGCCTTCTCTGGTTATACTTTTGTAGCTTATCAAATACCTACTGAGGCTGTGCCATATTGCCACATGAATATCGCCAAGACATGTAAGTGTGCGTCGGCCAAATCATGAATCAGGGCTAACATGTTTAGAGTTTTTACATGTACTTAGTTTCCGACAGACAAACTCGAACCTTTCTCAGTCGTTTTTGTGCAGTGTTTAAAATATATTAGAATATATTCGGAGAGTATGTCAGATTAATAGCACCAATTTTCACAAATTTCAACTAAAAGCAAGGTTAGAGGAAACTTCATTGTAAATGGCCACTTTCCTGTTCGAAATAAATATGTACGTTGGCACTCATGTCAAATCGTATATAGATAAGAATTTCATTTTACCTCTATTGCTTTAAAGCAAAACCGAGAGTAAATCTGTGCCTTATACACTTTAGACCTTTTTTGAGGAAAACACAGCACCTTCAGCAAAGATTTAGTCTGTTCTATATGTGAAAGATACCAAATATGTTCTGAAAATGACAAAAGTAAATCCTAAGCATTGCTCTTTCAAACTAGCTGCGCTAACGGTAGTTGACATGTCCTAGCAAGATCGAAGAGCTGTTGCCACAACCAATTGAATATCTTAGACCATCAATCACCACCGCATGCTTCTCGAAGTGTTGACTGTTCTCGAGAATCAGAGGCGAGGAATACTGCTGGATGCGTTTTAAAGTGCAAAATAGAACAAGCTTGATTTAAAACCCTAGCAGCAAACAAAACGAAGACAATGTTGACAAGTAGATTAATGTTCCTGAACCTGAGAATTTATTTCTTGTGATTGTGCTGGGAGAGGAAAAATATTTGCCCACCTGTTACGATGTTAATGAGTATGAAGTATTGCATGGACTATGACCTTCACAGCCGATCCTTCATGCTAAACTATCCAAGTTAATATATTTCGTTTTACTAACATGAATAAAAAGTACATTTAAATAACACATACAAAATAATCAATCATGCAGGAACCATAAACTTTGGTCTGATACGACAAAATTTGGCGGTGGTTTAGAATCGGTTAAACCTAGTGTAAAGCGGAAGCCTAAGCATGGTTACAAATTTAGCAGAAGATTTTTATTTGGATATGGGTAGGAAGATCCGGTGATCCATAAAGAACTTCAATTTGGTATTAACCTGCCTTGCCCCGTGCGTCCTGCCGCGGTAGCGCAGTGGTTATGATGCCCGACTATTGTGCTGGAGTACCCGGGCTCGATCCCGATCGCTGGCGGCTCCGTTTCGATGATGGTGATGGTGAAAATATTTATGCCTTGTTGGGAACCTTAATTCGGTATATCTTAACGACGGGTCGGCGTTTGACTACGTGTTGTGGCCGGAAGCTGGCGCACCCCAGCGACTCCCAAAGCCCAGTCCGCCAGCCGCTTTTGAACAGCCGGATCAGAGTTGGACACCGCAGTCTCCCATCGCTCGAGGTCGGACAGTGGCTCAAGCCAAGTGGCTGGAGGGTGGAATTGCGAGCATTTATTTATATCTTAAAAGTCAGCTTTAATTGCCCCCACACAGGGTGTACTGTGGCGATAACAGTCCTGGATTGATGAAAGCTAAGAAAGCAGGGGATGGGAATGTCCGGGACTGAGGCTGATGCCACGTCACATGTTGTATCTTAGAGATTTATTAGGAGGAGGGAGGATGATTCGTTGATTACGGTAATGGAGAGTGATTTCGTGATACGATACCAAGTTCTCACGAGGATTTCCTCAGGCGTTGGCAGTCCCTGCTCGGCTGACGTATCCTCGAGCAAAAGAGTGAGATGTTTCGTTGCCTGGGTGACGCATGTGAGCGGGCATCCATATTGATTCGAATGGTCGTGTGGGAGAGGGAAGCCAGCTGGGCCAGAGATCCGACCACGGGAAAAATTCCGCATGGCGGATTTAATGCCGCTAGAGATTATGACTGCACGGGTAGTAGATATGGCAAGGGTTACCGCCACCTTCTCCGCCTCCAGGGAAGTAGAAGCAAGAGTAGTGCCGTCCGCTATCAGTTGCGCGGAGGTTTCTAGAGGAGAAAAGGGCAGGCTGGGTACGAATCAGTGTCTATGCGAATGTCTGGCAGGAAGCCAGAGTGTTTGTGAGAGCTTCTGCTCATGCCTTGCGGCGAGTGACATAATGCTCTGGATGCATATTCATAGGTAGGGGATGCACCGTAAGAGAACGCGGTGTATCGCAGTAAGGAGTGTATGATTTGTAGAGCAGTTATCAAGGGGTAACAGATGGATACAAGCCAGGATGTTGTGGCCGGTGAGGGTGAAGGATAGTTGCTCCAATTTGGCTGAGCGGTGGGCGTTATTGAGCTCAGCCAAGTATTTATGGATGCCCATGAGAAGAAGGCGTTTAATGGAGGTGTAACAGGGTAAGTTTAGGGCGGCCTTATAAGCCTTCTGGGTGAGGCCGTTAACCCTCTCTTCCTCCGCCAGCGAAAGGGGGCTCAGGACGAAGGCCTGTACCAGGCGTCTGAGGTCATTCTCGCGCGTGCCACGATGGCGGTTGGCTATGCGGCGAATGAGCCGAATTGTTTGATGGACCCCCACCGTCAGCTTAGTGATGGTGGTAGTATTCTTGTCGTTGTTTGTTTGTGTTAGGATACCAAGAATACGGATTTCGTCCACTTCTGGTATCCGGCTGTCGTCGCTTGTTACGAATATGGGGGGATGAGGGTCGCTGTCTGTGCGACATCTAGGAGGTTGGAGTATAAAAAGCTCCGATTTGCTACGGAAATAAACCAAGCCGACATTTGCGGCAAAAGATATGAAGATATTTGCTTCGGCCAGTAATGTATCATCTATCACGCCAATTTACCTGTGGTGGTCCGCAGTGTAGTATCATTGGTGTGGAAGGAGTGGGACAGGGCAGGAACTTGGCTGAGGGCGTGTGCAATGGGGATAAGGATAATGTTAAAGAGCAGTGGAGAGAGGGCAGGGCCCTGAAGGGTATCATTGCTACTGAGCTTGAAAGAGGGAGATGAGAGGGAGCCTAATGTGATTCCAACTGTGCGTTTACGAATGAGAGCAGATGTGTACTGGTGGACGCGCGAGCCGACCTGAAGCGAGGAAAGAGCATCTAAAATTGCGGCATGACGGACATTATCAAAGGCATTTCTGAGGTCTAGAGTAAGGATTTCTTGGGCGCGCTTTGCGTGGCGGGTGTGAAGTTCATCTGACAGCTACAGCCTAACCTCCTTTGTAAATACGTGGCTGGAAGCTGACCATTGTGTCAGGGAAGAGGCGTTGGTCGTTTGTGTGGTTCTTGAGGCGTGCGGGCACAATGTGTTCAGTTTGCCAAGACAAGAAGCTAGAGATATGGTCCGGAAATTCTTGATGTCCAGCGGTGTCCCGATTTTATGGATAGCTGTGATGCGGTCGTGTGTCCACTGGGCAGGAAGGATTCCCGTGCGCCAGCATTGCTTGAAATGGTCCGTGACCACATCGACAGACGGGCCATCCAATTTACGAAGCATATTATTTGTGACTCGGTCCGCCCCCGTGGCTGATGTCACCCTGAGGCGGGGCATCATACCCTGGCTTCAGCTGAGCAGATTTCCTAATCAAGGGAAGGGTTGGTTAACCGGTACAGGAAGGGTGGACGTGGAAGGGGCTGTAGTGGGGTAATAGTCTTTTAAGATCTGATGAGGATATCATTGTCTAGTGGAAGCGGATGAATAATACGGATAATTCGCTTACGCTGTGTGGTCTCGGTGCGTCCAGGATCAAGCAGGTAGCGTAAAAGCAACCAGGTGTCTTTAAGCCTCGATTACAGTTTATGTGCTCACAAACCTACCCCGCTACTGATGAGCGAGTTCTCTGTACACTTCAATTTTTTTCTCAGAGCGGAAAATTCGGCGTTTATAGGGGCGATTATGCTACTTGTACAGCCAGCATTTCTGAAGGCTGGCGTGTTCTTTCAATGTGTGTAGAAGGCGAGTATCCGCAGCCGAAGTGCCCTCTAGTTCAGCGATAGTGGATGTCACCCACTCCCCATCCTGTATGAAAGAAGCCGTGCACCCAGGCCTTCAGGTCTGAAATGGTGTCTGGGGCGTTTTGCCGTATACGGCAAAATGATCCCAGTCTACAACGCGGGCCCGATTGCGTTTGAATTCGGTGAGGGAGGATATCGAGAGCTTGGTGCATAAAATGTAATGATCACTTCCTAATGAATGAGTGGTATTAGTCTAGCTACTGCCTCGAATGAAAAGGTCAAGAGTGAGCTTGTGTCGTGTTGAGCGCTAGATCTGATTTCAGCGAGATAGGAGGCGTCGAGAATAGAACACCATTTGCCGGGAATGAGGGACAAAATTGCCGCACATTTACGACAGTTCTCGTGGTGACCCCAGCTTGTAAGGTTAGCCTTGAAGTCACCAACTACCAGTAGGGATCCACCCATGCTGACTGTGAAGGCTTTCTTGATTGCGCCAATGAGGAGGGCAGGAGTGGTCTTGGGAGGGCTATAAAGTTTGAGAACAAAAAGGTGTGTGCTTCTCATTTGCGGAGTAGGCGTTCCAGCAATAGGAAATCCAAGTCGTCCACCTCAAGAGGGTGTTCGACCGCGGTGATGTTGAGACGCTACCCTGGATTAAGGCTGAGTGGAAGGCTCGTTAGTATAGTGAAAACGCTTAACCGAACCAAGCTTCTCCTGCAGCGGTATTAACGCCTTTATAGGATCATCGTTGTCAGCAGTAATGTGCCGACAAAAATGTGCCGCTTTTCAGTTGGTCGATCGAGGTGGGACATCTCAGGCCGCGAATTTCAAACGAGACCAATTGTATTTAGGCGAGTAGTCGCTTAACTAATTGAGGGTTGTTGTGGCAGTACCCAAAGTGAGTATGCCACGAGACACGTTTGGCGCCATGAAGCTGCCGTAGCGCTGAGTCCAAACCATTTTGCTATGCGTCTGACGCCACTTTTGTTTCCCTCCGAGGGTCGAAGAAAACAAGCAACGGCCTTTCGCTCACATATTTGCGGATTTCTACCCACTCTTGTGCGTGGTCGGGAGTCCGTTCAAGGCTCAGGTCATGCTCTCCTCGTGGGCAGTTGCGGCGTCCTAACTGCGAAGGAAGGGATATGTTTGGAAAAATAATTTGCTACGCCAAGCACATGTTGCACTCCATGCTTGTCTGAAGGAACTGGCACCCAAGTTTTGAATTTTACAAGTGCTGGGTTGGAACGCTATAACTTCGTCAGTGGTTACCTCACCTAAAACTTAGTTTCTTCGACTCTATCTTTGCATTTTTCTGGATTGGGTGCCACTCCGGCACACCTCATGGTGTGTAATACAAATTTTAAGTGTTGATCATGCTCTTTCCTCGACGTTCCCCACAGCAAAGTGTCGTCCACGTAGACCTGAATACCAGGCAGAGACTCAAAGATTTCGTTCAGTATTTTTTCAGACTTCAGAAGCAGAAGAGAAACCAAACGGAAGACTCAAGAACCGGTGCCTTCCAAAGGGGGTTGCGAAAGTACAAATGTGCCGGCCAATTGTGCTTGTATGCTGTCCCTCCGCGGTATCTCATAATTCTCTCTCTTTATGCACTCGTTAATCCTTCGCGGATCCATGCAGAATCGTAGCTTTCTATTTTTCGTTGAGCAGCTTGTCCGGCTGGGACAGCGCGATCGTGGACCACCACCTTGTAGAGCCTGTCAATTATGTAACAGTCCAGTACCTGGTGCCGCGGCGCGAGCCGAATTGGAGCGGAAATCGGAAGAGGAAAAGAGCAAGGGGGCATAATAATGCTGCTTGAACGATTGTCGTCTGTTTGGCTGTTTTGCCCTGTTGTAAGTAACCCCTTAAATCACGTCTCATGCCCGTGTTCTCGTGTTCTGTTATCGCTTGGTCCAGCTGCTGTATGCTTGTGGCTTCGTTTGATAATAACTTGTAAAGTTCAAGATATTACCTGTCCCTGGTTCCATCTGCGGCTACTGTCGCGATGTTTGTTTTGGCAGTAATCAAGGTGGGAATATTTGACAAGGTAACAATTTCAAAGAATTATTGGGCATTTGAGGATTTTTTAATGCAAATATGTATGATTTCAAGATGTTATTCGCACTATGTGCACGTATGGCGGATGAAAACAAGCTATGGCTGCGTCTTTGGGAACCAATACCTACCAGCCGATTGTAGCGGGCGTTGCTTCGTACTAATCAGAACAGCATAGCAGGCAAGGCTCTCTGCAGCAGCGAGAATTATGGGCATGCCCTTGCCCTCACTTGCCTTGTCATTTTCTGCGTCTTCCGGCGCAGCCGCGCCGGACAGTCGACGCTCGCGCGGTACTGTAAAGGACTGACAGGCTGTACTTGCCTTGGACACAGCATATGGCTTGAAAAATGTGGTTGTATTTTCTTAGCAGTTCCTGGGAGCGGTTCCTTAGCTCTGAATATACGTTCGGGAAAACTATCACAAACCGTTCACTTGCTTGAAGGCCAAGTGGCGCCTGGCACCCTTTCTTGACTACGAAAACGTTCGTCACGGCATCGGTCGCCGACGGCGGTGCGTTGGCTGATAACACCCAAGTGGTTGATTGTGCCTCCACTTTAAGATCGTAAGGTGGAATTTCTGTGCTTGAGCGCCAGCATAGGCTTGATATTTTATCAGACCGAGTAGGGCCGCAGGTTTGCTTGAGATCCCGTATCAACTTTCAGAAATGCAAGAAGCAACTGACATGAATTATGCTGCTGTATTACTCCTTCCTGCGCCCACACGCGACCTCAGCCTTCGCCGCTACCTTCTTGTAACCGAAAGCCGCCCCTTGCCCCCCCCTCCCCCCCCGCCAAGCCTACCAACGACACCCACGCCCCGGGAAATACGACGCCAGGATAACGTCTAAAAATGGACTAATCCGTTTTCACTATGGTGAGGCTAGACACCAATCCTTTACTCTCCGTACAGGCGAATCGACCTGTGTAGTTGCGTCATTGACGCCCCACTACCTCGTCCTGGAGAGCTGCCACAGGAAATCGACGACTTGCTGACAAGAGCAGACCACACGTCGCAAGTCGTCTTTCACGCTCCCCGTCGCCGTTAGGTCGCGCTTTGCGTCGCCGGGCCAGACGCAAGGACGGAGAAATAAAGAGCATTAAGCAGCAGGTGAAAAACACAGAAGGTAAAAATTGGATAAATTCGATGGAAAAGAAAGAGTGCGGAATTATACCGAAAGTGGAAAATGCAGACCAGAAAGGAAGATTTCTTTGATAACTCAAGAGGCAGTGCCCTACTTTTTGAAGCTAGATCAAGGTGCCTTAGAACACGCAGCTACAAAAAGAAATTTAACAATGGAGATGACGCATGTGCTGTATGTGCAAACTCCAGGCATTTCACCTCAAAAGGGGGGCATTTCACCTCAAAAACCTCGACCTCACGTCCAACTCAAAAAATATTTGATGACCTCATGCAACCTCAACCTCATATATTGAGGTTGAGCTCCTCCAGGTTAATTCACCTCATTTTTCAGGTGACCATTGGCGATCTCACTCAACCTCACCTCAAACTCAAAAGGTGAGGTTGAGGTCGGGCGCTCTACCTCAAAAAAATCTATAAATTAAACCGTAACTTAAAGAAAATATACATTTCTCGGTAATCACGGGATATATAGGCAAGCCAGACTATTATCGTATGAAATCTGTATTTTACTCCTAATTTTATACAACAATTAATATCTCGGATAAAAGCAGAACACTCCTGAGACTACACCTCCAATTCTGAACTAAAGTAGCAACCCTCTCGCACTCCTCGCCTACCCTTTTTTTGGTCCGTTTTATTCTAAGACCTGCACGAGTACCACGTGCATTACTGCGCATAGGCATCATATTGCAATACAAAGTGTTTACCCCATCCGACCCACATGAATAAAATCCGCATTAGAAATAAAGCAAGCCAGTTCTTACTATGTACTGAAAAGACAATGCTTTTATCCCTAGGGACGATGACAACAATGACGATATGCTCTTTTTCATAATTCGCAAGAAAAAACAAATTGATGATTGCGGAGCTTTTTTTTAATACACTGTGCATTGTCTTGCGACCGAACACAGTAAGTTGGAAAAAAAAGGAATACAGTCGTGCCTCGTTAGTATGGACACTTTGGTTTCCGACCAAAACTGTCCATAACGCGAGTCATTCACAATAACGAGTTATGAATAAAAATAAAAAGCATTTTTTTGAGAAAAACTTTATAATTATTGGCTACTTTTGCAATTAAATTTGTAATTAAAAACAGCCGAGCTGTCGATGTTACACCCTTCTTCACAAATCCGTAGACCCGAAATGTCATGTCTGTTCTTAAATCTTGTCAGATATCCTCTTGAGTAGCTGAGGTTAGTAATGCCTAGACATGGCGTAGAATAATTTTTCTCAGTAAACATCACCGTGTTTTACACGCTGTAAATATCACGCTGAAGCAAAAGCACTGCCTAGTTGTACCGCAGGCAATGTAGCCAAGTTTTTGCCGGGCGCAATCTCCTGTAACACGGTGCACCTGAAGTGCTCATCAGGAACAGGGCACAGCGTTTACAACGGAGCTCACTCAAGCATTCTTGAAATAGAGCCGGATAAGCCATCGGAGTACGACCGCTTACCACCCGCAGACTATCGGACTCACGGAATATCTGTATAAAAGTATAGCCGACATGCTCGCCATATACGTCGACACCAAACACAAGACCTGGGACGCCATCTTGCCCTACGTGATCTTCTCGCCAAACACGGTCATCCAGTAGACAAACAGAGCGCTGCCATACATGCTTGCGCACGATAGAGAGCCCACGACAACACTTGATGCTATGCTGCCACACTTGACTGAAGAAGACAACCTCGACATCACCGCCTACCTGCAGCGTCTATAGGAACCCGACGACTCGCACGGCTGCGTATTAAAGATCAGCAACGCTCCGACTCTCGACAATACAACTTACGATGATGTGACGCATGAGTACAAGCTGGGCGACCAAATGTTGATTTGCATGCCGATACTCCACCTTGGACTGAGTGAAAAGCTTTTGCGGCGGTACTTCGGATCATACACTGTCCTTAGACGCATCGGACAGCTTCACTACGAGATCATCCCCGACGGCACGACCAACGTTACTAGAATCAGTTTGTTCTAGTAACGTTGGGCACGACTTATTCCCAACGACGCCGGACGCGCCCACAAATCGTCCCTGCTCAGCGCCTCAAACTTTATGACGCGCACTAAGGTTATTTTTATTTCGAGTATTTTGTTTACCTCTCTGTAGTTATTATGTAAGCTTCGAGGCGATGAATTTATAAGGGGGAGTAATGCCACTAAAGATTCAAATCTTTCAGGGTTTTCGACAGTCCCGGCATGCGGCCTTCTCACGTGATTCAAACGCGCGGATCGATTTTGTGTTCTTTGCTCATGCTCGTTGTCACGAAATGCTGCCATATTTTCTTTGACGCGTAAGATGCGTCAAGATGTATCTAGAAGATACCGACCACTTAAGGTGTATCTACACGACGGACCACGGACTGGGCCGCGGACCGGTCACGTGGTGTCGATCGCGCTCGGTCCGGCCAAAATAGCAGCCGACAAGGCGGACCGCGGGGCCGGTCGAAGGTATACACTATTTACTTCGCCGTTTCGCTATGCGCTCGTTAAACACTGCCTCCGATTTTTTTTTACATTATTTCACAATGCCGAATTTGTCGTGCATTTGGGCAATATTCAGGTACGGCCTTCGCTTATAGGGGCCTCATATAAACATGGACGCACCTGTGCAGCCCTAACAACGTAATCCGTTTAATTCCAGACGCAAAGATGAAGGTGATAAGAACCACATCAACATACGCGGACGCCTTAACTGTGCACCGAATTTAGCCGCAATTAACGCGAATAGCAGCTCACCACTGCTGCACAGCGCGCAACCGTTGCTCTTTAGGCGATTAGCATAACAGAGCTGCGGTTACAATTGTCCTAATTATTTATAACACCGTGCGTGGAGCTACTTTCGACTCGGGAATAGCGCGCTCATGCATTGCCCTATCCGCTGCATCGAGGCGTGCTACAGCAGCGGCGGTTATCTCTTACGTCAGCGTGCGTAGTGAAATAGTCTTTCCTAGAATAACAAGCCTGACATAAAGGCGTAACCGAACTGACCACTTCGAGTGGATCACTGTGATAACAAGCAAATTTCTGCATAACAGCTGCCGCATGTACCGCATGGCTCACCCGGCCTTCTTGTACGCTGTCTCCGCTGCTAAGGCCTGGGCCATATATGGCCATGTACTTATTTTTTTTTTTACAAGACAGCCGGCAGACCTCCCCTTTTTTTCACTGGGCAGGCCATTTACAACAGTGCTGGTAAAACCGAAAGCACCGTTCGCAGTGGCTTTGATGCGAAGCAGTCTAGGCCTAGTGACGACTAGGGAGTATTACGCCGTCGTCCACCGCGCTCGCGGCGGCTCCGCTCCGGCAAACTCGCGGCATTCGGGGTCGGACGTGCTCATTTGGGAACTTCTCTTTATAATGTAGCTGGGGTCCGATGTTTTTTGACACTTTTCACTAAACACGCCGCTGTAAAACACTCGTCCGGGAAGTGACGGGGCAGCAGTACAGTGCTGCACGTACCGTGGTACGCGGTACTCGAAGGCTCAATAAAACCACCGTGGTACGCCACTCTAGATATTGCCTATGCGTTGCTTGGTGCTCTTCAAAACGTGCTAAAAGTGTACTTTCTTTAGGTGGGGTAGCTCATGCGCTTTAATCGGGCGCAAACGCGGCTCCTCCGTTCACAAACACTGCCAGGTCCGTGGTCCGCGGTCCGAGAAAAATGCCCAGCCATTTTCGCCCGCTCCGGTCCGCGGACCTGGCGCGGACCTCATAAACCGGAAGCGGAACGTCACGTGACGCTTGGTCCGCTGACCAAAACAGGTCCGTGGTCTGTCGTGTGGTTACACCTTTACGAGTGTTTGTGCAGTGTTACAAGTTGTGCCCAAAACAGGTCCGTGGTCCTTCGTGTGGTTACACCTTTACGGGTGTTTCTGCAATGTTACAAGTTGTGCTAGTAACGGTCTGGGGGGCTTTATCTGGATGTTTCTTCGCCGCATTTAGATTTAGCGTTTGCGCGTATAACGCGCATTCTTTAGAATAGTCCTTTGTATAGCTAGTTTAAGATCCTTTGAGATGTGGTTGTAGTGCAGGCAGACATAAACAGAAGGAGGAAGACTAACACAGCGCTGACTTTCGGCTGAGGTTCATTGGAAAAGCAGGGGGGGGGGGGGGGGCATTTATACACATTCTCGTGTCATGTGACTGTGCTGAAGTCAAAATGTCATATGTGCAGTACCACTTTTCTCTCCTAACACAGCATTGACAAAACCAAAAAACATGTAGCAAGAAACAAGGAATTATAAAAAAATACAACAAACCTATTACATAGGTGAAGCAAACGCCATGAGCGCGTACATGCCTCGCGGCTAAACAAACGATGAATATGACAACAGGAGCCCTTATATATCTCAATCCCGCTTTCTTGCTTCTCTTTTTTATCGTTTGTTTATCCGTGAGGCATGTGCGTGCTCATGGTGGTGGTGCTTGCTTCACCTTTGTGATTTATTTATTTATTTTGTGATGGCTTGATTCTTGCTACTTGTTCTTCTGTTTTCGTCCAAGCTATGTTAGGCGTTTACATTAGGTAGCGAAATACTGGAAGTAGTAGGCGAATATATCTACTTAGGACAGGTAGTAACCGCAGATCCGGACCATGAAAAGGAAATAACAAGAAGAATAAGATTGGGATGGAGCGCATTTGGCAAGCACTCGCAGATTATGACTAGCAGCTTACCGGTATCGCTCAAGAGGAAAGTATACAACAGTTGCATCTTGCCTGTACTCACCTATGGGGCTGAAACGTGGAGGCTAACCAAGAGAGTTCTATTTAAGTTGAGGACAACCCAGAGGGCTATGGAACGAAAAATGGTAGGGGCAACATTAAGAGATAGAAAGCGTGCAGAGTGGGTCAGAGAAATAACTCAAGTTAACGACATTCTAGTGGAAATTAAGAAGAAGAAATGGACATGGGCAGGACATGTAGTGCGAAAAGAGGATAACCGATGGTCGCTGAGGGTAACAAACTGGATTCCAAGGGAAGGAAAGCGTAGCAGGGGCGGCAGAAAGTTAGGTGGGCGGATGAGATTAAGAAGTTCGCAGGGGTCAAGTGGATGCAGCTAGCACAGAATCGGGTTAAGTGGAGAGATATGGGAGAGGCCTTCGCCCTGCAGTGGATATAATCAGGCTGATGATGATGATGATGATGATGTTAGGCGAGAAAACCGGCACTTGAGCATATGACGTTTTAATTTCGACTGAGTCACATCACACGAAAATGTGTATAACCCCCCCCCTCCCCCAGCTTTCCTATACAACTCAGTTGAAAGTCAACACTGTGTTCGTCTTCCTCCCTTTGTGCTTGTCTGTCTATGCTGCTACTACATCTGAATGGGCATTCTTTGCTCCACGACCGCCGACCAAGATGCTATCGCCGTCACCGTTTGCTTAGTAATTTTGCGGTGGCAAGTCAGCCCAATAAAGTGTTTATTCCAGTGAATTTCAGGCCTTCTCCTTTGTTGCCGACGCGTCAATAAGTTACAGTTCGAACTAGACAGCAATACCTATCGGAAGATTTAAACGGTTGTGCAAGACAAAACCATCTTTCATACTCCAGTGGTCATTTTACAAACGATTGGCGTGCACGGTGGAAAAAGCGGCTAAACTAGACGAATCGAAAATCTTCCGAAAGAAGTGGGGCCGAATACGCTCTCTCGGCCGCGACACCACCCTCCTCACCACCTCGGTTTTGGTGTCAGGCTGCGGGGCAAAAGACACGGCGGAAGCCACGAAGACCTTTTCGAATAGTTTCGCACCTCGCTCTTCACCTTCCTGTTCATGCGGTAACGCTGCGGACCGGGAACGTCCTCCATTACTTCAGCCTTGTCCGCTCACTGCTGACACAGCAGAGCGGCTTCTTGGCTATTTAAGCTTTGTTTATCCCTGAATACTTGTCTTTTTGACTTTCTTCCCATCGTTCTCGTGCGGTGCTAATTCGCATTGCTGTACGCAATCATTGTCGCGGCCCACGCGTCAATCGCCTCCAATCCTGCCCCTACATTTTGTAGTCCTATAAATGTCTGCTACATGTCTTGTATTGTTTGGGGCCCCAAGGGATGGTTTTGGTGGGCCCCGTCCCTGCCCTTGACATGTGGACATAGGGCTTTACTCTTCACTCGCCCTGCTTGTACTTAATGTTTTTTTTCTTTTCATTCTTAATCCATATTTGTTTGTTTTATATGTCTGTTTTATATGTTTGTTACCAATTGCTGTTAGATGGACCGGTTTTTATTTTTTTCTAGACATATGTTTCTTCTGCAAGGGTACCTTTCTGTTTTTTTTTTTTGTTTGTTCACTGGTTACACATCATTTCCCAAACCCTACCTGCTACATTCGCTGCTTACATTTGTCTGGCCCAGTTTTTTCGTTGTAATACAGTTCTGCATTCCTCAACAAGAACACGTCGATCTTCTGGGCACGCTGGATCTAGCCCTGTATTTCGTGTTTTTTTGTCACATTTCTTTCATAATGGGGCCTCTATGTCCACTTTTCCCCTTGTTTTTGTTCGTTTTCTGACAAATTGGTTTTTCTTAAGTTTCTTCGCCAGCCTTCGATTGCCCCTTTCCTTTGATTTTCAGCAGCTTTTTTTTTTTTTTTTTTTTTGCCGGTGATAACCTCTCGTTTTGCGCTTACTACTTCTCGCACTTACGTTTTATTTTTTTGGTCATGAGAGTTTTAGGATAAAAGGGCAGAAAGTACATCCGCAAGCGACGGCATCCTACCACACGGGCACGGTCCTTCTCTCACTGTGTCATTTAGAAGGCGGCAGGTTCTTACTACGGCCTCAAGAAAAATCGAGGACTCACTAGCTGGCCAGTGGCGGAGGTGAATATCTTCGCTGGTGTTCCGATGTTTCGCGAAAATTCAGTCATGGCAAGTAGACAGAGCGCCGCACTACAACCGCCTGTTCGAAGCGAGGTTGCAAGAGAGGCAGCAAGCAGGCCCCGGCTTTTAAAAAAAAAATTCGTGAAAACGGAACAATGAGCTCATGTTCGTTGCGAGCTGATAACGCAACGCCAGGTTTGAGCAAGTGCGTGTTATAGTATGGTAGCAACCACCTCTCTTTTGTACGTGTATTTTGTACGTTGCTTCAAGCTCGTCATCCATTCCTTCTGTGTGCCAGTTACACTTTGTCCACCAAATCGACAGGCACTTTGAAGACTCTAGGTGCGGAAAAGGAAAGAACAAAACGAAAATATATATGATTATATCCTTTTATAAGAATGAAGCCTTTGTTTTCATGAATGGCATTTAAATATCAAACCAACATATATAAAATGTGCAAATAAAGAAAGCGGGATTTGTCAGGGATGCCCGGAGAACGCTCGGGCCGAAAAAATGAACTAAGCGACTGGCTTACCCAACCCAAAACGACACACATTTATTACACCCTACTCGACACAATCACTAGCACACACAACTAACAAAACTAATACAAAACACAAAGACTACCAATACACACTACCCAGGAACACCCAGTCTACTAGTGTTCGGCGTTCGGGCTCAGAGTCAGGTATGCATGAAGCGTTGCATGGTCCAGTCAGTGGCATCCATGTAGCAGGCGTCGAGGTGGCGTTCGAAGTGCTCGCGCTTGCATCGTTGGCGGCGCCGTACAAGCTTCCGGTCCCAGTGTCCTTGGAGGCGACGCTGGCGATGATGGTGTTGTGAGCGCCACCCGGGTGGGTGGCAAAAGCACTGGAGGCACCCCTGGCTGTAGCAGGTGGTTACATTAGCCGTTAAGTCGCTGGAACGGGCTCAGGAACGGCAGGATGTATACGGTGCGACCAGCCGAGGTGTCCCTGACCCGCTGGAACATCCGCTTCCCTGTTCTTGTCCAATCCTTGTCGTCGTTGTCAGCGTCTTCTCTTCTCCAGCAATCATCTCTTACCACCTCACCGAATACTTTTTTATTCTTGGGTTAGTAAACGTCATGCTTACCGTCATCCTCGTCGTCTTCTCTAAACTTCTGTAGATAATACTTCTGAGCAGAGGTGGGAAAATGCCCTCACCTTGGCCTTTTCTCCCTCGCCCTCAATTTCCAATCGGCAGCTCTCCCTCAACCTCACTTAAAAACATTTCTTCGCCCTCCCTCGCCCTCATCCTCAATTAAAAAACATCGCTGGTCCTCACTCACCCTCACCCTCATTTCATTTGCCTTCACTCACCCTCAACCACATGTGCAGCGGTTTTAATATTCTAGTTATTTTTAATTATTTTCAATCCATGGCAACGTTACAGTTAGTCGAAGTAGGCGCAAACTATTCTTTTCTGCGTGTGCTTTCTGCCGTGTGAAGCCGCGCTGATCATTTAGAAATCCGAATTTCTCGAAGCTAACAATGGACTTAAATAAATGACGGGGCTGCCGGGGCATCACTCGCAAGAGCCATCTGGTACTTGTTCTGACAGTTGCTCAGAATGAGATATGCACTGCACATGGAAACCAGGGGCTGTGAAAAGTGCAAAGAACAATTCTGTCAGTGCCCTAAGCATGCCAATCAAAGGTGAAACTTCGAGGAGGAAGGAAAATAACCCCTGCCATAGTTAACCGGGCAAACCTGCCCACCGGTTTACACGCCATGTGTTTCAAGGAGATAGAGTGACGAAATACGTTTACACTCCGCATGAGGAAGGAGGAGGTTCTAACTTCTAACCAGCCGCAGATGGAAGGCATGAGGCGTATACGGCATATTTGACAACAGAACAATGTAATCTAGTTAAAGTAACAGCAAAATGCTATCACAAAGAAGCGTAAATTTTGAGGGAGTCAGACTTGACCCTCGATCACTTCGATGGGGGGACATAGCATGCGAGCCCTGGGCCGTGCGTTACAATTTCGAACATGTAGTATATGTACTGTCATTTGGGAGACGCCGCGTAAAAATGCGGTTTTTAGGACACGGCGCCGCAGGTGCCACCGACGATGTGCCCCGATCGCATTCCGCCTTCCTCCAAGAACAAACCGAAAACACAAACTGAAACACTTAAGTGTGTTACGCTTCTGGATTTTACGAACGCCGCCGCAGTGTTGCGTAAAACTTTTTTTTTTCAATTTCTATTACAGTTATACAAGGACAGAACAAGACATCGCCTAACTAGAGCAGTACGACGTGCCAAGTGAACACAGGCCATAATTTCATGCATAAGGTTTGATTATGCTTCCTGGATAGAATGCATCTAGGATCACTTATGAAAAAAGCAGTGCTTATAGAACGGGGACAGAAAAGCAACACATATACGCCAACTAGGTTCACATCTCTTAATTGGTCTGCTTCATTCCGGACAGAACCCGCATATGCAAAAGCCGGAGAATTGACTGTCTGCACTGTGAAGGCAAGAGCGGCAAATGAAACTCACTCGGAACCTGCATGACGTCCTACACACCTTTCACTTGGACCGCGCATTTCCCAATAATATCCGAGGACACTGCCACAATGAAAATTTATTCGCGCACATAGTACATGGACGTCCTTGAGCATATAGAATTTGCAACAGCGCACCAATATGTTGTTTCAACAAGCGTCAACAACTTGAGTGGTCCGATCGAAAGGACACAGCAACACAAACTGAAGGGCTTCCCCAGCCATTCCTGCCATTCGCCGTTTCTTTAATTTTTGTTTTGAGACTGGGCTGAAGGAAGACCCTTTTTTGGGCACAGAGTGGGAAAGGAACGCACGGTGGTGGATGCGTGTGTATCCTTCCGAGAGCAATGCTGCCACGTCCATACATGTCTCCACCCGGCGCCTCAGGGAGATCAGATAAGACCAGCAACAGCCGCCTCTTGAGCCCAGCCATGGACCAGCGTGCGTGGTCTGCGCACGGATCAGATGTCTTTTTTTTTCTTTTCCGAACAGCTTTCCTAATGACAGCTGCCCTGGCTGTGGGGGGAGTCTAGCGAGTCTAGCGCCTGTGGTCGGCGAATTGCCATAGGGTGAAAAGCCAGGCACACACTGATTGCTTTGTGCGTTATTTGTCGCCCTCCCAGGCGGTCTTCAAACGAAGCGCCGCCAACCAAAGCTATCGGGCGTGCAGGATGAGGTGCGCCCCGGCTAACAACGTTCCGGCTTACAGCCTTCTAAAACACTGTAGCCCGCCGAATGGAACATCTTCCCGGCCTAGTACGAGTAGTGGCGTTCGTTGTTTCGTTATTAGTTCGCTTAGCAACACGCACACGATGTATGCGTGTGTTTGGCAAAAGACAGAAAAAGTAGGAGGCTTCTAGCTGATGATTCCACTGCTTCACACGGGAAGCAATCAACCGCTTGCACAACAACAGGAGAAATCCGACCAGAGAGCAGGCCTCTTTCCTTCCACAGAAAGGGCTAAGCACAATCAGGTGTACAAAAAGCAGTGTTGTCATAATTTCAACCTACCAGCTGGAGATCCCAGGACATACCATGACTACGCGGAATTGGATTTACATTTATCTCAGCTATGTGCTTTATTAATATTTAGTCATTCTTAGAGTGAATGTGGGACTGTTGCGTTAGAGAGCACGTATCACGCAAACCCTCGAAGCTTTCTTCCCCGATGTCTTCTTCTTCTTCAGACCTGCATACGTTTTAACAGTATGCGAGACAGGTGCTCTCTGATGCGACACTAGCCTTGGCAGAATGCATAAAAGTACTTCAACTAAGCTGGTCATCTTTATGTTGAGAAAATGTAGGAACTCTTATTAAAACGTTTTCATAAAGTCATAAGCTACAATTACAGCCCGTTTTAATCCAACCCAACGAATGTACCTGCGTGGCTTTGGAGAAGCGTGTCTCACTCGAGGTCCAAGCATCCTGGAGGGCTGACTTCGACCTCAGCCTCTCAACTCATAGGTCAAAAACATTCAGTGCGGACCTCTATAACCGAATGTGAATTGATGTTTGTAGCTTTCATCGAATCTAAACCTTGCTTAGCGTCAGTTAAGAATTCCGGTTCCGCAGTTGCCCTATACTGCAGCATTGAACCTACATCACTTTTTTGCTTTATATCGTGACGTACCAAGCACAGCAAACCATGCTTTGGATAAGAAACTGTTGAACGCCGACATAAACGTGGTGCCCCCCTACAGTGAAGCTGATCTTGGCAAATAAAGTAATGGCAAAATAGGAACTGTGGCACGTTGCCGTAAGTGCGACTCCTTAAGTTATCGGATAAGGCGACGGAGGCTTCAGTTGCTAACACAAATGGTTAATTACATCCTAATGTAGTATGCTTCGTATACTTTTCTGCTGAGTTCAGACGAAAACTTCTTCAAGATTGTCGTATCACAGAATCGAGGCGCACGCGTTTGGAACAGACCCACGACACTGACGACATAGACGGCCAGTTCCCCACCACCCCTCCAGTGCGTCTACTCCTGCGCGGAGCTCCTGAAGTTTGACGTTTCTGCAGCATCCAATTTGTTCTTTGTAGCTTCTGACATGAAACAGCGGTATACGGTAAACGACGGCACTCTCTCTCGAGACGAGCTTGCCTAAGTGCTTGATGCTGCATCCCTAGCTGCTTGTGCTTTCCTTGCACCATATTGCACAAGCCAGCCAGTTTTTCGGGTACAGTGATGAGTGATGACTACCAGGACGTCACGTTTCTGAGCCACGTTTTTTAAGCAGTGGGAGATTTGATAGTAATATAAAATGACAACTGATCTTGTATCTTGCGCTTCAGGCGCAGTGGTGCTCCTCTACATCCCTAGCATCCTTTGCAAGGTTCTCTAAAACAGAGGTCACTACCTCAGAGGGAAATCCTGCACTGATCAGAGTTTGCAGCCAGACATCCACATTATATGTTTCATTTAATTCATGTTGGCCGGATATGTCAAGAGCGGCATGCAGGTAGTTTTTAGCAATGCCCTTCTTAGGAACCTTGGAATGAGCTAACTGGTGGCTTAAAATACCGTCTTTTTTATAGCGAGGCTGATACCTTCAGCACGCTTTGATTTTGAAAACAGTTACAGATATATCTAAAAACTGCAAGCACTCTTGAACACCCTAACTGAAAGCGCATTCGACGAAGAATTCAACCCGGTTCAGCATTGTCATACCCCCCTCCTGCGGGAGTCTGTGATAACATATGGCCTTACGATCGTCGGGCATTCCGATACATTCTGAATACAGAACAGATGCTAAAATAATATAATATTAAAGAACCTTACTCCGGTACAAGGCTTCAACAGGTTAACAACAATGCGCTGCAATTACGAGCCGCACATATTATTGCACGATTTGACGATTTTTTAATTCACAACAAAGTGAAAAATCGTAAAAGAAATAAGAAAATACTTCTTATTTCTCCAAACACATGACAAAGATTGCACTGGATATTAAAATGCGGTTTATTTTATTGAAGCTCTTATCAGCACAAATTCACTGCTGTTTGTTTACTTTCCTTTGGCTTTTGTTACAAATTTACACAACTTATGAGATTTTTGTGTAAAACCTTGCTAACCAAACAGTCAGGTAACACTGTCGAGAAACACTTCGCATGCGTCGGCGCATGCAAGCTATCTGGACGAGAAAAAAAAAAAAAAACATGTGGCAGGGTCCCAGCAGATAAGATCACCCCACCTCGGTCTTTTGTGTTCAACGTTTCTTCTGAGCGCCCCCTCTATTTGCACGCGCTTTTTTTTCTGGCCGTGTTTTTCCTTGAATTGCAAAGAAACATAGCCTTTAGAAACTGTGGTCCTGTGTATTTTGCCGTCGCGTTCTGTGTAGCTGGAAACAGTGACATCCCTCTCGGTGACTCCCTGCAGCTTCCTAGGGTCATTTTTAGACTTTTCTTCACCACGAGCGCCGGAGCAATTTTGTGGCTTTCGTTCCTGCTTCCTGTCTAGCTGCAGCGCATGTGCCCCGTTCCATTACATCTGTTTCCTATACAACACATGCCCAGTGGAGGAGAAAGTGTGCGGTCACTCATGTCTTTCGGGTTGCCGCGTGTTTTTTCTTACTGCCTAAACTACGCCTTTCGTGGAACATTTGCCGTCGCTCCTCAAACTCTGTATCTTTCCCTCCCTCACCGCCTCTGCCCTCCCTCACGCTCGTCCTCACGAATTTTTCAGCGGCGATCCTCCCTCGCCCTCACCTCACCGAGTCAGATCCTCACGAGGTGAGGGTGAGGACGCCCTCATGAGGGTGAGGCCGCCCTCATGAGGGTGCACCCTCGTGAGGACGCCCATGTCTGCTTCTGAGACATTCTCACACCCGCTCCTGGTGAGCCATATTCTCTCAGGAGAAAGATCTGAATTCTGTGCAAACTGTGACTCGAGAGGGACCCTCGAACACATTCTCTGGGGCTGCCCCTTTTCTCCCGGGAGGGGTCTAAATCTGACGCCTCAACTCTGGGAGACCATGCGGTGCTGCTCGCACCCTGGGCTCCAGCTAGCCGCCATCCAGCTGGCCTGGCACACCGCCGGCCAACAACGTCTGCGGGTTTACGCCTGAGGCGGGGCACCAGCCATCCATCCCAAGCGACGGAGGGCCAGAGCCTCTTCATCCGCTGGAATAAATAAAATGTTCTGCTCTTCTGCTCTCTCTCTCTCTCTCCCTGTTTCAAACGTCCTATTATACGTGACAAGCTTACAAACAAATTACGACCGCTCTTGTTGCACTGCAGAGTTCATTACAGGTGCTGAAAATCAGCGTGTTTTAAATTAGGAGGTCTTGACTTCCGTCTCGCTCGTTTTCTCAAAAGAGTACAGGGATTTTCGCCAAACCCCTCCCATGAGTATTGCTACCATTGGAAGAGAGAGAGAGAGAGAGAGAAACCTTTTAAATAATAATCAGTAAAAATTCACAGGAGCTGGGTGGTCGGTGCCCCTAGTCCAGGGCTCCGCTGGCAGCAGCTGACTTGCGGACTAGCTGGATAATCCAGGCTTGCTGGTCCAGGTTGTCGCTGGTCAGGGCCGCATCCCACTGCTCGTGTGTCGGGCATGGCACTAGTAACATTGGGTCAGGTTTGTCCTGGCATTCCCAAGAGATGTGATAGAGTGTGGGGCTTGCACAGCTTCAAGGATAGTAACTCGTGTATTTTGTTGGGCTTATCTTATTTAAAATGTGAAGATTAGGGAATGTGTTTGTATTTTTCTCCAGTCTATAGCGTCCGAGGAAGGAAGTTGTTTGTGTGGTGGTGAGAAAATTCTTTCTAACCGTAGGTGTTCCAGCCTGTCGCCGTAGGGTCCTAGGAGAGGGGCGGGGTAGGGATGGAGATCCGCCCGGTTTGTGAGAGCTCGGGCTACCTCATTTCCTTCTAGGCCTTCGTGTCCAGGTGTCAATGTAATTGTGTGCGTCTGGGAGATGGAACGTAATATTGCACACGCTCTTCTGTGAGTTTTTCCGGTCAGGTAGTCCCTGCAGGCTGGTTGGGAGTCCGTCACTACCATTAGAAGACGAATCAAACTTCGAAACTTGTCGTTGTTGCGACTGTAGGAAGAAGAAAAATAAAACGCACGGGCCTGCTACTGGCTTTGTAGCTAGGCCACCTTTGCTGATTGTGCGGACAGAGAGGACAACAGAGAAGAAAAAAGAAAACGTGTATTTAAATATCTGAGGATGTTAATGTTGGAGACATATAACGTTCCGAGATTCATTTGTTGACACCTTGCAACTGAACAGCTATGTAGGCCACTGTGGAAGGCTTTGGGGAGTATGCGCCGCCTTCTGCAAACGCGGGCACGAAACTAAAAATGTGGGCACGAAAGCAGGGCTTTGTCGCTTGATCATATTTGTCACCGTCAAACAGCCAGATCAGCCAACGTAGGTTAGAAGGTGAGTTCATTAGCAGCAATGCGGCACTGAGACGAGGCAGGGCTGGCCGGAGCTCGAAAGAGGAAGACGAAGAACGCCGGGGTCGCTAACGTGGCTAAGGCCAGCTAAAATGTCGGTAGACCGGTCCGGCCGCATGACGGCGCCACAAGAGTGATTATGAATGCGGCATTACTCCCCTCTTTGAAAGGCGCCATCCTCGGAGCTAACCGTGGGGATCTGAGTGACAAGTAACATCGGTAGTGTCGGGTGGCGGGGGCGAACGAGCTTCTAACGGGCGTGGTAGGGCTTCATTTGTTCAACGTGTACTACTTGGGATGTTTTCCGTCGAGAGGAACGAACAGTTCCCTGGGGAAGAACTTCATAGTTCACTTCGCTGAGTTGGCGGACCACCTCATACGGGCCAAAGTATCGCCGAAACAGCTTTTACACGGATTGGGCTCCGCACCCAAACTCGATCTTCGGGCTCGTAACTCGCATTTCTATGGCGTAGGTTATACCGGTGAGCGTCTTTTTCTTGCTGGCGCCGGATACACTGTCAAGCAAGTTGGCGGGCGGCGTCGGTGTGCAGAACGAATTCATCAGCACCCATGACTGCGGGATTAACACTATCAAGACGCAGCATTGCGTCCAGCATAGTCATTGCTTGGCGGCCGTGGACAAAACGAAACGGAGTCGTTTCTTGCGGCGCAGTATTCTACGCGATGGCGACATAGGAAAGTATTGCGTCCAGTTTCGATGGTCGTCGTCGACATATATTGAAATCATATCGGCGATTGTCTTATTAATCCATTCGGTGAGTCCATTTGCTTGCGTGTAACAGGCGGTTTTTCGGTGGCTTGTGCCACTGAGTCGCATAATCTCCTGCGTAAGCGCCGAGGTGAAAGCCATTCCCCTGTCAGTTATGAGGATTGCAGGTGCACCGTGACGAAGTACAATGCTTTGCATAAAAATGTTAGCAATTTCAGCAGCAGTTTCGCGGAGAAGATTGGTTGGTTGGTGGGGTTTAACGTTCTAAAGCAGCTCAGGCTGAGAGTCGCCGTAGTGGAGGACTCCGGAAATGTCAACCACCTGGGGTCTTTAACGTGCACTGACATCGCAGAGCACATGGGTGCCTGGCTTTTCACCTCCATCCAAAAGTAGCCGCTGAAGCCGGGATTCGATCCCGCATCCTTGGGAACAGTAGTCGAGCGCCGTAACCACTGCGCCCCCCCCGACGGGGTCCCGCGTGGAAGAGCTTTAGTTTCATAGTATCGGCTGAGATAGTCGGTAGCGACCACAATGTACCGATTACAGAGCGAGGACTCCGGAAACGGGCCAAGTAAATCCATGCCGACTTGTTGGAACGAGACTTTGGGCGGATCAATAGGTTGTAGCAGTTCGGCCGGTTTAGTACGCGGCGTCTTTCGACGGTGGCACTCCCGGCAAGTTTTGGCATAGCGCCTGACAACTGCATTGAGCTTCGGCCAATAATACTTCTGGCGTATGTGTGCCAACGTTCGGGATAAAAACCCCGGTGACCAGAAGAAGGGTCGTCGTGGGACGCCTGCAGGACTTCTTCAGGAAAAGCCTTAGGTACGGCGGGAAGGTACTTAGCTTCCGTCGAACCGTAGTGCTTCTTGTACAGGATCCCGTCTCGTAATCAGAACGATGACAATCCACGCGAGAAGATTCGGGATGGAGTCAGATTATTTCCTTCTAGACACGCAATGAGATGCCCTAGTTCTTGGTCGTCTCTTTGTTGATGAGCTGAAGTGTCCGCGGAGAGAGCGCCAAGAAAAAGGGAACATCTTCAAACTCAGTGCTGTTATGCTGAAGACCCATGCGGGACAAACAGTGTGCATCACTGTGGTTCTTGCCTGATTTATAGACGATGGTCACATCACATTCTTGAAATCGAAGGCTCCAGCCTGCAAGCCGCCCTGGAGTATATATCTTTGAGGCTCGGCAACCAACAGAGTGAGTGGTGATCGCTCACTACTCGGAAAGGCCGGCCATGCAAGTAGGGACGAAATTTTGTCACTTACCACACAATAGCAAGACACGCCTTCTCGGTAGTAGAGTAGTTCACGTCGGACCGGTACACCATCCTGCCATTGTACAAGGACCGTTGCAATGCCGGCGTTTCTTGCGTTTTTATGCAGTTTTTAGTCGGCTTACTCGTCGAAGTGACCAAGTATAGGCGCCCTTTGTAGAAGACTTCGTAGTTTCTGAAATGACCGTTGTTGCTCTTGACCCCAGTAGAACGGTTAGTTCTCTTTTGTGAGGCGAGTTAGGGGCTCAGATATCAGCGAGAAGTTCTTCACAAAATGCCGATAGTAGGCACAAAAACCCAGGAAACGACGCACGCTTCGCTTGTCGGTTGGAACGAGAAAAGCAGCTACGGCGGCTGTCATGTCGGGGTCTAGGCTGACGTCTTTGGCGCTCAAAATGTGGCACAGAAACTTGTGCTCTTGGAAACCAAAATGGCACTTTTCTCACTTAAGGGACAGACCAGCTGAACGAATGGCTTCCAAAAACGGCGCGCAGTCGCCTCAGGTGTTCCTCAAAAGTGTCGGAAAGAATAATAACGTCATGCAAGACTGTCATTTTAGGTCAAAAAACACAGTGTCCGGCCTCCGCTGGAAGGTTGCAGGAGTCGAGCTTAGGCCAAAAGGGAGCACCCTGAATTCGTACAAACTGTTCGGGGTAATAAAGGCGGTCTACTCCCCGTCGCGTTCGTCCACCTCTATCTACCAATAACAACTCCGCAAATCGAGCGATCAGAAGTATTTGGCATCGCGCAGACGGTCTAGGGAGTCATCAATGCGCGATAGAGGACAAACATCTTTTTGGTAACCTTGTTTAGACGGCGGTAATCAATGTTGAACCGTGTGGGTCCCATCTTTCTTCGCCACTAGGACAACAGGTGACACCCATGGGCTCGTTGACGGCTGGATCACGTCATCCTGGAGCATTTCCTGAACTTGCCGGCGAATTGCATGTTGCTCCTTTGGAGATACCCGATAAGGCGACTGACATAATGGTCTCTGGTTGTCATCAACTATAATTCGATGCTTTGTGAGCGGTGTCTGTCTAACCATGGAGGTCGTTGCAGAACAGTCCCGGAAAGAGTCGATAATGATCTCTAGGCAGCGTTTTTGATTAGGAAGGAGGTCCGGGTTGACGTTGGTTTTAGTTGGAGTCGTCGACGTTTCTAATGACTGATTGCGGACAACGCGTACTGCCCTGCGCATTCCAGGAGTTCTTTAATACATGCAGTTGTTTTGAGGATGTTAAAGTTGGAGACATATAACGTTCCGAGATTCATTTGTTGACACCTTGCAACTGAACAGCTATGTAGGCCACTGTGGAAGGCTTTGGGGAGTATGCGCCGCCTTCTGCAAACGCGGGCACGAAACTAAAAATGTGGGCACGAAAGCAGGGCTTTGTCGCTTGATCATATTTGTCACCATCAAACAGCCAGATCAGCCAACGTAGGTTAGAAGGTGAGTTCATTAGCAGCAATGCGGCACTGAGACGAGGCAGGGCTGGCCGGAGCTCGAAAGAGGAAGACGAAGAACGCCGGGGTCGCTAACGTGGCTAAGGCCAGCTAAAATGTCGGTAGACCGGTCCGGCCGCATGACGGCGCCACAAGAGTGATTATGAATGCGGCATTACTCCCCTCTTTGAAAGGCGCCTGCCTCGGAGCTAACCGTGGGGATCTGAGTGACAAGTAACATCTGTAGTGTCGGGTGGCGGGGGCGAACGAGCTTCTAACGGGCGTGGTAGGGCTTCATTTGTTCAACGTGTACTACTTGGGATGTTTTCCGTCGAGAGGAACGAACAGTTCCCTGGGGAAGAACTTCATAGTTCACTTCGCTGAGTTGGCGGACCACCTCATACGGGCCAAAGTATCGCCGAAACAGCTTTTCCACGGATTGGGCTCCGCACCCAAACTCGATCTTCGGGCTCGTAACTCGCATTTCTATGGCGTAGGTTATACCGGTGAGCGTCTTTTTCTTGCTGGCGCCGGATACGCTGTCAAGCAAGTTGGCGGGCGGCGTCGGTGTGCAGAACGAATTCATCAGCACCCATGACTGCGGGATTAACACTATCAAGACGCAGCATTGCGTCCAGCTTAGTCATTGCTTGGCGGCCGTGGACAAAACGAAACGGAGTCGTTTCTTGCGGCGCAGTATTCTACGCGATGGCGACATAGGAAAGTATTGCGTCCAGTTTCGATGGTCGTCGTCGACATATATTGAAATCATATCGGCGATTGTCTTATTAAGCCATTCGGTGAGTCCATTTGCTTGCGTGTAACAGGCGGTTTTTCGGTGGCTTGTTCCAATGAGTCGCATAATCTCCTGCGTAAGCGCCGAGGTGAAAGCCATTCCCCTGTCAGTTATGACGATTACAGGTGCACCGTGACGAAGTACAATGCTTTGCATAAAAATGTTAGCAATTTCAGCAGCGGTTTCGCGGAGAAGATTGGTTGGTTGGTGGGGTTTAACGTTCTAAAGCAACTCAGGCTGAGAGACGCCGTAGTGGAGGACTCCGGAAATGTCAATCACCTGGGGTTCTTAAAGTGCACTGACATCGCATAGCACACGGGCGCCTGGCTTTTCACCTCCATCCAAAAGTAGCCGCTGAAGCCAGGATTCGATCCCGCATCCTTGGGAACAGTAGTCGAGCGCCGTAACCACTGCGCCCCCCCCCCCCGACGCGGTCCCGCGTGGAAGAGCTTTAGTTTCATAGTATCGGCTGAGATAGTCGGTAGCGACCACAATGTACCGATTACAGAGCGAGGACTCCGGAAACGGGCCAAGTAAATTCATGCCGACTTGTTGGAACGAGACTTTGGGCGGATCAATAGGTTGTAGCAGTTCGGCCGGCTTAGTACGCGGCGTCTTTCGACGTTGGCACTCCCGGCAAGTTTTGGCATAGCGCCTGACAACTGCATTGAGCTTCGGCCAATAATACTTCTGGCGTATGTGTGCCAACGTTCGGGATAAAAACCCCGGTGACCAGAAGAAGGGTCGTCGTGGGACGCCTGCAGGACTTCTTCAGGAAAAACCTTAGGTACGGCGGGAAGGTACTTAGCTTCCGACGGTAATCAGAACGATGACAATCCACGCGAGAAGATTCGGGATTGAGTCGGATTATTTCCTTCTAGACACGCAATGAGATGCCCTAGTTCTTGGTCGTCTCTTTGTTGATGAGCTGAAGTGTCCGCGGAGAGAGCGCCAAGAAAAAGGGAACAACTTCAAACTCAGTGCTGTTATGCTGAAGACCCATGCGGGACAAACAGTGTGCATCACTGTGGTTCTTGCCTGATTTATAGACGATGGTCACATCACATTCTTGAAATCGAAGGCTCCAGCCTGCAAGCCGCCCTGAAGTATATATCTTTGAGGCTCGGCAACCAACAGAGTGAGTGGTGATCGCTCACTACTCGGAAAGGCCGGCCATGCAAGTAGGGACGAAATTTTGTCACTTACCACACAATAGCAAGACACGCCTTCTCGGTAGTAGAGTAGTTCACGTCGGACCGGTACACCATCCTGCCATTGTACAAGGACCGTTGCAATGCCGGCGTTTCTTGCGTTTTTGTGCAGTTTTTTTGCAGGCTTACTCGTCGAAGTGACCAAGTATAGGCGCCCTTTGTAGAAGACTTCGTAGTTTCTGAAATGACCGTTGCTGCTCTTGACCCCAGTAGAACGGTTCGTTCTCTTTTGTGAGGGGAGTTAGGGGCTCAGATATCAGCGAGAAGTTCTTCACAAAATGCCGATAGTAGGCACAAAAACCCAGGAAACGACGCACGCTTCGCTTGTTGGTTGGAACGAGAAAAGCAGCTACGGCGGCTGTCATGTCGGGGTCTAGGCTGACGTCCTTGGCGCTCAAAATGTGGCACAGAAACTTGTGCTCTTGGAAACCAAAATGGCACTTTTCTCGCTTAAGGGACAGACCAGCTGAACGAATGGCTTCCAAAAACGGCGCGCAGTCGCCTCAGGTGTTCCTCAAAAGTGTCGGAAAGAATAACAACGTCATGCAAGACTGTCATTTTAGGTCAGAAAACACAGTGTCCGGCCTCCGCTGGAAGGTTGCAGGAGTCGAGCTTAGGCCAAAAGGGAGCACCCTGAATTCGTACAAACCGTTCGGGGTAATAAAGGCGGTCTACTCCCCGTCGCGTTCGTCCACCTCTATCTACCAATAACAACTCCGCAAATCGAGCGATGAGAAGTATTTGGCATCGCGCAGACGGTCTAGGGAGTCATCAATGCGCGGTAGAGGATGAACATCTTTTTGGTAACCTTGTTTAGACGGCGGTAATCAATGTTGAACCGTAAGGTCCCATCTTTCTTCGCCACTAGGACAACAGGTGACACCCATGGGCTCGTTGACGGCTGGATCACGTCATCCTGGAGCATTTCCTGAACTTGCCGGCGAATTGCATCCTGCTCCTTTGGAGATACCCGATAAGGCGACTGACATAATGGTCTCTGGTTGTCATCGACTATAATTCGATGCTTTGTGAGCGGTGTCTGTCTAACCATGGAGGTCGTTGCAGAACAGTCCCGGAAAGAGTCGATAATGATCTCTAGGCAGCGTTTTTGATTAGGCAGGAGGTCCGGGTTGACGTTGGTTTTAGTTGGAGTGGTCGACGTTTCTAATGACTGATTGCGGACAACGCGTACTGCCCTGCGCATTCCGGGAGTTCTTTAACACATGCAGTTGTTTTGCTCTCCAAACATTGCGGTTCGCAACCGAGTTCGTCACCAAAAGATCGGTTCACCTGTCCTTCAGTTCAATAAGTCCTCGAGCTACACAGACGTGTCGACCCAGAAGCAGCGACATGTTGGCTTCAGCGATGCCACGAGTTCCGGGGCTACTATCGCACTCTACACTTATAAACATGCTGGATCTTGACGGTATCACAACTGATCGTCACAGACTCGCAGCTTGGGTATGTGTTGCTGGGGTTCGGTATCAAGAGTGTGGTGGGCAGCAAACTACACGATTAGGTCCTTAAAGTCGATCACAGCGCCATACTCCCGGAGGAAATCCAAATCGAGTATCAGGTGTTTGGAGCACTCGGAGAGCACAGCGAAACATCCGGGGAAAGTTACGCCTCTGATCTGTATTCGCGAGGTACAGACATCATTCGATGTCACCACACAGCCGCCAGCTGTCCGGATCTGCGGCCCAGTCCAAGGCGTCAAAACCTATCTGAGGGTCGTGGTTAGCCGGCTGCTCAATACCAAAAAGTCAGCGCCAGTGTCCACGAGTGCATTCCCGTTACGGTTGTCAGCGGTTACTGTTATTTCAGCGGAAACCAATTTTTCGCAGCTCGTCGGTAGGCTCGTCAGGTCGAGTCGCCCTCGGTCGGCACGTGACAGTGAATCGTCGGGTGGGCGCTTCCGACTCTGTACAGCTGCAGCAGCCCTACCTCCGGAGGACACCATCTTTAGTTTTCCCACCGTGGGGACGTGCCTCTGAACTGTCCAGAGGTTGACGCACGGTTGGGAGAAGAGAACCTCCTTGGAGACGGGGATCGGGACTGGCGTCGTTGTGCAGTCGGGGGCTTCACGTAGGACATGTAGTGCGAAGAGAGGATAACCGATGGTCGCTGAGGGTAACAAACTGGATTCCAAGGGAAGGAAAGCGTATCAGGGGGCGGCAGAAAGTTAGGTGGGCGGATGAGATTAAGAAGTTCGTAGGGGTCAAGTGGATGCAGCTAGCACAGAACCGGGTTAAGTGGAGAAATATGGGAGAGGCCTTCGCCCCGCAGTGGGTATAATCAGGCTGATGATGATGATGACTATGATGATGATGATGAGTGCTCGATCTCCTGCAGTTGAGGTGCGTTGGGAGAAAAACCCCTGAGACCCATCTGGCGGTAGGAGCAGTCACGCTGAATGCGACCGGGCTACCAGCAGTGGTAGCACAATGGCTGGTTGTTTAGCGATCGCCACAGATGTGCTTTACGGAAGGTGGGCCTGAAATCCTGCTGTGGGGCGGGTGCAGCTGGGACTTGGTACTGCACAGGAGGTTGTTGTATCCAGACGCCAGGCCAACAGGAACAGGAGGTTTTATTCCGAGGTGCAAGCTCGCAGCCTCAAATCAACAACTCTGTACTTAGAGTACGTGCGCCGTCTTATACCTGCGTGAGCTGCCAGAGCAAGCGCAGACATGACGAACGCGATCCATCAACACAATACATAGCTAGCGTCCTACACGCGATACAACACCGCGTTATACCACTCCCTTCCTTTCACAGTTCTAAATGATCCGGCGGCCGTCACTGTCTGGTGCTCCTTCGCAGTGGCACCGGTTGGTCGCCGCTTGTTTGCTGTGCTGGCAATGGTGACGGGGTTGATTCAGCGGATGAATGAAGCCCTACGTCTAACGCGTGTGGCAATTCCACCTCAGGAGCTGATCTTGCACTTGGCATGATGCAGGATCGTCGCAAGTGGTCAGCGTGCACAAACCACCCTTTGTTTCTCACACACACACCAAATACCCGAATTTTTATACCCGAATGCTACGCGCGATACCTTTCTTTCCGCGCAGATACTAAAAATTTTAGGAGGGGCTGCGAACATGTAACACGCTAGTTTCTCGAGGCGTTCTTTATCGAAACTTCAGGGGATGCTTAAACTGTGCTTAATATTGGACGCGACGGCCTTTTCACACCTCCTTTACGTTTCGCAAATGTCCTTCATTTTGAAAACCACATCAATTTTAAAAAATACTTGTTGCTGGAGCACTACTACATATTCCAAACAGACGGTATTTATTTATACGCACCAAAACACGTTCATTAGGCAGTCCTTTAAAAGGCTTGGTATCAACTATCCATTGTATTTTTGTATCAATTACTTCTAATTTCTGAAATAACTAGATTAGAGTAACCACTTTGCCAATATTGACTTTAATTTTTCTCTTCCCCAATTTGTTGTGTAGGTTTGTCTTGAATGTGGGGTAGCATGTGTAGTGTTGTAACTTACATATCATGTCATGCGGTTGTGATGTCATAACCCTGTCTGCAAATAGGAAATTTTCCGCACGAATATCTCTGGCAAGCTGGGTCGCAACCGCGCCGACGGCATTTTGATGGAACGAGTTGTATACGCTTCACTCGGAAGAAAGATGGAAAGTGTATAATTGACCCTTCAGACAAACTGTACCTGATGAAGGCAGGGTTTCGGAATGCTTATGTATGTGATATACCGGTTTGGATGCGTCATTGCAATAGTAATCGGTCGCGAGTCTGAACTTGCCTTCTTGTCCTTGTCTCTTTGTGCGCAGTACGATTTTTTTATCACCTTAAGTACTCTTCTGCTTTTGTGTTAATGAAGTGAAACTAAGCACATGTCTAGAGATATTTTTCTTATTATAAAGCCGAGCTGAGATGAAATACGGGAACAAATAAGTTCATCTCGTAGAATAGCGAATCGTAAAAGGCTGTAGGAAATAGGCATACCCGTGATGATTTTCGACGTGAGGAGAATGCGGAAAACGTTTTACTGTGCTTTTCTACCTGATTCGAGCCCTCTGTCCAGGATCCCAGGCGTCGATTCTGTCCTGCTGGCCCACAAGAGCATGACATAAGATGAAAGGTGGAAGAATGCACGGAGTGAGGAGAACTTTTGCTGTACAATAGTAGTTTACAAGGATGAAACTGGTAGAGTGGTTTAGCGCGAGCTCGAGTGTATTAATCAGCGGAGCTGGGATCCTAAATTGTTTATGCGTATTCGATTTGGGGGCAGAATAGCATTTTGTGCAGCGTTAGTTTTATTAATGTAATGTTAGTTTTAATAATGTTTTAATTAACTCCGCCAAGTATTTGTCCTTCCGAGTGCAGCTACAGGATCTACTAAGCACTAACCCTCATAAGTTTGTTTATTCATGTGTTTTAATTACCACGTGATATGACAGATACTACAATGATTATTAACAATGAGCCTAACAATGATTCATTTGCTACATCTAATGCATTTAATGAGCACTTCCAGCCCGTGTATTCTCGTGACAACGACGTCATGAAGCCAGTAACCATTCCTTGTAGTGACATGCCAATCAAGGACATTAGAATTACTAAAGAACGCGTTTTACATATAGTGGTAAAACCTGGTATTAACAAGTGTACAGGCCCTGGTGGTATTCTGAACTCGCTTTTGGTATGCTACTCATTATGGACCTATCGCTACCCCACTTTCATGTTTTGCACGTAGCTTGCCTCCTGTACAGTGGCCTTACCCTGGAAAATAGCCGAGGTCCTCTCTTTGCACTTAAACATACCACAGCAAAAAAAAAACGCGATCAAATTTTTTTCTCAGGAATGCCAGGCACAATGTAAGCTAAAATGCAGACCTTGTGACCATTGGTAGAATGGGCGGTAATAAAACAATATATATATATATATATATATATATATATATATATATATATATATATATATATATATATATATATATATATATATATATATATATATATATATATGAAGGAAAGAAGCCAACAGTCGGCGAGGCCAAGGAAAGTGTTCGGGATGTTCAGTTCAGTTCAGTCGTTCAGTCGTGTCCGACTCTTCGTGACCCTATGGACCATGCCACGCCACGCTTTCCGGTCTCTCACTATCTTCCTAACATCACATAACTTCATCTGCAGTGCCTCGAGGATGTTACGTTATGTCCTTTTTTTAATGCTTACTTGGATAATCACAGAAATTAGTAATTTAATCTTGTTTAGGGGAAATATAATTAAACACAAAGTAGAAGAAGAAACAACGTGCCGATGGGGGGAACCGAGCCCACGACCTCCGAATATCGCGTCCGGTGCTCTTCCAACTGAGCTACATCCGCCGCTGTCCCCCCTGCTACTTGCTTGGGTATTTATGTTGTCTGTATAGGAACCTTGAGAGTGTTCACCAGCGCCACCCTCAAACATAGCGGCGGACGTAGAACGTCCTTTGTTACCGCCAGCATCACGTAGAACGTGATCAAGAGCGAGGGCGAAAGCTGTGCTAGAACCCTCTTACGCTACCTATGGCTTCAAGACTGCCAGAACCGAGACCCCCGTAAGCTACAAGCAGATCAATTAAGGGGAAATGAGGGTGCTCGTTATAACAGATGAAGGAAAGAAACCAACAGTTGGCGAGGCCAAGGAAAGCGTTGGGGATGTTACTTTATGTCTTTTTTTTAATGTTTACTTGGATAATCACAGAAATTAGTAATGTAATCTTGTTTAGGGGAAAGATAATTAAGCAAAAAACACCATCGGCACGTTGTGCTTTCATCTGCTTTGTGTTTAATTATATATATATATATATATATATATATATATATATATATATATATATATATATATATATATATATATATATATATATATATATATATATATATATATATATATATTGTTAGGTGCTTTGTACGCACGGGGGTTTATTTACAGGGATCGGTCCAAACAGGACCGCGGCGAAGTGTACAAACGTCCCTCTGCCCTTGTTCTTTTTTCTTCACCGATCAACCCGACCGTTCTTCCTTATCTTCCGTCGGCGCTCTACGAAGGCGCGTGACATTTCCCTCCTCGCAGACGAAGCCCGTCTGGCGCGTTACAGAGAACCTCTGGAATGAAATCGCTTGAGGCGGGCTGCATGCACCACCTGAGACTGCCATGACCATCGACCCTTCGCCGTTATGCGTGCTATGACGTAATTCGGGTCACTGATGCATTCTAACACAACAAACGGTCCGGTGTAATGTGACAGCAGTTTCTGACAAAGACCACGCTTACTGAGAGGTGTCCACAACCACACATAGTCACCAGGAGCATCAGAAACTTATCGGTGTCGGGCGTCACACCGGTTCTTAGAGCTTTCTTGTGAAGGTAAAATTCGAACTCTGGCCAGCTGGCGGGCTTCTTCAGCTCTGGAGAGTGTGGTAGCAAGACAAGGCTTGTCATGAATGAAAAATGGCAGTATGGTGTCGAGGCGCAGCGAGGCGTGCGAGCATAGAGAAGGTAGAAGGGACTGTAGCCTGTTGTCTCATGTTGCGCTGTGTTATATGCATGAGTAATGAACGGTAGAATGCCATCCCAGTCCTAATGGTCTGCAGCGACGTACATAGCCAACATGGTGGTAAGCGTCCCATTAGTTCGTTCTACCACACCGTTCGTTTGGGGATGATATGGCGTGGAGTGGCGAAAAATGCAGGCGCTGAGGCGAAGAAGTTCTTCCAAAATGTCCGCTGTGAATTGGCGTCCACGGTCACTCGTGATGATGACTGCAGGAGGGCTGTGCCGAAGAGTGACGAGTCGAAGTAAGAAATTTGATACTTGAGACGCTGTAGCGGATGGTATCGCGGCTGTCTCACAGTAGCGGGTTAAATAATCAACGCACACAAGAATCCATCATTTTCCTTTAGAGGACCGTGGGAAAGGTCCAAGAAGGTCAGTGCCAACTTGCTCAAACGGGGCTGTTAGAAGTGTGACTGGCTGCAATTTTCCATGTGCGCTTGAAGTCGACAGCTTAAAGCGCTGGCATTGCACAAAGCTGGCTAGATATCGCTTGATCGTTGAACGCATCTTCGGCCAGTAAAATCACTGCTGTGTGCGGTGGAGTGTTCGGGCCACTCCCAGGTGACCAGCCGTGGCGTCATCATGCATCATTTCTAGAACTGTGATACGTAGGCTTTCAGGAACGACAAGAAGCATACGTGCTCCCCCAGAGGCGAAATTTTTCTTGTAAAGCACTCCTTCGCGAATGCTAAATGTGTTCTTCATACGATCGTTGGCGGAATCAAACAGAGAAGTTAATGTTTTGTCTTTGCGTTGCTCGGTTCGGAAAACTCGGAGATCGAGAAGGTTTGTGAAATTGGAGCCAAATATTAATCGAAATTGTCTGAGTCGTAATCAGTCGTTTCAAGCGGCAAACGCGAAAAACAATCAGCATCTGCGTGTTTATGGCCGCTTTTATGCACCACAGTAAAATTAAACTCTTGTAGGCGTAAAGCCCATCGAGCGAGCCGCCCCGGGGGTCACGAAGACTCACGAGCCAGCAAAGGGAATTGTGGTCAGTCACAATCGCGAAAGCATTCCCGTACAGATAGGAACGAAAACGCTGTGTAGCGAAAACAACGGCTAGACATTCTTGCTACGTAACCGTGTAATTTCTTTCACATTTACTCAACGAGCGGCTGGCATACGCTATCACGTGCTGATCGCGTCCATGGCGTTGTATAAGTACAGCGCCGATACCGATACCACTTGTGTCAGTGTGTACTTCCATTGGAGCTGATGCGCAGAAGTGGCGGAGGATTGGGCACGAGGTCAAAAGAAACTTCAGTTGACGGAAAGCTGAGTCACATTCGCTGGTCCAATTGAATGGTGCATTTTTATGCAGTAGATACGTAAGTGGGTAAGCGATGTCTGCAAACCTTGGTATAAAGCGTCGAAAGTACGAGCATAGCCCCAAGAAGCTCTGCAGCTCTTTTACTGATTTGGGCATTGTAAAATTTTTGACGGCTTCAATTTTCTTGGGATCTGGTCGAACACCTTCTTTATCAACTAAGTGACCAAGGACAATTGTTTCACGATCGTCAAAATGACATATTTCTTTGCATTCAGTACAAGACCAGCTCGTTTCATGCAATGAAGTACGATATCCAGACGGCTGTTGTGCTCACTAAATGGTTTGCCAAAAACCACGCTTACGGAGAGGTGTCCACAACCACACATAGTCACCAGGAGCATAAGAAACTTGTTGGCGTCGGGCGTCGTAGCAGTTCTTAGAGCGTTCTTGTGAAGATAAAATTCGAACTCTGGCCAGCTGGCGGGCTTCTTCAGCTCTGCAGAGTGTAGTAGCGAAAGAAGGTTCGTCATGAATGAAAAATGGCAGTATGGTGTCGAGAGCACAGCGAGGCGTGCGAGCATAGAGAAGGTAGAAGGGACTACAGCCTGCTGTATATACATATTGCCAGGGGGCGCTCAGAGTGAAAAACGACGTTGAAGTGAATCGGCGCCGGACTCGCAGGACGTACCTAAACCTTGGACCGTGTAATTCTACCTGTACCGGCTCTGTTAACCTAGCCCCAGTCGCCAACACCGTGACAAATCTGGGGGAGGTCAGGTCTGACGTCCCGTACCCATACGCTAAGCAGGAGTGCTGGTCATATATTCGAGGAAACGCCCGTTCACCGCACTAGCCGCAGGCAACGAGGCCTACCACCTGAGTTTTCCCCCCTCGGGCATGACTACCAGTAGCCACGATGTCGTCGCAATGCCTGGCGCGACCCCCCCCCCTACGTGACGTTGCAAAACCCCGCGTCCCTAAGACCTTTCGCGGGGACACAAATGAAGACGTCGACGACTGGTTGCAGCACTACGAAAGGGTAGCTACATTCAACCTCTGGGATGACGCCGCACGGCTTCGAAATGTATATTTCAGCCTCGAAGATGGCGCTCGGACGTGGTTCGAGAACCATGAAGAGCAGCTGTCGTCTTGGAGTGAGTTCAAACGTCATCTTGCGGCAACTTACGGAGGCTCAGATCGCCGCGAACGGGCCGAACGCGCTCTACACGCTCGGATCCAAATGCCTAACGAAACTGTCGCGGCGTATATGGAAGACATGACGCGCCTGTTTAAGCGTGCGGATCCTACGATGTCCGAGGACAAAAAGCTGCGCTACCTCATGCGTGGCGTCAAAGAGCAGCTTTTCGCTGGCCTGGTGCGCAGCCCGCCGAAAACGGTTGCAGAATTCTTTGCGGAAACATCCACTATAGAGAAAGTGCTTCAGCAGCGAGCTTCGGCACGGGATCACACAATCCACGCAGCCTCCGTCTCTGCTGAGTTCCCATCGCATAGCATGGACACATCGGCGCTACGGGAGCTCACACGTTCCGTTGTGCGCGACGAACTCCGACTGATGTATGGCACACCTCAACCAGCTCCTTCCTCCATTGCCAGCGTTGTCCGCGACGAGGTGCAGCAAGCGCTCCGGCCTCCATTTCCAATCGGTGAACCTCGCCCTACTCCTCCTCTTACACCACCGGACTGTCACCGCCCTACATACTCCCAGGTGCTGCAATACTCTCCGCCCTCGTCACCGGCCCTGATTCCTCCGAACGTAGCTGAGCCGAAAACAGCAGTCCCCGTGATCCAGTACGTTACAGATTCTCGACCGCCTACACGGAAAGCAAACGAGTGGCGTACCCCCGACCGACGGCCGTTATGCTTTCACTGCGGCGAACCGGGCCATGCCAATCGGCGCTGTCCCTACCGTCGACTAGGTCTCGAAGGGTTTTCCGCTGATTCTCCGCGGCCTCGCTACGTCGACCGGCCTCGAGCCGTTGAAGATTTCGTCAGTGATAAGCGCCGGATCGTTCCGTCTCGTCTGCGACCATCTATATCAACGTCACCCAGGTCTCGCCCGTCGCCATCTGCTGCGAGTTCCTAATGGGCAGCGCAGGGCCGCTCGCCAGGTCCCCAGAAGGAAAACTGAAACCAGCGACCTTCGGGGGTAGGCTCGCTGAACATCGCGGCGCGGGAGACCCCCCATTGATGCGGACACGGAAAGACTACGCATCGACATTGGAAAAATCCACGGTTACCGATCATAACGCCACCTCGACGCCACCACGACGCACCTGCAACCACGGCGAATTGCCGGTGAAACAGACGACGAAACGACGCACCCGCAACGACGACGAATTGCCGGTGGAACAAACGATGCAAACACGCACCCGCAACGACGACGAATTGCCGGTGGGACATATGACGCAACAACGCACCCGCAACGACGACGAACTGCCGGTGGAACGGACGCTGCAACAACGCACCTACAACGACGACGAATTGCAGGTGAAGCAGACCGCGTACACCGACGCAAAGCACTCAAAGACTCAGAAGCCTGACATTCGCGAGCAGATTTCGTTGGACATACTCGTAGTACTGGATGGTCGCCATGTTCGACCTCTGTTCGATACTGGCGCTGATTATTCTATTTTGAGCAGCCAGTTTGCCGCAGTTCTCAAGAAGGTTTTGACTCCGTGGGCTGGCACAAATGTTCGCACCGCGGGTGGTCATCTGATTACTCCTCTGGGCATGTGCACGGCCAGAGTTCAAATTCAAGAATCAACATTTGTGGTAAGCTGCCTTGCTCTGAAAAGCTGTTCGCGTGACCTGATTTTGGGCGTAGATTTTCTTCGTGAATATGGCGCAATTATTGACCTCCTTAATTCGAAGGTCTCGTTTTCTACTGAGAAAGCAGTGGCCCTTAGCGGTGCAAAGCGACCACTCAATGTGCTTCGAGTTTATGAGGACAGTGTCACTCTGCCACCCCGAACCAGCACCTTCGTTAATGTCAAATGCAATGCCCTTAACGATGGTGACGCAATAGCCGAAACTAACGTATCGTTACTGTTGACACAAGGAGTCTGCGTGGCCCGCAGTTTGATACATCTTCACCGTGGTCAGTCCAAGGTACTTGTTACAAATTTTTCGCACGAGTATCGGCACCTTTTTCGTGACACTTCCGTAGCTTTCGCCGAACGCATCTCTGATGTCTCCGAGTGCTTGTCCACAGAAACCGTGCCACCTCCCACATTCCTCGACAATCTCGATGTCAGCTCAGAGCTATCGGTCAGCCAGCGTGACCAGCTGTTTTCATTGTTACTCGAATTCAAAGAGTGTTTTGCATCGTCGTCAAAAGTGAATCAAACTCCCATCGCCAAGCACCAGATCGTGACGTTCGATAATGTGCGCCCAATACACCAGCACCCCTACCGCGTCTCTTCGACCGAGCGCAAAGTTATTAGGCCACAAGTTAAGGAAATGCTCGAAGATGAGGTTATCCAGCCTTCCAATAGCCCGTGGTCCTCCCCGGTCGTTCTAGTTAAAAAGAAAGACGTCACGTTACGTTTTTGGTCGATTACCGCAAACTGAACGCCGTAACCAAGAAGGATGTCTACCCCTTGCCGCGGATTGACGACTCTCTCGACCGCCTTCGGCGTGCTAAGTATTTTTCGTCCATCAATCTAAAAAGTGGCTACTGGCAGATTGAGGTCGATGAGCGAGATCGTGAGAAGACGGCCTTCGTCACACCCGACGGCCTTTACGAATTTAAAGTTCTACCTTTCGGCCTGTGTTCCGCACCGGCCACATTTCAGCGGATGATGGACACTGTCCTCGCCGGCCTTAAATGGCAGTGTTGTCTAGTCTACCTAGATGACGTAGAATGACGCAGAATCATTTGCACATCTTCAGCGCCTGCGGTCAGTACTCGAAGCCCTTCGATCCGCTTACTTGACACGTAAGCCACAGAAATGCCACTTTGGCTACCGAGAACCTAAATTTCTCGGCCATGTCGTCAGCGCCGCCGGCGTGAAGCCCGACCCTGACATGATTGCTGCTGTTGCGGAATTTCCGATTCCACGTGACAAGAAAGCTGTTCGCCGATTTCTCGGCTTGTGCAGTTACTACCGGCGTTTTATCAATAACTTCTCTGATCTCGCTGAACCGCTGACTCAGCTCACCCGGGGAGACACCCCTTTTGTTTGGACTCACGAACAAGAAGCTGCTTTTGCCGAGCCTCGTCTCCGTCTCCAGTCGCCGCCTGTTCTAGCCCATTTCGATGAGCAGGGGGAGACAGAAATACACACCGACGCCAGTAACATTGGCCATGGGGCGGTTCTCGTGCAACGTCAAGAGGGTGTTGAACGAGTCATCGCCTATGCCAGCCGTACTTTATCCCGCGCCGAGACGAACTATTCAACTACTGAAAAGGAATGCCTCGCCATTATTTGGGCTGCTGCGAAATTTCGTCCCTACCTTTATTGTCGCCCATTTAAAGTGGTCACTGACCACCATTCTTTGTGTTGGCTGGCCAACCTGCATGACCCATGTGGCCGCCTGGCGCGATGGAGCCTTCGCCTACAGGAGTTCGATCTCACTATTGTTTATAAGTCCTAACATAAGCCTGAAGATGCTGACACGCTCTCCCGCGCGCCTATCGAGCTCGCTTCACCAGACACGGATGACACTGGCAGTTTCCTCGGAGCTGTTGATGCTTCAGATATGTCACATCAGCAGCGTGCCGATCCAGATTTACGAGCACTGATTGATTATTTAGACGGTCAGCCAGCCACCATACCTAAGTGATTTTCTCGGCGCCTCTCAACTTTCTGCCTGAGAGGTGGTGTGCTTTATAAGCAGAACTCTAGATCCTTTCCGCGTGCCACGATGAAGCAACATCTGGCCACTTGGGCTATTCTCGCACACTTGCTAGGATACGACAGACATTCTACTGGCCCAACCTTGCCACTGTTGTTAAGCGCTATGTCACGAGCTGTCGGCAATGTCAGCGCCGGAAGGTTCCGCAATCAAAGCCTGCGGGCCTCCTCATACCCATAATACCACCACGAGCACCATTTGATCAAGTCGGCATGGACCTTCTCGGTCCTTTCCCTCGGTCCTCTGGTGGCAACCGTTGGATAATCATCGCCACAGACTATCTGACTCGCTATGCCGAGACCAAAGCGTTACCTAGTGGTACAGTGTCTGAAGTTGCCCATTTCTTTGTACACCAGATCATACTACGGCACGGTGCTCCTACCTGTATTATTACTGATATAGGGACTGCCTTTACTTCAAAAATGATGGCCGAAGTCTTTCATCTCAGCGGTACGGCGCATCGAAAAGCTACTGCTTGCCATCCGCAGACCAATGGGCTGACGGAAAGGCTTAATAAGACCATCGCGGATATGCTGGCGATGTACGTCGACGCCCAGCACAAGACTTGGGATGCGATCGTACCATATGCGACGTTCGCATACAATACGGCAGTCCAAGAGACTACACGTTTCACGCCGTTTCGCCTCATTTACGGCAGGGAGGTTCGGACGATGCTGGACGCAATGCTCCCTTACCAAACAGATACCGAACTTTGTTCTGACGCCGAGCAGTTTGCCCAAGATGCTGAGCAAGCACGCCAACTAGCACGCGTCCACATCACCCAGCAACAGGACAGGGAATCACGCCGGTACAACCTCCGCCACAGACAAGCTTCCTACAGCACCGGGGAGCAGGTGTGGGTGTGGAATCCTGTTCGACGCCGCGGCCTTTCAGACAAGCTAATTTGCCGCTACTTCGGACCGTATAAAATCATGCGACGCATCAGTAACGCCAATTACGAGGTGCTCCCGGATGGATCAGAGCACACAGGCCGTCGGCTGCCTCGTCCAGAGACAGTTCATGTCTTGCGATTGAAGCCGTACTTTGCACGGTGACTGGCAAACTACATCTACAAACTTTTTTTTTGAGGGGGGGAGGTTGCTTTCGTACGCTTGTGTGCACGTGTAACTGTGTGCGTTACGCTTAAGGAGGGAGGAATGCCAGGGGGCGCTCGGAGTGAAAAACGACGTTGAAGTGAATCGGCTCCGGACTCGCAGGACGTACCTAAACCTTGGACCGTGTAATTCTACCTGTACCGGCTCTGTTAACCTAGCTCCAGTCGCCAACACCGTGACAACATATATATATATATATATATATATATATATATATATATATATATATATATATATATATATATATATATATATATACCCTATTGCAAAAACCAGTGCCATTGGGTGCCAGCGCTCCAGTGCCATACCTGATTATGGTCCCAGTATGACGCTGGAAACTGGGCGCACTAGGACGCGGCATACTGGCACGCTCCGCACTGGCGGCACTGTTCGCCCGGAGAAAAAATGGCGTGGGATAAAAATTAAAAAGTAAGAAGTAACGAAACAAGTTAGGTACATAAAAAAACCTAAAAAAGTAAAAAAAAAAATTAGTGCACCAATCGCGCCTCGAACTACGCCCCTAGGTGCTTAATAAACACGAGCTCAGCAGGCTAACCACTCGGCCACTCCGAAAAACTTGACTTTCGTGAAACATTTCTACATTTTATGTCATGCTCGCATTTACAAGGCCGGGACTTCATGTTTTGCAGTCTACAGGCCATTGCTACCGCTCTAACACTTGCAACTTCTAGATCATTTTAGCTTGCTGTCTGCTCTCACGACTTGAAACTAATGTTTTGGGTGCCTATGCGCGCTATTTTGTGCACTGCAATCATTTTAACATGTGGAGTTTGACATCTCTGGCAAATTTACCAACGCCGGCTCTTGGGTGGTGCTCTGCTACCGTGGGCGTAATTTTCGCTGAACACAGAGCTTTAGTAGAAGCTTTCAAGAAAAAAAGTGCGACCGAGCTTCAATACCGGCACGCGCCGCAGCGATGACCCTAATTGCGTGTAACTAAACCTTATTTGTATGTAAACATTGCGGGAAGCGTTGCGATGACCAAGGGCTCGGCTGCTTGATACGCAGAGTAAGAAGGAGCGCAAAAGCTTGAGAAACACGCCAAATATGTATTACAAACGCTGTATGTTGTTGATTTTTCTCTCATGGGCCCATCGCTCGGTAACCTACTCTCTGCCTGGTTTTAATTTTTCTTTCTGCTGTTTATGCTGGGCCGTGGTGCAGGCTAAGCTCGCCTGCGATAGAGCCCGCATTGAACATTTTGGCAGTAATAATTGTGTTAGAGTGCCCTTAAAATCAGCTGTGAAGTTGGTTATGCATGGTAGCCCACATTATTCAATTCCAGCTTTAGTTGTGCGTTAATCGTCAGTGCGTCATGAGATCGAGGCGCGGCGGTCTTTGTCTCTCTCGAAACGCTCGAAACGACCTATGGAAACATGGAAACTCTAGAAAAAAGATGCTGCCTTTGTTTTCTTACAAATGCGCAACGACTTCGCAGCAAAAAGCGCTTGCTTGAACCATATGTTTCATATGCCCCCCGATGGTCGATTGAAAGTACGCTGTTGCCCTGCTGGCCCCTGAGGGATGCTACTCCGGCTGACGCCGCAGGCCGCACCGGCTATACTGGGGCACTGGGACCAGTGCGGCCCCAGCGCACATACAGCGCTTCTCCCAGTGCATCGCCGATGCCAGCGACACACCCAGCGTCAAAAGGCTAATCCCAGCGTTTTTCTTTCATCGCACCAGTGCAGCCAGTGTCTTCCCGTTACTGCTCCAGTGAATAACGCAGACCTCCAGCGTGCCCAGCAGGTCCAGTGCAAAACCAGCGCGAAAATCGTACTGGTTTCGCACTGGAGACGCTGGTTTTTGCAATAGGTTATATATATGTATATACAACTATATATACATATATATATATATATATATATATATATATATATATATATATATATATATATATATATATATATATATATATATATATATATATATATATATATATATATATATAGCTCTACGAAGCGGCGGACCCATGTACGGTCCGCCGCTTTTGCGCACCTTTGCGCAGATGAGAACACAGAGAGAAATGCATGACGGAATAAGCGGCGCCGGTGTCGATGAGGGCTTCAACGTACAATCCTTCAACAATCCCTACTAACATATTCGACGGTCGGCCAGGAGGAATTGTAGATTTCGTACTCGAAGCAGCTTTCCCTCCAAAAACTGCTTCGATTAGTTATCCGTTCTAGGTTGGAAGGGTTGCGAAGCAGGACGAAGCGGTGACGTGCGGCGAAAAGGCGAAGAGCATCGGCGTCGGGAAGGGCGCGAGGACCGTGAAACATCGGTGGAATTCGGAGGAGAGGAAGAACGCCGGTAGAAGTCTGAGTAGGGCAGTGTAGAATCATCAGGCTGGCGTACGCGGGCACGTTCAAAGGGTGCATAACCCCGTTGCTCGTCTTGCTGGCGGCGGCGACAGACACGGGCAATATGGCCTCGTATCCCACAATAGTACCATATAGGGCGGGAAGGGCGCCAGGCTGTAACAGGACGGTGCACTGTAGGATATGGTACCATGGCAGCGACGTGACCGCACACGGGTGCCGAACAAGTAGGGGAAGGCGGGGGGCTGACGTGAAGTAATCTCGGCATAGGTTGGCAATGGATGTTGGAAGGCGATGGAAGGCAGCGAGGGAGGTTTGGAGGCAATGGGAGGTGGGGCAGGTGCCACAGTGCAGTTGAAATTCGTCAGTTCATCTTTGATGACGCTGCGCAAATTCACCGTTTCTGGCGGAAGAGTTGGAGATACAGCAGAGGGGTTGGTGAGGCTGTAGAGCTCCTCTCGGATTATGGTGCGTATTAGGGACCGCAAATTTCAATCTATGAGGAAGCCGCCATAACTGCAGTCTTGCATGAGGCGGCACGACAGTAGATGGTCCAGACGTTGACAGGTGGATGTGATGTCAGACACGGACGACGGATTTTTAACCACGGAGACATTGAAAGCAATAGTGTTGATGCCCTTAATTAAGTGGCGAACACGCCCAGATAAAGGCATAGCAGCGTCGACACGGCAACAAAGGGCCAGAACGCCCTCGATATACGACGTATAAGAGCCGCCGCGCTGCTGGAGACGAGCTTCAAGTTGTTTTATTTGCCGCCTCTAAGCGACCAGCCGGAGTGCTGAAAATTTTCTTTAGCTGGTCCGTGAATGTAGGCCAGTCAGCGATGTCGTCCTCATGATTGAGGAACCAGTTTTGACGACGTCAGCCAAGTAGAAGGCGACGTTAAGCAGTTTATGAGCGTCATCCCAGCGGTTAAATGTACTGACCCTGTTGTAGTTGTCGAGCCAGTCGTCGACATCTTCACCGCGAAGGCCGGCAAAGATCTGGGGATTGCGCTGGCGGCTGGTGACTGTCCAGGCAGGGGCAGCCGCAGTACGAGCAGGAGACGCCGGGGGTGAGCGAGCACCGTTGTCCTCATCCATAGCACAGGGCCGTTGACGCAAGCGAAGGCCTAAACGGAGCTCCAGGGAGAACGGTAGGTGGGTCTAGAGCGAGAGGTGGAGAATACTAATCGCACCGCCGCCGCTTGTAAGGCAGCACTTGCACGAATGTCTGTTCTTTCCAGACCCAGCTGGCACACAGCGCGCAACGCTCTGAGCAGCAGTCAGTGGTGATGATGATGGATCTATACAGATGAAAGAGGTGAAAGTTCACGCGCTGCGCTCACAATATATATATATATATATATATATATATATATATATATATATATATAGTTTAAAGGAGCTGACAGTCTGCGCGTTCAAGGCAAACGCTAGGGACTTTCTTTTTCATGTTTGGCGGCTCACATATATATAAATATTCAAAAACTGTGACAGACACATATCCGCTCCGATCTTTGTAGCACGCGAGCCAGATAGCAAATACAGAGATGCAGAGAGCAAGGAATTACTCCGTGACGCATGAAGGGGGATCAAGTTGAAATCGCAAACAGCTACGTCGCCTGAGGGCGGTGGTTAAAAGAATAAAACGAACGCCGACACAATAACTAAATGCATGCGGCAAAAACAGCGAAGCAAGAGCAGGGTTACAACCTAACAGGATGTACCATTATTAAATATTTCGTGATGCCAACGAAAGCTAAGGCGAAAATTGGTGGTCAAAAAAGTGCAAGACAAACCAGGCTATGACTCGGTAAAACAGCGAGTACACAGCCCAGGCAGAAATTTACAATGTGCACAATTAAATAAAAATAAACACAGAAAAAAACGCCGAAATCTTGAAAACAAGGGTTTTAGGTATGATGCAGGTAACGCATTTCTTTTTTGATCAATGAAATCAAGGGAGTGCTATAGAGGAATCACCCACCTTAGAAATGAAATAAGCCTGAATCACCTCCCTTTCAGTTTTGTTTTTGTAGTCCCCTAACAGTTCGCATTTGTGTCTAGACCAGTTTCTGTGATCCGAAAGATTTGTCTCGAATTTGCTTTGTACTTTGAGGAATGCAGCCTGGCCCTAAAATTAGAACACCGTTCCGCCTGGCCTATGTACACATCACTGCATGGGAGGGGTATCTGATACACCACCGCGGTACTGCAGTTGGTGTATCATTCTGCGCGTCTCGTAGCGCATGCCGCCTGCCTAGATCTGTTATTCGACGCACTTATCTTTCACAGCTTTCACGGGGCGGAAAAGACGTCCTGACATCGTAACTTCGGGCTATCTGTTTAACGTTGTGATACACCTTGTGAATATTGTGAAGATAGGGTATTACTGCCAAGCGGTTCTTCTCTTTTTATTTCGTTATCTTTGCCCCCTCCCCCCCCCCCACACACACACATACACTACGCCCTTTTAACTTTTGCAGCAAGGCCTCCCAAAGAGTAGCGACCAGCGAAGGCGGGTAACCGGCGCGGTAGAGGCGTTGCACTTGGTTGTCAAAGCTTGAGGTGCGCAATGTGGACACAACCCTTAATCAAGGCAGCCTGTAGCACGTCTGTCACTATTGTGCGTTTTATCAGCTTTTGAGCGCGCACTACGAAAAGGAAGCAGACTCTTTTTCGACCTTACGCTATATGACCAGCAAATGTGGGCGTCGCTAAAGCTAAGTAGAAAGTCTTGAAACTGAATTTGCTTATTCATTGCCATTTTGAAGCTGAGCCGCAGGCCGCCTGCCGAGGCTGTGAACAGGTTGGCAATTTCATGAACGGTCTCCTGTAATCGCTTAGCTGCAACGCTATTCAAAACCACAAGGTGATTGTCAACATATCTGTATACCTTAACGACATGCTTATATTTAAGTTGTTCTTAATTTTTTCTCTCCACTGCAGCTAGGTAGATGTCACACAAAACTGGGGCAACAGGCGACTCAATACAAATACCCAAGTTTTGTGCATTAAATTGACCAATAAGAGACACAACGATGGACGTCAGTTAGAACCTGAGAAGCTCTAAAAACGTATCCGCGTCAATGCCAGCTGTATTCTGGAAACCCAGAAGTCAAGTGAATTTTATACTTCAGCAAACCTATTCATAAAGACCATATGCGGAACAGAATATATAGAACATATAACTTTTTGCTGGCCTAGTTGGTACAACATTTCAAAAAAGGACGAAGCACTAACACGACACTCACAAGGAGACAAGGACAAGAGCTTGCTGATAAAATAAGCTTTTATTGAGAGGAAACATATATAAACACACTCTCGCGGCGCTATCAGAGGTAGTAAACCTCACAATGTGAAAAGGCCATAAACCTGATAAAAGAGAATAAGCATAAAACTGATAAAAACAGTTATGATCGGAAAAATAGGCTAAAACGATTGTTTTGATAACAAACATCTATACAAACATCGGGCCAGATGAACATGAAGAAAATCACAAAAAAACAATCAACCATTGTAAAAAGCGACTAAAAATTTCAAGCCCCTTAGCAAAAGATAGATAATGGTTTTCAGTTGCACGAAAATCTTGCACAAAATGCAACCGTCCTTTAAAACAAAGAGAACTGAGAAAAAAGAGATATAGCACTTTCGACAGGTCGCTAAAGCAATCTAGACCTTTCTTTTTTTATGAATCTCACGGGCTGCACGGTCTCGACTTCTATCCAGTGGAGTATTTTTTTTTAGGCGAGGCATGCATTCGCATTTCTTGCAATGAATCGGCAGATTGGATCCAGTGCCTTTCTTAAACGATCTCTCGTGCTCTCCCAAACGCTCACTGAAACACAGTCTGGCCGCCATATACTTTACTTTATACCATATCTTTCATTCATCTAGAACCAGCCAGGAACACTTGCAACAGCTCTTCACAGCCTTTATAAAGCTGCTCTTTGTCTTCTGTAATCTGCGATTTGCTGATGACATTGCCTTGCTAAGCAACTCGGGAATGAACTGAAAATAATGATTGATGACCTAGACAGAAAAAGTAGAAAGGTAGGCTTGAAAATCAATATGCAGAAGACTAAGGTAATGTTCAACAGCCTCGGGAAGGAACAGCAGTTTACATTAGGCAGCGAAATACTGGAAGTAGGAGGCGAATATGTCTACTTAGGACAGGTAGTAACCGCAGATCCGGACCATGAAAAGGAAATAACAAGAAGAATAAGATTGGGATGGAGCGCATTTGGCAAACACTCGCAGATTATGACTAGCAGCTTAACAGTACCGCTCAAGAGGAAAGTATACAACAGTTGCATCTTGCCTGTACTCACCTATGGTGCTGAAACGTGGAGGCTAACCAAGAGAGTTCTACTTAAGTTGAGGACAACCCAGAGGGCTATGGAACGAAGAATAGTAGGGGTAACATTAAGAGATAGAAAGCGTGCAAAGTGGGTCAGAGAAATAACTCAAGTTACCGACATTCTAGTGGAAATCAAGAAGAAATGGACATGGGCAGGACATGTAGTGCGAAGAGAGGATAACCGATGGTCGCTTAGGGTAACAAACTGGATTCCAAGAGAAGGAAAGCGTAGCAGGGGGAGACAGAAAGTTAGGTGGGCGGATGAGGTTAAGAAGTTCGCAGGGGTCAAGTGGATGCAGCTAGCACAGAACTGGGTTAAGTGGAGAAATATGGGAGAGGCCTTCGCCTTGCAGTGGGTATAATCAGGCTGATGATGATGATGATGATGTCTTCTCATCCCCACTTTCACCGACACGTTTATGCCGCCGTGCTTTTTCATCCCCTTCGCATTCTCCTTTCCCTTCACCGCGACCGGCAGATAGCTCGCCTCTCGAGCTTAGTTCATGGATGCTTGTTACTCAACCAGCTAACATATCCCCCATGCAGTCAGTCCCTCATAGCGGGCAATCTCCGGGCGGACGAGGTCGCACGAAAAGCCCACCAAGACGGCGATTGTGTGTTGATTCCATTTTCCAGGGCAGACGCCACGGGCAGGCTTCGCGCACTTGCGCGGGAACACACGCTCTCCTTGTAGAATTCTGACCAGTTTGCGAGCTGCCGTTTAAAATCCCTGGAGCCTGACCTGAAGCTGCGGCTTCCACCTGGCCTACCCCTGTGTGAAGAAAATTTGCTGTGCCACCTATGGGTTGGTGTAGCATTTACAAACTCTTATTATTTTGTTATAGGTATGGCAAATAGCCCTGGATGTACAAACTGCGGGTGCGACGAGTCTATAGGCCACATTCTTTGTGAGTGCCCCATATACAGTGAGGAAAGACAGGGTCTATGCCGTGCGCTGGAGCGTCTAGATGGACGCCAACTAACTGAAATTAAGATCCTAGGTCCCTGGCCATGGCGATCTTCTGCGGTGAAGGACCCCCAGGCACTGCAGCGCTTTATGAAAAGCACAGGACTGATCGAAAGGCTGTGATTTTAATGTTACGTGATATAACTGTGATGTGACTGTACTGTCATCACCCATCCCTCTCTCACCCACAACTTTTATACCAAACCAGGGTAGCAAACCAGTTCCTTTACCGGTTAACCTCCCTGCCTTTCCTCCTCATCTTCCTCCTCCTCCTGCCAACTCCTGCCCCTCCGGAGGCTATTAACCTCCATATTAGGCGCGAGGACATACTGCGGCGCGTTAAGGATGACGGCAATGAGACGGGCGCGAGAGCTGCCGCTTTCAACCATGGTGCCAAGAATTCCCCATCGGAAAGGAATGCGGGGTGTTTAGCCGGACAGTGACAGCAGTCCAAGTCGGGCCTCAGGAAATGAAAAGGTTCAAGTGAATCCCGGCGTCTCCCGCATGGGTCAGTACCCTCAAGGCGGCCACGCGGTCATCCCCTTCGTCTGGCCGACAGCGCGCGGCCGCCCTTGCAACGCAGACGTTTGTGCCCAGACCATGAGGCGCCGGAGGTCAACACTGCTCCGATTCGTCTTGCGTGGCGGCGCGCGGTGACTCGTTCGACACAGGTGTTTTCCAGACTATGCGACGCCTGCAGACAGCGAGCTCCTCGTGTGCTGCCCTCTACACCGCCAAAGCAGCTTCCTCCTTGCCCACCAAGTGAAACTTTCGAGGGGGCGTGTCTGTGAGAGTGAAAGTGTGTCAATTTGAGTGACATTAGAGTGATAAGGAAACTCCCTCGGCGACGAGCCCGCCCTTCACCTAGGAAACCTGGGGAACACGGACCCTTTAAAACTATGTGAGTGTGCGGGCATCATCAGGTCTTCTCCGGAGTTCTTTCCTACTGCTAACAATGAATTTAAACTAAGTTTTCGTCCTTCCACTCCCAACTCCTTCGCTCAGCGGAACTTCTTCCTGAGGGCGAGCGGGCGTCGATGCGGGCAAGGATCCGTCCAGCGGCCCCGGAGTCCCACCTCCAACAAGTGGATGGCAGCGGTGCGATCGATCATGCGACCTGGTACTGCTTCTGCGGGTGAGTGCTTGACATTTGCTTGAGATTGGCCATGCTTCGCATTTTCGGTTATTTAATTTGAACTGCTGGGAAGTTGTTAGTGGAGGCGCGTGTGATAACCTCACAACAACAGTGTGTCAGCAAAGTCAAAACTGAGAGCAGCAACTATGGATCCTGAGCCGGCCGGAGGCGGATTTGCTAGCGATGTGCGAGGAGATGGGTGCAGACGTTGATGATAAGATAGAGAGATCTGATATTTGTAAATCTCTCTTGGAAACTGGGAATGAAGAAATATCAATATTTACATAGAAACTCAATAATGCTGATCGTGAGAAAGAGGAAGAAAGAGAGCGCCGGCTAAAAGCCGAAGAAGAGGAATTAGAGCGCAGGCGAGCAGCAAAGAAAGAACAAGAATAGGAAGCAGAAATCGTGAAGCAGCAGAAAGAAATAGAAAGGCTCAACTCAGAACTAGAGATACTGGAGCTCAGAGTTGAGATGAAGTGAAGGGCAGTCCAAAATGGCAAAGCTGTAACTTCAAATGAAGGAAGGCAACAGAATGTATATAATCAAGAACACGCTCAAGAACTGCACTGTAGACTCTGAAAAGTCGCAACAAACTGCGCACGAGCGCACACTGTTAAAACTTGATCAGAGCTTTTTCGACGAAAAGTGGGATACAACGCAGTGTCAGCTGCGAGTGTTCAAAATAGGTGAAAACATTCATAAATTTCTACATCACTTCAAAAGCACCTGTTAGAGGTCAAAATTGGACAAGGATATTTAGAGTCACATGCTAGTGTCTGTAATGCCACAAGAGGCTGCTTATGTAATGCTGTGTCTGTCAGATGAGGACTTTGACGACTATGAACGAGCGAGAGCAGCTTTATGACGGCGTTTCGAAGCTAAGACAGATTACGTCACTGGTAGGTTCGACGGGAGAGTGAAACGCGATTTGGCCTACGTCCCAAGAAAGCCCGCTCAGCTTCCGAATGTTGCCGACTTGCCAAATTTCGAAGCTGCAAAATCGTCTAATTGGAACCGATGGAGAAGATAAACAAAAACTCCTAAGAGAGAGGCCGTTGGGGTGAGAGAGACCGTCGTTCAGCCGCGTAGGCGCGTTCACAGGATAGAGTATCCAATACAAGTTTCTAGCGAAGAGAAAGCTGTAAATTGCAAAAGTGTGACTCCTGTCTGAATGAAAACGGCATGCGAGACCGAATTGGATAAGCGCGACAACGTGGGATCGAAGTTTTTCCGAGCATCCAACCGGCGCGTTTAAAGAAAAGAGAGAGAGAGAGAGAGATGCCGAAAGGTACAGGTCTCGAACGTGATGTTGGTGTTGCTCTTGGAAGGGGTATACAGGGCAATGTGGAGTAAGGCCAGCACATGATTTGTGACAGAGGAACCAGGCAAGCTAAAAGGTAGCCAGGAATATGTGCAAACGGCCCAAAGCAACCCTCAGGGAATTGAGCTTGAGGTAGGGATCCGTTGTTTTGTAGAGGCTCTAGAGTATGCCCTTAGCTGCGAAGCCAGTGACTGCGTTGCTCATGAACCGGGAGAGCAGTGTACCCGCAGTGCCTATGAGAATACCGGGGAGTTTGTTAACGAAAAACAGGTACACGGGGAAGGCACGCAGCGGCGAGAAGGGGAAAGAGCAAAGAGTCTGCCGGAAGGGGAAGAAAATAAAGACCCTTATCTCAAGTTAGCAATGCTAGGAAACACTGATGAAGAGATGGGAGAGGTTCTTGTTTCGAAACCCCAAGAAAACATCTGCACTGCGTATCAGAAACAAGAGAGAATAAATTCTGATCGTGCGACGCGTGCGGATAGTTCGCACGCTAAGCCAAGAAAACGTGAGGGGCAATTGCCATCTAAGAGCACAGAGTAGGCAGACTTGACTCCTAACCAGAGTGAGACTGTCGAGGAATTGGGCAGCGAGAGTGCGCCTATATTGGGCCACACTGATGCAGAGAGGGAGATGTAAATAATAGATGAGAGATACAGGCCAAAGCTCAGTGTGGACGACTGCCAGGCAGGAATAGCGGAGTACACGGACCTGCGAATTGTGAAAGTAGCATCTTCAGGGTACGAAGTACAGCCAGTTGATTCAAGAGTGATGACGCTGCGCTGCGAGAATATAGATGCCATTTCGGTACAGGAAGTAGAGTGCTCACGCCGTGCAAGTAAAAATACACAGGAATTCCGATTTTGTTGGCGAAAAGCGCAAGAAACACTCTAGGCGTGAAAGAGCTAGAGCAAATACGAGATTGAAGCAGACTAAGTGTCAGGCTCCAAATTCGCTCTCTCGAACGACTGCGAGTAGCCGTAGTAGCAGGGGCGCATCGAAAACGCGCGAAAGCAGTTCGTGATCATTTGAACTTTGAGAGAAGTCCCAGCGCTAACCAAGGAAACGGAAAAAGAAATGCGCTTTTACGAACAACACGGGACGCCAAGTCTCTGAAAATGCAGCAGGCCCCGGAAGGAATAAAAAGCTGCCGTCCAGAAACAAAGGCCATGGGATCGCAGGTAAAGCAGCCCGAGGTGTCTAGAACGAATAGGTCCCCCGCAAATCAGCGTAGACGGGCACAAAATTCAAGAGGGAAAGAACAAATGCCTAAGTCGGGAAGAGCTCTAGCAAAGGCACGACGCAACGGGGGAGGCAAAGGAGTCGACTGGCTTGCGCTTCATTGTTCGGCCCTGCTTTTCGACTTTATGCACAACGTAAAAGTATGACGCCATGGGTGCGCAGGGAGACGGTGGTCAAGCAGAGACTTTTCGCGACGCTTTCCATCACGCCATCTTTTGTCACGGCTCGACAGAGGTAAAAAGAGTCAGGCTGCGACCCCGCAGGGCGCGCCTGAAAGAGATCTTTTCGACGGGGCAGGTCTAATCACCACCGCGTAGCATTTCTAAGTAGTTTTTTTTTCTTTTTTAGCTTTGGGATTCATGGAGAGAAATGCTACTTTGTTAGCGCTATTGCTTCGCAGTTGTTCAGTGCTGTGAGATTCATCGCCGAATTTCAGAAGGTATGTGCCTTTAAGATGCAAAGGCCAAGTATCCGTAATGGAACCGCTACCAAGAAAGGAAAAGAAAAGGCACTCAGAAGAGCTTGTAAGTCTCACGTAGACGAGATACGCATTCAGGAGACGTTTAAACTCAGATTGAGGCACATAGTTGACCACTTTTAGTTACGTTTTCCTTTAGCAATCGGTACACTGAAGAGCACAGACCACTGGTAACTGCCTAATTGTTTTTCTTAGCTATTGCGACAGTACTTCAGGAGCAAGCTTGCCGATCATAAACTGCCGTTTTCGGGTCTTCTCAATATTGAGTATTTTTTTTTTGCTGCTTCCTTGAGGGCTTCAAAGTAAGCCTGAACGTTCAGAAAAAAAGATAGGAAGGTTTTTCGGTTATTCTGATTGTAGGGGGATGAGAGTGGTACTGATGAAAATTTTATTTTTGATTTTCTAGCTCTCTAGAACACCCACCCACCTTCTCATACACAGACTGTCGGACTTGCCTTTGGTTGCCTCATACTGGACATGGTAGCATGCTCTGACTCGAAATTCGGGCAATATTGAGGGGATCTGGATGCAGGAATATCATTTGTTTGATTTAAAAGCCCGGTGCATCTTAAGTATATTCCGAGCGCTTGCGCGCGTGGTAGTGCTGTGCTGTGTGAGAGTTTGACCTATGCTTTCCTGTGTTGGTGTTGGTTGGCTTTGGGTGTTGTTGCCTGGCGAGTCGATCTCCTTCAAGACAGGACTCCAGAGCGAACGCAAGCCCATCTCTCTCCGACAAGTGATTGCGATCACTAGCCGATCGAGATTTTCCCCGGCCGCGAAGTGTCGTGTTAGCCCAGGCAGGGGGGGGGGGGGGGGGGGGCGTTGCACCCGCGCCGAAACGCTGCCCGAGAAAGCAGTCAAGACACCGCGCTCCCAAGCGACGAAAAATGACCCCTGTTTATTCTCGCAGTCAGCTTTTATACACTTGCGCCACAGATCCACTCTCGCAGTCGCAGCTGCCAGCCAAGCCAAGCCAAGCCAAACCAAAACAGATGATAATAGCACATCCCCCTTTTCAAGCACTATTAACTTTACATGAATACACTTCAAAATAACATTGAAACACACCCAAGAAAACAAGACAGAACACAGTCACTCCAAGCGTCAGTCGTCCACACCCAGCCTTATGGGTTTTGTGAACAACTCTGCCAAATCTGGTCGTAGTTACAATTCTAGCTTGATAATTGCCACCTTCAGTCTCCGTCTGAGTTAGAGGCACCAAAGCTTCCGGAGCTTCGTCAAATTGGTTGTCTACTCCAGTTACCAATCCGGCCCTGCTGGACTGTTCCTGACTATCCGGAAATTCGTAGTTCCCGCTATCTACCCGGTCTTTTGGGAGACGGTTAAGCATTCTCCTGTTTCGACAGACTTCAACCCCGTTTTCCGTTTGAACACGGTATGAACGCGGCTGTGGCGCTGCTCCGGGCACTGTACCTTTGGTACGGAGATCAGTCTCCCACACCACATCACCTGCTTCAAGCTTTGGGAGATTTTTAGACCGGTGACGTCGGTCGAAGTGGCGGCTTTGCTCCTTTCTGACTTTACGGACCTTGGCTGCCGCTTCTTGCAGACAGCATTGTCCCGGATTGCGGTGCGAAGGCAGCATTGGGACTCTCGTCCTAAGCCTTCTACCCATCAGTATCTCCGCTGGGCTGACGTTCAAAACCCCAGGCGTGGCCCTATAAGCCAGCAAGGCTAAGTAAGGGTCGTCCGATTTTAGAATGAGATCCTTAACCGTCTTTACCATACGTTCGAATCTCCCCGTTTCCCTGGGGGTGACTCGGACTCGAGGTGACATGACGGAAGCCATACAGTTTTGCACATTTCTCGAACTCGGCACTGACAAATTGGGGACCATTGTCGGTCACCACACACTCGGGAATGCGATGTCTCGCAAAAATGCTTTTCATTCAGTTTATCACGGTAGCAGACTTTGTTGACGGAAGAATTTGCAATCTCTGGGTATCGCGAAAGATAGGCTACTACGACAAGATATTGCCGTTCCTGAATTTGAAACAGATCGACCCCTACTCTCTCCCAAGGAAAAGAGAGCGTTGGCGATGCAATCATCGGTTCGATCTGTTCTGGCGGATGCATCGCGCAAACGCTGAACTGTTTCACGAATAACGCTATCTCAGTGCTAAGTCCCGGCCACCAGACAGAACCTTTCGCCACACTGCGGCATCGCGAGATGCCTTGGTGACCGTCATGCAGTTTGCTTAGCGCTTCCTTGCGAAGGGTCTGAGGAATGATAAGCCTCATACCTTTGAGCAGAAACCCGTTCACCAAAGTAATGCATGCACGGTCCTGCCAGTATGGCAGAAGATAACAGGGAACATTTTGTTTCCAGGGCCACCCTTCTTTGCACACTGTGCGCAAGCTTCGACAGACTTCGTCTTTTGCTTGACCTTCTTTTACTCTTTTCAAGAAATCGTCTCCTGTTTCTAAACCCAGTAAACAAGCTTTCGAGTAAGCGGTTACCTCTGAGGCAGTTAAACAGCTTTCCACTTTCGTGCAAGCTAACGGCGAACGTGAAAGAGCATGAGCAGTGGTTAGCGATTTGCCTGGTACATATAATACAGAAAAACTGTATCGCATCAGCTGCAGACGAAAACGTTGAATTCTTGGCGGCATAGCATCGATTGCCATGTGACCCAACAGCGACACCAAGGGCTTGTGGTCGGTTTCAAAAACAACTTCCAGACCACGTATATACTTATCAAACCTTTCCGCTGCCCACGTCAACGCCAGCGCCTCCTTTTCGATCTGGGAGTACCGTTGCTCGGTTTTGGTGAGCGAACGAGAAGCGAATGCAACTGGTCTACGTTGCCCGTCTTTTTGCTTTTGAAACAAAACTGCTCCCAGACGGAAAGACGATGCGTCAGCTGAAAGAGTGGTTTGTAGCGAAGCGTCGTACAAAGCCATGCATTGAGCTGAACAAATGAGCTCTTTGAGTTCTTGGAACGCTTTTTCCTGATTGCTGTCCCAGACCCAGTCCCTATCCTTGCGCAAAAGAACACGCATGGGAGCAGTCACTTGGGCTAAATGTGGCAGGAAGCGGCCCAAATGATTCGCCATGCCCAAAATGCTTCTAAACTCAGTAATGTTTCTGGGTACTCTCAAATGTTTTATAGCATTGACTTTCGCTGGATCAGGATGAATGCCTTCTTCATTCAGAATGTGACCCAAAAAACGCACTTGCCTAACCCCGAATAAGCATTTCTATTTGTTTAATGTCACATTTGCCCTTGTTAGGCGTGTGATCACGTTACTTAAACGCTCATCGTGTTGAGCTTTGCTTCCGCCAAACACTAGGACATCGTCCATGAGATTAACGACCCCCGGCAGGCCACCTAGTATCTCAGACATTCTCTTTTGGAAGTACTCTGGAGCGGAGGTAATTCCAAAGAGTAGTCGCGTGAAACAGTATCTACCGAAGGGTGTTAAGAACGTGGTTAGCTCTTCCGAGTCTTTACTGAGTCGCACCTGGTGGAAGCCTCAGTTGGCATCGAGCTTTGAAAACCATTTCGCTCCCGACAGTGACCCTAGAGCTTGATCCACAGTTGGTAACGTAAATCGCTCTCGAACTACGCATTTGTTCAATTTAGTGAGGTCTACGCAAACTCTCAGGTCGCCTGAGGGCTTCACTACCGGAACTATTCCAGCGCACCATTCGGTGGGCCCATCCACTTTCCTGATTATGCCTAACCGCTCCATTTTATCTATTTGGTACCCTGCGGGGAGCGCTTATGGCATGCGGGATAGCGCCAGCTTGTAGCCTGATGGTGTACTGCCCTGGCATCGTACCTAGACCGCGGAACATTTCTGGAAAACACGTCTCGTACTGCAGGTTTCCCGACTAGACCGCGTCTGCAAATTTCACGATACCTAAGACCTCAAGTGCAGGTAATCCTAGAAGGACGTCGCGTAACAGACTGACAACGTAGCATGTTTGATATACAGTTTTCTCTTTCCATGCGATCTCTGCTACGAATTTGCCTAGTACGTTAAGCTTACTGCCTCCTGCACCTTGCAAGTCTTCATCGGTTTTTACCAGTCGGGACGGTAATCCCGGAAACGTTGATGGTAATACTGACACTTCAGCACCTGAGTCAACCTTTGCAAAAATGGGCACAGAATTAATGCGCACCTGAACAAATAGCGCTTTTCTGCATGCATCTATTGATCCCACGAAAGTCTCTCCAGTTTCCTGGTTGACCGCTGAGACGCGTAGCTCTCCAGTTTCCTGGGCGACCGCTGAGGCGCGTACCTTTCGTTGAGCGGAAGCCGTTGCTTTCTTCAAGCAGGCCTTTGCGAAATGTCCCTTCTTGCCACACATTGGGGTCCTGGTCACGAATTTCCGATGACTGATGGCTGTGTTGTCCTCGTAGAGTACTTTGCTGCTGTTGGACGCTTTTCTTTAAGCGAGCCTTCGACAGCGCCGAAGCCAGCGTGAGCTGAGTATCCATTTGCAAAGCTTCCAAGAGCTTTGCGTCGCGGAGCTCGACAACAGTCTGTCTCGGATCATCCGTTCTTTTAGTTCACCGTAGTCGCAACGTTCCGCCAAGCCGTGTAGTGCAGTGACGAACTGGTCTACCGACTCTCCTGGCATTTGTACGCATCTGTGAAAGCAGGCGCTTTCGTACACGATGTTCCTCTCTTTTACAAAGTGCCCGTCGAACTTTTCCTTTACGGTTTCATAGTTCTTGGCGTCTTCGTCAGATAGTGAAAACGTCCTGAATATGTCACGAGCTTGCCTCCCCATTGTGTACAACAGCGTTCGTACCTGAGCCTCCCCGGAGCATTCGTTGAGTCCCGTTGCATATCGGAAGTCGTCGAAATGTTCGATCCACGCCGGCCACTCTGACGTGCGGTCAAAGTCCAGCGGTGGCGGTTGCTGCAGTCCATGCAGCAGTATTGAAGGCGTCTTCGACATCGTGGATGGAAGGTGCTGGCTCAGTGAGAAGATTCTTGACCATCTGACATCATGTCGTAGACGGCCACTTCTGACACCATGTCGTGTTACCCAAGGCAGGGGGGGGGGCGCCGTTGCACCCGCGCCGGAACGCTGCCCGAGAAAGCAGTCCAGACACCGCGCTCCCAAGCGACGAAAAATGACCCCCGTTTATTATCGCACTCCGCTTTTATACACTTGCGCCACAGATCCACTATCGCAGTCGCAGCTGCCAGCCAAGCCAAGCCAAGCCAAACCAAAACAGATGATGATAGCACACAGAGGAGCTGTTAAGGATGGCGACAAAGAGACGGGCGCAGGAGCTGCCGCCTTCAACCATCGAGGCACGACTTCCCCACCGGAAAGGAGCGCTGGGTGTTCGGCAGGACGGCGACAGCAGTCCAAGTCGGGCCATCGAGAAAAAAAAAGGTTCAAGTGGATCCCGGCGTCTCCAGCATGGGTCAGTACCCTCAAGGCGGCCACGCGGTCATCACCTTCGTCTTCCCGACAGCGTGCGGCGGCCCTTGCGACGCAGACGTTTGTGCCCAGACCATTAGGCGCCGGAGGTCAACGCTTCTCCGATTCGTCTTGCGCGACGGCGCGCGGCGGCTTGTTCGACACAAGTGTGTCCTAGACTATGCTATAGTGCTCTAGAATATTGGGCTGTGTGACGACCGGCGGCGGAGAGCGGGCCGCTTTTGCGATGCAAGAACCGACTCCCGCGAGAGGGCGCGACGTGCTACAGGGGTGTCACGTTCGCCGCTCGGCGCGTAGCGGTCACAAGATAGCGGGGGTGCAAAGGAAGTTTGCGGTTCTCTTTGGAGCGATTTTCAGACGCTATGCAATTAGTGTGATAATAAATAAAGAGGCTCTTTATAGCAAAGAGCGGGTGCTATTTGCAGTACTAACCAGACTATAATTGTTAACAAGGTTGATATTACACGTGAAATACTTTCAAGGGAATTTAATTACTTTCCCTTTGGGAACTCTTGGCGTGATTCGCTTACTTCACAAAGAGCGCAGCCGTAAAACACAATAAATTTCATTGCTTCAAGTGGGAGCTTTTCTGGTGCTCCAAGTAGTAAACTTTTTGAATCTTCACATTTTGCAGGAAGTTTGCAGTCTGAAGTGCAAAGCAGTCGAAAAGGACCGTGCATCCGAGCCAAATTTTCGAGTAAATTGCGACCTAGCTTCGAACCTAATGGCGCTATTTTTGTTCGTGGTGAGAAACCGTGCCGGCCTCACAACCTCTCTTTCGCAGAAGGATGATCTAGCGGAAGCCAATTAAGCGTACCCTATATAGCCTCCGCGTCCTCTATTTTCCGTCGTTATTTCTTTTTCAAAGCTATTCATTTTTTTTATTTTTTATGTACATAAAACAGGACTAGAGCGATCTTCTGGAGGCAATGACTTGCATATTACCGGCGGCTTGCACACCCTAGAATGGAAACATTTTCTGGAACATGTAGGTCATTGTTAAACTATAACGAATTGAGATTAAATGTTTTAAGTATAGCGCACATTTTTGGGTATTTATAAAGCTACCCGTTACAACAATGCTTCAGATTATGGAGAGAAAAGAAAATGGTGGGTTCTTAGATTAGTGTACAGTTTCACAAATTGTTGTCGCTTAAATTTCAACGCTTTATACGCGTTCGATTGCAACATGTTTGTGCACTGCGCTTTCCTCTTTCCGGGCCTTCATTTGGTTCTTATGCTCGGTTGTTTCCTCTTTTTTTATTGTTTTTTATATATCTCCATTTTTCTTCGTCTTTAGCTGCCTGCTTTCTTCGTCGTGCGTTTGCCGTGCCGCAAGAAAATTCTGAACCTTTATTCACATTCGCAGTCGCTCTTTTCACGGCGCTGCGTGCCTTCCACAAACCCCTTTCTCCCTCCCTGGTAGGCGACACGTTTCTTTTTATTTTCCTGTGAAACCGTTACCTACCACTTCTTCCACCTTTCCTGACCCACTGTGTTCCGTTATTCTGTAGCCAGTTGGCGTGATGTCGTTCGTTTTTCATGTCTTTACTATATCTCTACCTCCATGCGGGGTAGTCCACATTTAATTCATTCCAACTGAATGCCGCCTTCTCTTGTGGCTTCAGCGACGTACTGTAGTCGGCATAGTTAGCGTGAAAAACAACGAAATATACTATTTTGGACTGTTTTGATAATGGGGTTACTGTGACCAGTCTTAGTCAGCGCTCGAACGCACGTGTTGTATGTTTCACTTCTTCATACATCCTGCCTCCACACTACCCTCTTTTCAAAACGACTACATTTCTCAATGTGAATTAGGTGCTTTAGGAATGCTAAAGCAAGCTGTACGGCGAGTGAAGTGGGCTGTGCGAGTCGTAGCCCGGCCCTCTCCAAGCTGCTTTCTTCACAGCCAACTCCTGTCCTGTTACTTCCCCGAGGTGTTACCGACGGCCAAAATGGAAAATAAATTAGGCGATTGCTAACACTACTGAGCACCGTTAACCGGCATATTTGTAAAATCTTGTCGCGAACAGCTCGAGACGACGCACAAGCAAACAAGAACGTACAGTCCGCGCGGTATCCGCCCCGCCGCACAGCGCGCATACGCGGGCGTCCGGACGGCTGACACACCAGTTGCTGGTGGCGCCCTCTGCGCTGCGGCGCCTCCATCATCGCAAAAGCGGCCCTTCGCTCCCATGTATTTCGCGGCGCGGTTGACACACTGCGCAATCTTCTAGAGCACTATAACTATGCGACGCCGTCAGATACCGAGCTCCTCGAGTGCTGCCCTCTACACCGCCACACCGGCTTCCTCCTTGTCCACCAAGTCTAAACCTTTTAAGGGGCGTGTCTGTGAGAGTGAAAGTGTGTCACATTAGAGTGATAAGGACACTCCCTCGATGATGAGCCCGCCCTTCACCTAGGAATCCTGGGGAACACGGACCCTTAAAAACTATGTGTTTGTGCGGGCATCATCAGTTCTTCTCCGGAGTTCTTTCCTACTGGTAACAATGTAAATAAACCAAGTTTTCGCCCTTCCACTCCCAACTCCTTCGCTCAGCGGAACTTCTTCCTGAGGTGGAGCGGGCGTCGATGCGGCCGAAGATCCGTCCAGCGCACCCGAGTTCCACCTCCAACAGACGCTACCTTTCGGAAGCGCCTGCATGACGGAGTGGTATAACGTACGTTGAAATGCTGCGGTGGGATGCTTTTCTAGGCAGTTCAGTTGCGCTTTAGCATCAATTTCATTTATATATTCTATATACACCTCCGCCTGGGCCTGTATAACCTTATTTGAGGTATGAGACCCATTCATTCGGTGAAAAGAAGCACTTCAATGAGTCAGAGTTGTCGTAGTTGGCGAGCTTTACTGCTAAGTTGACGTACGCGCACCGGCTGCAGCAGTTCTGTTGCTGTGAAAAAAAGAACAGCTGAAAGCTACCACACAAAAAATCAGATGTAAACAGTCAGTGCACAGGTAATGGGATTCTTCTGCAAGAGCAGATGACTGTCAGGAGCCTGACATGCTGAGCGCCTTCGCATAGCGCTGGCGGTAGCGGCACCTTTCCCCTGCTCCCTTGAGCACTGTAGAGCAAAGAATTTGGACACTGGGGATGACATGAATGAATTTATTAGCAAGTGTGAGGACGTGCGTTTTACACAGCGAATTCTTCGCTTTGATACCGCCATTGCACTCTAGGTTAGAGAGCATATTTGTTTTCCCCGAGCACAGTATTTTTTTACGCCTATCTTGATCAGCCCATCACAACATCCTTTTCTACTCCTCCTCTCGTCTATTGTTTTGCTCACGGACTGTAACTTGAAATTACTATAGTACTGGAGACGCTGCTTGAGACATTTCATCATGCATACCGCTGCACGAGGCGGCAGAACCTTCTAGTTCATTTCAGTGAAACCTCCTTGCCAATGCGTTCATTTAGAACAATTTGAGACCTTCTGTCCCTTGCAAGACACCTACCTTTGTTGTGTGGGTACAGCTCCATGAAGAAGCCAGCATGTTTTCCATCTTTCCAGCTATAGTATCGTTAGCTATAGTATCGTTATCAACCTCCCATTATTCGTCCTATACACCCCGGCCCTCAGTCACCAGCGGCTGCGGAACAACTGACCACGGCGGCGGTCAGACCTGCGACGCAGATGGGGGTGATAAGAATTACTGGCTCCGCTGGACAGGCCGCCATTTGAAACTGACCCTGGCATCTTTTAACGCTAAAACCGTAGCTAGTGAAGCTAGTTTAGCAGTGATCTTAAAGGAACTACAGGGTATAAAATGGGATGTCATAGGCCTTAGAGGTTAGGAGGCCGAATGAGGCATATACTGTAATAAAGGATGAGCATGTATGCTGTGTTATCGAGGTTTACCCGAGAGGCGATAACTAGGAGTAGGCTTCCTTGCGGATAAGTATATAGCGGGTAATATAGATGAATTTGATAGTATTTATGAGAGGGTGGCCGGCATCGTAATCAAGCTTAATAAGCGGTATAAACTGAAGCTTATACAGGCATATGCGCCTACATGTAGTTATGATGACTAGGCAGTTGAAAGCTTCTACGATGATGTAGAATCGGCAATGCGGAAAGTAAAATCGCAGTATACTGTACTAATGGGTGACTTCAATGCCAAGATAGGGGAAAAGCGTGCAGCAGACTAGGCAGTAGGGGACTATGGCATTGGTTCTAGGAAAAGCAGGAGGGAGTTACTCGTTGAGTTTGCAGAGCGCAATAACTTAAGAATCATGAATACCTTTTTCAGCAAACGGAAGAACCGGAAATGGACATGGAAAAGTCCTAACGGGGAGACTAAAAATAAAAGTGTCTTCACACTGTGTTCAATCCCCGCCATTGTGCAAGATGTTGAGGTAATCGGTAAAGTGCGGTGCAGTGACCACAGTGTGGTGAGGCCCAGAATTAGCCTAAATCTGAAGAAGGAACGCAACAGATTAGTAAGAAAGAAACCCATCAACGAATTAGCGGTGAGGAGGAGGGCAGAAGTGTTCAGGATCTCGGTACAGAATAGATATTCAGCTCTGAGGATGGTGACATTACCCCAGAAGAAATAAAGAATAATTTCAGAGGTATCATTACTGAGTGCGCTGTAGAAGTAGGTGGTAGAATAGTTAGAGAGGTTACCGGTAAGGTGTCTAAGGAGACGTAAGATTTGACTAGGAAACGCCAGAGTGTGAGAGCTTCCAATTCAACAGACCAGATAAAATTGGCAGAGATATCAAAGCTAATCAATAAGCGCAAAGTGGCCGAGATAAGGAACGATAACAGGGGGAAAATTGAGCATGCTGTAAAAAACAGGAGAAGCCTTAAAGCCGTAAAGAAAAAAATTAGGCATAGCCAAAAATCAGATGTATGCGCTAACGGGCAACGCGGGAAATGTCATCACGAATATGGACAAGATAGTCGAAGTAGCCGAGGAGTTCTATACTGATCTCTGCTGTAGCCAAAGTATTCATGACCGCAACGAGATTGGCGGTAGGGAAAAACAGTCAGTCGTTCCACAGGTGACGAACGATGAGGTTAAGAAAGCAATGGAAACTATGAAAAGGGGGAAAGCAGCTGGAGATGATCAAATAACTATAGAATTGCTGAAGGACGGGTGGGAGGATATCGTGCTAGAAAACCTGGCTACCCTGTATACGCAGTGCCTGGTATCAGCGACTGTACCGGAACCATGGAAGAACGCAAATATTATCCTCATTCATAAGAAAGGAGACGCTAAGGGCCTTAAGAATTACAGACCAATCAGCTTACGGTTTGTTACGTATAAGGTATTTGCTAAGGTAATCGCTAATAGAATCAGGACAACCGCAGAGAGCAATCAAGCAAAGGATCAAGCAGAGGTTCGGAAACGGTACTCTACTATCGATCATATACTTACCATCAACCAGGTGATAGAAAAATGTTGGAAAATAACCTGCACTTATACATAGCAGTCATTGATTACGAAAAAGCATTTGACTCAGTAGAAAATTCGGCGGTGATGCAGGCATTGCGCAGTCGGGGTGTAGACGAGCCACACGTGAAGGTACTAGAAGAAATTGTTATGGCGCGTGCCTAGGAGCGCTACGCCAGAAAAAGAAGAGAGGCGGGACGAGCGCGAGACCAGCGCGTGGCGCCAGCGCGAAGATTAGAGAACAAAAGAAGAGCGCCGGGGCAAGTGGTGTTTGCCTGGTGTCCTCCGTTCTTCTGTGTCTATCTCTAGGCGGGCACAGCGTCCCACAACATTTTGGTGTCAGAAGTGGGATCATGCCGCTCACCCGCTCCCAAAGTCAAGGACACGACGTGCCAGACGACAGGACTCTGCCACCAGGCGATGGCGCCGACGACGCAGCGGCTGGCGCAGCTAGACCTGGACGCTCGGAGGGGCCCGGTCCTTCGCAGCGGCTGGATTGCGCTATTGAGCGCCTCCTGGATATAGTTATTCAGCGTATGGACGCATGGGAGGCCCGTCTGACTGCCCAGGCTGTGGAGATAGAAGCTCTCCGGCCCGACTTCCGTCGCCTTGTGCCAGCCGAGCCGAACGCAGGTCATGAGCCGTTAGGCGTCACCGCCACCGCTGCCTCCAGCCCTGCCGTCGATGGGCCTGCTATCGTAGCCGCCAATAACGTGCTCGGCGCGGGTACATCATTGGACGTAGTGGAATTACCCACGCTTGACGGCGCTATCTCTTGGGATGCTTACCGCATCAATCTGGAAGATATTGCTACGGCGAAAGGCTGGGACGAGAAAATGAAGGCATGGATGCTCGTCGCCAAACTGAGAGGCCGCGCAACTGAGCTGCTGCAGAACGTGCCGCCCGACCAGTTGGGCTCTTACACCATCCTGGTTGGCCTCCTGTCCGACCACTACAGTGCTTCAGGTCCATCCCGTGCACAGCACCACTGCCTGAGAGCTCACCCTCAAGAGCCCGGGGAGACATACCAGTACCAGAACCTCGCCGCCGCCATTGAGCGCCTGGTTCTGCAGTCGCTGCCGGAGGCACATCAGAACGTCGTGGCCCTGGTAGGTACCGAGGCGTTTGTCGACGCCATCCGACTCCCTGAGGTGCAGCGCTTGGCCTCTTTTGGGCGTCCTGAGTCCGTTCGCACCGCCGTGGCGCTCGCCATCGAGGCGGAATTGAATTTGTTGGCCACGAGGGGGTCGCCACTGTCTGCCGCGCGCATCGTCTCGGTGCAGACTTCTCGATTGGCAGTCCCTACAGTGGCCTCTAACCGACGCGGGCGTAACGACACCCGCATGACCTGCTTCCGCTGCGGCCTGAGGGGGCACTACGCGGGGGACTGTGCTAGCCTTCCGATGTCGGAAAACGATTTGGCGGCACCGTTCAGCCAAATAGAGTCCGTCCCCACACTCCGTTCTTGTCCCTTCCTTTCGTCGACTGCGATAACAACTGAAGCTCCCTAAGTACTCGTCGACGTCGCTCTGCTTGACCGGTACGTAGAGGCCTTTGTCGACACCGGAGCGGCTGTCAATGTGCTGGACAAATCGTTTATTGTTAACGAGCCCCACCGGCTTCTTCCAGCCGACAAAACGCGGCTCTTAGCTTTTAACGGCGCCCCAGTGGAGCAAGTCGGACGTGTCATCGTCAATCTGATAGCGCTCGGAAAGACCCTCTCCTCCGAGTTTGTTGTAGCAGACATCCCTATTTGGCCAGAGGTCCTAGGGTGCGGGTGGTCCCAGCAAGCCGGGCCGTCCTTAATTTTACCACAAAAGAACCACGGGCGAGCCGAACTCTGCGTGGGCCGAGTTGGCTTAGCCGGATTTCCAGTCTCGGTGTCACCCTGTGGCAGTCCCTGGTGTCGGCGACCAGCGTGCCTCAGAATCTGTGCGTTACCTCGCAACGAAGTGGCCACGTAGAGTCAAGCCGAATGACGTCCCTACCGCGACTGTAGCGTCTGCCGTGCCTCTGCCACCAAGTGCGGCAATGTGGGTGTATGCCAAGCTTGACAGTCCGATAACAGCGGAAGTGCTTTTCGCACCCATCCGGTGTTCAGCTCCCGCCCGTGAGATCACCTTCCCTCGAAGCCCTCTGCCTGTACTCAAAGGAGAGGCGCACGTATTTATGCTTACCATCAGCCGCGCACCTCTCGTGCTGACTCCTGGCACTCAATTGGGTACAGCCTCAATCCTGAACTCCGGATCACCGTTTGCGTCTCTGCAATTTGAAGCACCGCCTCAGCACCCTCCAGCGCCGGTGGTCCTACCATGGGAAACATATAACTTTGGCCCCACCCTCACCGACGCGGAGCTTGCCTCTCTCAAGGCCTTGCTGCTCGAATATCGCAGTTGCTTTGCTCGGAGCGCCGGTGAACTCGGGTGCACTTCCTAGGCCCAACACCGGATCAACATCGAAAACCGCGGGCCCATTAATCACCAACCTCGCTGTGTAGCGCCAGCCGAGCGGAGAGTCATCCAGCAGCACGTAGGCGACATGCTTTACCAGGAAATCATTTGCCCCGTCTTGTAGCCCTTGGTCCTCCCTTGTAGTCCTAGTGCGCAAGAAGGATGGAACACTCCGCTTCTGCGTTGGTTATCGCAAGTTAAATGCTATTATTCACTTCGACGTGTACCATCTTCCCCGCATCGACGATGCACTTGATCGCCTGAAGGGGGCCAGTTATTTTTCCACCCTAAATCTACTCTCGGGCTACTGGCAGGTGCCTGTTCACCCCGATTATGCGGAAAAGCCGGCTTTCGTGACCCCCGACGGCCTTTACCAGTTCAACCGTATGCCCTTCGGTCTCTCGAATGCTCCAGCTACCTTTCAGCGCCTCATGGACCGCGTATGAGGCAATATGAAGTGGACTATGGCGTTGGTCTAACTAGACGACGTAATTGTCTACCCGGCTACGTTTGAAGAACACCAAACGCGACTCAAACTCGTCCTCGAAGCCCTTAACTCTGCTGGGATCGCTTAAAACCAAAGAAATGTTGCTTGGCTTTGCAGAGGTGATGTACTTGTGTCACGTTGTGAGCCGGCAGGGCATCCGTCCCGACCCTGAAAAACAAAGCGTTTACGGCTTACGAAGCTCCCACCACCGCCAAGGAGCTCAAAAAATTCCTTGGATTAGCTTCGTATTTTCGTCGTTTTATTCCGGATTTTGCCAAGCGAAGCGCCCCGTTGACCGCCCTGCTGAAGAAAAATGCAGCGTGGAGTTGGACGCTGGTCCAGCAGCTCGTGTTCCTTGACCTCAAGCACGCCCTCCTCAAGCCTCCCACAGTGGCCCACTACGACGAATCTGCCCCCATCATCCTCCACACGGATGCCAGCCAAGATTTGCTCGGCGCTGTCCTTCCGCAGGTAGACGAGTCTAGTGACCACAAAGTTCAAGCTTATGCCAGCCGCCAGCCTTCCGACGTAGAGCGCCGCCGCCACTCTTCGGATCTCGAGTGCCTCGCCGTTGTCTTGGCCGTTGAGAAGTTCCGTCCCTACCTGTGCGGCCGTCATTTTACCATAGTCACGGACAATAGCGCTTTCACTTGGCTACAGTCTGTCAAACACTTCAATACCAAGATTGCACGCTGGTCACTGCAACTTCGAGTGCGATTTCACCATAGTGCATCGGCGCTGTTCTGCCCGTCAAGAAGCCAATTTCCTTTCTCGTCACCCTTGTCCCGTGACGGCTTTGACGGACAGATGTTTGGTTTGGGCTAGTTGGTAGCAGTTTCTTGAAGACATAGCGCAAAAAAGACGGAAACAACTAACACAGATGTAGACAGGACAGGCGCTATGACGGATTTCAGGACTGTACAAACGCAAGATCCTGACATTGCGGCCATAGTCCAATCCCTTGGAACCGCCGCCGGAGCAGGTCTCTGCAAACTGAGCCGGGTCTATCGAATTAAAGGTAATCTCTTTTGTCATGTGCGGCGGCTCCGTGGTCGACCACCCATGTGGTTGCCAGTGGTGCCAGCAACACTGCGGTCGTAGGTCTCGCGCGGACTACACGACGCCCCCATAACTGATTCACCTTGGTCGCGGCACGACCTACGAACGAGTGACGGAGCGCTTTTGGTGGCCTAATATGTCCAGAGACGTCAAGGAACACGTTGCGTCCTGCCAGACGTACCAATACCGGGAATCGTCCACATGAATAACCAAGCCACCCCCGCAGGATTTTCGCCGCTGAGTTCACCTTTCGAATTGGTTGGACTGGACCTTTTGGGCCCATTCCCGAAGACGCCCGCCGGAAACAGTTATATTCTGGTTGCGATCGACTACTTTTCCAAGTGGGTCGAAGCACTGCCCGATCAAGACACCGTTCCACTGATGCCGTTTTGTTTGTGGAAAAGAATCTCGCTCTTCGGCATGGTGTGCCCCGACGCCTCATCACGGACCGTGGGAGCTGCTTTATGTCCCATGAATTTGAGCAAGCCCTCCGCTCCTTCGGCATTCCGCATTCCACTACATCCGTCAAGAAGCCCCAGTGCAATGGCCTCGTGGAACGTGTTAACCGAACCCTCACGGATATACTAGCCTCCTACGTTGCTCCGTTCCACAGAAACTTGGATCGTTTTGTTTCTACGGCTGCTTTTGCACTCAACACGGCGAGGCAAGAAACAACGCATGTCACGCCGTTCTCAGTCATCTATGGCAGAACACCCTCCATCCCTCTCGACGTGCATTTGCGCCTTTCCCATCAGACTGCATCACCAACTGACTCCGCCCAACGACTTCGTTACGCCCGCCTCGACGCTCAGCGCACCCTTCTCACGGCTCATGAGTGTGTGCAAGTGGCCAATGCGGTAGCACCACCACTTTCCTCCTTCCGGTCCGATGACTTGGTCCTCGTTCGCCGCACCATCCGCGCAACTGGCCGTGTCACGAAGCTCATGCCCCGATACCGTGGCACTTACCGTGTCGTCGAATGGCTCGGCCCCGTGACATACCGCCTCGAAGGCCTCCCCGAGCATTTACCATGCGGTGTGCACCACATTTCCCGGAGCATGTGTCAAACATGAAGCGATATGTCAACGGCTCCAGCATTGACTCCGACTTAGATACCGGGTCATCACCACTACTGTCGTCGCCTGCTGCCTCATTGCCTTCCCCACGAAATGCCGCCCCATAAGTGGAGCGCCTGCAGCAGCTCACCGACACTTTCTCCCCCCCCCCCTCCCCCACTCCCCGGTGGAAAGATGTTGCGGCGCTCACCAAGGAGCGCTGCACCAGAAAACGAAGAGGCGCGGGACAAGCGCGAGCCGAGCGCGCGGCGCCAGCGCGAGGGTTAGGGAAGAAATGAAGAGTGCCGGGACACAGCTGATTTCGGAAACTGAAAGTTTCTCCTCTCCTAGCTCATTTCCATCTCCGTCGCGCTCTACCCAAGCTTCTGCATTTAACTTGAGAGGCGGTTCAGTTACTGATAGTTCCCCACACTCATATGATGGAACTGTATCTCCTACAGCTACTTGGGTCGGCGTGCAGTTCACCTCGCTTAACGGCGTCACTTCGGCCTTCTCGCCATTGGAGCCGGGGCTAACCTTCTTAGCTAGTGGCTCGACTAAGGTAACAGGATACTCTTCTGTGCGAGGCTCGGTCGGCTCGCAACTGCGGTCACGTTGCTCGGCCGTTTCCCCAAGCTGTTTCTCACACTCCGGTGGAAGTTCGATTTGCTCCGGAACTTCTGCACTGTCTAGCCATTCGCTTACAGCGGCTTTCAACTGATACACCCCTATTGAAAAAACCTACTCATATCTGGTTATTGGACATGGGTGTTGTGGGAGTTGAGGGAGTGGTAGGAGTAAAAGGAGTAGTAGGAGTAGCAGGCTATGTGCGTCGTAGAATGTGGTCAGCGCCCCTCGTTGTGGGGAAAATGAGGATGCAGGCTAAAAAGACGTTCAGGTACATAAAAAAGCGCGTAAATAAAAAATTGAAAAAAAAAACTTGCCGCACCAGGAATCGAACCATGATCAGACGAATTACACCGCATACCAGCCTAGCACGCTAACCACTACACCACGGCTTTTTTTTTTTCTTTATTGCCGACTTGGACATTCAAAACAGTGGTGATCAATAAAACGTGCTGGCACATTTTATTGTTCACCACCACACCACGGCGACAGGTGGTTATACTTATATTCGTCGTTTTCTATTGCTAATTTCTGTTTCGCACTTTGCATCTTTTTCTTAAGTTCGGTCGTCCTTCGACGATTGCGCTGTAAACACGCTGAACCTTTTTCTTTTCTATCAATACACATAGGCAATATCATCTATCATTCAAACGTATCAGTGTTTTGCACGTACATCTAAGAATATGCGAATATATGTTACGTACTGGCTATTTTTTCGCCGTGTTAGAGCGCACTTTTCTTTCTACTACAGGGATATCTCGTACGGATCCGCTTGTCATATATATGACCATTTAACTTCACATGCTGCCAGCGGAGCAGCGGCGGCAGTATTTTACTTCCCATCACTCCTTTTGAATATGCAAACCCTTAAATAAGCATCGCTGTTGATATGCAGCTATCAATGAATGGTTCGGTGGGCGGCGACGTGTGTTTAAGGGTATGCTCGAGCATACTTATGTTCATGTGGAAAGGCGAATTTATTCCCTACACTTCCGTATTGCAGACTCGTCGTCAGTTACAGATATGAACGTGCGCCATAAGGTCGGAAGACATGAAGCGATTGTTGATTGCAATTACCGTATGCGCTCATAGCAGCGCATGCAGAAATCGAAATGCAAAATAAACTTTCATGTTCATATTATTCAAATTTGAAAAATGCTTTCTTGTTTTTAATTCTTGATTCAGTTTAGCGGGGACACCGCATGCGTATATCAAACTTTGCCATTTCAAACTTGCATAAACAAATCCTGATTAAGGAGCCCATCCAACTCCTGTATCATGGTACACAGGACCTAATCACAACTCCGATAACTCCTGATATATATCCCACATGTGATACACAGGAGTTAAAGGAGTCTGAAAAGGAGTAACAGGACCTATATGCATATCCTGCGTGTCCTCCTACTAGTCCTGAATGCGTCTTTATGGGTCCTTTATGCCCCATTTCGGCTCCTGCGTACTCCCATATTATTTCATACAGGACCTATTAAAACCGCAAATAGGTTTTTTCAATAGGGACGCCAAATAGAGTACTTCGTGTCACAATGTTTCTCGCTCTCATATCTTTTCCGAAGATCATGAGGCGTTATCTGATATCGTATCAGCAATGACTCTTTTAGTTTATTGTAATTTTTCAAGCCGTCGCCAACCAAGCACTTGATTTCTTCCGACGCTTCAACGGAGAGAAGAGCTACCAACTTCTGTGCCCAACTATCTCGCTCGAAACGTTTACTTCTGGAGACATTCTCAAAGTCTGCCAAATAATCTGCCATATCCTCGGCGATGAGGAACGGCGGTAGATCATATCGCGGTATTGAACCGTTACACTGCATGGCATTGTTAATGGCATTGCAAAGCCTTTCCGCGCTCATTACATGTGCTGACATCTCCAGCTCTATCATTTTCATTACGCGGGCAGACCGCTTTTCTCTCTCCTCGCGACGTTCCCTACGTTCACGTTCCTCTTCCTCGTGACGTTCGTCAATGATTTCGAGGCATTCCGAAAGCTCGTCATCTTCAGCTTCCAGCGCAAGAATAGCCTTTAACACTTCTGGTTTTTTTTAGTTTGCCTTGGCAAATTCAGACCCAACTCCTTCGCAAGCTCCAGCAATTTCGGTTTGCACAACGACTTCAAATCCAAATCCATGGCTGTACAGAGTGCTGCCTCCTCTACTGCCCACTATTGCCTTGCTGCAATTAACCCAGCAACAACGACAACCCAATTACCAGCTCTCTTCTCTACTTAACAAAAGCCTGGCAAATTTCACTAGAAGAAAGTCCCGCACTCACCGAACCTCGTAGCCAAGAATCCAATGCAGTCGTTCTGCTGCAGGCAACCAGTCATCACACAGGCCTCGTTGCACTGCTCCCGGCTTTCCGCTGAACTGCTTGTCGCACGGGTCAAGCCTCTGACATCTCCGCTCTTCCAACCAGATGTTGCACCTCGGTCAGGCCTGGCTTGTTGCACCGACCACGGTTACGGCTTGGTCGTCCTCGTCCCTCCGCTATTCACCAGTTGTTGGACGACGGTATCAACGGTATCGCCTGGCTCGTCCCTCCGACCACGGTTACGGCTTGGTCGTCCCACCGCTGCCTACCAGTTATTACGTTTGGGTCGCGTGCACCTGAGTATCGTACCGCTGCCAGCAGTTATTATATGCGGCTAGCGGCCCCTCAGTAGCGTTGGCCTGGAGGCTCCGTGGCTCGGTGGACGGCATCAACTGTCCCTGCAAAGACGAGGCGTCTTCTAACGAAACAACCTTTACTACAACATCATGAAGAAACGGGCAGAGAAGCTGGCCCGGAGAGAATACAGACACTCTCACACAGCTGGTGTCTAGCGTCGTGTCAACGGCGCGTCAAAGTAGTCTCTGTCGCAGCGGAGTCTGCCGCTACTTTTTATAGGCATACAAGTTCACAGGGAAAGCCCTCACAGGGAAGAGAGAGCCCAACACGTTTGGACAAGACGGGATGACTCAATCGTAGGTGGCCCGACCGCATCTCCTCGACCTCTTGCAGACGGGCGAGGGCAACGCACTTTTCCTCGAGCTCCGGGCTTGGCCGGCGTTTGCACACACACGCACGCACACACATTTGGCGCGTGGCAGGATCACGTCGAGACTTGCCCGCGGAAGGAAGCGTTGGTCGGCCGATGAACGGCGCTGAAATGGCCGATCCGCTCGCGGTTCTGCCCCTTGCTATGCGGTGGCCGCGTCAGCTGTCCCACTTGTCGGTGGCGAAACGCAACAGGCGCTAGACTATTGTTCCCAAGAATGCGGGATCTAATCCCGGCCTCGGCGGCCGCTTTTCCGTGGCGGCGAAAAGCAATGCGCCCGTGTGCTGTGCGATGTCAGCGCACGTTTTTTTTAAATCGATATTTATTGCCCCAGGGCATCAGTAGGCTATCCTTCATCTCATAACCTACTGATGCCCGGAGGCAATAAATATCGACTTAAAAAACAAAAAAAAAAGAACCCCAGATACTCGAGATTTCCGGAGTCATCCACTGTGGCGTCTTTCATAGCCTGAGTCGCTTTGGGACGTTAAACCCTACATACCAAACTAAGCCAAAGATACATACATGCATACATACTTTCATACATGCAACATAAATACATACGTACCTACATACATACCTAAATACACACATACATGCATACATACATACATACATACATACATACATACATACATACATACATACATACATACATACATACATACATACATACATACATACATACATACATACATACATACATACATACATACATACATACATACATACATACATACATACATACATACATACATACATACATACATACATACATACATACATACATACATACATACATACATACATACATACATACATACATACATACCGTCTGTTGCAGAAGTTTGCGGCCCAACGCACCGGGCAGAGGAGCAGTATCGCTCCCGAGAGGCGGCGCTGCGCCCGCCGGCGCTGCCTGGTGACGTAGCTATAAAGAGAGAAAGCTATATCCTCCCGCGGTTGATATCGCACATCTTTGCTCTCAGCCGCGGGATGAGGGGAAGAAAACAAGTCTCCTCACTCTTTATAGCTGCGTCACCAGGCAGCGCTAGGCAGCGCCGGCGGGCGCAGCGCCGCCTCTCGGCAGCGATACTGCTCCTCTGCCCGGCGTGTTGGGCCGCAAACTTCTGCAACAGACGGTACGTACGTACGTACGTACGTACGTACGTACATACATACATACATACATACATACATACATACATACATACATACATACATACATACATACATACATACATACATACATACATACATACATACATACATACATACATACATACATACATACATACATACATACATACATACATACATACATACATACATACATACATACATACATACATACATACATACATACACTTGCAAATGTGGATTACAAGATTTTCGCCAAAATTTGATGAAATCGCCTACAGTTGGCAATGTCGGTTCTCATTGGCCCTCAGCAGACATGTAGCTTGAGGGGTCCTACCATTCAAAGTAATGTACACAATGCGCCCACAATCCTCGAATCATGCTAGCTCCTGCTCTCACGAGCAGGTTGCTTTACTTCAGGTCGACCTAGCAAACGCATTTGACCGAGTTCGTCATTCATTCCTGTTTTCTCTTCTGGAGCGAGCGAATGATTGTTCTCAGTACTGAAGGGGGTGCAACTTTGTTATAGGAATGGTTCGACTCACCTGATTGTAAATGGCCTCCTATCAAGCCATGAGTCAATCAACTCTTCTGTGAAACAAGGCTGTCCGATGTCTCCGCTGCTTTTTGCTCTTTACTTGGAGCCACACGGTCTGAGTGTTTTACGTAATGGTAGTATCCATGGCTTCTCTCTCCTTGGAAATGAAGTAAACGTGCTTGCATATGCGGATGATATTGCGCTTTTCTGCACTGACAAACCAAGCACAGAAAAAGTGATGTCCAGCACAGAACTATTCGTCATTGCTTTTGGTGCTCAGATGAACCACTCCAAGAATATTGGCCTTTGGTTTGGCTCGTGGGGCTATATGCAGGAGCGGAATCGAGCGAGTTCCTGTCATCCAGCATTATGCTAATATATCTGTCCTTATCGGTTTCAATCTTTGGTCAGGCTCGGGCCTGCAACATGTTTATGGCGACAAAATCATATTACGTGCTCCAGCTTCTCCACTGTGCTAGACATTACATCCAGCGTTTTCACCGAGTATTTGCGATGTTTTTTTGGTGATCAAATTTTGAACCGATTTGACGTGATAACCTATTCAGACCTGTTTGTGCAGGGGGGCTCGACGAAGTGCACCTGTAGGTGAGGCAGTTAATTGCCCGTTTCTTCTTTTTTCGTGAAAGTTCACATCCGATTCTTAGGCTATTCCGGCAAGTTAATTTCATGAATTTGCTTCCCAACTTTGTGGTTTCTTCAGATTTTACTGACCGCCCACAGTAACGAGGATTTAATTATGTAGGAAGTTTGCGCTTCGGTGCGGTTTTTGACAGTATGGTTCTAGAATGAGTACCTAAATTCTGTTTCCCACAAGGGTCTATAAAAGGAATTGACAGCAATGCTTTTTCTGCCACCATTGTATCGTTCTTTACACTTTGGCCTTTAGAGCCACGATGTGCTAAAGAGGGTGCGTAAAATGAAGCTTTCTCATTGAAAGAAAACATTTTTCATTAAATTAAATATCGTAACTGGCTCCATAGAAAAAATATTTTTGCATCTTCTGTAAACTGCCGTCTGTGTGGTGTACTTGAAACAATTGAGCACACCGGCGACCTCCGGCGCTGCATGGTCGTACACAAAAACAATACTGCCGCGAAACCTTCAAACCTGTATTTGTTGTTTTTCAACAGCCGCCGGCATACAGGCTTATCACTCTGATTCTGGATCGCGTATCAGTTCCGTAATCTTTGTTTATTAATGCTCGATGTCGCGAGTCACACCTTTAGCAGTTTCGTTGTAGCGCAAGATGCCCTGAGATCTATCTCCAAGATTCCGGCCACTCGTGTGTCTTTCCACATTGTTCAAGCCAGTGCTGGTAGCTGTTTGCAACGTTATCTAGATTGTTCTGTGCAGCCTTCAAATTGAGCGTTGACGAGTGTGACGACCATTTTTTGTTCGACGATCGACCAACACGTTTGCTGCTATCGCCGCCGCCGAGTTGCTTAGTTCTTTTGCGGGCGCAAGTCAGCCCAACACAAAGTTAATTTCCGTACCATCAAGCCTGTGTCTTCATTTGTGTGATCGACCCTGGTCACCACCATATGACATGTGGTGGAGGTGCTGCCCATGATCCTTCAAGCGAAGACCTCAGCCTTATTCCTGTCGCCCTGGAAGACCAACCTAGAGGTCACCGAGCCAGCCGCCGACTCCAAGGCCTACAACCCGAACACGGTCTGCTGCCTGACCCCATTCGATCTCGGAAGGCATCGGCGCTAACAATGACCCAGCCTACAGCACCGGTTGTTTTCGTCCAGCCCCGTGAGACCCCCTGCTTCCATGGACGACAGGATGAAGATGCGGGAGACTGGATGGACCTTTTCGATCGTGTGGCAGAATTCAACGGCTGGAACGACGCCGCGAAACTTGGCAAGTGTAGTTTGTTCTTCAAGGACATGCCCGAGTTTGGCTCGAAAATGATGAGGCAACTATGAAGGATTGGGAGACTTTCAAGGAAGCGTTTCTCACTGCCTTTTCAATCGTCGTCCGAAAGGAAAGAACCCAAGCCCTCCATCAGTCAAGACTTAAACTCCCTAACGAGCCTGTCCTGGCGTACGTTGAGGAGATGAAGCGCCTCTTTTGCCACGCCGACCCTAATATGACTGAAGGTGAGCGAGTCAAACGTTTATTGCGAGGCGTTAAAGAGTCGCTCTTTGCGGGTCTTGTGCGAAATCCGCGAAGAACTGCGGCAGAATTTGAAACAGAAGCGTCTACTATCGAGAAGACGTTGGACAACCGGATCCGCCATTACGAGCGACCTTCAACCGGACTAGTCAAGCCACTACCCCAGCGCATCTACAAGCGGAGAGAACCTTCGGGACCTCATCCGGGAGATCGTGCGAGAGGAGCTCCGCCGACTGATGCCATCATCGCAACAACCCCAGGTGGCGACGCTCGCGGACGTCGTCCGTGAAGTCCAGCAGGCGCTGGGCGCTCATCAAGCGACGGCTGCAACTGTTCCAGCATAAGAGGCAACAGCGATGAACTACGCTGGTACATTACGTCGTCCTGCGCCCTGACGTGATGACTATCCGATTACTCGCCGCTACCATCCTGTTCCTGAAAACCGCCCCTTGGCCCCCGCCCGCCAAGCCTACCAACGACCCCCAAGTCCCAGAAAGTACGACGCCTGGAGGACAGCAAACAACCGACCGCTCTGCGTCCATTGTGGTGAGGCAGGATACATCCTCCGTCATTGCCCGTACAGGCGGATCGGCCTCCGTGGTTTCGCTGTCCTGGCAAGCGACCACAGGAAACTAATGACTTCCTGCGCAGCGGAGAGCACTCGTCGCCAAGGCGTCTGTCACGCTCCCCATCGCCGTACAATGGCCGATTTGCGTCGCCGGGCAGCAGTTAGTGCAAGGACGGTCTCCTAGCCCACGTAGGGGAAACTGAAGGCAGCAACCTTTGGAGGTGAGGTTGCTCAACGGCGAAAAGACGACGATCCTCCGCCGACGACGACCACTAATGACGACACAGCTATTTCACTGCCGCTCCACACGACGACATCGACAACACGGCCAGAGTGTAAGCAGACACCGCCGCCCAGCGAAGTAACAACGGTATGCTCCGGACATGACCTGAAGAAACGACGGAGCCGAGATAGGACAATAAGTCCCACGTGCAATGCGAGGACGCGAACAACTGACCTTGAAGTTGATATCGACGGTCGCAGAGTCACTGCCCTAGTAGACACCGGAGCTGACTATTCAGTCATTAGTGAACCGTTAGCCTCTCAGCTCAGAAAAGTTACCACCGCTTGGGATAGTCCGCTCATTCGCACCGCAGGTGGGAACCTGATTATTCTATTGGGACGATGCACTGCAAGAATAACAGTAAATGGGCGTACTTACCCCACCAGCTTTGTGGTCTTGCAGCAGTGCTCCCGCGACGTGATTTTAGACTGTACTTTCTTAATGAACATAGGGCTATCATCGACCTGCGATCCAAGCTCATCAAGCTCTCTGCAGACAAACCATTTCTGCTACGGCGACTTCGACGCAACACATCGCTCTAAACCTCCTCGATGAAGAATTTACCGTCCCGCCCCGATCAAGCATTGCAGTCTGCGTAGGTAGCGCAGACATCGAAACCGCTGAAGGCATCGTAGAAGGAAATATCCAATTGCTTTTAGAACGAGGTGTCGGCATCACAAGAGGCATTGCGAAATTTCGGAGAGGTCAAGCTCAGGTGCTGGCAACAAACTTCTCCGAAGGATACCGGCATCTCAACAAGGGCACGACGATCGCTTTTCTCGACGAATTAGCGGACCTCAAAGATGTAGTCGCCCTCCACGACCAAACGCTGGAAGACGCACCGGACCTATTCCGTCCGCCCAAATTTGACATCAACCCGGCATTGACCCACAGCAGGAAAGACCAGATTCTCAGTCTTGTTTGAAGCTACGCGGAGTACTTCTCGTCATCATTGAAGGTACGGCAAACAAAACTGGCCAAGCACCGCATTATAACGCACGAACACGCTCGACCTCTGCGCCAAAGCCCATATCGTGTATCACCGCGAGAACGCCAGGCCATATGCAATCAAGTTCAGGAAATGCTGCGTGATGATGTAATCCAGCCACCGAAGACCCCTGGGCAGCACCAGTCGTTTTGGTGAAGAAGAAAGACGGCACACTTCGCTTCTACGTCGATTACCGCCTCTTGAATAGCATTGCTAAGAAGGATGTCTACCCGCTCCCCCGCATCGACAACACTCTCGACCGGCTCTGCAATGCAAGGTACTTCTCATCGATGGACCTGAAGAGCGGATATTGGCAAATTGAGGTCGACGAAAGAGATCGCGAGAAGACAGCATTTATCCCACCGGTCGGTCTTTTTGAGTTCAAGGTGATGCCATTTGGCCTCTGCTCCACATCAGCCACATTTTAATGAGTAATGGACACAGTTCTGGCAGGCTTGAAGTGGAAAATTTGTTTGGTATATTTGGACGACGTTGTTGTCTTCACGTCAAACTTTGAATACCACCTAAAACGACTACAGCCAGTGCTGGATGCCATCAAATCATTGGGACTAACGCTAAAAGCAGATACGTGTCACTTCGTCTACGAATAACTCCGGTTCCTCGGTCACACCGTTAGCAAGGACGGTATTCGCCAAGACCCGGAGAAAACAGCTGCAGTCGCACAATTCCCACCGCCTGCCGACAAAAAAGCTTTGCGCCGATTCCTTGTGCTGTGCGCTTATTATCGATGATTTGTCAGAAACATTTAGCGGATTGCCGAACCGTTGACGCAGCTTACAAAGGCTGACGTACCTTTTAAATGGGAAGCGCAGCAAGGAGAAGCCTTCGACGAACATAAGCGCCGCCTGCAATGCACTCCGGTACTTGGCCACTTCGATGAAAACGCCGAGACCGAAATTCACACCGACGCAAGCAGTGTGGGCCTAGGAGCCGTTCTCGTCCAGAAGAGTGCCGTACAGGAGAAAGTAATCGCCTACGCCAGCAGGTCCATCACAAAAGCCAAAGTCAATTACTCGACGACCGAGAAGGAGTGCCTCGCGATCATCTGGACCACTTCTAAGTTTCGTCCATACCTATATAGCCGATCATTCAAGGTGATAAGGGAGTAATTACTCATTGCATCCACCCAAGCGCAGCCATACGGCTACAAAGGAAAGCTAACAGCTTTCTCAGAAACTTCGTAGTTAAAGAAAAATTCGTCCTGATCCGGGAATCGAACCCGGCACCACCGCCTTTCCGGGACAGTCGCTCTACCGACTGAGCTAACCAGGACGGTCAGCAGAGCAGACGGTAGGGTAACAGCGAATTGATCTATAACTCGAAGTGGGAATGGTATTGGTCAAACATTTAGGGGAATCCCCCAAGGTGGAGTAGATTTTGAAATAAGGCAGTTTCTGAGTTGACTACGAAGTTTCTGAGAAAGCTTTTAGCTTTCCTTCGTAGCCGTATATATGGCTGCGCTTGGGGGGATGCAACGAGTAATTACTCCCTTATTGCAATATCTGCTCCAACTTGGGGGATTCCCCTAAATGTTTGACCAACACCATTCAAGGTGGTAAGCGACCATCATGCGCTCTGCTGGCTGGCTAATTTTAAAGATCCCTCCGGCCGCCTTGCCAGATGGAGCCTACGACTTCAAGAGCTTGACTTAACTGTAGTCTATAAGTCGAGCCGGAAACATTCCGACGCACACTGCTTATCACGTGCTCCCGTCGATGCTCCCCCGAAGAACGATGACGATGACGCCTTTTTGGGACCTATAAGAGCCAGCAGATTCGCAGAACAGCGATCAGACCCTGAGCTGAAAACGCTAGCCGATTACTTAGAAGGAAAGACCACTTCCCCTTCTGGTGTTTTCAGGCGACATATATCTTCGTTCGCGTTAATAGCCTCCTCGTGAAGAACTTCGCACCCAACAGGACTGCGCAACTTCTTATAGTGCCTAAAAACGTCCGGCAGGAAATTCTGCAGGCGTTGCATGATGAGCCCACAGCAGGCCATCTCGGATTTGCACGCACGTTGCGTTTATCCAGGAGAAGTACTACTGGCCACGACGGTCTGCCGAAGTTGCCCACTACGTGAAGACATGTCGTGAGTGCCAACGACGCGAAACGCCGCCTATCAGACCAGCAGGACTACTAAATTCGATTCCGCCCCCAGACCTGCCCTTTCAGCAAATTGGGATGGATCTCCTCGGCCCCTTCCCAGCTTCGTCTATGAGTAACAAGTGGGTCATAGTGGCCCCTGACTACCTTACCCGTTACGCCGAAGCAAAAACCTTACCAAATAGTACCGCGGCAGAAGTCGCCAAAATTTTTGTCGAACAAATTCTCTTGCGACCGGCGCCCCAGAAGTGCTCATCACGGACAGGAGAACGGCGTTTACGGCAGAGTTGAAGCAAGCCATCCTGGAATAGAGTTATACAAGCCATCGACGAACAACTGCGTACCATCCCCAGACCAATGGTCTTACGGAGCGCATGAATAAAACGATCGCGGACATGATCGCCATGTAAATCGACGCTGAACACAAGACCTGGGACGCCATCTTGCCGTACGTCATCTTCGCGTATTGCAGTGCAGAAGACGACCAGAGCGACCCCGTTTAAGCTTGTGTACGGCATGGAGCCCACGACGACGCTCGACGCAATGCTGCCGCACGTAACCAATGAGGACAATCTTGAAGTCGCCGCCTACCTGCAGTGTGCAGAGGAAGCCCGACGACTCGCACCGCTGCGTATTACCGACCAACAGCGCCTAGACAGCCGACGATACAACTTACGACGACGCCACGCAGAGCACAATCCAGGAGACCAAGTGTGGGTTTGGACACCATTTCGCCGTCGCGGATTAAGTGAAAAGTTGTTGCATCGATACTTTGAGCCGTACAAAATCATTCACCGCGTCGGACCACTGGACTATGAAGTCATTCCCGACGGAATGTCAGCATCACAACGGCGACGCGCACGCCCAGAAATTGTACATGTTGCACGACTGAAGCGATCCTACGCGCGCTAAAGCATGTGTGGTGTTTAAATTTTGTAGTGTTTATGTTTAAGTTGCTGTGTTTTGGAACATCGAGGCGATGTCTTTTTTTAAGAGGGGAGTAATTCCGCGAAACCTTCAAAACTGTATTTGTTGTTTTTCAACAGCAGCCGGCATACAGGCTTATCACTCCGATTCTGGATAGCGTATCAGTTCCGTAATCTTTGTTAATGCTCGATGTCGCTGGTCACACCTTTATCAGTTTATCAGTTTCGCTGAAGCGCAAGATGCACCGAGATCTATCTCGATGATTCCGGCCACTCGTGTGCCTTTCCACAATGTTCCAGCCCGTGCTGGTAGCTGTTTGCGACGTTATCTATATTGTTCTGTGCAGCCTTTAAATTGAGCGTTGACGAGTGTGACGAGCATTCTTCGTTCGACGATCGACCAACACGTTTGCTGCTACCGCCGCCGCCGAGTTGCTTAGTTCTTTAGCGGGCGCAAGTCAGCCCAATAAAGACTTAATTTCCGTACCATCCAGCTTGTGTCTTCATTTGTGTCATCGACCCTGGTCACCACCACGTGACAATACACACACAAGAGAATAAACCAAGATGTTACACAGATGATGCGTTATTGGTTTATTCTCGTGTGTGTGTATTGTTTTTGTGTATAATCATGCAGCGCCGAAGGTCGTCGGAGTCGTATAGCCAAATAGCTCGCTCGCAAGCACTAATTGAGCACTGTTTCATTAATTGCAGACGCAATTCTCTTTTGGGACGTGCTGCAAAGAACTCTAAAGAAAGACTTTGTTCTAAATCCGTACAGTGTGGTATCTTGCTGTTACACAATCTGAATACGAACAATAGGACATGTTTTCTTTATTTGGCTGCACAACTTGTGGCATACATGCATGTTGGATAGCAACCCTGAACCTGTTGATCCACCTATACTCTATTTTAGCAGAATGATGTTGCAACTGAAGGAGGACATTTATGAAGAAAATGACTTTCAACCTGACTGGTTTCCGCTGGTGGCACAGTGTTTATCTTTGCCTGCCTTTTAGGTGTGTTTTCTGTTGTGCAGCTCAGCAACGGCTGAGTGCTTTGGAGTCTGCGTACATAACCCTTTCTGTACATGACTACGTGTAATAAATACTGTGAGCGCAGTGCGTGAACTTTCACCTCTTTCATCAGTACAGATTCATCATCATCATCATCGCTGACTGCTGCTCGGAGGGTCGCACGCTGTGTGCCAGCTGGATCTAGAAAAAAACCGACGTTCGTGCAAGTGCTGCCTTACAAGTGGCGGAGGTGCGATTAGTATTCTCCACCTCTCGCTTTAGACCCACCTACCGTTCTCCCTGGAGCTCCGTTTAGGCCTTCGCTTGCGTCAACGGCCCTGTGCTATGGATGACGGCAACGGTGCTCGCTCACCCCCGGCGTCTCCTGCTCGTAAAGCGGCTGCCCCTGCCTGGACAGAGCCGCCAGTGCGATCCCCAGATCCCAGATCTTCGCCGGCCTTCGCGGTGAAGATGTCGACTACTGGCTCCACAACTACAACAGGGTCAGTACATTTAACCACTGTGATGACGCTCACAAACTGCTCAACGTCGTCTTTTACTTGGCCGACGTCTCCCAAACCTGGTTCCTCAATCATGAGGACGACATTGCTGACTGGCCTACATTCACGGACCAGCTAAAGAAAATATTCGGCACTCCGGCTGGTCGGTATGAGCAGGCAAAGAACAAACTCGAAGCGCGTCTCCAGCAGCCCGGCGAGTCCTACACATCGTATATCGAGGACGTTCTGGCCCTTTGTCGCCGTGTTAACGCTGCTATGCCGGAACCTGAGCGTGTTCGCCACCTAATTAAGGGCATCAACACTGCTGCTTTCAATGCCTGTGCACCCCCATGCGACGTGGTAGGCGGTGAGCTGGTCATTGCACCAAGGGCATATGATTGTGTAGTATTCTGGGAACATTATGTTGTATTTATGTAGGTTGGGGTACGTGTTGGTTGGGAGCTGTCTCCATTCCCGCATTTCTTGTGCATTTAGACCCTTGTGTGGAGGGGGGTAAATCCTGCGTTGTTCCCGTAGGTACTTAAGTCGCGCTCCGTAAGTCGCTGGGACAGGAATGCTGGTTGTGAGATCGGGATTGGTGGCCGCTCGGTTTGTGTGACCTCGAGCTTGCCTATCCGCGACCTCATTACCTTGAAATCCAGAGTGCCCCGGAGCCCAAGTGATCTGATGCTTGAGCTGTGAGGTTGTACCCAATGGGTTAGTTGGGAAGCGAGCTAATTTTTTAGGGTATTCTGCCTGCAAGAAGGAGCCTACACGCCGCTTGTGAGTCGGCGATTACGTGAAGCTCTCGATTGGTCGCGTCTCCGTAGGTAATGGCCAGCGCAATCGCCGCCACTTCCTCTTCTGTGATAGTACAGTGCGGGATTGACATGCTGGAGACTTCTGTGTATGAAGAGCCCACCACCACGGCTGCTGCTGCGTTCGATGTATGCTCGTATAAAGCGGCATCCACATAGACAGTTCTCAGACTGCGTTCCACTGCACGCTTAAGATAATTCACTCGGGCGTGGCTTCTGCCTTCGTTGTGGACTGGAGACATGTTCTTTGTGAGCGGGGACACATGCACTCTTGCCCGGTACGGAACAGGAATGTTAGTCGTTGACTGTATAGCTTGTACGTCCGAAGGATAGCCAACGCGCTCGAGAATGAGCCGGCCAGTCTCAGTTGACAGAAGGCGTTCCCTTTGGGACAGGAGTACAGCCTCTTGAATTTCTTCAAATGTGTTGTGCAGTCCAAGCGCTTCCAATTTGACGCTGGAGGTGTATGGTGGGAGGCCTAACGCTTTCCTGTAAGCTGCACGTATCATTGCGTTTACTTTGTTGAGATCTCTTCGGAGCAGGGCGAAGTAAGGTAGTCCATAGGAGAGGCGACTGATGACCAGCGCCTGCACCAGACGGATCGTGTCTTCTTCCCGCATGCCTTTTCTGTTTCTGGCCACCCGGCGGATCATTTTAGAGATCTACTGTGTTGTATTCTTGAGGAGGTGGAGCACGTGGTCTACTTTTCTGTCGCTTTGGAGCCAGAGAGAATTGATTCGTATGAGTGGCACTTCCCGGATTGGGACCCCATGCAGGAGGATGCTAAGATTGCCTGGTGATGTATAGTGGTACCCACGTATGCGGATGACTTCAGATTTATCTGGGGAGCATTGGAGCCCGCATCGAAAGGCCTCTGTTTCCAAGCAGGTTGCGGCTGCTTGAAGTGTTTCTTCTTTCTGGCCTAGAGAGCCGGTGGTTGTCCAGATCGTAATGTCATCAGCATACAGGGTGTATCCAATGTTCGGTACCTGTTGCAGAGCCCTTGCGATTCTAATCATGGCGATGTTGAAGAAGAGCGGGGAGATGACCGATCACTGTGGCGTGCCCTTGTTTGGCATGTCTTAAAGATCCGATCTCATGTCACCCATTCCTATTGTTGTCGTTCGGTTGGACAAAAATTTCTTGACGTATCGGAAGGTGTGTTCGCCGCAGTTTAGGTTATTGAGCTCGGATAGGATTGCCTCGTGAGACACGTTATCAAACGCGCCTTTTAGATATAGCGCCATAATGAGGTGCTCGCCTCCTCTCGGAATGTTAGAAAGTACCTCCTCCTTGAGGAGAAGAAAAGCGTCTTGAGTGGACAGGCCCGATCTGAAGCCGATCATGGAGGGATGGAAGACGCCGTTATCTTCTATGTAGTGTTGAAGTCGCGTCTGGATGACTCGCTCGTAGAGCTTGCCCAAGCATGAGGTGATTGATATGGGTCGTAGCGTTTCGACCACCGGCTTCTTGCCCGGTTTTGGAATAACGATTATCTCCGAGCGCTTCCACTCAGAGGGAATTTCATTCTTCTCCCACGGCGAGTCGTTCAAATACTTGGTGAGGTCGCTGATTTGTGCCTTGCGGAAATTGCGGATCATGGCATTGCTGATCTTGTCCGTTCCCGCCGCCGTGTTGCGGGTGCATGATCGAACTGCAGCATACACCTCGGCTTCAGAAATGGGAGCATCGAGTGCCGGATATTCCTCGCCCTGGTAGGTCAAAGAGCAAGGAGGAGCTGTACTGGTGTCGATATACTTGTCCTTAAGAGCCTGAAGCAGCGTGGCGTCGTCCCCTGGAAAAAGGTGAGCAATACGCTTCAGGGTCAGGGGCCATGGAACCATATCCTACAGTGCACCGTCCTGTTAAAGCCAGGACGGTGCTCTCTAGGCCAGAGAGAAGAAACACTTCAAGCAGCCGCAACCTGCGTGGAAACACCAGCCAGGCGCCCCTCCCGCCCTGTGTGGTACTGTTGTGGGATACGTGGCCACATTGCCCGTGTCTGTCGCCACCGCCAGCAAGACGAGCAACGGGGTTATGCTCCCTTTGAACGTGCCCGCGTGCACCAGCCTGATGATTCGACACTGCCCTACTCAGACTTTTACCGGCGTTCTTCCTCCCCTCTGGTTTATACCGATGTTTCACGGCCCTCGCGTCCTTCCCGACGCCGATCCACTTCGCTTTTTCGCCGCACGTCAGCGCTTCGTCCCGCCTTGCAACCTTTCGAATCTAGAACGGAAAACTAACCGAAGCAGTTTTTGGAGGGAAAGCTGCTTTGAGCTCGAAATCTACAATTCCTCCTGGCCGACCGTCGAATATGTTAGTAGTGACTGTTGAAGGATTGTACATTGAGGCCCTAATCGACACCGGCGCCACTTATTCAGTCATGCATGTCTCTCGGTGTTCCCATCTGCGCAGAGTCCTAACGCCATACATTGGTCCACCACTTCATCGAGCTAATGGAACTCTTATGAAACCCACCCGCCAATGCACAGCACGTGTCCTCATCGATAACCAGCGGCATCATATTGATACGGGGCAGAAGGCTAGCCCAGGAAACCACAGCAGGTTATGAGCAAGTGTTAACAGCACAGCTGAGCAGAACACAGCAGGTGTTCAGGCAAGCTCAACGGTTTCTTCTGCTTCGTCGTCTCTCACTCTATTTTCTATCGTCGTCCTCTTCGGTGGCATATACGTAACATTACCCCGCCACGAAAAGCACAGTCCCGGTGCGCACTAGGAAATACTACTGCAGGGGTAGTACGGCTTCATTCTGGCGACATGAACAATCTCGGTGCGTGGCATAGAGGACTGTCGCGGTGGATGTACAGGGGCGACCTCGTATGTCACAGGAGTGACTGGCCGTAAAACACGGTAGGGTCCTTTGTAGCGCGGCAAGAGCTTCTCACACAGCCCAACTTTACGAGCGGGAGTCCAGAGCAGGACGAGAGAGCCCGGAGAGTAGTGGACATCCCGGTGGCGAGAATCATGGCATCTTTTTTGAGAATTTTGGGAGGAGGCCAGTCGGCGGCGAGCAATAACACAGGCGGCGTCAGCTCGGGAGATGGCGTCACGAACGTAGCAACTGGCGTTAGCGGTGGGAGGCAGTACGCTGTCAAACGGAAGGGGAGGGTCGCGGCCGTATAGAAGATAACACGGTGAGTAGCCCATTGTGTCGTGACGAGAGGAATTGTACGCGAACGTTACAAACGGCAATGTGATATCCCAGTCACGGTGATCATCCGAGACATACATTGACAGCATGTCCGTAAGCGTGCGGTTGAGGCGTTCGGTGAGGCCGTTCGTTTGTGGATGGTAAGCGATGGTAAAATAGTGCTTAATGGAGCAGTACTGAAGAATTTCGTCGACTACTCGAGCAAGAAAGCAGCGGCCACGGTCAGTGAGCAGCTGGCGTGGAGCACCATGGAGCAGGATGACGTCATGGAGAAGAAACGCGGCCACGTCAGTTGCACAGCTGGTGGGTATCGCTCGGGTGACAGCGTAGCGTGTAGTATAATCTGTGGCCACCGCAATCAATTTATTTTCCGACGCAGAGAGTGGGAAAGGCCCGAGGAGGTCAAGGCCAACTCGGGAAAACGGGTCTACTGGGATGTCGATCGGCTGCAGGGATCAAGCAGGCATAACCGAGGGCTTCTTCCGTCGCTGACACCGGTCACAAGAAGCCACGTAACGACGAACAGAACGATAGAGTCCTGGCCAAAAGAAGCGGCGGCGGACGCTATCGTACGTACGAGACACGCCAAGATGACCTGCTGTGGGTGCGTCATGCAGCTGTTGCAGAAAAGTGGTACGCAGGTGTTCGGGGACTGCGAGCAGAAGCTCGGCGCCATCTGGTCGCATATTTCTTCGGTATAAGGTGCCGTTGTGGAGCACAAACATAGCAAGGGTAGCACCAAGGTGATGGCTGCTGAGGCGATTAATAATGCTGCAAAGCTTGGGATCTAAGCGCTGCTCATGGCGAATGCTTAAAAGGTGAGAGACGGCCAACACATATGTGTCATCGTCGCACTCACTCGCGGGTAGCGGATCTACCCGGTTGCGGGACAGGCAATCGGCGTCAGCGTGCAGACGGCCAGACTTGTGGACGAGAGAAAAAGTGTATTTCTGAGGTCGGAGGGCCCAACGGCTCAGGCGACCAGTAGGGTCCTTCAGCGTAGAAAGCCAACATAAGGCGTGGTGGTCGGTGATAACGGAGAACGGGCGGCCAAACAAGTAAGGGCGAAATTTTGTAATGGCCCACACGAGGGCTAAACACTCACGTTCTGTGATGGAATAATTCCGCTCAGCCGCTGAAAGGAGCCGACTGGCATAAGCAATGACGCGAGTGCGTCCCATCTGCTGTTGGGCGAGTATGGCACCAATACCGTGATCACTGGCGTCGGTGCGTACTTCTGTTGGTGCCGAAGGATTGAAGTGTGCCAGGACGGGCGGGTTGGTGAGGGCTGCAATGAGCGCAGAAAATGCTTGGGATTGTTCTTGGTGCTAACAAAATGGAGCGTCGTTCTTCAAAAGATTGGTGAGTGGACGAGCCGTCTGCGCAAAGTTGGGTACAAACCGCCGAAAATAGAAGCAAAGCCCAAGAAAACTACGCACGTCACTGATACAACGGAAATGCACTTACAGCACGTATTTTGTCAGGATCGGGTTGAACGCCACGGGCGTCGACCACGTGACCGAGCACCTTGAGTTCACGTCGGCCGAAGCTACATTTCTTCGAGTTCAGCTGAAGGCCAGCTCTTCGGAAGACGCCAAGAATGGTATCAAGGCGATGGAGGTGACTCTCGAATGTAGAAGAAAATACAATTACGTCATCGAGATAGCACAAGCACGTCGTCCATTTCAAGCCACGCAGGAGAGAATCCATCATGCGCTCGAATGTTGCGGGCGCATTACACAAGCCGAAAGGCATCATCTTGAATTGATATAGGCCATCGGGAGTGACGAAGGCGGTCTTCTCTCGGTCTCGTTCGTTTTTATTCGAATTGAATTGAATTTATTGTGCTCCCCACGTGCGTTCATCTCATGAACTTGGGGTGGGATTTCTTATCGTCGGCGTCCGCCCTCGTCTCTTGCCGTGATCGCCTTATTCATCTTGCGGACCCCGATATATTACAAACTTCAGATTGTTCGCCACCACATGTGTTCGTCGCAGTTGATTTCGTTTTGCCCCCAGGACGCGAGCAGCTGATCATCGTAACTATGGACTACCCTATCGATGGCAAGGCTTTCGTTATGTCCGCTCCTCGGTGGACCTCCGACGGCCTAGCTCTTACCTCGTGCCTCACCTCCTTCACCCGTGGTTGCGCGGTGGTTGCGTCCCTGAATACAACTCTCCAGCCGTTCTTACTGCCCAGAGGAGCCACAGTTGGGTTTATTTTGAAGGCGATCCCGTTCCCCTCACACTTTCCAGTGCACCACCTCCTGCTACCAAGCCTCTCTTTCCGACATCCTCTGCACTCGCAGCCGCCATCATCCCTGACCTTACATTTGAGCAGTCCACAGCTCTGCTAGACGTCCTCTTGCGGCAACGAGAATGGTTTGATGTGTGCGCCTCAGCGCTAGGGAAGACCTGGAAAATATGCCTATGTCTCGACGACATCATTGTTTTCTCGTCGAACTTCGCACAGCACTTACAGTATCTCACTGAAGTGCACACGTCCCTTGCCCAGGCGGGGCTTCAGCTGAATACCAAGAAATGCCACCTTTCCCAGTAAGACCATCAAATACTCGGCCATGTTGTCAGTAAGGAAGGAATCCAGCCTGATCCCATAAACATTGCGGCTGTCGTTAATTTTCCTCGGCCCCCAACATCAGAAAGATATCCGCAGTTTCCTTAGCTTAGCCTCCTACTTCCGCCGTTTTATTCGGAACTTTGCAACAATTGCGGCACTGTTACAGAAGCTCGTGTCTTCCCAAGTGTTTTGCACCTGGTCCACTGAATGTTCAGACACCTTCAAAACTTTCCAACAGGCACTCACTTCCACTCCTGTGCTTCACCCTTTTGACGCTGACGCGCCCACCATACTTCACACAGAAACCAGTGGCCCCGGTATTGGCGCGGTTCGCTTGCAACGCAACGCAGTGTCTGAAGAGCAAGCTGAGCGTAACTATACAATTACCGAGCGAGAGTGCCTCACCGTTGTTTGGTCGATTCAAAACTTTCGACCTTATTTGTATGGCCGCCACTTCACCATTGTCACAGACCATCACGCACTCTGTTGGCTGTCATCGCTAAAGAACTTATCGGGCCGACTGGGTCGGTGGGTACTACGTCTTCAAGAGTACACCTTTACCATCACCTATATATCTGGGCAAAAACACCTCGACGCTGACGCCCTCTCTCGCTGCCCATTTATTCCTACTGACGCGGCCCCACATATGGTCTCCTCTCTCTCCTGCCATCCGAGTCAGCCTTCTGCTGGCCACCTGAATGTTGCACCCATCGCTATAGCTCCACTTGAGAACAATGCTGATTTCTCGTCCCTGCAGCTGACTAACCCTTACTGCCGCACAATTGTCGCTCGCCTCCGTGGAGAATCAGTTGTCCCAAACATTAGCTTGCGCCGTCAGCTTCGTCGGTTCCGATTTCACTATGGAACATTTTACCGCGACGTTTATCACTCAACGGGTCAACGCTCGGTACCCGTTGCACCTCGCTCCTTTCGTTTTAAAATTATGGAGGCTTACCACGATGACCCCACTGCTGGACATTTAGGCCACTTTAAAACGTACGACCGTATCAAAAGCCGCTACTGCCAGCGTCGCCAAATACATTTCATGTCCGTCTTGCCAGTATCGCAAGTGTTCAAAATTCCCTCCTTCTGGCCTACTGCAACTTCTACCTTGCCCATCTGTACCTTTTTACACGGTCGCCATTGACTTGCTTGGTCCTCTTCCTTTGACGCCAGACGGCAACCGTTTTGTTGTCACTGCCATCGACCATCAAACGCGGTACGCTAAAACCGCCCCTCTTTGCTCCGGTGCCGCCTCTGAAGTCGCCACTTTTTTCCTGCGTGCGATAGTTTTGCGTCATGGAGCTCCCCGTGTTCTCATTAGCGACCGCGGAAAGGCATTTCTTTCTCAAGTCATTGAGGGAGTACTGCGCGCCGCCAACACCGTCCATAAGACTCCTTATAGCTACCACCCTCAGACCAATGGACTCATCAAGCGGTTTCATCGCACTTTGTCCGACATGATATCCATGTATATCGCTCCTGATCACCGGAACTGGGACAACATTTTACCTTTCGTCCCCTACGCCTACAATTCCGCTGTTCAGCGGACTACTGGTCGTATCCCTTTTTGGTTTATGGCCGTCAATCATCGACAGTATTCGACACTACTTTCTTCTCTGCTCCCTCCTCTACGTCTGAATCTCTGGGCGAAGAGTTTGCCACTGGTATGGCCCAGTGTGGCCAACTTGCCCGTTAGACACTGAAGATACCCAACAAGACCGCAAAACCCTGTATGATGAACGCCATCGAACTCCCTCCTTTTACCCCGGCGATGAAGCTCTCCTGTGGACACCAGTCCGCATTCCTGGCCTGTGTGAGAAGTTCCTCCATTGTTACATTGGCCCTTATACAGTAGTTCAACAAACGTCTCCGGTGAACTATCGCGTTATTCCCTCGCACACCGTCGCAGATCGACGTCGTCGCTCCGAAGAGATCATCCACGTCTAGCGCACGAAGCCTTATGCCCGTCGTCCCTCATCCCTGTAATCAGCGACCAGGGTGGCCGCTCTCTTGTCGGGGGATTTGTGTGAGCGCAGTGCGTGAACATTCACCTCTTTCATCTGTATACATCCATCGTCATCGCTGACTGCTGCTCGGAGGGTCGAGCGCTGTGTGCCAGCTGGTTCTAGAAAAGAACAGACGTTCGTGCAAGTGCTGTCTTAAAATACAAAGGAAAAAAAAACTCCAGGGCGTGGCGGCGCAGTTGGTAAAGCGTTCTGCTCCAAGCTGCCTAGGGATCCAAGGGATGAAGGTTCGATTGCCTGTGGAGGCAAGGCTTGTTATTTATTTTTAACTCTCGCTCTCAAAAGCGTGACACCTCTACTGGCAACCTTCTATCGACAACGATGAGGCATTAAAGGATTTCGTCCTAATAACATCCCCATAACATCCCCAATAACTTTGGACTCCTGGACTGCTGAGCTGAACGATATACGCTGCGTACTACATTTGAGCGCCTGGACGCTCACCCCTTAACGGAAGGCAAGATCTTGTGGCCATGCCACAAACGGTCATTTGCGCTCAAAGCCTACAACGTACTTCTTCGCTTTTAAGGGAGACTAGCCTGATTGAAAGACTGTGACTTTCGCACCTCCTCTCCTTTTCTACTCTCCACCTTTAATCCCCCCTTCCCTTTCCCCAGTGCAGAGTAGCCAACCGGAATTCATTCTTTCTGGTTAACATCCCAGCCTTCCGCCCTCCTTTTCTCCCTCTCCGTGGACTGCTGGCTTCTTTAATTATTAATTTATTTTGTCACTAATCCGTTTACTACTTGAATACGCTTCCCCTGCTTGGAATCCGCATAAACTACGTGAAATTAAACTAATCAAGCTAGTTCAGAAGAAAGTCATTCATTTCATATGCCACACGTTCGACAAGAATGTTTTTCCCTCCACAGACCTTTTATCACTTGGCTTGATATCACTATCGGCTCGTCAAACGACTGATTCGTTAAAATTTATGCATTTAAGACCTCTTCAAATCATTACCTAATTCCTGCGGCATCATATAAAACAAGACATTTCCACAGGCTACACATAACGCCTTGTTCGGCGTTACTTTAAAAAACAGTTTTTTTATTCTTGTAATCGAATGCTGGAATTACTCGTTATCTACCTTTAGACTTGTTTTGAGGAGCTTGAAAGATTTGCTTTTTTTACGTTTGCTCGCTTTGCTGCAATTGTCTCTGCTATTTGCCACTTTTTTGTTATTTGTTTGTTTTACACCCACTACTGCAACAGCCCAATAGGGCTAAAGTATGTATAAATTAAACATAAGTAAATATACATGCCAAGGTATTCATATGATGTGAAAACTCTTGTTCAGTGCTTTTTCATGCGGCGTAGCCATCTCTCTCCCGCTCTGCCCTGCGTCGAGTTTAGCTTTGTTCAGAAGACAAGTATCAGTGCCAGACGATGTGAAGGAAACACGTATAACTTGGAATTTTTAAGTAAGTTATATTATCCATAATTTAACCTCCAAAAGGATATGAAAATGAGAATGTTTTGTGCGGCACAGACGTTGTTAATGTTGCTAATGTCACGAGAAATAACGCCGTCATCAACGAATAGGTATATGTTAGAAGATACGCAAGTGGGTAAGTCGTTAATATCAATCAAAAAAGGAGAGGTCTGAAAACCGAACCCTGGAGTACATCAGATTCGACGGGGACTTAATCCACCATTCCTGGGCCCGTATTCCGAGTTTGCGTCGTCATCGAAGTGTCGCTATCTCACGGACCTCGAGTCATCTGATTGGTCGAAACGCCGGAACTGGGTGTGCAAATACGGAACCGGAAAAGGTGGCCACATCATATTCCGGGGTTTCCATCAATCAGATTACTCGAGGTCGGGGAGATAGCGACACTTTCAATAACGACGCAAAATCGGAATACGGGCCCTGGTGTCCATCCAAAAGTATCAGGTGGCTTCCTTTTCCCAAAAATTAACTTAAAACAAACTTATGAAAAAAAAACGGATAGAAAAGACGGTGTTATAAAGGATTTTGTTGCAACACACATGCAGCTTTCCCTTTTTTCCGAGGTTCAAGCCATGCTTAAACCACCGCAATGTTTTCATTGTTTCATCAGCATTTTATTCTACAGCAGAAGGCTGTGCTCAAGGCGGATTAGCAGTGCTCAGGCTGATTTTTTCAGGCACCCTTCCATGACGGATCAACCTGGGCGTCATATTGGCTCATTTGCAAGCCGTAAGTGAAGGCAACAGTGCAATGCATAGGAAGAGGAAATGTAACACGTCATTACGTTGCGAATACTGTTCCGAGGCTGGCCTTCCCCAATGTGCAAACTTCGGGAGAACAGCAGAACCACATTAGCTGTGAATGGCTCGATATCTCCGTATCATTGTTTCCAGATTATCAATCACCCATTCTCACAAACCCCTTTTATTTCTCTAAAAATTACTTGCTTGTATTTTCTGTAATAAAGGCAATAACTCTCGGCAAAGTGTCACATGGCTGACGCTCTCGCGCGTCAACACAACTGAGGACATTTTAGATGAAGTATGAAGGTACTTAGAACTTCCCAGCACCATTGCTAAGCAGCGCACCGTTATTTTATTTTATATACTTTAAAACTAGACGATAAATTATTTTTCAAGCACATTGACGCAGTAGCAAATGTTTTACGTAAAGTAAGGCTCCCAGTTGGCCAGAAATTCTCTCCAAATGCTAGGAGAAAATTTTTGAACTTAATGTGCCCCCTATTAGTAGCACTGTTTCAGTCGAACATGCGCACGACCTACTTTGTCAGACCCGAAGATTTATGCGTTTGTTTACAAGAAAAAATACTCCCAAATGTTTCGGCGGAGGACAGAAATCCTCTTTCCGAGCGCAGGAGATTTATGACGAGGAATAATCCTCTGCTCATCAGATGATCGAACAATTTCTCTTTATATGCTCGTGAAAGCCACTTATATTTTTCTACACTAGCCATACAATTAGTTTCAAGAAAACAGCACATTACGTTTTTCCGCGGCAGTTTAAACTTCCCGGTGGGAGTGCAGAGTTTATCTCATATCGGTTTAAAATTTTTGTTTGGTTTGTGGGGTTTAACGTCCAAAAGCTTTAAACTTTTACTGGAAGTAAAAATCTCACTCGGTTCTGATAGCAGAAGTTTTCCACTTGAGGGTGGCAGCGCTTTATTTCACATGTAAAATATTCCATGCTGTAGTAGGGTTCATGGAATAAAAACTAAAATCTGCAGAATTGGGTCGCTTCACTCACTTTCATTGGCGTTTTTATTTAAGCCCAGATGTTTAAGCCAAGAAATTTAAGCAGAAAACTTAAGGGGAAATGAAAGACTCCTTATGACGCACGAAAGAAGACAACCGTCGGTGAGGCCAAGAAAAGCGCACAAAACTTTTGTTTTACTTTCTGCAATTTTCTGTTTACCTGAATTAGTACCTTAATCGACTTATGTTGACAAATAACTAATTAGGAAGTTGAAGGAAAAACAACGCGCAGATGAGGGGAACTGCGGTTTTGCATCAGTTTGCATCATGAAATGATATGCTGACCAACGAATGCCAATTTCAGAAAACGTGTAGTAGTTCAGTATCACGAACAACAGAAAATGCATTTTTATTTTGTTTATTTTAAAACACAGCCCACTGGTCTATGTGATTCATGAGGGACTGGCACAAAAAAAAGGACAAGTTCGCCCTTTCCTCATGTCCTGTAAGGTGACTGGGGCCATAAGATCAAATCTCTCTCCTATAGTTCGCTATCTGCGTTAAACGAAATTTGTTAAGTTTTATAAACACATGAATATAAAATTCAAACAATAATACATCAACTCTCTTACAAGAACCACAAATTGGAGACACAAAGAGAAATGTAGCTCTTTCTAGCTTCATTAGCCTGCTATCTCAGCGCTAGACGTGCGCAGAGAGAGTCCTAATTGGACAAGTTCACCGATATATATAAGCGAGGTTATAAGGCGGCACGATGCATGAACAGAATAAGTAACAAACTAGGTTCTTTATCACGCCTGATTATTATACAGTTTGACCAGAGAAACGTCTTCAAATACAGCGCAGGTATATTCAGCAACAACGTGTTCCACGAGATTTCTTCAACACAAGCTTCAGACGTAGGTATCACTGCCTTTACACGCCCCATTTAACAGCTCCTAGAACATAGTTTAACACAAAACACGGTGTAATTCCGCTCAAAGCCTAGCTAAAATGCATTCCTGGTGCACTTGGGGAGGTGCACACAGCCTGTGAACACGTGACAACCTTTGCAAGCAACCTATCCTTCGTGAATACTGAGTTGTCACCGAGGGGGGCGCGCGGCGATAATACTGTGGAACGCTTCAAACACTTAATGGTGTACACCGCCAATTGAATGTGCGCATAGGCTGCTCATTGCAACAGAAAAAGCACGAGCTATAGGCCCTGCAGCATGTAGACGGAAAAAGAAGTAAATGAAGGCTTCAGAAAAGTTCAGACACAAAAATAGCTGACAACGTGTAACTAGTTATCGCAGATTTTATTTGCGCAACAAATTAATTTTTTTTGCAATATCTCATTTCTATCATTTCCGTAGAGGTAAACAATTTACCGGTTTTTTGTTTTTTAGAAAAGCGCAATCTTTTGTCTTGCGAAAACGTTGCTCGGACGCGCAGAGACAGCGTCTAATTGAGCCATCAAAAATGCGCAATAAGGGTGATGAACTTACCCCGCGTGGTGCTTTCATGAAGACAATACGTTTTTTAGCTTTTTGGGGAAAATTCATGCCTGACAGTAATGCGTAAACGTAGTCAAACCGCGCTGAATTTCTTGCGGGTGCGGAAGATGCTTCAGTGGAACGCGGTCGATCATTTCATCGAATCATCAGCAGCCTTTTTCTCAATTCAAATTAAGTGCAACCTCACGCAGTGGCGGTGCTATATATGCCAGTGGTTTGATTTCCAGGAATTTTATACTTCGGACGAAATTCCCCATCACTCACAGCTACCTCCAAGGAGCCTGGTGTGGTGAAAAGGTACCCTGCATGGATATGTCGTAGCGCTACAGTAGGAAATGAAACTACCGCAGATGAGAAGATGGGTGGTCAGTTTTTAATTCATTGTTTTTTTATTATTCTAACTAAGGATAAAGATAGAAAACAGAATATTTTTTTATAATCTTTCTTTGGAAATTAGAGTTACTCATAGCTGTTCTCGCGTGTACGCCATTATAATAAGGCAATAATGCAGCTCAGCGCTTTTATCTAACAGAGCAAATTATTTTCCGTAAACAACTTTTTTGACATCAACAGGTGAAGGAAAGGGCTGTCTTGTGGAGTTCCAAGTTTTGCTTGAAAGAACAGGCGCAAATGTTTCCAGTCAGATGCCTAATAATCATAAGCGTTTGGCTGAGACTGGGTAAGTGAATAATATCTGTTCTGTAGCACTGGGTCTAAATTGAAGATAAGATTTACCTCAGACAGTGCATAAAAAAAGAGAACAAGCCTGGACCACATGTGCTGGTATTTAACTGGCGGGTTCTGGAAATGCAGTGATATATACAGGCTCAGAAGCCATGTAAATCTAATATAAGTTATCCAGTTAAAGGAATCAGCGTTTCGAGATAACAAAAAATATACCGCGCCACTCTAGCTACTAAGAGATGGATCGGAAGTGAAAATGAAAACTAGAAACAGAACCAAAGAAAACAAGAAGGCATGCAACCATGCAAAAGTGAAATTCGGGTGAATCACCAATCATCCAAATATGGACTCAAAGCGGATGCACACAGCTTATACATATTATTACGGACACCTGCATTTATTCCCGTTCCATACCTTTCCCCTTCAGCAACGCTCTAGAGGGCGCTCTATGAACGTATATGAAAGAACAAGTATATATATATATATAAATGGAAGTCCTGTTAGAAACGTGGTGATGCACAGCGAACTCATGCTGCTTTCTCCTTGTTAAAAGGACCATTTCTTCTAACAAGCGAAAGTAACAACTGCATTGGTCATAATCAAACTCAGCTCGAAAAGGTGTTGCTTCCTTTGAAATTTTGTGCTTTAGCCACATTTTCGTCACATAATGAATGTAGGTTTACTTGCATATAAATTAATCTAAGAAAACAATTATTAAACGGCATTTCGCCTGCTTTCAATAAGCTCCTGCTTCACGCATTACATTTCACCAGCATTCACTTGTCACTGAATAAAAAGTTTGTCTCATGAACAAAAGGTAAATCTTACACCGACGATTAGAGCTGTTTTATTGCGCCTGCGTGACACATCGCGCATGCAAGGATTGATGCGGCGCCTTATCTATTAATGACGAAGATACTCTTCTGAAGGCCCCATAAATCTGTGGTAGATTTCAGCCACACTTCACTAATCTCCAATTTACGCAGATATCAATCGGCGTATATTTCGGTAAAATATTCGTAAAAGACCTAACGCAAGTGAGATGCGTAGTTAGTATTCTTGAAAGCTGAATCTCGCATCGACATGCCTAAAAAAAAGAACGGCGGAAGCTGTATTTCGCATCAACTACAGTTCCGGGTAAAATAACTAGCAGTGGGATTCCTAACTACGGGACTGAAAGACGAAATGAAGGAGGCTGAAACAAACAACGGACGTAATATAAGCTATTGCGTAACGCGTCCAGACTTTACGGTTTGTCATGTAATTGTAAAAGTCGTAGTTAAATTTTACTGTAACACAACTGTTTTCCTGTGTAAAACTAGCTTGCCACCCTTTACAAGCAAATATCACTCTTATGGCTTAGTGTGCATTTACAAAGAGAGTAGTCAAAAGATTGCTGAATACAAGGCAAATATCGGTTATAGAATTCCTCCCCTCTGTTGCTGCATGTAGACAAGAAACTCAGAATACAATATTTCTGAAAATGTTCAGCCAGATATTTGGAAGCATACCTCAACACACACAGGTGGCAATTGCCATGAGCCAGTTGAGGCAATTGCCATGAAGTCCCTCAGTTCCACCTTGGAAAAAGCATGTTATCATCAAATGTCTAGAAGCGTTAAAATACAAACAGAGCGTTTGCGCACGCCCGGCTATCCTCAAAATATTTTGTGAGCAGTTGCACAGAGCCTGCTATAGAAAACGAAGATCAGGAAAACGCAAGATAAGCAAGATCAGAGGCTGACTACTCAATTCATGACGTACATTCACAAAATGTCTCATAACTTTAAGAAGGTTACAAAAAATACAATTTAAAAACCCCGCGCCATATATAATCTTAAAATATTCTCGAGTGATGGTGAAAGAGAAGAAGCCGTACTGGTACCATCAAACATCAACTATGGTTCACCCACTGCACTACGAGAGTAGATTACAGCATTCCGCTCACTTGTAATGTAGTATAAATTGGGCAGCAGGACTCTGTTTTAACAAAAGAGCCTAGGAGCACTACTGAGAAGTCACAGATGGAAAAGGAAGTAATCCCGCCATTTCCTGCAGAGACTGTAAAAGAAAGCTCATTTCTCGAAAAATTGACTTTCTTGGGCGCGGAAAAGGTACCATTGAAAGAGGTTGTTGAGGCGTACCACATCAGAAAAGCGGGAGATCAATGTGTCAGCACTCTGTCATTGTTTTTGCATGATAATAAGGGGCCTTTCTGAACAAACATGGTTGACTACAACGTGGCAATAGTAGCGCTCTACTTAAGCTTGGCTTTTTCCGAATAAAATTCATTTGTAAGTGCAGCATTGGTCCGGTCGTGCGTGTTTCTTGGTGTCCTCGCTTTTGTTTTTTTTCCTACTGCGAACACGTTAAAGATGCACCCTGCTTTGGCTGCAGTATGCATTGCCTTTAACACATCATAACGGTTTTTTTGTCCCAAGATTCTATTTTTATCTTTTCCAATGTTTTATATCTCATGTAAAGTGGCGTATAAAAGGTGGTGTCTTCGGTAATAAACTACGTTGGTATTAGGCGCTCTTTCTATCCCTCTTCTTTTCCTCCAGTATTTAGTTGAAGAACATGCGGTAGTGGCATACTGAAATGTTCTAAACAACAACAATTAAGTCGTCGGCAAAAATAGATGGTCGGATGAATGTGAACAGTTCATGAGGGCCAGGAAGAGGCGGTTACCGTGTTATAATGGGCAGAAAACTGCGTCACCATAAATACGTTGGAAGCATCTAGGATAACTCGGGTTAGCTGGTGAAGACGTGAAAAGCATAGGAGCGATATTTTCAAATAGTTTAGGTACAAATAAATATACCACTTAAAACAGTGTGCCTCAATTTGTTTGCTGAAAAGAAAAATATCGATAATTACTATCGATATTGATTGGCTAAGAAATCATTAAAGGGAACTAGTTAATCGTATATCTTAAAATGTAAAGTTGAACAATCTCATATGGAAGCGATGAAGGGGTAGACTTTCCCGTAGCACACTCTCTTGGGCCACTGTATTCCTTCCAAGCTATGGGGTAGACTTTAATGACTAGAAGTGCGAAATAACTAAGATCTGCAACGCAGCTTACTTTCAATAGAAACTTGCGAAGATCTAGTAATAGTCAATTTTCCAACCAAGGTGTTATTGTTTTTATTGCTATCTTCAAAACGCCTCGTTCAACCGTTAAACATCTCGTGCCATACCTTGTTCCCTCCTTTAAAATGTACAGCAAAACCAACTTTTAGTGGTCAAAACCTACACCAGACCTTGGCGTACAAGAATAGATGCTAACAGTACAAGAATTTATGTTACACTATTTTTACTCCTTTATGCATTATTAATATTTAGAGTCTAGCATATAAGGATTGAGCTCACTATAATAATGAAGAGAGTACACAAGACAAGTAACGATTAGGCTTGTCGTCTTGGGCCATCATTTCTGCAAAATAGGTAGCTACAATTAGCAATGAGAAGTATAGCTTTATCGGATCAATTTTATAGACAAGTTTAGGCCATGAGCATCATATCTAATACACTTGGCGCGCCCAAATTGCTTGCAACAGTTCCAAATTATGCTTGCGTATTGCTGGTCTCATCCATGTATGACGCCACTACCTTATTGCTGTCGAGCTCTCGAGTCAATCAGCGCATCTCATCAAGCATATACACCCACTCTGACGACGCTTGCTTGTTTTGAGTGATCAGTAAAATACCAATTTTTTTCGTTGCAAGGAACATTCCATGAGGGTCTCACAAAAGGTATTACTCCACCCTATTGTAGAAGTAACCCACAAGAAGCACTTATTCGGTTTCCTCTACATGATGCTTCACTCCCGCTGACTTCGAGTCGAACAAATTCCCGTTCAAAAGACATCTGAAAGCTTCAGCTGAAGCAGTGTCTATTCGTCTTTGCAGCTCTTGTAGCTCATATGCCTTGTAAAACGATTTGCGTTGCAAAATGCGTGGTTGATCTATTGTAATTATTGTATTTGGCCTATTGGTTGCTTTCATTACAAGTGATCGTTCCGCACACACTGCTTCCATACTGCCGGCAAACATTTCACACCATCTGCGGTAGCATACCAGGCTAGCCAACTCTCATTCACATGAGTCCCTAATGTTTCATATGTGAAAGGACGGACTGCTAGATTGCCAAGCTAAGGTCGAGCATTTATCTGGTTGTAGATCCGTGAAGCCAATGAGACGCCAGAGCAAATTATTGCATGTCTTTCCCGAAAGACACATATCAAGAACACATTCGATTGCAAGTATGCTTGTATTCAGATAAAGCAGCTTACTTCAGCAAAATGCTGTCATGTTACTCATTTGAGGCGAGATGTAAAGCAATAACTTTGACACATGTTAATGGGGCCGTATCCATGTGACTTGCCATCAGCCGACTTTTTCGCAGCAGGAAAGTCTGAAGGCGCAGTCTCATGAGGCGACGACAGGCTGTCAACTACTGGGCCGGGTGACTCGGATGCGTTCCCTGCCACGGCAGCCGTCTTTTGAGGGGGGGGGGGGGCAGACGCAAGGCGCCGGTGCGCTGCCGCATCACAGGAAGCGCTAAAGAATCCCATTAATTTAAATTGTTCAGGGCAATTCAATATGACGCACTCAGAGCCGATGCAGATTTCTGATTGTTAACACAATAAGAACTTAAAAACGGACGAGAGTTGCTTTCTACTCTGTCGTAAAAACACGGTGTGGTCAATTTCAAAACAAACATTGTACTTAATCTGAAATAAAGCCCCCATAAAGCCACAAAATAATTACGAAGTTTTTCATGGTACTTTCATGGTACTTTCACTACAATTTTTTGTTTCTTCCCTGCCTTTGCATGTGTGCTGGCCAGCAGCGAAGTAATACTAAACTCTTCCATTCCAAGTTGAACAACCGCTCTTTGTTAGTCACAATAGCCTCCAATCAGCGGCGCCTATATAAATATTAAAAGCGTTTCACGTTACTTACTTGGGTGGAAGTACATTCCTCACTGCAGCAATTATCATTATCTGGTTCTGTAAGGTTACAACATTGCTATCTTTGAGATGTACCGTCGGTTGCATTATGTACTTATACAAAGCAACACGCTTCTATAATAAGAAGGAAAATAATGTCGCAGACATATGCCTCCATGTGGATTCAGCAGCATGTGTACAGGTACTACATTTGCCTCATTCATCGCGGTAGAAAAACGGGCTGGAAGTATCGGGAACACATTTTGCTTCGTATTGATGTAGCCGAAAATTTTCAGCTAAAATTTTACTAATTTTCAATCACTGGCCAGACATTCTCTCGTCACACTCATCTATGGAGATCGCCTTACGGATGGTTTTTCTCAACAACCACTCAGATGCATCAATTCTACGCCAGAGCGAAACCCTGCTCAAACTATCTAGAACTACTATATAAAAGAGAATGGGACTTCGCGGCATACGCGTAACCCTCTCTCCTCCGCCATCAATTTCAACTGTTGCAGCTCCCATCCATGGTCCTATGTTTATGACACTGCCACCGGCGCCTGCCTCAAGAGCATGACCACTAAACTGGAGCCAGAGCTAGTAGCTCCTTTTATCTTTCCGAGTAAAAAGGCGCAGATAATTTTGGACCTTTGTGGTGAACTAAAAAGCATAAGGAATCATTGCACCAAAAGTCATTTTGTAATAGGCAACAGATTTGTGTTCATTGTAGTGCTGAAGGCTATTGGGCCCTTATGTATTTGCTTGAAAACCTCTTATGTCAGAAATACAGTCCTTCCTTCATATATAGTGCGATAAATATAGTAAGGAGGGATTTTGTGGTCATGGCGTCATAGGCGATAAAACATTACGCAGATGGATACTTAGGGAGGTAAATCGGGGATCCAGTAAGCTAAACACCACTTTTTATTCATAGCTCTCGGATTTGTCCCAGTGGGCTCCTACAAATGTCGTTGCTCAAAGATTTTCTCTTCATAACACACATCTTAAAAATTGAGCGAATAAATGCACACTCTTAAAGTGACAACCCTCACTGCTGTTGGGCAAGTGCCTAGAAATATTCTAAAATGATAATAATTACACGGTTTCTTAAGCGGACAGTAGTTTACTATAATATTATCAAGGTGCTAGAAGTTTATGAATTGTCAAAGCCACGTAGTATCCGCAGATGTGGAACACGAAAGATAAATAACTAGGACAGGAATGGTATGGAGCAAACTTTGTAGGTGCTATCGGATCGGAGGGTAGTTTACCGATATCCCTTGATAGTACAGAACATAACACCTGTCTCTTGGCAGTGATCAGCTATGGAGCAGAAGCGCAAAGGCTAACGAACTGTTGAACTTATTTGATAGGTACTGCATGCATCTGCGGAAAGAAACGTGATCGGTTTATCGTTAACAGATAATTAGTAAAGAAATGCAGAGAAAATAAGTCGCATTTTTTTTAAATACAAACCAGGCTCTGTTGGCTTCCTTGTTAAGAGACAAAAGACATTCAGACCTTTTCACCGAACAAAGGCAATTTACTAACACTCTAGCTTAAATCTAGAGGGTTAAATAGGTAGAGCGGGGAATTTCTTGTGAGGCCAAGGCATCCAAAGGCGGTTAAAGATATATTGATATATTATAACGGAAGGTAAGCTTAGCAGAAGCATCAGACAGGTGCGCGGCTGGTATATGATATTCAACAGGTGAAGATGGGACGTAGCTGGATCTGGCTTGAACACCTGAGTACCATGGGACCTTTGGAGAGAAGTCGGGTCAGTCAGGCTGGTTTGGATGACGAGATATTTGTCGCTAAAAGGTTTTCTTATTTTTTGACCGCAGCTAGGACTGGCCAGACCGAGAGGGCGCCAATAAATTTGTTGCTGGATGTCGACACCGGAGTAGACGATGCCATGGCGATAGTGTTCGCTGCATCTACACCACATGTATGCCTAAAGGCGATCACCGTTGTTGCTGGCAACACAGATTTACCGTCTGCCTACAACAACACGTTGAGGGTGCTCAATGCAATCAACCGAACAGACGTGAGTCATTGGTTTCCCTATTATCAGACCACCTTCAATATCAATATATGCGGGAACGAGGTGCTAGTGGTCTTCTTAGTAAAACGCATACACAAGCTCTTATATAACTTCCGTATATTTTCTTGTGTATTCATCAATATCATTAGGCCACAGTGCAGAAAAGTAGCTTAAAATCGCTTTATTCTTATGCAAAGTTCATTTACGTTGCCTTTTTAATTACAAGGAATAAAATGGATACGAAGGAGAGTAGTTACAAACGTCACAGGAAATCACCGCAGCACCCGTGAAAATTCGAATTCCTCCCAGAGGTGCATGTAATAGCATATAAATATAAATTTTTGTTGGCATAAAATGTGTTGCGAATGAAAAACAAATATACGGTTGTCTGCAGCCCTAATAAATATGAGCAACTTTTGCCATCCCGATGGCACTCACTAAATTGCTGGTTTCCTACGTGCCACTCAACCCTAGTGGAGGTATGCGTCGAGCAGTAGAACAAAGTAATGGAAGGGCCCTTGATTCACACAGGTTGCCCTTAACTTTGTAAGTCTGCAAATAGTGTGTGAAACGGAGTGTATTTCATTTCCCGGATATTTTAAAACATATAACTTTCTGCAGGTGAGGGTACGAGCCAAGTTCTCGCAGCGGTACAGCGGCTAGCACTATGTTTGCAAACTATATTTCATATGAAGTTCGCCTGTTCGATTGTGGGTTGTGAAAAACAAAATACATATAACAAAATTTACAAATTGAAAGGAATCTCTGCCATGGTGGTATGCTTGAAAGGGAGAAAGAAGGTGGATACACTCTAGGAAAGAACACTGCAGAACGATCATCACGGACGGTGGTTTAAATACGTTTTTGCTTTCGGGCAACAAATGCCAGATAAAGGGCAGGGAGGGAGGTAGAGAAGGAAGACGTCAAGGAGTGATAGAAGGTTCCCTTCGATATGAATTTCTGAGCCTTAACCGGGATGCCGTGGCCTGAAAATAAAAATAAAAGAAGGGCAAGGAAAACTACAATACCCGGTGAATGATGAGACCGCACCTGAAGCAGCTTTCATGCTGACACGCCTTTTTTAAATGGGACATGTATTCGAAAGGGTCCTAATAAAGAACACAAGTGTAAGGGAATGGTTAACAAGAGCTTTCTACAAGGAGAAGAGAAGGACAAAGAAACATAACAAATCATATGAACCATACTTGCCACGGCTCGCATTATCTGAAAAAGGTTCAATGGGGAACCAAAGTTAGAAACGATAAGAACAAAACCTGTTTCGAAAGGCACGTGCAGCTTCTAATACTGCGAATAGGGAGAGGGGACAGTGTGTTAAAATGCTATAAAGAAATTGTACGATCATCAAGTAGTAACAAGACAGGTTCCACTTGTCGAAAAGTTGGCACGGCTTGTGAACTGAGGCTCCTCCTCAGTCTTTGATTAGTGATTTTTTTCTACATATTGTGCTATGCAAGGACATTCTATACAGTCTCTGTGCCCGAATATATGTGCCTGTGTGTTATTTATTTATTTATTTCGTACTGTTAACTGCCTCTTAGCGGTCCAGGCAAGTTTGATGATGATCGCTTCTGGTAATGGTTAAGAATGTAGTGATTACTTTTATAAGATGTGATACATTGCTCACTCTAGATGTATGTTGTTGTGAGACGCTGTGCCCACCTAGAGATAGACACAGGACGGAGGACACCAGGCAAACACCACTTGCCCCGGCGCTCTTCTTTTGTTCTCTACCCCTCGCGCTGGCGCCATGCGCTCGTCTCGCGCTCGTCCCGCGCCTCTTCTTTTTCTGGCGCAGCGTTCCTCGGCGTGCGCCGTAACATCTTTCCACCTGAAGGGGGCGGAGGGGGGAAGAAGGTGTCGGTGAGCTGCCGCAGGCGCTCCACTTATGGGGCGGCATTTCGTGGGGAAGGCAATGAGGCAGCAGGCGACGACAGTAGTGGTGATGACTCGGTATCTAAGTCGGAGTGAATACTGGCGCCGTTGACATATCGTTTCATGTTTGACACATGCTCCGGGAAAATGTGGTGCACAACGCATGATCGATGCTCAGGGAGGTCTTCGAGGCAGTATGTCACGGGGCCGAGCGTTCAACGACACGGTAAGGGCCGCGGTATCGGGGCATGAGCTTCGTGGCACGGCCAGTCACGCGGATGATGCGGCGAACGAGGACCAAGTCACCGGACCGGAAGGAGGGAAGTGGTGGTGCTGCCGCATTGGCCACTTGCACACGCGCATGAGCCATGAGAAGGTTGCGCTGAGCGTCGAGGCGGGCGTAACGAAGTTGTTGGCCGGAGTCAGTTGGTGACGCAGTCTGATGGGGAAGGTCCAACTGCGCGTCGAGAGGGATGGAGGGTTTTCTGCCATAGACGAGAACGGCGTGACATGCGCTGTTCCTTGCCTCGCAGTGTTGGGTGCGAAAGTCGCCGCAGAAACAAAACTATCCCAGTTTCTGTGGGACGGAGCCGCGTAGGAGGCGTGTATATCCGTGAGGGTTCGGTTAACACGTTCCACGAGGCCATTGCACTGGGGCTGATTGACGGATGTAGTGGAATGCGCAATGCCGAAGGAGCGGAGTGCTCGCTCAAATTCATGGGACATAAAGCAGCTGCGATGGTCCGTAATGAGGCGTCGGGGCGCACCATGCCGAAGAACGAGATGCTGTTCCACAAACAAAACGGCATGAGCGGAAGAGGTGTCGGGAATGGGCAGTGCTTCGACCCACTTGGAAAAGTAGTCGATCGCAACCAGAATATACCTGTTTCCGGCGGGCGTCTTCGGGAATGGGCCCAAATGGTCCACTCCAACCAGTTTGAAAGGTGAACTCGGCGGCGACAAAGCCTGTGGGGGTGGCTTGGTTATTCGTGTGGACGATTTCCGGTATTGGCACGTCTGGCAAGACGCAACGCGTTCCTTGACGTCTGTGGACATATAAGGCCGCCAAAAGCGCTCCGACACTCGTGCTTAGGTCTTGCCGCGACCAAGGTGACTAGCTGTGGGCGCGTCGTGTAGGCCGCGCAAGACTTACGACCGCAGTGTTGCTGGCACCACTGGCAACCACACGGGTGGTCGACCACGGAGCCGCCTCACATGACACAAAAAATTATCTTTAATTCGATAGACCCGGCGCAGTTTACGGAGACCTGCGCCGGCGGCGGTGCCAAGGGATTGGACTATGGCCGCAATGTCAGGATCTTGCGTTTGCGCAGTCCTGAAATCCGTCAAAGCCGTCACGGGACAAGTCTGGCGAGAAAGGAAATCGGCATCTTGATGAGCAGAACCGCGCCGATGCACTATGGTGAAATCATATTCTTGAAGTTGCAGTGACCAGCGTGCAATCTTGGCATTGAAGTGTTTGGCAGACTGTAGCCAAGTGAGAGCGCTATGGTCCGTGACTATGGTAAAATGACGGCCGTACAGGTAGGGACGGAACTTCTCAGCGGCCAAGACAACGGCGAGGCACTCGAGTTCCGAAGAGTGGCGGCGGCGCTCTACGTCGGAAGGCTGGCGGCTGGCATAAGCTAGAACTTTGTGGTCACCAGACTCGTCTTCCTGCAGAAGGACAGCGCTGAGCCCATCTTGGCTGGCATACGTGTGGAGGACGATGGGGGCCGATTCGTCGTAGTGGGCCAATGTGGGAGGCTTGAGGAGGGCGTGCTTGACGTCAAGGAACGCGAGCTGTTGGACCGGCGTCCAACTCCACGCTGCATTCTTCTTCAGCAGGGCGGTCAACAAAGCGCTTCGCTTGGCAAAGTCCGGAATGAAACGACGGAAATACGAAGCAAATCCAAGGAAACTTTTGAGCTCCTTGGTGGTGGTGGGAGCTCCGTAATCCGTAAGCGCTTTTGGTTTTTCAGGGTCGGGACGGATGCCATGCCGGCTCACAACGTAACCCAAGTACGTCACCTCTGCAAAACTGAAGAATCATTTCTTTTATTTTAAGCGAAGCCCAGCAGAGGTAAGGCCTTCGAGGATGCGTTTGAGTCGCGTTTGGTGTTCTTCAAACATAGCCGGGTAGAAAATTACGTCGTCCAGGTAGACCAACGCCATAGCTAGTCCACTTCATATTGCCTAGGACGCGGTCCATGAGGCGCTGAAAGGTAGCTGGAGCATTCGAGAGACCGAAGGGCATACGGTTGAACTGGTAAAGGCCGTCGGGAGTCACGAAAGACGTCTTTTCCGCATCATTTCCGCATCATCGGAATGAACAGGCACCTGCCAGTAGCCCGAGAGCAGATCTAGGGTGCAAAAATAACGGGCCCCCTTCAGACGATCAAGTGCATCGTCGAGGCGGGGAAGAGGGTACACGTCGATGTGAGTAATAGCTTTTAACTTGCGATAATCAATGAAGAAGCGGAGTGTTCCATCCTTTTTGTGCACAAGGACTACAGGGGAGTACCAAGGGCTACAAGACGGGGCAATGATTCTCTGGTCAAGCATGGGCCCGCGGTTTTCAGTGTTGATTCGACGTTGGGCCCAGGAAGTGCATCCGAGTTCACCGGCGCTTAGAGCCAAGCAACTGCGATGTTCGAGCAGCAAGGCCTTGAGAGAGGCAAGCTCCGTGTCGGTGAGGGTGGGGCCAAAATTAAATGTTTTCCATGGTAGGACCGCCGGCGCTGGAGGGTGCTGAGGTGATGCTTCAGGTTGCAGAGACGCAACCGGTGATCCGGAGTTAAGGATAGAGGCTGTACCCAATTGAATGCCAGGCGTCAGCACGAGAAATGCGCGGCAGCAAACAAACTTGCACCGGCGCTCCTCTTTTGTTCTCTTACCCTCGCGCTGGCGTCGCGCGCTCCTCCCGCGCCTCTTCTTTCTTTGGCGCAGCGCTCCTCGGCGCGCGCCGTAACAATATACTATCATCACACGAATTTCGATATTGGTGGATGTACGTATTCTGTGGAGGATAGATGCTACAGCCTAAATTATAGCAGTGAAGGTTATTTTCTTTGTATAAGCGAGCGAAGCCTGGCCTTGATAATGCCTGAAGAGTTCACTCCAATATTCTTTTTATTCTAATTTCCTACTCGTTTACTGCCTAACCTTCTAGGTACCAAGCCTGATATCTTTGTTCCCGACGCGAGATGTGCACAATGCCCTGTCGAAAATTGGGATCATATATAGTTCTTTACAGAAACTTCAATATGGTTATCGATATCTTAGGCGCCCACCTGCATTGCATACACGTTTCAAAGCAGGACGCACATTTCAAACAAGAAGACAATCGAGAAATTGTTGCCTTGTCGAAACTGTCGAATTCCTTCTCTTTGCATATCTAGATTGCTACAATAAATAGTTCTTCCCCAAGAAAATGACCTAAAACACATCGCCCTGCCTGGGAAACCACTGGTGACAATCGTCCCAAATAAACAAATTCCCGACCGTTATTACCAAACTCTCTGTGCACTTACCTCGACGCTATCAATTCCATTTTAAAATA